>NC_079196.1:158848383-159520398 GCF_029499605.1 Hyla sarda | reverse complement strand
TTATTCTGACCCCAGATAGGTCAGATAAAACTGGTGACAGATTCCTGTTCAGTAAATTTCTCAGAAAGTAACAATTCTTGAGAATCATATCTGTGTTGTGACATTCCTTTGTTATTTCTCCTAGACATGCATTACTAAATAACAAACTGAGTGTTACCAGATTTGGAGGGACATTCTGCAAACAGCAGCACCCCGCTATCATTACTGCACAGAGCGAGTTCGCTCTGTGCGTAATGACGGGCAATACAGGGGCCGAAGCATCGTTACTTCACAGCTCCGCCCCTCGTGACGTCACGGCCCGCCCCCCCCCAATACAAGTCTATGGGAGGGCACGGTACGCCCCTGCCAACGACTTACATTAAGGGGGCGGGCCGTGATGTCATGAGGGGCGGAGCCAATGACATCACGCTGCTCCATCCCCCTGTATCACCCGTCATTACGCACAGAGCGAACTCGCTCTGTGCAGTAATGATAGCGCAGTGCCGCAGCGGCGATCCCGGGAGTCCCCAGCAGCGGACCCCGGCGATCTGAGATCTTATCCCCAATCCTTTGGATAGGGGATAAGATGGCTAGGGGAGGAGTACCCCTTTAACCCCTTGGGGACGAAGGGTTAGTCCACTTTCGTTTTTTTTCTCCTTACCTTTAAAAAAAAAAAAAAAAAAAATCATAACCCTTTCAATTTTGCACCTAAAAAGCCATATGATGGCTCATCTTTTGCGCCACCAATTCTACTTTGCAATTACATCAGTCATTTTACCCAAAAATCTACAGCGAAAAAAAAAATCCCTGTGCTACAAAATTGAAGAAAAAACGCCATTTTGTAACTTTTGGGGGCTTCTGTTTCTACGCAGTACAGTTTTCGGTAAAAAAAAAAAAAAAAAAAAAAAAAAGACACCTTATCTTTATTCTGTAGATCCGTATGATTAAAACGATACCCTACTTATATAGGTTTGATTTTGTCGCACTTCTGGAAAAAATCATAACTACGCGCAGGAAAATGTATACATTTAAAATTGTCATATTCTGACCCTTATAACTTTTTTATTTTTCCGCTTACAGGGCGGTATGAGGGCTCATTTGTTGCGCCATGATCTGAAGTTTTTAGTGGCACCACTTTTGCTTAGGTTTTACTTTTTTTATAAAAAAAATTTGGAATAAAATGTGACAAATAAGAAGCAATTTTAGCCTTTATTTTTTATTTTTTTTACCTTTAGACCGTTCACCGTACAGGATCATTAATATATTTTAATAGTTCAGACTTTTACGCACGCGGCGATACCAAATATGTGTATTCATTTTTTTTTTACGCTTTTTTAGGGGGTAAAATGGGAAAACCAGACGTTTTACTTTTTTATTTTTCCGCATACGGGCCGGTATGAGGGCTCATTTTTTGCGCCGTGTTCTGAAGTTTTTATTGGTACCATTTTTGTATTGAGCGGGACTTTCGGATCGGTTTTTATTCATTTTTTCATTATATATAAAAGTGACCAAAAATATGCCGTTTTGGACTTTGGAATTTGTTTGCGCGTACGCCATTGACCGTGAGGTTTAATTAACTATATATTTTCGTCTATCTCATGTTTATTTACACTTTTTTTTTTTAAATGGGAAAAGGGGGCGATTCAAACTTTTATTAGGGAAGGGGTTAAATGATCTTTATTCCCCGCCCCCCCCCCACCCCCCCCCGCAGAGTGTTATAGCTCCCATAGGGAGCTATAACACTGCACACACCTGATCTTTTACATTGATCAATGGTTTCTCATAGGAAAGCATTGATCAATGATGCTGCCGCTTGACTGCTCATGCCTGGATCTCAGGCACTGAGCAGTCATTCGGCAATCAGACAGCAAGTAGGAAGGTAGGGGACCCTCCTGCTGTCCTACAGCTGTTCGGGATGCCGCGATTTCGCCATGGCGATCCCAAACAGCCCACTGAGCTGGCCGGGAGCAGTTTACTTTCATTTAGTCTAAAGGGTTAATAGCGCGTGTCACTGAGATGAGTGCCGTGCACTATTAGCCACGGGTCCTGGCCGTTGTTAGAGACCGGGCCCCGACCCGCTATGAAAGGGAGTTGGGGGGGGGGGGGTACGCCTCCTCCGTCCCCAACAGATTAAGGACCACGGGCGTAAGGGTAAGCCCTTGCTGGTACTTAAGGACCAAGGGCGTACCTGTACCGGACCGGGGTGACCGGCGATTTCGGGTCATAAGCGCCTCCGGTGACCCAGAGAATAAGTGTGATCGGGGTTGTCCAAGACACCCACACGGTCCCCCTAAAGGGATAGGAGTGAGGTGGCAGGGGTGCCACCCCTCCTATCCCTGCTATTGGTCAGTCAGAAGCGATGACCAATAGCAGATTGGGGGCAGGGGTTTAACATTCGGTTCCCCCGCTCTGCCCATTCACTGTAGTATGGACAGAGCGGGGGAGCCGACGGTGACTGGCGCCGAAGGTCCACTTACCATCGGCAACAGCAGAGAACGGCGATGCGGCTCCCTGGATCCTACAGAAGTCGGTGAGTTGCCTAGCAACATCTGGAGGGCTACAGTTTGGAAACCACATTACAGTGGTCTCTAAACTGTAGCCCTTCAGATGTTGCAAAACTATAACTCCCAGCATGCCCAAACAGCAAAAAGTTGTCTCAGCATGCTGGGAGTTGTAGTTGCGTACCTCCAGCTGTTGCATAACTACATCTCCCAGCATGCCCTTCAGTGATCAGTACATGCTGGTAGTTGAAGTTTTGCGTATATATTGGTAACAGAACCTAATTTTGATTTTCCAACCAGTGTGCCTCCAGCTGTTGCAAAAGTACAACTCCCAGCATGCACGGTCTGTCAGTATATGCTGGGAGTTGTAGTTTTGAGACAGCTGGAGGTTTGCCCCCCCCCCATGTGAACGTACAGGGGTACACTGTCTCCCCCAATAAAAATTAAAACTTATCGGTACGGCAGTGTTTCCAAAACGGAGCCTCCAGCTGTTGCAAAACAACAACTCCCAGCATTTCCAGACAGCCACTGATGGTCCAGGCATGCTGGGAGTTTATCAACAGATGGAGGCACCCTGTTTGGGAATCACTGGTGTAGAATACCCCTATGTCCACCCTATGCAATCCCTAATTTAGTCCTCAAATGCGCATGGTGCTCTCTCACTTCGGAGCCCTGTCGTATTTCAAGGAAACAGTTTAGGGCCACATATGGGGGTATCGCCGTACTCGGGGGGGGTGCTTTTTCTCCTTTTACCCCTTTAGAAAAGGAAAAGTTGGGGGTCTACACCAGCCTGTTAGTCTAAAAAAAATAAAATAAAAATGTACACCAACATGCTGGTGTTGCCCCATACTTTTTTATTTTCACAAGCAGTAAAATTGAAAAAGAAAAAAATAATTTGTAACGCAATTTCTCCCGAGTACGGAAATACCCCATATGTGGGCGTAAAATGCTCTGTGGGCGCACAACAATTCTCAGGAGTGAGAGCGCACTATGTACATTTAAGGCCCTAAATTGGTGATTTGCACAGGGGTGGCTGATTTTACAACGGTTCTGACAAACGCAAAAAAAAATACCCACATGTGATCCCATTTTGGAAACTACACCCTCATGGAACGTAACAAGGGGTATAGTGCGCCTTAACATCCCACAGGTCTTTGAAGAATTTTCATTAAGTTGGATGGGAAAATGAAAAAAAAAAAAATTCACACTAAAATGCTGGTGTTACCCTAAATTCTTCATTTTCACAAGGGAAAATAGGAAAAAGGCCCGCCAAAATTTGTAACCCCATTTCTTCCGAGTAAGAACATACCCCATACGTGGATGAAGTGCTCTGCGTGGCGCACTACAATGCTCAGACGAGAAGGAGCGCCATTGGGCTTTTGAAGGGAAAATTTGTCCGGAATTGAAGGCCACGTGTGTTTTACAAAGCCCCCATAGTGCCAGAACAATGGACCCCCCCCCACATGTGACCCCATTTTGGAAACTACACCCCTAATGTAATGTAATAAGGGGTACACTGTGCATTTACTCCACACAGGTGTCTGATAGATTTTTGGAACAATGGTCCGTGAAAATGTAAAATGAAAACTGACAGCATGTGATGCCCTCCCTTAAAGGAGATATCCAGTGGTGAAAAACGTATCCCCTAACTCCTGTACGGGGGCCCGGCTCGCTGGCCGGATAGCGCATGTTGACCACCAAAGTGGCGGCTGACACGCCCCCTCAATACAACTCTATGGCAGAGCAGGAGATTACCGAAGGCAGCGCTCCGGCTCTGCCAGAGTTGTATTGAGGAGGCATGTCAGCCGCCGCTTCATGCGGTGGTCAACATACAGGAGATCGCGGGGGGGGCCCCGACGGTCGGGCCCCCCGCAATCTGAAACTTATCCCCTATCCTTAGGATAGGGAATACGTTTTTCACCACTGGATATCTCCTTTAAGGGAGGGCATCACATGCTGTCAGTTTGCGTTTACACACCTGAGGTCAGGCTGGGACTTGCAGCCATACTACAAACACAAATGTGACCTTATAAATAGTCCTTAAAAGGGTTGATCCTATCCGGAAATAAGGGCTCCGGAACCCCCTCTGGCCTGGTTGTAGCTGCAGGAGATATGGGACATTTATAGGATATCCTATGGTTGCGTCATAAATGTCCCATATAGGAATACCCTTTTAAATGAGAGCCATTAGATAATCTTTAAAGGAGTAGTCCAGTGGTGAACAACTTATCCCCTATCCTAAGGATAGGGGATAAGTTTGAGATCGCGGGGGGGTCCGACCGCTGGGGCCCCCTGCGATCTCCTGTACGGGGCCACGACGCTTCGTGCGGAGGTCGACACCCGCTATCTGGCCGGAGAGCCTGGCCCCCGTACAGAGAGATCGCAGGGGGCCCCAGCGGTCGGACCCCCCGCGATCTCAAACTTATCCCCTATCCTTAGGATAGGGGATAAGTTTTTCATCACTGGACTACCCCTTTAATGCCGGCATAAATACATTACACCATACAACATAAATCCTCAGAGAAGCTCTGGAGACGTAATACGGAAACCAGGCAACTCAGTACCATGTAAGTAATGAAGGTTGTAAACTAAGTTAATTTACCCGTCTATGTTTATTTTATCTATAAAAGTGCAACATGGTATTAAATGGGCACTGTCATCAACTTTATTATTTGATATGTTGTAGTACTTATGTACTACAACATATCTCTAATATACTTTTATTTTATTTTATTTATTTTTTCATTAAAAAGGTTTAATTTACATTTAAAAACCGGTGCATTGCCGTAGAAGGAGATTTGCCATAGAATGAGATGGTCCGCCTCCATCACATCCTATTGGCTCACTCTTGTCACATGACATATTTAAATGTCACGTATCGATGCGCACAGCAGTGTCAGTTTGGCTATGACAGGGAGAGGATCTCCTCACCCTGTGATAGCTGATGCTGCACGGAGCTCTCATGGTCTCTGTGGCCCGACAGAAGTTCACACATTTACACAGCTCATACACATTTACTCTATTATTACATGTACTGTTGATCCACAGCGCTATCGGGATCCCGATGGCGCTGTCAGTGTGCGTCCGCTGCGAGCGCCCCACGCCCGCAGCTCTACTCCCCGTCCCCCCGCAGCTCTACTCCCCGTCCCCCCGCAGCTCTACTCCCCGTCCCCCCCGCAGCTCTACTCCCCGTCCCCCCGCAGCTCTACTCCCCGTCCCCCGTTAACGCTCAGGGAGCGATCCACAGCGCTAACGGGATCCCTATGCCCGATGGCACTGTCATCAGTGTGCATCCCCGCGAGCGCCCCATGCCCGCAGCTCTACTCCCCGTCCCGTTAACGCTCAGGGAGCGGGGAACAGAAAGTAGAGCATCGGGCGCAGGTAAAGTAGTACTGCGCATGCGCCTGCGCCCGATGCTCTACTTTCTGTTCCCCGCTCCCTGAGCGTTAACGGGACTGGGAGTAGAGCTGCGGGCGTGGGGCGGTCACGGGGACGCACACTGATGACAGCGCCATCGGGCCTAGGGATCCCGATAGCGCTGTGGATCAACAGTACAAGTAATAATAGAGTAAATGTATATGAGCCAGCTGTATGAGCTGAGTAAATGTGTGAACTTCTGTCGGGCCACAGAGGCCATGAGAGCTCCGTACAGCTTCAGCTATCACAGGGTGAGGAGATCCTCTCCCTGTGATAGCCAAACTGACACTGCTGTGCGCATCGATGCGTGACGTTTAAATATGTCACGTGACAAGAGTGAGCCAATAGGATGTGATGGAGGCGGACCATCTCATTCTACGGCAAATCTCATTCTACGGCAATGCACCGGCCACTGAAAAAGGACTGATTTTGGAGTGGCAATCAGTCCTTTTTCAGTTAGGCTGCACTTGCTCCCTGCCTGTCAATCAGACAGGCGGGAGCGAGCGCATTGGCTCCCCGGCCACTGGCTGGGAGGCCACTCCTCCCGCACATCGCCGCCGCCGCTGTCCCTGCACGCCCGCTGCCAGACTCTGCAGTAACTGCAAGTGTAATAGGGAACGGGGTATGCGGGGCAGGAGGAGGGAACAGGATAGCAAAAAATAAAAATAAAAATAGGATGGTGAGAGCTTCCCTTTAAAAAAGTGGACAAGCCCTTCAATTATCCTTCTAAATATATTTTATATATATTTTGTTTTGTGTTTTCATACCCTACAACTACTGGAGGAAGCTCAGGTCAGGTTTCCATTATAAAAAAGGTGCTGTACTTCTGTGGTATACACTTTGATGTGAGCAGCAAGCCGTATCCGTAGCGGACCCACTCACTTGAATAGGGACTACATAGTCCTAGGGACTATATTTAGTCTATTTCCTGACCATATACTTTAATCTTATTTTTCAGGACTCCATAGCGCTTTCTGATGCACTTTTCAGCCCCACAAAGTAAAAGTATACATTCATATACAGAGCACATATACTTTCTTTTGGTATATTACAGCGACTAGACGAGTGTTTTCTGAAGTGTGCCTCCAGCTGTTGCACAACTCCAACTCCCAGCATATTACAGTGACTAGACGAGTATTTTCCTAAGTGTGCCTCAATCTGTTGCAAAACTACAACTCCCAGCATATTACAGTGACTAGACAAGTGTTTTCTGAAGTGTGCCTCCAGCTGTTGCACAACTCCAACTCCCAGCATATTACAGTGACTAGACGAGTATTTTCCTAAGTGTGCCTCAATCTGTTGCAAAACTACAACTCCCAGCATGCCCGGACAGCCTTCGGCTGTCCGGGCATACTGGGAGTTGTAGTTTTGCAACAATTGGCGGTACTTACCTAGACCCACCGCGGGTACATATGCCATACCTTTACCTGTTATCCTGTAATATACTACAGGCACAGCACTTTTATATGTGTACATAGCCATAGCTGGGCATCTGACCCTCAGGTTCAGTCTGTGCCACATGTTTACCCTCACAAATGCCAACTGGCCCTAGTACCAAGGGTTATACACATGCCCGGATGAGGTCAATTTGTAGGGCAACCACCAGTTTTCTTTCTAGTCAGATAGAGGGGCACAAGTAGATAAAGGCACATGTAGCCAAGCAATCAGGCGCATGGTAAGCACTGTGTTGAGGCGGTGTCACACTTCATCTCAATGATAAACCCTATGGGCTCACTGGTGGTAGCTTATATATAGTTGCAGAGGCCCCGCCCACTACACACCGACCCCAAATACTGACACAGCTGGAAACAAAGTACGTTACCACCCAGCACCACAGAGAGGAGTAATGTCACCCGGGAGCGGGGCCGGACGTCACAAGGACAACCGCCGGAGGGGAGCCGTCAGCCTCTTACCCAGAAGCGCTCGCTGCCGTCATAACTGCAGAAGGTTTCCATGCCGGGGCGGCGGGAGGATCCACCGAGGATTGCCGGCTCCGGGGCAGCGCAGGGAGACACAAACAGGAGCTCTCGCTACATAACAGCGCGTCGCCTACTGCTGCCGGCTCGCACACTGCTGATTGGCTGATCCCCGGCCGCTTCTTGATGGAAGCCGAGCTGATTGGTTAATCCGGCGGCGTTTTCGGCTCGCTGATTGGCTGCACATCACGCTGAGCGCCTGGTGACGAAGGCAGAGACTGAAAGCTCGTGTTACCGGCCGCACAGAGGGGCGTGAGCGTCCATAGAGTGACGAATGAGCGTGCACCGGTGTGCTGCCTGTGGAGCGCGTCCTTCAGCTGCCGCACGTATCATGTCCCGGTCCCTGCCTGCTGTGAGAGGGGACGTCACCTGCTTGCGGTCCTAAAACATTGATATGTGTATTTGTTTCTACACTACAGGTGTGAATGCGGACTCCTGGGAACTTTACATGATAAGGCTGGGTTCACATTACCCATGGATCCGGCAGTGTCCCTGATGGGAACGCTGAATGTCACATGCTGGAACTTTTACATCCAACCTTCCATCCTCATAGGCTGTAATGGGGTAGAGTGCTGGAGCTATGGACCATTCAGCAGTGGCATTGCTAGGGTTGGTGTCACCAGGTGCGGCGGGAATGTGCTAGTGACTTGGTGTTAGCCTGGTGTGGCTATGCCACTGCCATCCAGTAAGGGTATGTTCACACTACGGATTATGAACGGAATCTCTGCTCGCAGAATTCCACGAGTGGAGATTCCATTCTGGCGGCCGCCGCCGCAATACTTTGGCTGTAGAACCGCGCGGCACTGCGCCGTCACTATTGATGGCTAGGCAGAACATGTTCTTTCTTTGCAATGAACAATTTCAGAGGTGGAATTGTCCGCCGCTGAAATTCCGCAGTGTTAACGGGTCCCACGGAAACCCATTCACACTGATGCTTATGTTTACAGCATGTAATTCCGTTTGCGGAATTACGCTCACGGAATTCTGCAGGAATTACGTAGTGTGAACATACCCTAAGGATTCACCAGATCCCAAAAGAATCATGATGCTTTTTTTTTTATACAACGCCTGCATGTTTGCATAAGCCAGATGAATAGGAAAAAGGCTTAAAGTGTACCTGTTGTCAACAAAAACTTTTTATATAATATAGATAATTCCATTATATTATATATATATATGTTAAAAAATGTGTATATTTTTGTCCCTGCAGCTATTGACTGTGTGTCCCTGTGAGGAGTCCAAATACAGGAAGTGAGGGCGGGACAAGCAGGGCTCTGTGCACTAAAAAAAAAGCAGGACAAAGCCAGGAGTCTGCACAGAGCCCTGCTTGTCCTATCCTCACTTCCTGTTTTTGGACTCATCATAGAGACACACTTTATTTATTTATATAGCGCCTACAGATTCTGCAGCGTTTACAATTATGGGGTACAAACAAAGACAAGTATCAGACATAAAATTACACAATAACTATTCAAACAAGAGGTGTGGGGATATGTTGAGGATATGTTGGGGATATGTTAAGGATATGTTGGGGATATGTTGAGGCCAATTAAAGAAGGTTATAGGCCTGTCTGAAGAGATGTGTTTTTAGGCCACATTTGAAACTATGGATGTTGTTGAGTCTGAGGGATTGAGGGATAGCATTCCAGAGAACCAGTGCAGCACGAGTGAAGTCTTGGAGACGGGAGTAAAAAGTTCGGATTATAGAAGATGTTAGTGTGAGATCATTAGCAGATCGTAGAGAACGTGTAGGATGGTAGACAGAGATGAGAGAGGAGATGTAGGGAGGTGCAGCATTGTGGAGAGCTTTGTGTGTAAGACTGAGGATTTTGTACTGTATTCTGGACTGAATTGGTAACCAGTGTAGTGACTGACACAGGGAAGAGGTGTCGGTGTAGCGGCTGGAGAGGAAGATGAGTCTGGCTGCGGCATTAAGGATGGACTGGAGAGGAGAGAGTCTGGAGAAAGGAAGGCCTATTAGTAAAGAGTTACAGTAGTCGAGGCGGGAGTGAATCAAAGCAATAATGAGTTTTAGCAGTTTCAATAGTGAGAAGCGGGCGGATTCTGGAAATGTTTTTGAGATGCAGGTGACAAGAACGTGAAAGAGACTGAATATGGGGAGTGAAAGACAGATCAGAGTCAAGTATAACTCCAAGACAGCAAGCCTGCTGCCCGGGAGATATGGTAGTACCACATACCGAGATGGAAATGTTAGGTACAGTATCAGTTGATGGAGAAAAGACAAGAAGTTCTGATTTAGACAGATTTAGTTTCAGATATAAAGAGGACATGATATCTGAGACGGCAGAGAGACAGTGTCTGGTATTCTGTAGGAGTGCAGGGGTGATGTTGGAGGAAGAGGTATAGAGTTGGGTGTCATCAGCATAGAGGTGGTACTGGAAACCAAATCTATTGATTGTTTTTTCCAATGGGGGATGTGTAGAGTGAAAAGAGTAGAGGACCCAGGACCGATCCCTGGTGAACCCCGACAGCAAGGGGAAGAGGAGAAGAAGTAGAGTAAGAAAACGAGACGCTAAAGGAGCGGCCAGAGAGATAGGAGGAAAACCAGGCGAGAGCAGAGTCCTTGAGACCAATGGAGCGGAGACTACTGAGGAGGAGTTGGTGATCCACAGTATCAAAAGCCGCTGACAGGTCCAAGAGAATCAGTAATGAGAAATTGCCATTTGATTTGTCCGTCAGAAGATCGTTAGTGACTTTGGTTAGAGCCGTTTCTGTGGAGTGAAGGGAGCGGAAACCAGACTGTAAGGGGTCAAGGAGAGAGTTCTTGGAGAGATAGCGAATAAGGCGGGAGTAGACCAAGCATTCCAGGAGTTTGGAGATAAAGGGGAGATTTGAGACGGGTCGATAGTTGGCTGCACAGGACGGGTCCAGAGAGTGTTTTTTCAATAGTGGGGTTATGATAGAGTGTTTAAAGGAGGAGGGAAAGACCCCAGAAGAGAGGGAGAGGTTAAAGATTTTAGTTAGGTGACAGCTGATAGCAGGAGAGAGAGACTGGATGAGGTGTGAAGGCATGGGGTCACTAGAGCAGGTAGTGGGGCGGGTGGAGAAGAGGAGCCTGGAAACCTCATCCTCCATTACAGGCTCAAAAACTAAGAGTGCTGAAGAGGCGACGTGGCTGGGAATTGGATCAGAACTTTTAGGGGACTGCGAGAGGATTTCATCACGAATGTCATCGATTTTAGTTTTGAAGTATTTGGCCAGGTCTTCAGCACAGAGATCAGTGATTGGGGTCTGTACTTAACAATAGCTGCAGGAACAGCATTTTTTCACCCAAAAAATGTACATTACAAATATCCTCTTCAGGACGCAGGGCGTATGCATATTGGTCAGAAGACTGACCAATAGCAGATCGGGGGCGGAGGGGTTAAAGTTCGGTTCCCCATTCTGCCCACCGATGGTAATCCGGGCAGAACGGGGGAACTGTAGCGTGACTGGTGGAGGTCCCTTACCTGCTATCGGTGGCGGGCGGCGATGACGTGCAGCTCCTTGGTACAGACTACGGAAGACAGTAAGTAGTTGCCTAGCAACATCTGGAGTGCTACAGTTTGGAGACCACTCTACAGTGGTCTCTAAACTGTAGCCTTCCAGATGTTGCAAAACTACAACTCCCAGCATGCCCAGACAGCCGTTTGGGCATGCTGGGATTTGTAGTTTTGCAAGATTTAGAGGGATACAGTTTGGAGATCACTGTGCAGTGGTCTCTAAACTGTGGTCCTTCAGATCTTGCAAAACTACAACTCCCAGCATGCCCAAGCAGCCGTCTCGGCATGCTGGGAGTTGTAGTTGTGTACCTCCAGCTGTTACATAACTACATCTCCCTACATGCTGGGAGTTGTAGTTTTGCAACAGCTGGAGGCACACTGGTTGAAAAAATACTGAGTTAGGTAACAGAACCTAACTGAAGGTTTTCCAACCAGTGTGCCTCCAGCTGTTGCAAAAGCACAACTCCCAGCATGCACGGTCTGTCAGTACATGCTGGGAGTTGAAGTTTTGCAACAGCTGAGATCTGTCAAACGCCAGTGGGGTATAAATGCTCACTGCAACCCTTATTAAATTCTGTGAGGGGTGTAGTTTCCAAAATGGTGTCACATGTGGGGGGTCCACTGTTTTGACACCACGGTGGGCTTTGTAAATGCACAAGGACCCCGACTTCTATTCCAACCAAATTCTCTCTCCAAAAGCTCAATGGTGCTCCTTCTCTTCTGAGCATTGTAGTGCGCCAGCAGAGCACTTGACGTCCACACATGGGGTATTTCCATACTCAGAAGAAATTGGGCTACAAATTTTGGGGGGCGTTTTCTCCTATTACCCCTTGTAAAAATGTAAAATTTGGGGGGGGGAAACAGCATTTTAATGAAAAAAAAAATTCTTTTACACATCTGACTTTAACGAAGTCCTCAAACACCTGTGGGGTGTTAAGGCTCACTGTACCCCTAGTTATGTTCCTTGAGGGGTGTAGTTTCCAAAATGGTATGCCATGTGGGTTTTTTCTGGTGTTCTGGCACCATAGGGGCTTTCTAATTTTGACATGCCCCCAAAAACCATTTCAGAAAAACTCACTCTCCAAAATCCCTTTGTCACTCCTTCCCTTCTAAGCCCTCTAGTGCCCCCACAGAGCACTTGACATACACATATGAGGTATTTCCTTACTCGAGAGAAATTGGGTTACACATTTTATGGTGATTTCTCTGCTTTTACCCCTTGTATAAATTCAAAAACTGGGTCTACAAGAACATGGAAGTGTAAAAAGTGAAGCTTTTGAATTTTCTCCTTCACTTTTTTGCTATTCCTGTGAAGCACCTAAAGGGTTAACACACTTACTGAATATCATTTTGAATACTTTGAGGGGTGCAGTTTTTATAATGGGGCAATTTATGGGGTATTTCTAATATTAAGGCCCTTCAAATCCACTTCGAAACCGGTCCCTGAAAAATTCCAATTTTGATAATTTTGTTAAAAGTTGGAAAATTGTTGCTGAACTTTGAAGCCCTCTGATGTCTTCCAAAAGTAAAAACATGTCAACTTTATGATGCCAACATAAAGTAGACATATTGTATATGTGAATCAATATATAATTTATTTGGAATATCCATTTTCCTTATAAGCAGAGAGTTAGAGTTAAAAAATGCAAAATTTTTCATCAAATTTTGGAATTTTTTCACCAATAAGTGAAGTATCGACAAAAATTTACCACTAACATAAAGTAGAATATGTCACGAAAAAACTATCTCTGAATCAGAATGAAAATTAAAAGCATTCCAGAGTTATTAATGCATAAAGTGACAGTGGTCCGATTTGCAAAAAAAGGGCTGTGTCTATAAGGTGAAAATGAGCTGCGTCCTTAAGGGGATATACATATAATGGATCTACATTGTATAAAAAGTTTTTGTTGATGACTGGTAAAGTTTAAAGTACTACTCCGAGAAAGTCAACTTATTCACTATCCACATAAACGTCTGATTGCGGGGGTCTAACTGCAGGGACCCCTGCAATCTCTTGTATGGTGCCCAGCAACTCACCTGTGCTCAAAGTGCTCCAGCCCCCACCCTCAGAGAAGAGCGGAGTGATGACCCACTTAGCCAAACATAGGCTGTGATAGGACCCCTGTCTCAGCTGGTGATTGACTAAGCGGGCCGTGCCTCCTGCTCATCTAATAAAGTGAGGGTCGCTCCAAGAGCAGGTGAGTTGCAAGGTCAGACTCCCTGCGACCAGACACTTTTACCTGATCTTGTGGATATACGATAAGCTATCTTCCCTGGAGTACCCCTTTAACATGTCCTGTGTACAGTCAAGGGCAAAAGTTTTGAGACTGAGACAAATTTTGGTTTTCACAAAGTTTGCTGCTTCAGTGTTTTTAGATCTTTCAATCAAATGATTCTATGGTTACTGTTTTACAAAAACAGGCATTTCATACATTTTAAACTTTTTATTGACAAATACATCAAGTTACGCAAATACTCAGTGTTTAACCTTCTTTTTCAAGACTTCTGCAGTTCTCTCTTGCATGGTGGATGTCAGCTTTTGGGCCAAATCCTGACTAATTGTAACACATTCCTGCCAATGGGTATGAGATCTGGGGAGTTTCCTGGCCATGAACCCATAATTTCAATGATTTGTAACCGCACCCTGTTACATGATGCTCCTACATCCCTGGAAAAAGTTACTCTTGAAGGATGTTTAGATACCAGAGAGTGCCAGGACTGTCTACTAAGTTCACATTGAGGAACTGGAGCAGAATGGAAACTGAATAATTTCAGTCAGGAAAATCTTGATTTTTTTCCCATTCTCTCCCTCCCTGGTAATTTGTGCGGATTTTGTGCAGAATTTCTGTGTGAATTCCGTGCGAAACTCATTTTGTCAGTTAAATAAAGAAAATCCCATTGATTTCAATGGGCTTTTAGCCAGGGATTCCGCCTGAAGAATGTCAAAATAACTTTTATTTAAAGAGTACCTCTCATAATCCTCTTAAATTCAGTTCACCTGCGTCATGTGATGACACCCATCCCCGCAAAGAAGATTCGTTTTAGGCTGCAGCAGGGAGATGTAAGTACTGTAGCTGTGAAACTTAACTTGCCTAATAAGGGAGGACCTGCTTATCACCAGGGGCTAACCTATCTTCTTAGGGTGCATACTGTAATTGTTTAAATAGGAGCCCTACCTGCTGGGGGTAATATCTATGTGGGGGCCTGTACACCTATTGGGAACCCCTACCTGATCATCAGGTAGGGCTCCCCAGTACATAGACAGGCCCCCAGATAGATATGACGCCCATCAGTGATGGGTATCATATCTATCTGGCGCCTCTATACCTACTTGGGAGCCTTGCCTGATGGGGGTCATATCTATCTGCGAGCTAGTCTACCTACTGTGGAGCCCTACCAGATGTTGGTCATACCTATATGGGGGCCTATGTATCTACTGGGGAGCCCTACCAGATGGGGTAATATCTATAGGGGGGCCTATGTACCTACTGGGGAGCCCTACCTGATGGGGGTCACATCTATATGCGGGCCTGTGTACCTACTGCGGAGCCCTACCTGATGGGGACATATCTATCTGGGGTCATGATGGGGGCATTATATGTGAGGGGCGCATGATGGGGGTCATATATGTGAGGGGCACATGATGGGGGCATTATACACCACTCAAAAAAATAAAGGGAACCCTAAGATAACATCCTTGATCTGAATGAATGAACTAATCGTATAAAATACTTTCATCTTTACATAGTCGAATGTGCTGACAACAAAATCACACAAAAATTATCAATGGAAATCAAATGTTTCAACCCATGGAAGTCTGGATATGGAGTCCCACTCAAAATCAAAGGGGAAAACCACACTACAGGCTGATCCAACTTTGATGTAATGTCCTTAAAACAAGTCAAAATGAGGCTCAGTAGTGTGTGTGGCCTCCACGTGCCCGTATGACCTCCCTACAACGCATGGGCATGCTCCTGATGAGGTGGCGGAAGGTCTCCTGAGGGATGTCCTCCCAGACCTGGACTAAAGCATCTGCCAACTCCTGGACAGTCTGTGGTGCAACTTGGCGTTGATGGATGGAGCGACAACAATTAAATAAGGGGGGCTCAACTTATGTGTGTACATATAAATGTATACAGAACTAGGGGGTGCTGCTCCAGTGAAAAAACATACACAACAACCACTAGACCAAAGTAATCACTGGAAGAAAGCGCACACCACCAAAAATGTAGTCATAAATACAAAGATTTTATTAGAACAAATATCATATATTAAGGGACATTTAAAAACAATTAAAACCGCTCAAACAGAGCATAGCACAACCCTGGGGAAGGGCCATGAACCCCCTCCCAAAGGTAAGTGACCCCATTCATGGTTAGCAAACTGCAATGGAAATAACACACAGTATGTGAGATAACAATGTGTCACAATCACCTATCCTGCCCCACAATAATAAATAGATAATACACAAATGGAAATAGTACTAAATGATACTTAAAGGAACTGCCAGCATAAAAGGAAATCCCCATAGCAAACATATGCTGTTCTGGACAGTTCCTAAAATGGACAGAGATGTCAGCAGAGAGCACTGTGCTCGTGATGTCAGCAGACAACTCTGTGTTTCAATAAGAAAATAATTTCCGCTGTAGTATTCAGCAGCTAATAAGTACAGGAAGGATTAAGATTTTTTATTAGAAGTAATTTACAAATCTGTAGAAATATATATATTAGGGCTCAGGGTTTGAGAAAACTGGACAGGTTGTGTTTAAAGTAATATTTCAATTTATTGATTGTATATAATGTGACAATTGAATATTAGATAAAATGTAAATAGCAGCAACTGCGTCTCACAGGGCCCTTGTGTAGGCGCAGCACCAACCATTAAGAACTATAGCATATGTATAGTACAGTATATAAAATATACTTGTAAAAAATTATAAAAGATATAAAATAAGAATATAGAGACCACCATAAACATATATATAGAGAGGGATCTGGGTGGGAGAGTCTTAGTCCATCCTCTATGGTAAATAATCTCCTCTCATAAAAAAGTCCTGCTCATATAGACCGATTCTGGTATTGTGGTAACCAATGGCAACCATAAGGTTAGTAACCCGTAGCAACCGTTCTGATGAGTCCGGCTATTTAAGCACTTCAACGTTTAAGTAGAAGATAAACTTGATATTTGTAGACAATATTCAACATGAACAGCTAGTGTGCAGTCACTGTTAATATGCATGCATATTTGTATGATACTTTGTATCTCACCGCTCCCGAACACTGATGCGCTGAACTTCACGGGGATGCTGCGATCTCCTCCTGATGCGCTGTGTAATCCTGCAGTGTATTAGCACTGAGTAGCTGTCTTGGTAAGCGGCAGCATCACCGCAGACTCGGCCGTCTCCCACAGTGGTGATGTTGGTAGATGGTGGGTTGCGGGTGGTGTTATCGCAGCGGTTCTGCGGATGCGCACGTACATGTGCCGGTGGCGTCCTCGTGGCAGCGAGGCGCGGATGTCTCCTTCACCGGGTGTCGGGTGATTGACAGTTTATTGTCCGGTATTGGACTGCTATTGACTTAAGCAGGGCAAATATACTGGTGGTCTCAATAGGTATTGAGGGGACGCTGGACGCGTTTCAGGACTGTCTCAGTCCTTTCTTCAGCAGCAAAGAATAAGTGTAATGGGGGTCACTGTATCGTATTTTATACATTTAACTCCTCCTCTATCAATTAGTGACATCAGATCCAGAGTAAACAAAGTAAACAAAACAAAATAGTGGTGTTAGATTTATGAATGAAAGTAGTAGAGCTCAGTACTAAATGAATAGGACTGTCTTAGGGAAGAAACAAGATTTCTTTTTTAAAATAGAATGGCTATAAATCGATGTGTTTGTAGGAGTCGGAATGTTTTTTTTTTATACTACTCTGGTATTTATATCTCCATTGTCTATAACTTTTGTATTCAACCATATCCATATGCCTTATGTACACTATCTAGTCCCTTCTTCTATACTGCTACAGATATACTGACTGTAGGACACTAAGAGTATAGATACTTCTCTTTAGACACCTGGTCTCTAGTAATCCACAATCACCACATTTGCATATTAGGTTTCACTATCACAATTATACTCACAAGCAAAATATATATCCCATTTCACACTACACCAATATTTTAAATATTTGCATTATCATCAATATTTAGACTTTCACATAGTATTCATACTTTTATACAATTGTACACAGATACTATGATTTTATATTTATGGTCAACAATTGGCACACAATGAATTTACTTAATATATCTCAAACATTCCATTCACACAAAAAGACATCACTTTGTAACTCACTCACGTATATTATTTAATACAGGTCTTTTTATTTTATTTTCAATGCATTACACAGCAGACTATATGTAATTCAAGACAGTCCTATTCATTTAGTACTGAGCTCTACTACTTTCATTCATAAATCTAACACCACTATTTTGTTTTGTTTACTTTGTTTACTCTGGATCTGATGTCACTAATTGATAGAGGAGGAGTTAAATGTATAAAATACGATACAGTGACCCCCATTACACTTATTCTTTGCTGCTGAAGAAAGGACTGAGACAGTCCTGAAACGCGTCCAGCGTCCCCTCAATACCTATTGAGACCACCAGTATATTTGCCCTGCTTAAGTCAATAGCAGTCCGATACCGGACAATAAACTGTCAATCACCCGACACCCGGTGAAGGAGACATCCGCGCCTCGCTGCCACGAGGACGCCACCGGCACATGTACGTGCGCATCCGCAGAACCGCTGCGATAACACCACCCGCAACCCACCATCTACCAACATCACCACTGTGGGAGACGGCCGAGTCTGCGGTGATGCTGCCGCTTACCAAGACAGCTACTCAGTGCTAATACACTGCAGGATTACACAGCGCATCAGGAGGAGATCGCAGCATCCCCGTGAAGTTCAGCGCATCAGTGTTCGGGAGCGGTGAGATACAAAGTATCATACAAATATGCATGCATATTAACAGTGACTGCACACTAGCTGTTCATGTTGAATATTGTCTACAAATATCAAGTTTATCTTCTACTTAAACGTTGAAGTGCTTAAATAGCCGGACTCATCAGAACGGTTGCTATGGGTTACTAACCTTATGGTTGCCATTGGTTACCACAATACCAGAATCGGTCTATATGAGCAGGACTTTTTTATGAGAGATTATTTACCATAGAGGATGGACTAAGACTCTCCCACCCAGATCCCTCTCTATATATATGTTTATGGTGGTCTCTATATTCTTATTTTATATCTTTTATAATTTTTTACAAGTATATTTTTATATTTTATATACTGTACTATACATATGCTATAGTTCTTAATGGTTGGTGCTGCGCCTACACAAGGGCCCTGTGAGACGCAGTTGCTGCTATTTACATTTTATCTAATATTCAATTGTCACATTATATACAATCAATAAATTGAAATATTACTTTAAACACAACCTGTCCAGTTGTCTCAAACCCTGAGCCCTAATATATATATTTCTATAGACAAACTACAATCTGACACCTTGGGTATAAGTGTCTAATTAGGTAGCCCGGGTTTATTTGGTGGGTAGTCAGACAAGAGCCTCTCCAACTCTTCTATATAATTTACAAATCTGTTTAACTTTCTGGCACTAGTTGATTTAAAACAAAAAGTTTTTCACCGGAGTACCCCTTTAAGTAAGAGACAGAGATGGACATCCAATACACACAGACGGGGTCACACCAGAGCCCCACGCGTTCCGTCACAGAGCGACTTCCTCAGGGGTGTTGTGCTGGAGTTGTCCCCACATCAAATATATATATATATATATATATATATATATATATATTAATTTGGATAATACCTGGCAGGTGAGCTCACTCCACGCCTCCTAAAGCAGCGTGCATCATACAGATGCTTCCTATCCGACCCGATATCATGTGATACATATATACCAGAAGTTATCCGGATAGTAAGCATCTGTATGATGCACGCTGCTTTAGGAGGCGTGGAGTGAGCTCACCTGCCAGGTATTATCCAAATTAATATGTATATATATATATATATATATATATATTTGATGTTGGGACAACTCCAGCACAACACCCCTGAGGAAGTCGCTCTGTGACGGAACGCGTGGGGCTCTGGAGTGACCCCGTCTTTGTGTATTGGATGTCCATTTCTGTCTCTTGCCCAAGTATCATTTAGTACTATTTCCATTTGTGTATTATCTATTTATTATTGTGGGGCAGGATAGGCGATTGTGACACATTGTTATCTCACATACTGTGTGTTATTTCCATTACAGTTTGCCAACTATTGACGGGGTCACTTACCTGTGGGGGGGGGGGGGGGGGTTCATGGCCCTTCCCCAGGGTTGTGCTATGCTCTGTTTGAGCGGTTTTAATTGTTTTTAAATGTCCCATAATATATGATATTTGGATATATGTTCTGATAAAATCTTTGTATTTATGACTACATTTTTGGTGGTGTGCGCTTTCTTCCAGTGATTACTTTAGTTTAAAGGGGTACTCCGGTGAAAACCTTTTTTCTCTTAAATCAACTGGTGCCAGAAAGTTAAACAGATTTGTAAATTACTTCTATTAAAAAATCTTAATCCTTCCTGTACTTATTAGCTGCTGAATACTACAGAGGAAATTATTTTCTTTTTGGAATTCTCTCTGATGACATCACGAGCACAGTGCTCTTTGCTGACATCATTACAATAATAACTCTTTATTTATTGTTGTCCTTAGTGAGATTTGAACCCAAGGACCCAGCACTGAAAGGCAGCAGTGCTAACCACTGAGCCACCATTCTGCCCTTAGCATTCATTTGCTATGCACGGTTGCTAAAATGGACAGAGATGTCAGCAGAGAGCACTGTGCTCGTGATGTCATCAGTGTTCCAAAAAGAAAGGAATTTCCTCTGTAGCATCCAGCAGCTAATAAGTACTGGAAGGATTAAGATTTTTTAATAGAAGTAATTTACAAATATGTTTAACTTTCTGGCACCAGTTGATTTAAAAGAAAAAAGGTTTTCATCGGAGTACCCCTTTAATGGTTGGTGGATGAAGTGAGACATGATGTTCCAGATGTGCACAATCTGATTCAGGTCTGGGGAAAGGGCAGGCCAGTCCATAGCATCAATGCCTCTTGCAGGAACTTCTGACACATTCCAGCCACATGAGGTCTAGCATTGCCTTGCATTAGGAGGAACCCAGGGCAAACCGCACCAGCATATGGTCTCGCAAGGGGTCTGAGGATCTCATCTCGGTACCTAATGGCAGTCAGGCTACCTTTGGCAAGCACATGGAGGGCTGTGCGGCCCCCCCAAAGAAATGCTACCCCACACCATTACGGACCCACCGCCAAACCGGTCCTGCTGGAGGATGTTGCAGGCTGCAGAACGTTCTCCATGGCATCTCGAGATTCTGTCATGTCTGTCACGTGCTCAGTGTGAACCTGCTTTCATCTGTGAAGAGCACAGGGCGCCAGTGGCAAATTTGCCAATCTTTGTGTTCTCTGGCAAATGCCAAACGTCCTGCACAGTGTTGGACTGTAAGCACAACTTCTACCTGTGGATGTCGGGTCCTCATACCACCCTCTTGGAGTCTGTTTCTGACTGTTTGAGTGGACACATGCACATTTGTGGCCTGCTGCGGGTCATTTTGCAGGGCTCTGGCAGTGCTCCTCCTTGCACAAAGGCGTAGGTAGCGGTAATGCTGCTGGGTTATTGCTCTCCTACGGCCTCCATCACGTCTCCTGACGTACTGGCCTGTCTCCTGGTAGCGCCTCCATGCTCTGGACACTACACTGACAGACACAGCAAACCTTCTTGCCACAGCTCGCATTGATGTGCCATCCTGGATGAGCTGCACTACCAGAGCTACTTGTGTGGGTTGTAAATTCCTTCTCATGCTACCACTAGAGCGAAATCACCGCCAACATTCAAAAGTGACCAAAACATCAGCCAGGAAGCATAGGATCTGAGAAGTGGTCTGTGGTCACCACCTGCAGAACCTCTCCTTTATTGGGGGTGTCTTGCTAATTGCCTATAATTTCTACCTGTTGTCTGTTCCATTTGCACAACAGCATATGAAATTGATTGTCAATCAGTGTTGCTTCCTGAGTGGACAGTGGGATTTCACAGAAGTGTGATTGATTTGGAGTTACATTATGTTGTTTGTGTTCCCTTAATTTTTTTGAGCAGTGTATGTTTTGGGCGCATGATGGGGGCAATATATGTGAGGGGCGCATGATGGGACATTATATGTAAGAGGCGCATGTGGCCCAGCCTCTAACTCCAGTGGCCCCCAGATAATTCGAGTTTGATACCCCTGGTCTAGATGTAACAGAGCCTTACTCCAAGCTACTGCAGCTTCTGTGTATGTGCAGTATATCTCTCTCTGCCTGTGTCTCACAGGCCAAGAGAGGAACATTTATCAAAATGTGTCAAGAGGAAAAGTTGCTGAGTTGCCTATAGCAACCAATCAGATCGCTTCTTTCACTTTTTGGAGGCCTTTTCAAAAATGAAAGAAGCAATTTGGTTGCTATGGGCAACTCAGCAACTTTTCCTCTGGACAGGTTTTTATAAATCTCCCCCAGAGAGACTAACTGATGACTTTTGTCTAGAGCAGGGGTACTCAACTGGCGGACCACGGTCCAGATCCGGTCCTCGGGCACTAGTCACCCGGACCGCCCGCCGGCTCTCCCTTATTCATTTGTATAGGTGTCTTTAAGACACCGATACAAATGAATAGCTGTGGCCCGGAGTGAGGGAACATTGTGCTCCCTGCCCGGCCGCCTGGTGCTTCTGTGATGCAGCTATTAGCGCTGCCTGCATCTTCTGCTCTGGCCAGGCCTGACAAGAAGAATCCAGAGCAGCGGAGTAGCGCAGGAGCAAAGCTGAGGTAAAAATTTGTGTTCCCCCACGTGCGGCTCTCCAGTTGTTGTAGAACTACAGCTCCCACCTTCTGTCTGTGCATGATGGGAGTTATAGTTTGCCACAGCTGGAGAGTCACAGTGGCAAAGTTTATGTTGGGGCATAGTGGCATCCTTAATTCGGGGGGCACAGGGCATCCTTAATTCTGGGGACACAGTGGCATAATTAAGTGTGGCGGCAAAGTAGCATAATTAAGTGTGGCCGGCAAAGTGGCATAATTAATTCTGGGGGCACAGTGGCATAATTAATTCTGTGCAGCACTGGCATAATTAAGTCTGGCAACACAGTGGCATAATTAATTCAAGGGGCACAGTGGCATAATTAATTTTGGCTCACAGTGGAATCAAGTCTGGGGGCAAAGGGGCATAAATAATTCTGGGGCACAGTGGCATAATTAATTCTGGGGCACAGTGGCATCATTAAGTCTGGGGGCACAGTTGCATCAGTTATTGTGGGGGCAGCATGTGGCAATAATATTGCAAGGGAACAGTGTGTGGCAGTAATATACCAGGGCATAGTATGTGGCAGTAATATACCAGGGGCCCAGTGTGTGGCAGTATTATATTCAGGGGCTACAGTGTGTGGCAGAATTATTTTCAGGGGCACAGTTGTTGGCAGTATTATGTTCATGGGTACAGTATGTGGCAGAATTATATTCAGATTGCACAGTGACAGTATTACAGTATATTCAGGGGATACAGTGTGTGGCAGTAATATACCAGGGGGCCAGTGTGTGGGAGTAATATTCCAGGGACTCGGTGTGTGGCATTATTATATTCAGAGGGTACAGTGTGCAGCAGTATTATATTCAGGGGTGTGTGGCAGTATTCAGGTCATACATCCTCACACTTCAGTCGCGTGTTTGCTATTTCCTTCATGGCACTGAGGCCGCTAGGTGAGAACCAGGCCTTAGCATTCAGCTCGGACCTTTACCGGATGGTAGACATAAATAAGCAGATCCTCACCACCAAAAAAAGTTGAGTACCCCTGGTCTAGAGTATAGAAAGAGGCATTATTCTCTGATATTTTACAAAAGTTCTTATATTTCCTTCTACTATTGATTTATGCAAAGTATGTTTAAGCTGAAAAATCACCAATGACTAGCTGCACATTCCTGGACCTTGTAGAGGGTCTTCACCAAAATGGCCATATTTTCATAATTTACCCAAAATCTGTGCACGGAGAGGCACAGGTACCATTACTTTCAATGGCTCAAATGTAGTCAGCTAGTGACTCAGAATTAAAACATGACACACCACTCACTCTTTTGAGAAATAAAATAACTCCAAAGTATTGGTCATTTTAAAGTAACTGGGCCCAAACCTCTCTAATTTTATGTATACTCATTATTATTTATATTTGTGCCATAGAGGGCAAAAGTGTGTATGTGTAAGCAATATTTACTGCTTCCCTTCCTAGTGGGTGCCAAACTGCAATTCCCAGCATGCCCAGACAGCCTTTGGCTGGGAGTTGTAGTTTTGCAACATCTGGAGAGTCACAGTTTGGATACCACTGCTACAGTGGTGCCCAAACGGTAGCCCAACAGATGTTGCCAAACTACAAATCTCAGCATGCCTAGACTGCCCAGGCATGCTGGGAGTTGTAGTTCTATAACATCTGTCCCTTCAGATTTAGCAATTTTCATGAAATGTTTGAAAATTGCTGCTCTACTGTGAAGCCCGCTAATTTTTTCTAAAAGTAAAAATATGTCCATTTTATGATGCCAACATAAAGTGGACATATTGTAAAATTTATTTGGAATATCCATTTTCCTTCCAAGCAGAGAGCTTCAAAGTTAGAAAAATGCAAAATTTTCTAAATTTTCATGAAATTTTGGGATTTTTCACCAAAAAAGGATGCAAGTAACGACGAAAATTTACCACCAAAATAAAGTAGAATATGTCACGAAAAAACTTTCTCAGAATCACAATATTCGGTAAAAGCGTTTTAGAGTTATTAATGCGTAAAGTGACGTGGTCAGAATTGCGAAAAAAGGGCTCAGTCCTTAAGGTGAAAAAGGGCTGTGTCCTTAAGGAGTTAAGTTGCTATGTAGGTAGAAATGAAAGAAAGAACAGCAGCACAGCATGGAAGGGGTTACGCTAAGCGTAATGATGCTGGGATGAGAGGGAAGCCTTGATTTACCTCTCAGAGACAGTATAGACCCTGGAGCATGGATACAGGCTTGCAGATTGAAGACATATCCCAGGCTCTCTCCAGCACATAGTACCTAAGTCCTGTGTTCTGTACTGTTTCCTCTGTTAGTAGAGATGAACTGAACCTAACAGACAATAAACTGCAGATTGTAGGGAAGTGAGACACCTAGTGGACAAGACTTTACAGATTTTCTTTCTGGGTTAAAGGGGTATTTCGGTGAAAAACATTTTAATTCTCTATTTTTTATTTATTTATTATTATTATTTTTTCAAATCAACTTGTGCTAGAAAGTTAAACAGATGAGGTAGCCTGAGCGATTACCTCTTCTTCCACTGCAGCTCCTGTGCTGAGAATGATAATGCCTGGCATGACCAGGCTTTATTAATCGAGTGCAGAGCACACAGATCAATGTGGTTTTATGGAACCACATTGATCTGTATGAGGAATCAAATGATTCCTCCTAAAAGTTCCCTAAGGGGACTAAAAGTGTAAAAAAATTAATAAATAAATAAAAAAGTTTAAAAACACACATTAACCCATTTAAATCACCCCCCTTTTCCCAAATTCCATATAAAAAAATATAATCATAATAAAAATAAACATATGTGGTATCGGGGCGTGTGAAAGTGTCTAAATTATAAAAATATATTGTTAATTAAACCGCACAATCAATGGTGTATGCGCAAAAACATTCCAAAGTCCAAAATTGCATTTTATTAATTTTTTTTATGGTATAAAAAGTGACCAAAAATATGCTATCAAAAAGTCTGATCAAAACAAAAAAACTTCAGATCATGGCGCAAAATATGAGCCCTCATACAGCCCTGTAAGCGAAAAAATACTATAGGGGTCAGAAGATGACAATTTTAAATGTATTCATTTTCCTGAATGTAGTTATGATTTTTTTCAGAAGTAATACAAAATCAAACCTATATAAGTAGGGTATCATTTTAACTGTATGGACCTACAGAATAAAGATAAAATGTCATTTTTACCGAAAAATTTACTGTGTAGAAATGGAAGCCCTCAAAATTTGCAAAATGGCGTTTTTTCTTTCATTTTGTCACACAATGATTTTTTTCCATTTCGACGTCGATTTTTGGGTAAAATGACTGATGTCATTACAAAGTAGAATTGGTGGGGCAAAAAATAAGCCATCATATGGTTTTTTAGGTGAAAAATTTAAAGGTTTATGATTTTTAAAAGGTAAGGAGGAAAAAATGTAAGTGCAAAAACATAAAAACGCTTGGTCCTTAAGGGGTTAAACATGCCTGCTCTTTTATTCCTTGATGTTGGTCTGATTGTACCAATGCCTGTATTTAGACATAAGAACAGTGTGAGCGAATGCAGCAAGCAGGTACAGCTGGTGACATCATTCACAAGCATCTGCCTCCCTCAGTATTCTGAATCCCCCATTTGTGCTTAATATAACCCATAGAGGAGTGTGCGTGAAAGACTAGTCACAGACAACAACTTGTAAAGTATAATGTGTCAAGACAATATCACAGTGGTGCTCTGCAACTTGAAAGTGACCAGGCAGCATTTTACAGGCCATGGACACCTAGAGATATTTTAGCCTAAGTCCCAACATCTTATTCCATACCAGCCCTTCTCTCGTGAATGTGCATCTAATCTCAAATATGATTGGATATGATATGAGTTTAGATTCACAGGGAGTCCGTTGTCAGGACTGACCAGCTTCTAATGTATTGTAATACATGCAAACTGCAGAAGAAAAACATATAAAAAATATATCAAAACTAACTGCAGAAATGTTTTCTCCATTATAATACATCCTTTGCACTAAAAATATGCAGTGGTGTCCGTAAGTCTTTTAAATCTTTTTATACCAAAATTCTAGCAAGCATGCTTTGGCAATTCCAAGAGCATACAAAAAAAAGAAATAAGATAAGATACATGATAAATCCAGCAAACAATAAGTCATGAGTGACAAGTGCAATACTGTCATACTGTCAGCTGAAAACTGCTGATTTGTGATGAGTATGAGGAGTAGTCTGTTGTGGAAGAAGAAACACTTCATACAGAAGTGTGGGGAGTAATATACTATGTCCTTCATCATTGTTTAAAAAATATGGATAATAATCAAAAGTTATGGATACATAAACTTTCATGGATTTGTAGCCTGGAATTGCTGTTACCTTCATTTTCTGCTTATGAACAGATATACCTTTCTACAAACCATAGGGGGAGAATTTCTAAAGAAATGTGGGTCTTGTTATTTATTCTATAAATGTTGCAAATTTTGTTGCGTGTTCTTTGTTCCACAAAAAAGTGTGTGACTTTTGAGGTCTCTAAATGGAAAGCATTTTTTTTTTTTTTTTTAGAAACTACCTTAAATACACATTTTTTGTGACTTTGCAGTGGTTACTAATTTACAACGTGCAACAAGTTTATTTTTGTCTCATAAAAAGTCACATATGCCTTTAAAAGTCTCACAACTTCACCAAGTCAAACATGGTTTTCCAAAAAGGCATACAAAAGCATATTTTACTTCTGCAAAAAAAAAAAAAAGTAATGGTTTCGTTAATGTTTTCTAAAGCCTTTCTGTTTTGTGACCTCGGGGCCTTTAACCCCTTCCCGCTATAGGACGTACACATACGTCCCAGCACCGACACGTTCACGCTCTGGGACATATGCATACGTCCTGACGATCTCCTGCTCTGCTGCACGCAGCTCAGGAGATCGGCGGCGGGACCCAGCTGTCAATCACAGCCGGGGTCCCGACGCAGCTGCCGGGGCCGCGATCGCGTCAGTCCCGGCAGCACATTAACCCCATCGATGCCATGATCAATCCTGATCATGGCATCTATGCTGTTGACAGGGGGAAGGTTATCCCCCTGTTCACAAACGACAGTGCCACAATACGATCTTGGGACGCCGTTGGTTGCTATGGCAGCATGAGGTCAGATGATGACCTCCTGTCTGCCTGCTATGGAAACCTGTGAGATCCAGCCACAGGCTGGATCGCACAGGCTGTAGTGTGTGCAGCTCATCAGGTTATACTGTGCTGCAGTACAAATTAAGGATGTCCCGATACCATTTTTATGAGATTGAGTATGAGTACTGATACTTTTATTCAAGTACTCACCAATTACCGATACCTATTATAACAATATTACGAGGGGGCACTCCCTCCGTCTGGAGAAGAAAAGGTTTAGTCTAAAGGGGCGACACGCCTTCTTTACCGTGAGGACTGTGAATTTATGGAACGGTCTACCTCAGGAACTGGTCACAGCAGGAACAATTAACAGCTTTAAAACAGGGTTAGATACATTCCTGGAACAAAATAACATTAATTCTTATGCAGAATTATAAAACTACATCCCTTTCCCTTATCCCCTTACACCCTTCACTTCAATTCCCTGGTAGGACTTGATGGACGTATGTCTTTTTTCAACCATACTAACTATGTAACCCCTATACTGTAACAGTACAGGATTAACATGCACAGTGACATCACAGTATTGGATTCATATGCACAGTGACATCACTGTACTAGGTTAATATTGTAAAGTTACATCACTGTACAGGGTTAATATGCACAGTGATGTCATAGTCAGACAGTACAGGGTTAAGCACACAGTTAGTGTTTCACAGTACAGGGTTGTGTTTGCACAGTATAGCATGATCAAGGCCCATGGGCCAGCGCAAGGCAGGTTAAAGGGGTAGTCCAGTGGTGAAAAACTTATCCCCTATCCTAAGGATAGGGGATAAGTTTGAGATCGCGGGGGGTCCGACCGCTGGGGCCCCCTGCGATCTCTCTGTACGGGGCCCCGGCTCTCCGCCGAGATAGCGGGTGTCGACCCCCGCACGAGGCGGCGGCCGACACGCCCCCTCAATACATCTCTATGGCAGAGCCGGAGATTGCCGAAGGCAGCCCTTCGGCTCTGCCATAGAGTTGTATTGAGGGGGCGTGTCGGCCGCCGCCTCGTGCGGAGGTCGACACGCCCCCTTCCAGCGGGCTGTCGGGGCCCCGTACAGGAGATCGCAGGGGGCCCCAGCGGTCGGACCCCCCGCAATCTGCAACTTATCCCCTATCCTTATGATAGGGGATAAGTTGCTCACCACTGAATCACCACTGGACTACTCCTTTAAGTGCTATCAGCCAGCGGCCGGCCCTTAGTATTCACTGACTGGCCGCTACTGCGTGGTGGTGGTGGTGGGGATCACAGAACAATCAATCAGACAGGCGGGAGCGAACGCTGAGAATACAGAGTATGTGCGCATTGGCTCGCACGCTGGCCCCGCCTCCCTGCATACATGCGCCGCTGCTGCTAAGTCCTGCACTCCACTCCTGCACTTGGTTATGTCTTTTGCGGGTTGCACGGTGGGGATTGGTGGAGCGGGTTGCACAACAGTAACAAAGATATTGTTTTCAACACAGGGTGCCTCCAGTTGTTTCACCACTACAACTCCCAGCATGCTCTGACAGCCAATAGATGAAAGAAAAAAATAAAAATAAAAGGTTCTTCAATAAAAGTACAAAGTGTAAAAGAAATGATAAATGCCCCTTTCCCAATGAAAGCCCTATATTATCATAAAAAAACACAAATATTATACATATTAGATATTGCCAGGTCTGTAATGACATGTACTATAAAGCTATAATGTAAATTATCCTGCACGGTGAACGCTGTTAAAAATAAATATAAAAAAAATAAAGCTCAAAATTAGCCAATTTTGGTGCAAATAGCAGAATAAAAAAGATCAAAAGGTAGCAGGTATCACAAAAATGATACCAATAAAAAGTACAGCTTGTCCCGCAAAAAATAAACCCTCACTCAATGGCGTCGTACGAAAAATAAAAAAGTTACGGCTTTCGGAAAATGATTAAACAAAAAAGGGAAAAAATAAATTTTGCTCAGAAAAGGAAAAAGAACATAAAAAGCTATATACAATGGGTGTCGCCATAATCATACCGAATAAATACAGTACAAAGATATATATATATATATATATATATATCACTTTTACCGCACAGTGAACACCATAAAAAATAATAAATAAAAAACGCCAGAAATTTTCCAGTTGTTCACAATATTTTGGAGTTTTCACAAAAAATGCTGCATGTGTCAACAAAAATGCACCACTTATATAAAGTACAGTATGTCACTAAAAATTGCAGAATCGCTCCACTCAGAAAAAGCTATCTAAAGTTATTACCATTTGGGGTATGCTCACACGTACGCAGATTTCATGTGCAGGATTTGATGCGCAGGATTTACTGCTGCAGATTTCAGTGTAACCTAATGACTGAGCACAGCTTCTAACCGGCAGATACAAATCCTGCTCATCAAATCTGCGCAGGTTTCTGTACGTGTGAACGTACCCTTAAAGAGACACATGTCAAATTTTAAAAATAGCCTGGTCATTAAGGACAAAAATTGGCCCGTCCTTAAGGGGTTAAATATGTGTCCAATATTTTAATTTTGTTTCCCTAACAACATATGTTCTAATAAATGAGGAACCTATTGCCATTCTTTTTTCATTATCTAAGACAGTGTTTCCCAACCAGGACGCCTCCAGGTGTTGCAAAACTACAACAAAGGCTGTCCAGACATGCTGGGAGTTGTGGTTTTGCAACATCTGGAGGCACCCTGGTTGAGAAACACTGATCTAAGATGTAGTAACACGCACTTTTCCCAAGTATGCCTTTAGGGTCGGGTCACAACCAGCGCATCTGCAGCGTATTTCACGCTGCGGATGCGCTGCCAACAGGCACAGAGCGACTGCAGAGTGAGCTCCCTGCTGCGGCTGGGTAGCTCTGTGTGTCTGCTCGTGAGCAACCACACAGAGCTGACTGCAGCAGGGAGCTCACTCGGCCTTCGCTCTGTGAATACGCTGCTGATGCGCTGTGTGTGCCTCTACCCTAAGGGCCATGCTGTATTCTGATGTGTATCTGCTGTGTATTTTCCTACTCATTAAAGTCAATGGATGACATAATCAGCTGTAGAAAATACGCAGCAAAATATGCAGAAAAATACTGCACATGTGACCCTATCCTTACACATCATTTTGTTAATGCAGCTTAATATAGTTAAAGTGAGCAACACCAGTTTGGTGTCATAATATACTTCTAGTCAGCACTGGTGTAATGTATAGTCACTGAGCAGTGGCTGTTGGCTTTTGTGACAAATGACGCCCCTCAGGTTGCATCAGATGTTCCCTTCAAGTCAGAATTACTGTCTAAACCCACCATGCTGTCTTTCTTACTGTACATATTGCAGAATGTAACAAAGCCTCTGCAGCACTTGAGGTAGAGGGATATCCTGAGCTATTACTTTGAGGAAAATGCTTTGCCATAATAGCATGGATTAGAATATAAGAACTTCTGAGTTGTAGCATAAACTCCTTTAAACAGCATCATTGGAAGGCTCAGCAGACTCTCCTCACACTGTAGCTAAAGTGGTGTACTGAAGGGATTTTTCATCTGTAGTGTATGTGCGCCAAATTTAACAAATTCATGCGACTTGTTGATAACTTTGTCACACATACACCACCTCTAAAACTGTAAAAACAGTGTAGGCAAACAGTGTACAGTGGTCCCTCAAGTTACAATATTACCGCATTTTCCAGCGTATAAGACGACCCCCAACCTTTACAGTTAAAATATAGAGTTTGGGATATACTTGCCGTATAAGACTACCCCTCTACTGCTATACGGTTCCCCCACACTAGGTAGGCAGCATAGTTCTTCCACACTAGGTAGGCAGCATAGTTTTCCCACACTAGGTAGACAGCATAGTTCTCCCACACTAGGTAGGCAGCATAGTTCTCCCACACTAGGTAGGCAGCATAGTTCCCTCACATTAGGTTGTCAGCATAGTTCCCCCACATTAGGTTGTCAGCATAGTTCCCCCACATTAGGTAGTCAGCATAGTTCCCCCACATTAGGTAGTCAGCATAGTTCCCCCCCCCCTATTAGGTTGTCAACATAGTTCCCCACATTAGGTTGTCAGCATAGTTCCCCCACATTAGGTTGTCAGCATAGTTCTCCCCACATTAGGTTGTCAGCATAGTTCCCCCACATTAGGTTGGAAGCATAGTTCCCCCACATTAGGTTGGCAGTATTGTTCCCCCCACATTAGGTTGTCAGCATAGTTCCCCCACATTAGGTTCTTAGCACCAAAATGTCATCCAAAAATAGGAAAAAGTTGGAATAAAACAAAAATAAGTAGATTGCTAATGTAGATAAAGCAAGTCCTTACATATACAAGTAAGAAAGAGCTGCTGGGAGCTGTAAATCACTGTCTATGTAGAGGATAGGAGCTTCTTCAGGGTCCTGTACAGTACACACAATGTCCTAAAAAAGTAAAATGGAGCTGCCCTTACTTAGTGCCCAAAGGATCAGCTAACCCTGGCATAAGTAAAGAGTAGCACAGAACATGTAATACCCCCCTGTACTTTAACCCCTTAAGGACTCAGGGTTTTTCAGTTTTTGCACTTTCGTTTTTTCCTCCTTACCTTTTAAAAATCATAACCCTTTCAATTTTCCACCTAAAAATCCATATTATGGCTTATTTTTTGCGTCGCCAATTCTACTTTGCAGTGACATTAGTCATTTTACCCAAAAATGCACGGCGAAACGGAAAAAAATCGTGCGACAAAATCGAAGAAAAAACGCAATTTTTAAACTTTTGGGGGCTTCCGTTTCTACGCAGTGCATATTTCGGTAAAAATTACAGCTTATCATTATTCTGTAGGTCCATACGGTTAAAATGATACCCTACTTATATAGGTTTGATTTTGTCGCACTTCTGGAAAAAATCACAACTACATGCAGGAAAATGTATACGTTTAAAAATTTCATCTTCTGACCCCTATAACTTTTTTATTTTTCCACTTACAGGGCGGTATGAGGACTCATTTTTTGCGCCGTGATCTGAAGTTTTTATCGGTATGATTTTTGTTTTGATCAGACTTTTTGATCACTTTTTATTCATTTTTTAATGGTATAAAAAGTGACCAAAAATGCGCTTTTTTTGACTTTGGAATTTTTTTGCGCTTACGCCATTGACCGTGCGGTTTAATTAATGATATATTTTTATAGTTCGGACATTTACGCACGCGGCGATACCACATATGTTTATTTATTTTTTTTTTTTACACTGTTTTATTTTTTTTATGGGAAAAGGGGGGTGATTCAAACTTTTATTAGGGAAGGGGTTAAATGACCTTTATTAACACTTTAAAAAAAAAAATTTTTTGCAGTGCTATAGGTCCCATAGGGACCTATAACACTGCACACACTGATCTTTTACACAGATCACAGGCGTGTATTAACACGCCTGTGATCAGTGTTTTCGGCGCTTGACTGCTCCTGCCTGGATCTCAGGCACGGAGCAGTCATTTGCCGATCGGACACCGAGGAGGCAGGTAGGGGCCCTTCCGGTGTCCTGTCAGCTGTTCGGGACGTCGTGATTTCACCGCAGCGGTCCCGAACAGCCCGAATGAGCAGCCGGGTCACTTTCACTTTAGAAGAGGTGGTCAGCTTTGACCGCCGCTTCTAAAGGGTTAATACCGCACATCGCCGCGATCGGCGATGTGTGGTATTAGCTGCGGGTCCCGGCCGTTGATGAGCGCCGGGACCGACGCGATATGATGCGGGATCGTGGCGCGATCCCGCTTCATATCGCGGGAGTCGGCGCACGACGTAAATATACGTCCTGCGTCATTAAGGGGTTAAGGAGGCGCTACCAGACAGCCAGTCAGTGCATATGCTTCAATAATACAAATGTTTTACCAGTGAAATGCCCATTCTGATTGATCAGTTCTTTCAGCCATTGACACATTTCACAGATCTGGACTGTCTGTAGCATTGTATGTTGAGTCTGATTTCCTTATATGAAGGACACACCAGAGCCCGCACACCAATGCCAAGGTTTCTCAAAGTGGCGCGGGACCTACGCTAATCCTACCTGTGCTTGACTGTCCTCATGTTTTGTACTCCAAAGATGCAGTTTTTGTTACTTTTTTTTCTTAAAGAGAAACAAACAGCTAGATCACCCGCACTAAACAGAATATACTGGGTTATAGTGCTGATGAATAGCTGTAAAAAGAGGGGTTACCTTTTTACATTTAGTATTTCCAGAGTTTTGCCTGTTTACATGTCTGTAGCTATTGCGCTCATGTGCGCAATGGAGGCAGGGATCCGGCTTGCTGACCTCCCCTGCCTCCTCCATATTCCCTGCCCAGCCCGCCCCTCTCATAAATATGCTAATTAATTAACTATCCTTGCAGGTGTAGCGAGGCAGCGTCACCTGCGCTCTGCTCAGAGACCAGAGTGCTCACCCCAACCAGCAGAATAGTAAATACATTTATTATATTTGAGAGGACCAGACAGTGAATATAGGGGAGGTACGGGCAGAACCCTGGAATTATTTCATGTAAAAAAATTTAATGGGCACTGTCATGAAAACAAAAAATTGATATGTTGTAGTACTTAAGTACTACAACATATCTCTAATATAGTTTAATTAAAAAAAGTGATTTTAAAACAGTTTAAAATCACTTTTAAATTCGGCCACTAGGGGTCGCCCTCCTAGTGGGCGAATGCATTCAGCAGTGACGTCACTAATGAATTAGTTGAAGCCTGGCAACGAGTCGAAATTCAATCACTGCTGTGCTCGCTCCCGCCTGTCAATCAGACAGGCGGGAGCGAGCGCTTTGAAGGAAGAGGACGCGCGCAGGCTCGGGGACAAGGTAAAGTATTATGTTCACTGTATTATGTATATATATTCAAGTATTATGTATACTATTCACCAATACAGTATGACTCCAGTTTCCCCACTACAACTCCCAGCATGCCCTGGGAGTTGTAGTGGGGAAGCCTGGAGGGACACTGAATAGGTGAACTGAGGGGGAGTGGGTTGAGCGGAGCGGCGGGGCCGGGGGGGGGGGGGTTGTGGGCTGCGCGGCGGGGAGGGGGTACTCTGGGTGAACTAAGGGGGAGGGGGAGTGAGTTGAGCGGCTCGACGGGGCCGGGGGGGGGGGGGGGGGACAGTTGCGGGCTGCGCGGCGGAGAGCGGTATGTGCTCCGGTGTTCACCTATACAGTATGCCTCCAGTTGTTTCCCCACTACAACTCCCAGCATGCCTTGACAGCCAATAGATTTCAGGGCAAGCTGGGAGTTGCAGTGAGGAAACAGCTGGAGGCACCCTGTATAGGTGAACTACGGGCTGGGGATGTCTGCCTGGTAGTGAGCACACTGCCAGGCAGACAAAAAAGCATTTTTAATATGTAAAAAAAAAAAAAAAATGAAAGGCAGGGAGGGGGTTAGGGATAGATAGGTAATAGGCAGGGACAACAACAAAAAAAGTGATGGTGGGAACTACCCTTTAAGTAACTCCTCTTTTTACAGCTATTAACCTGCACTATAACTGAGTATATTGGGTTTAGTGCACGTGAACTAGCGGTCAGTTTCTCTTTAACCCCTTAAAGGGGTACTCTGACCCTAGACATCTTATCTAAGATATAAGATTATATAAGATGTATGATCGCGGGGCTCCCGCCACTGGGAACACCCACGATCTCTCCTGCAGCACCCCCTGCTCCATGGAGCAAACTTTGATCCGTGTCTGATAAGGGGCAATACAGGGGCCGTAGTATCGCGATGTCAAGGCCCCGTCCCCTCGTGACATCACGGTCCGCCCCCTCAATACAAGTCTATGGGAGTGGGCTTGACGGCCACCACGCCTCCTCCCATAGACTTGCATTGAGGGGGTAGGCCGTGACATCACGAGGGGATAGGGCTGTAATGTCACAATACTTCAGCCACTGTATCGCCCATCATCAGGCCCCTACGATCAGACACCCGTGATCAGACATCTTATCCCCTATCCTTTGGATAGGGGATAAGATGTCTAGGGGCGGAGTACCCCTTTAAGGACAGCCTATTTTGGCCTTACAGGGTTACGCCTCTCCCCAGCGTCTGGAACTTTGAGTTTCGAACGCTGTGTGCGGGCTTCCGTGTTCACGCCCGTACCCTCATGACGTCACACCCCGTCATATGACCTCATGTCCCGCCCCCTCAATGCAAGTCTAGACTTTCATTGAGGGGCAGGCTGTGATGTCACGAAGGGGCGGGCGTGAACACGGAAGCCCGCACACAGCGTTCGAAACTCAATGTTCCAGACACTGGGGAGAGGAGTAACCCTTTAAGGACCAGGCCAATTTTATTGTTGCATTTTTGTTTTTTCCTCCTCGCCTTCTAAAATCCATAACTCTTTTATATTTCCATCCAGAGACCCATATAGGGCTTGTTTTTTGTGCAACCAATTGTACTGAGGAAATTTAACTGAAGACTGCAATTTAGGAAACTTTGGAGGATTTTATTTTCACGCTGTAGACTTTACAGTAATGCTAAGTTTCCACTTGGTTTTTTCTCTGGCAGTGTTTGGAAAACTGCCACTGCAGTTTTTCTGCCAAAGTCAGAAGTGGATCCATAAGGGAGGAGAAGTGTCAGTCCTTCCTTTATTTGTCTTGTTCCTTTTAAATACACTTCTGGCTTTGGCTCAAAAACTGCAGTGGCAGATATCCAAAAACTGCCAGAAAAAAAACCAAGTGGAAACTTAGCCTAAAAATTACATGTTTTCTTTATTCTGTGGGTCAATACGATTAAAATGATACCCATGGTTACATGCTTTTCTATTTTTGTACTGCTTTAAAAAAATCTCAAACTTATGTTTACAAAATAAGTTATGTTTAAAATCGCCCTATTTTGATCACCTCTAACTTTTCCATTTTTCCATATACAGGGCTGTATGAGGGCTCATTTTTTGTGCCATGCCATGTATTTTTTTAGTGACACTCTTGGATACCTATGACTTTTTAATCGCTTTTTATTATTTGGTTTTTGGGAATGTGATGTGATTAACCCCTTGGGGGCCGAGCCCATTTTGACCCTAAGGACCAGAGCATTTTTTGCAATTCTGACCACTGTCACTTTAAGCATTAATAACTCTGGGATGCTTATACTTATGAATTTGATTCAGAGATTGTTTTTTCGTGACACATTCTACTTTAAGTAAGTGGTAAATTTTCGTTGATACTTGCTTAATTTCTTGGTGAAAAATTCCAACATTTCATGAAAAATTTGAAAATTTAGCATTTTTATAACTTTGAAGCTCTCAGCTTGTAAGGAAAATAGACATACCAAATAAATTAAATATTGATTCACATATACAATATGTCTACTTTATGCTGGCATCATAAAGTCGACATGTTTTAACTTTTTGAAGACATCAGAGGGCTTCAAAGCTCAGCAGAAATTTTCCAATTTTTCAAGTAATTTTCAAAATCGGAATTTTTCAGGGACCAGTTCAGTTTTGAAGTGAATTTGAGGGTCTTTATGCTAGAAACACCCCATAATGGACCCCTAAATGAAAACTGCACCCCTCACCTTTTTTCAAAATGACATTCAGAAAGTTTGTTAACCCTTTAGGTGTTTTACAGGAATAGCCGCAAAGTGGAGGTGAAAATTCTAAATCTTCATTTTTTTATACTAACATGTTCTTGTTGACCCATATTTTTTATTTTTACAAGGTTTCCACTTGGTTTTTTTCTGGCAGTTTTTGGAAAACTGCCACTGCAGTTTTTGAGTCAAAGCCAGAAGTGTATTCAAAAGGAATAGGACATATAAAGGAAGGACTTAGACTTTTCCTCCCTTACGGATCCACTTCTGACTTTGGCTCAAAAACTGCAGTGGCAGTTTTCCAAAAACTGCCAGAAAAAAAACCAAGTGGAAACCTAGCCTCAAAGGAGAAAAAGCCCCTCAAAATATGTAACCCAATTTCTCTCGAATAAGGAAATACCTCATATGTGTATGTCAAGTGCTCTGTGGGTGCACTAGAGGGCTCAGAAGAGAAGGAGTGACAATGGAATTTTGGAGAGCGAATTTTGCTGAATTGGTTTTTGGGGGGCATGTCACATTTAGGAAGCTCCTATGGTGCCACAACAGCGAAAAACACTCCACATGGTATACTATTTGGGAAACTACACCATTCAAGGAACATAACAAGTGGTACAGGGAGCCTTAACATCCCACAGGTGTTTGACAAATTTTCAATAAAGTTTGAAGTGGAAATTAAAATTTTTATTTTTTTCACTAAAATGCTGATGTTACCCCAAATTTTTCATTTTCACAAGGGGTAATAGGTGAAAATGTCCCCCAAAACTTGAAACACCATTTCTCTTGAGTAAGGTAATATATCATATGTGGATGTAAAGTGCTCTGTGGGTGCACTACAATGCTCAGAAGGGAAGGAACGGCATTGGGCTTTTGGAAAGCGAATTTTGCTAAAATCGTTTTTGCGGGGAATTTACATTTAGGAAGCCCCCATCGTGCCAGAACAGCGAAAAACACCCCACATGGCACAGTATTTGGGAAACCACACCCCTCAAGGAACGTAACAAGGGGTGCAGTGAGCATATACACCCCACTGGCATTTGACAGATCTTTGTAACAGTGGGCTGTGCAAATGAAAAAATTACATTCTTCATTTTCACGGACCACTGTTTCAAAAATCTGTCAGTCACCTGTAGGGTGTTACAGCTCACTATACCCCTTGTTACGTTCCGTGAGGGGTGTATTTTCCACAATGGGGTCACATGTGGGCATTTATTTATTTTGCGTTTATGTCAGAACTGCTGTAACCAGCAGCCACCCCTGTGCAAATCACCAGTTTAAGCCTCAAATATACATGGCACGCTCTCACTCTTGAGCCTTGTTGTGTGCCCGCAGAGCATTTTACGTCCACATATGGGGTATTTCCGAACTTGGGAGAAACTGCGTTACAATTTTATTTCCTTTTACCTTTTATGAAAATGAAAAGAATGGGGCAACACTAGCATGTTGGAGTAAATATATATATATATTTTTTACAATAACATGCTGGTGTAGACCCCAACTTTACCTTTTCATAAGGGGTAAAAGGAGAAAAAGCCCTAAATGTGTGGCCCTAAACTGTTGCCTTGAAATACGACAGGTCTCTGAAGTGAGAGAGCGCCATGCGCATTTGAGGCCTAAATTAGGGATTTTCATAGGGGGTCTACCCGGATGCAAGCGTTTCACTTGCCTCCTCCACCAAAAATACTGTACGTCAGTTTTCCCCAAACAGGGTGCCTCCAGCTGTTGCAAAACTCACAACATGTCTGGACAGTCAATGGCTGTCCGACAATACTGGGAGTCGTTATTTTGCAACAGCTGGAGGCTCCGTTTTGGAAAAACTGACGTACATGACATTATTTATTGGGGGGTGACAGTGTAAGGTGTAGTGTATATGTAGTGTTTTACTTGTGGTGTCCCGGTACAGGACTTGGTCCTGTCCGTTTGTCTGTAGTCCCCTCAGCCAGAGTCCCTCCATGTTAGTGTAGCTCTCCTGGAGGGCTCAACCCTAGTCGCCTCTTAATGCTGTGTATTTAATGTATATATTTATACATTTAATATAGTATATCTATGTATAGGACCTTAGAGGTCATGTTCCTTTAAATAATTGTGTTATGTTAATGTTCAAGGACTTTTGGGTCATGTGACATGCCCATAGTTCCTTGGGTCAGGACTGACAGGTTTGCAGAACCAATGAGCTTTGTCCCGCCCTCTTAATATATAAGGGGCTGCTGCAACTAAATCTATCTCTTCTTGCTGAACTCAAAAGCAGTAACATCTCTTTCCATGCTCTCTTAGTTCCTGGCACTTAAAGAAAGCACATCTATATCATCTGCATTGATTCAAGCTAGGCCTGAAGCCTAAATCTTCCGCAGCCACAAAACCGTGGGTTAACCAGCTCAAAACTACAAATCCTGTGTGACTACTGCAACTCCAAAATGCCCTAAATTCAGTAGCACAGTGGCTAGCAGGCTAGCAAACCTAAGCTCATTAACCTCAGAAGTCCCAGCAAACCTGTGAGGAGTCTGTGCCACGGTTCTCTGCTAAAAGACTGTTATGTTACCTGCAGTTGCATAAAATATACAGTAAAGTTTATTCCGGTTTTCATCAACTTCTGCTGTGGACATTCATTTATTCCTCCCTATCGTTTATGGGACGTTTGGCGGTAGGATTATTGCATTGAGGAAACCGCATCCTGGCGTCACGACAATTAAGGGTTAATCCTATACCCTATACTACCACTCCGCAACACCCCAGACACCATCACCCCTCCAGGCTACCACATAGCTTTTTGGCATCACGAACAGGATTACAGGTGTGTGCCTACAGCTATTCAGCCACCATTACTGAAGCAATAGTACTCCCCTTATTAAGAACTGTGTTAAAGACTGTGACTTATGAATAGTGTGAAGTTTTCGCATGCCGCAAATATATATGCGCACAAAAGTGCACGGGACTGTGCTATTGATACTGTGTGTGAATGGTGTGCAAGAAAAATAAGAGGGGAGGTGAAGATTTGTTCGCTGCAGAGATGTGTAAAGTGCGCGGCGAAGGTATGCTGCGATCCTCTGGTCCATTCATCCCTAAAGGGGTTAACTACTTGCCTGAGAAGCATGCAACGAAATCCCGCGCTGCTCCACGACCCGCCCCTGGGCGTGGACACCAGGTACATGTGTCGCAGCCGAAGGGGAACTCTGATTCATCGCTGGTGTTCGCCGGGGGACCGGAAGTCGGGGCTGCACCGATGATGTCCTTCCGGCCGGCAGCCATTTTGGTGGAGACTCACATAAAAGGAGCACTGCAGCGCGACCTCTTCAGTCTGCACAGGAAAGCAAGGAGTACAGACATGGTGGAGCACAGTGCTACACGTGAGAGTCACAAGATGGTGCCTGAACAGCGAAAAGTTGCCGCGGCCGCAGCTTTTTCAAGACTTGGCCGATCGCTTGTAGCTGTTGTCTATCAGAACCGAGGGGGACCTACGATGTACCTCCGCTGCCTGAGGACGACGAGTGGCCGGCTACCCCGAAAGGGGAATCAACAGGGACATCCAAGACGGCATCGCCGGTGAGACTGTCCCCTAACCACTGGACATGGGGGTCCTGGGCTGAGATCCCAATAGAGGAATCTGACGTGAGTATGCCGGCGGAAGCCGCTTTTTCCTCCTCCTATAGCCCCGAGCCAGAGATCCCCTTGTCCAAGGTCACCCTGCCGAGTGCATGTGGCGCTCACCCCCTCTGCCAAAATGGGTGTTCGGAGACGAACTGGAGTTGATCCAGTATATGTGGGAACACGGTCTTCCTGGTCCTGGGAAGTCCCGTCCACCTGTCCCCACAGCTCAGAGAGAGAGGGCCCGCAGGGAGGCTGAAACTGCTGCAATTTTGGAGAAGCTGAGAGCCCAGTACAGGGAGCATTATGGACCAAAGAATCTCCCCTATGAAGAATCCCAAGTCTTGGCCATCTGCTAATCCCAAGTCTTGGCCATCTGCAGCGGAAGAAACATTCTCTCGGTTGAAGTCGGCTTTTGCCACTGCACCTGTCCTGAGGAGACCTGACCCTGACAAGCCCATCTTCCTCTAGGTGGATGCCTCTTCTGCAGGGGCCGGACCAGTCTAAAACCACAAATCCTCCAAGGGCAAAACGGTGACCTGCGGATTCTTCTCGAAAACATTTTCTCCTGCTGAGAGGAACTATACAATCGGAGATCATGAGCTCTTAGCCATTAAGCTCTCCCTGGAAGAATGGCGTCACCTGTTAGAAGGGTCAGCTCATGCTGTCAATATCTATAAAGACCATAAAAATCTTCTCTATTTAAAGTCCGCAGAACGTCTGAACCCCCGGCAGGCCAGATGGTCACTTTTCTTTTCCCTGTTTTCCCAGGAATTCGAAAGTCTATTTTGCTCATATCCCGTGATGTTGCTGACTTTGTCCGTTCCTGCATAGCGCCCATGACAAAAGCCGGCGGGTCTTTTACTGCCTCTGCCCGTCCCTGAGTGTCCTTGGACCCACATAGCCATGGACTTCATCGCTGATCTGCCGTCCTCCTCCAGTTGCACAGTCATTTGGGTGGTCGTAGATTGATTCTCAATTTTTATTTCACTGCCTGGACTTCCCTCGGGTTCCTCAGTTGGCGGATTAATTTCTCCAACATATTTTCCGCCTGCATGATCTACCGCTTCACATCGTCTCTGACAGAGGGGTTCAGTTCATCTTCAAATTTTGGCGGGTCCTCTGTTCTCGCATCATCATATCACCCACAAACCAACGGCCAGGTAGAGCAGTTGAACCAAATTCTTGGGGAGTATCTTCGCCATTTAGTTTCTGCCCGGCAGGACAATTAGTCCAAACTGTTATCTTGGGCGGAGTTCTCCTACAACCATCGAGATTCCGAGTCTACAAGAACCTCTCCGTTCTTTGTTGTCTATGGTCGCCATCCTCATCCTCCTCTTCCTCTACCTGCCTCTTCTGGAGTACCAGCAGTTGATGTTCTGGTTCGGGTCTTCCAAGCCATTTGGTAGATTACTCGGCACTCTTTAGCTCTCGCCTCCTCCTGCAAGTCCCAGGCAGACAAGAAAATGAGGTAATCACCATTTTCTTCTCCAGGGGACAAGGTTTGGCTATCTGCAAATTATGTTCATCTGAAGCAACCATCTTACAAACTGGTAGAAAGATAATACCTTGGTAATGCACATGGGTGAATGTGATCAAAACAATGGAAGCTCAGTCCATATTCAGACACATATTAGACAGAAGAAAATCACAGATCAATTTTTGCGTTTAGAAAAAACTTATTTTTAGTAGCAGCCTTCAGGCCAAAAATTCAAGAAATACAAATAATAGTCACCCCAAGTGCTCACTGATATCCGCGACAGTCCATCAAAACTCCGTTCAGTCTTCATCCTTTCTCGGGCATGTGTAGTTTGTGAGAGGAAGGAAGGTTCTCTGATCTCCACATGCCCGAGAAAGGGTGAAGACTGAACGGAGTTTTGATGGACTGTCGCAGATATCAGTGAGCACTTGGGGTGACTATTATTTGTATTTCTTGAATTTTTGGCCTGAAGGCTGCTACTAAAAAGAAGTTTTTTCTAAATGCAAAAATTGGTCTGTAATTTTCTTCTGTCGAATATGTATCTTACAAACTGGGTCCGCAGTTCTTGGGTCCTTTCAAAGTCTTGCGACAATTTAACCCGGTTTCTTACAAACTCCATCTGCCTCCCTCCCTTCGCATTCCGAACTCTTTCCATGTCTCCCTCCTTAAGCCATTGGTCCTCAACCGATTCTCCCCGAAAAATGGCGTTTTTACTCCTGTAACCGGTGCTTCTGATGTTTTTGAAGTGAAGTAACACCTGTTCCGTCCCCCGGTGCCGGCAGCGACGCTGTCCGCACCTCGAGATGCAGTCGCAGACACACCCTGCCTCGCTCCTGCTTCCTCTGTATGCTGGCACACACGTGTCCGCTTCCTAGGGCGCACATGCACCGGCTCTCAGAAATTGAAAGGGCCAGTACGCCCTTAATTGGTTTTGCTAATTATTGACATTATAAGGGCCAGCACTTCCTCTATTGCCTTGCCGGATCTTTGTGCCATCATTGCCTTAGAGAAAGCTTTCATTTGTGTCTTGCCTTGCCGTGTATCTGACCTTTGCTACGTTTCCTGACCTTGCTCCTGTGCCGCCTGCCTTCTGACCTCTTGCTTCGTGACCTGACCTTGCTACAGTGCCGGCAGTCCTGACCTCCTGCCTGTCCTGACTACGAGTTGTCTCATCCTTCCCGTGCCATGTTACACCTCGGCAGCCTGTGTGGACGAGTCGTATCAGAGGTAGCGACCTGGGTGCCGCCTGCTGACTCCTTAGACTCCGCTCCCTTGTACGGCCCACGTCATCATCCACACAGGTACAGTGGATCCACTTCACCTCAGCTGTAACATCTTTATGAACCCTGTGCATTTCTAAGTCCCTGTATGGACCTCGTGCATTTCTGCTTCCCTGTAGGAGCCCCGTGCATTTTTCTCCCTGTATGAACCCTGTGCATTTCTGCTTCCATGTATGAGCCCTGTGCATTTGTTTCCCTGTATGAACCCTGTGCATTTCTGCTTCCATGTATGAGCCCTGTGCATTTGTTTACCTGTATGAACCCCGTGCATTTCTGCTTTCATGTATGAACCCCGTGCATTTCTGCTTCCCTGTATGAGCCCCGTGCATTTCTGCTTTCATGTATGAACCCCGTGCATTTCTGCTTCCCTGTATGAGCCCCGTGCATTTCTGCTTCCCTGTATGAACTCCGTGCATCTCTGCTTCCCTGTATGAACCCCGTGCATTTCTGCTTCCCTGTATGAGCCCCATGCATTTCTGTTTCCCTGTATGAACCCCGTGCATTTCTACATCCCTGTATGAACGCTGACATAGAAATGCACAGGGTTCATATAGTACTGCTCATGCCAGCGTTCATTGTACACGACATAGAAATACACAGGTTTCATGCAGTGATGTTCATGCCTTGTACAAACCCCAAGCATTTCTATGTCCTCTTTATGGGGCTAATAAACACTCCATGAAAAAAACAAAAAAACAGCACGTGCAGTTTATCCTTCCGCTTGCAGCCCGAGGAAACCTGCATTATACACAGCACACTAAGAACAATCAGCCCTATACACCGCATAGAGATCATCCCCATCTGTGAAGTATGTCTCCCCCCCCCCCCCCTTCACACATAGAGATCATCCCCAGCTTTAATTTCCAGCCCCTGCAGTTTACACATCCCCAGCCCCTGCAGTTTACACATCCCCAGCCCGTGCACTTTGCCATCCTCCTGTTCAGAGAACACAGGCAGAGCTCAGGGAGGGGAGATGAGGGAGACGTCTACCTCCTTTCTCCTCTGCTCTGTGTTCTTTCTCCTATGCAGACCTGCATCCTCCAAAGGCAGAGCAGGGGGAGGGGAGATGAGGGAGGCATGTACATCCTCTCTCCCCCCTGCTCTGCCTTCGCTCTGCTCTCCCCCCAGCTCTAGCTTTGGAAATCTTCGGTAAGCTAAGGGGAGGGACGGAAGCAAGTCTGTATGGGGCGCAGATTTGCACCTCACACCGGTGAATGCCATTGTTGTTCACCCAGATAACAGCGCTATGTGCTGCCCTGACATGTTTGTACGGCAGTGTTTCCCAACCTTTTAAAAAAAAGTTTTTTCCTCCGAAGTTGACTTTAAAAAAAAGGGAATAAAAGTCTGCAATGCACATCTATTTATCTGTGGGTATGTAGATACAGTAACTCCCAAATGACATCTTCTAAAATCTGCGTCATTCCCTTCTCCTCTCCATCTGGTCCGGGCCATCATGACGATTTCTTCCAGCCACAATACCTCTCCCTTAAAACGGCAAAACAAACCTATTAGGCTCCGCACTTTTCAAGTATCAGCCTCCAGATTCCACTTTTACAAATGAGGAGGAATAGAGGGGCATATAGGTATAAAGGGGTAACAGAGGGGTGCAGAAAGGTGTACATGGGTGACAGAGGGGTGTAAATGGGTGACAGGTGGGTGTACATGGGTGACAGATGGTTGTTGGGGTTGTAGAGGAGTGTACATGGGTGACGAGGGGTGTTGGGGATGTACATGGGTGACGAGGGGTGTTGGGGGTGTACATGGGTGAAAGAGGGGTCTAGAAGAGTGTACATGGGTAACGGGGTCATAGGGGGTGAAAGAGGGGTGGATAGGAGTGACAAGGTGGTAACAGTGGGGTGGACAGGGTAACAAAGGGACAGAGGGGTAAATAGTGGGGGTTGGACATTGGTGATAGGGGGGTAGATTGGGGGTGGTCAGAGGTGTGGTGAACATGGGTGACAGGGACCGACAAGGTTGACACGGATGACAGCAAAGTGGAAAAGGGTAAAAGGGGGTAACAGAGGGGTGTTGAACATGGGTGACGGGCCGACAAGGTGGACATGGATGACAGGAAAGTGGAAAAGGGTGAAAGGGGGTAACAGACGGGTGACAAAGGGGGTGGACAGGGGTGACAGAATTAAGATGAACTGAGATGTCCTTCTGCAGGGGGCCAGGAAGAATCGGTGGCCAAGCTGAACCAGGCCTGGAAGATAATCCGGGGGGCCGGGAACATAGTCCGGGGGGGCCGGCTGTAACATAGTATGGGGGGCCGGCGGGAACATAGTCCAGGGGTCGACACACCATTCCCTGCATTTATCCCCTTCCCGGCCTGTGACTCACGGCGCTGCATTGGGGAGGGGGACGCTGTGTGTGCGCAGTGCCCACGTACACGCAATGCACACGCAGGCTTCCCTTCCCCTCTGCGCCGTTGTGATTCACAGGTGCGCAGACCGGGGCTGGAGATTTAAAAAAATAAATAAAATGTTGGAGCCCGCGGAACCCCTGACAGTTCTCAAAGAAACACAGAGAGGGGGTAACAGAGGGGTGTTGAACATGGGTGACGGGCCGACAAGGTGGACATGGATGACAGGAAAGTGGAAAAGGGTGAAAGGGGGTAACAGACGGGTGACAAAGGGGGTGGACAGGGGTGACAGAATTAAGATGAACTGAGATGTCCTTCTGCAGGGGGCCAGGAAGAATCGGTGGCCAAGCTGAACCAGGCCTGGAAGATAATCCGGGGGGCCGGGAACATAGTCCGGGGGGGCCGGCTGTAACATAGTATGGGGGGCCGGCGGGAACATAGTCCAGGGGTCGACACACCATTCCCTGCATTTATCCCCTTCCCGGCCTGTGACTCACGGCGCTGCATTGGGGAGGGGGACGCTGTGTGTGCGCAGTGCCCACGTACACGCAATGCACACGCAGGCTTCCCTTCCCCTCTGCGCCGTTTTGATTCACAGGTGCGCAGACCGGGGCTGGAGATTTAAAAAAATAAATAAAATGTTGGAGCCCGCGGAACCCCTGACAGTTCTCAAAGAAACACAGAGAATCTGGGGAACCCCGGTTGGGAATCACTGTTGTACGATAAAATGTAGTAGGACGTACGGGTCATTTAACAACTGAGCTCATACGTCATGTACAAGTTGTGCACTCGTGCTGGCAGATGGCTTTCTCTGCTCTAGTTACCATGGCTACAGCCCGGCAATGTATATACCTCCATAACTAGCATCTCCCTAAATTTCTCACCTGGAAGAAGATCTCATTGGTGGTCCATGACACTTCTGCTCCTATTGTCTTCACCTAAATATTCTATGTTATCAACTGGTGGAGTATTTCTAGGACAGTGTTTCCCAACCAGTGTGCCTCCCGCTGTTGCAAAACTACAACTTCCAGCATGCTCGTACAGCCTTTAGCTGTCCAGGCATGCTGGGAGTTGTAGTTTTGCAACAGCTGGAGGCTCACTGGTTGAGAAGCACTGTTTTAATATTTGCCATCCCGTTATGATTGGTGGGCTGCGACCTCTTGAGAATAAAGGGGCTGCAGCCAAAACCAGGAGGAAACCAGAAGCATTATAATAGAAGGATTTACATCTGCCATGTTTTGGTTCCTTTCCTGGATTTGGAATACATAAATATGACAGATACACTGTCATGTCAAAGTGGCCTGGGAAGGAGCTGCTTCATATTAAACTATGTTCACACGGCGTTTGAGCAGACATTCCGTAGACCAAACATGCGGCGCTAGGACAGGTTCGGAAATGGACATCACCATAAATGGCATTGCATTTTCCAGTGGATTTGGATTCCATACAAAGAATTGACATGTTGGACTTTTCTCGGCAGATGTTTCTGCCTAGGAAATTCTGCAGTGTGCACCGTTTAGCAGAATCCTATAGAAAACAATGAGATTATGCAATGAGACTATTTTTGCATTTTTGTTTTTTTCCTCCTCGCCTTCTAAAATCCATAACTCTTTTATATTTCCATCCACAGACCCATATAGGGCTTGTTTTGTGTGCAACCAATTGTACTTTGTAATGACATCACTCATTTTCCCATAAAATGTACAGCTAACCCAAATAATTATTAATTGTGTGAGGAAATTTAAACAAAAACTGCAATTTAGGAAATTTTGGAGAATTTTGTTTTCACGCTGTACACTTTACGGTAAAAATTACATGTTTTCTTTATTCTGTGGGTCAATACGATTAAAATGATACCCAATCTCAATCTCAAACTTATGATGATACCCAATACCCAATCTCAAACTTATTTTTACAAAATAAGTTATGTTTAAAATCACCCTATTTTGACCACCTCTAACTTTTCAATTTTTCCGTATACAGGGCTGTATGAGGGCTCATTTTTGCGCCATGACATATTTTTTTTAGTGCCACTTTTGCATACCTATGACTTTTTAATCGCTTTTCATAAATTTTTTGGGGGAATGTGATGTGATTAAAAAGCAGCAATTTTGGCCTTTTTTTTAATGCCCTTCACTGTATGGGATCATTAACATGATATTTTGATAGATCGGAAATTTACACACATGGTGATACCAAATATGTTTAATAATTATTATTTTTTACCTTTTTTTTTTTTTTAAATAGGGAAAAAGGGTGATTTAGATTAGTATTGGGGCAGGGGCTTTTTCACTTTTTTTTCTACTTTTTTTTACCTTTATTTTTAACTCTCTATCTATAACAATAATTAGATTGCTAATACTGTTCAGTGCCATGCATAGGCATAGCACTGATCAGCATTAAAGGCAATCTTTTTCTCTGGTCTTCTGGAAGGCAGATCAGAGCAGAAGACCCGGGAGAGCGGCAGAGGCAGGTGAGGGACCTCTGGCCGCCATCTTGGCTGATCTGATCCCGGCCTCAGATGCTGTGATCTATATTGATCGTGGCATCTGAGGGGTTAATGGAGGACATCAGCGCGATCGCTGATGTTTGCCATTACTGGCGGGTCTCTGGCTGCTGATAGCAACCGGGACTTACCGTGCATGACGCAAGCACCGCTCTGGTGCTCGTGTCATGTACAGGACGTAAATGTACGTCCTGTTGCGCGAAGTACCAGTGCATCGGGATGTACATTTACGTCCATTGTTGTTAAGGGTACATTCCCACGTGCTGTATTTTGCTGCGTATTTGCTGCTGCATATTTTCTTTCCCATTGAAGTCAATGGGAAGCAAAATCTGCTGCTTATTTTGCTATCCATTGACTTCAATGGGTATGAAAATATGAAGCAGCAAATAGGTAGCTAAATATGGCACATGGAAACATACCCTATAGCAGTGGTCTTCAACCTGCAGACCTCCAGATGTTGCAAAACTACAACTCCCAGCATGCCCGGACAGCCAACTGCCCTATAGCATTTTAACTCCTGCGCATCTTTTTCATGAAATTCATTTATGTTACTAAAGGATTTCTACTGAAGAATTGGGTGGGAAAATGCCAGAAAAAATGCCAATTTGTAATCCACTAGGTAGGTCTGAGGATTCATATTTCCCTATTGACTTCCAGGTATCTAGAGATGAGCGAACTTACAGTAAATTCGATTCGTCACGAACTTCTCGGCTCGGCAGTTGATGACTTTTCCTGCATAAATTAGTTCAGCTTTCCGGTGCTCCCGTGGGCTGGAAAAGGTGGATACAGTCCTAGGAGACTCTTTCCTAGGACTGTATCCACCTTTTCCAGCCCACCGGAGCACCGGAAAGCTGAACTAATTTATGCAGGAAAAGTCAGCAACCGCCGAGCCGAGAAGTTCGTGACAAATTGAATTTACTGTAAGTTCGCTCATCTCTACAGGTATCATCCGCTGCAGCGTTTTTGGCCCATAAAAACGACATACGGCAAAGATGGCGTATTTTTTTTAAGACTTCTTTTTTAGACGTTTTTATTTTATTTTTTACAAAAATGACAAGTATATTCCCAGCCTAGTCACAGGATTGTATACACCAGAAGCAAATACATTCAGAAGTAAACCCATGTCTATGGCTAGCTTTATGCCTTGCTGAATGTGGACTATTCACCTGTATGATCCCTAAAGTTTCTCCCAAACGAGAGAATAGCTCACAGAGCATGTACTGTACGGTGCTTCCTGCTGACCAGTCCTTCCATAGGCTTCCAGTGAGCTCTACAAAAATGGCTGCCTCCTTGCCTGCAGGTCACAGTTATTTCCATAACAGTTGTCGCTCTAGTGTTTGTCTTATAGAGGCAGAAGCGCGCTTGCGCAGTGGAGTGGCGGTTGGTGTGACTTCCAGGACAATTTATTCTCCAGTGAACGTCATGGCGACCGTGTCAGACCTGAAAGCCGGTGAGTGGCATTGTTGTTCACCCGGATAACAGCGCTATGTGCGGCCCCGACATGTTTGTACGGTATAATGTGGTAGGACGTACGGGACAGGGTACAAGCTGTGCGCTGGTGCTGGCAGATGGCTTACTCTAGTTACCATGGCAACAGCCCGGCCGTGTATAGACCTCCATAACTAGCATTTCCTAAAACTTCTCACCTGGGAAAAGGTCCCATTGGTGGTCCATGACACTTCTGCGCCTATTCTATATTACAAACTGGTGGGGGTGGGTGGATTTATCAAGACCTGTCCAGTTGCTGAGTTGCCCATAGCAACCAATCAGAAGGCTTCTTTAATTTTTGAAGAGGCCTGAGAAAAATGAAAGAAGCGATCTGATTGGTTGCTATGGGCAACTCAGGATCTTTTCCTCTGGACAGGTTTTGATAAATCTCCAACATGGAGTATTTCAAGGACAGTGTATTCCAACCAGTGTGCCTCCACCTGTTGCAAAACAACAACTTCCAGCATGCCCTGACAGCCTTTGGCTTGCTGGGAGTTGTAGTTCTGCAACAGCTGGAGGCACACTGGTTAACCCCTTAAGGACCAGGCCATTTTACACCTTAGGACCAGAGCGTTTTTTGCACATCTGACCACTGTCACTTTAAACATTAATAACTCTGGAATGCTTTTACTTATCATTCTGATTCCGAGATTGTTTTTTCGTGACATATTCTACTTTAACATAGTGGTAAAATTTTGAGGTAACTTGCATCCTTTCTTGGTGAAAAATCCCCAAATTTGATGAAAATTTTGAAAATGTTGCATTTTTCTAACTTTGAAGCTCTCTGCTTGTAAGGAAAATGGATATTCCAAATAATTTTTTTTTATTCACATATACAATATGTCTACTTTATGTTTGAATCATAAAATTGATGAGTTTTTACTTTTGGAAGACACCAGAGGGCTTCAAAGTTCAGCAGCAATTTTCCAATTTTTCACAAAATTTTCAAACTCACTATTTTTCATTTTTATATTAGAAATACACCACAAATGACCCCATTATAAAAACTGCACCCCCCAAAGTATTCAAAATGACATTTAGTAAGTGTTTTAACCATTTAGGTGTTTCACAGGAATAGCAGCAAAGTGAAGGAGAAAATTCACAATCTTCATTTTTTACACTCGTATGTTCTTGTAGACCCAATTTTTGAATTTTTATAAGGGGTAAAAGGAGAAAATGTATACTTATATTTGTAGCCCAATTTCTCTCGAGTTAGCACATACCTCATATGTCTATGTAAATTGTTCGGCGGGCGCAGTAGATGGCTCAGAAGCGAAGGTATCGACAAGGGGATTTTGGAGAGTATGTTTTTCACAAATGGTTTTTGGGGGGCATGTTGCATTTAGGAAGCCCCTATGGTGCCAGAACAGCAAAAAAAAAAAACCCACATGGCATACCATTTTGGAAACTAGACCCCTTGGGGAATGTAACAAAGAATAAAGTGAGCCTTAATACCCCACAGGTGTTTCACGACTTTTGCATATGTAAAAAAAAATATTTGTACAAATTTCACATTTTTGCAAGGGTTAATAGCAGAAAATACCCCCCAAAATTTGTAACCCCATCACTTCTGAGTATGGAGGTACCCCATAAGTTGGCCTGAAGTGCACTACGGGCGAACTACAATGCTCAGAAGAGGAGGAGTGATATTTGGCTTTTTGAGAGCAAATTTTGCTCGGGGGGGGGGCATGTCACATTTAGGAATCCCCTATGGTGCCAGAACAGCAAAAAAAAAACCACATGGCATACCATTTTAGAAACTAGACCCCTTGAGGAACGTAACAAGGAATAAAGTGTGCCTTAATACCCCACAGGGGCTTCACGATTTTTGCATATGTAAAAAAAAATATTTTTTTTTTCACTAAAATGTGTGTTTCCCCCCAAATGTTACATTTTTGCACGGGTTAATAGCAGAAAATACCACCCAAAATTTGTAACCCCATCTCTTCTGAGTATGGAGGTACCCCATAAGTTGACCTGAAGTGCACTAGGGGCGAACTACAATGCTCAGAAGAGGAGGAGCACCATTGAGCTTTTGGAAAGAGAATTCGTTTGGAATGGTAGTCAGGGGCCATGTGCATTTACAAAGCCCCCCCGTGGTGCCAGAACAGTGGACCCCCACATGTGACCCCATTTTGGAAACTACACCCCTCACAGAATGTAATAAGTGGTGCAGTGAGCATTTACACCCCACTGGCGTTTGACAGATCTTTGGAACAGTGGGCTGTGCAAATGGAAAATTAAATTTTTCATTTTCACGGATCACTGTTCCAAAAATCTGTCAGACACCTGTGGGGCGTAAATGCTCACTGTACCCCTTATTACATTACATGAGGGGTGTAGTTTCCAAAATCTGGTACCATGGGGGCTTTGTAAACACAAGTGGCCTTCAATTTCCGACAAATTTTCTCTTCAAAATCCCAATGGCGCTCCTTCTCTTCTGAGCATTGTAGTGCACCCATAGAGCACTTTACATCCACATATGGGGTATGTTCTTACTCAGAAGAAATGGGGTTACAAATTTTGGGGGGCTTTGTTTTATTTTCCCTTGTGAAAATTAAAAATTTAGGGTGACACCAGCATTTTAGTGAGAAATTTTTTTTTTTTCATTTTCCCATCCAACTTTAATGAAAATTTGTCAAACACCCGTGGGGTGTTCAGGCTCACTATACCCCTTGTTACGTTCCGTGAGGGGTGTCGTTTCCAAAATGGGGTCACATGTGGGTATTTATTTTTTTGGGTTTATGTCAGAACCGCTGTAAAATCAGCCACCCCTGTGCAAATCACCAATTTAGGCCTCAAATGTACATGGTGCGCTCTCACTCCTGAGCCTTGTTGTGCGTCCGCAGAACATTTTACGCCCACATATGGGGTATTTCCGTACTAAGGAGAAATTGCGTTACAAATTTTGGGGGTCTTTTTTTCCTTTTACCTCTCGTGAAAATAAAAAGTAAAGGACAACACCAGCATGTTAGTGTAAATAACTTTTTTTTTTTTACACTAACAGGCTGGTGTAGACCCTAACTTTTCTTTTTCATAAGGGGTAAAAGGGGAAAAAAAAAGCCCCCCCAAAATTAGCAGTGCAATTTCTCTTATTTTTATTGGGGGGACAGTGTAAGGGGGTGTAAATGTAGTGTTTTACCCTTTATTATGTGGTAGTGTAGTGTTTTTAGGGTACGTTCACACTGGCAGAGGTTTACAGTGAATTTACCGCTAGGAGTTTGCGCTGCGGCGAAAAATTTGCCGCAGTTCATACTTGAAGTAGTAAACTTACTGTAAACCCGCCAGTGTGAATGTACCCTGTACATTCACATGGGGGGGCAAACCTCCAACTGTTTCAAAACTACAACTCCCAACATGTACTGACAGACCGTGCATGCTGGGAGTTGTACTTTTGCAACAGCTGGAGGCACACTGGAAAACCTTCAGTTAGGTTCTGTTACCTAACTCGGTATTTTCCAACCAGTGTGCCTCCAGCTGTTGTAGATGTAGTTATGCAACAGCTGGAGGTGCACAACTACAACTCCCAGCATGCAGAGACAGCTGTTTGCTGTTTAGGCATGCTGGGAATTGCAGTTTTGCAACATCTGGAGAGCTATAGTTTAGAGACCACTGCACAGTGGTCTCCAAACTGTGGACCCCCAGATGTTGCAAAACTACAACTCCCAGCATGCCCAGACAGCAAACTGCTGTGTGGGCATGCTATCAGTTGTAGTTTTGCAAGATCTGGAGGTGCACAGTATAGAGATCACTGTGCAGTTGTCTCAAACTGTAGACCTCCAGCTGTTGAAAAACTTCAACTCCCAGCATGCCTAAACACCTCTCTGGGCATGCTGGGAGTTGTAGTTTTGCAACATCTGGAGGGTTACAGTTTAGAGACCACTATAGTGGTCTCAGACTGTAGCCCTCCAGATGTTGCTAAGTAACTCACCGGCTTCCGTCGGATCCAGGGAGCTGCGTCGCCGTCCTCTTCTTCCACCGATCGTCGCCCGCTGCCGTCGCCGTGTGGATCTTCGGCGCCGGTCCCTGTCGGTTTCCCGACGGGGGTCACTGGGTCACTATAGACCCGGAATAGCCGCAAATCGAAAGTGGGAATTCACTTGCAATTTGCGGCGATCGCTGATATGGGGGGGTCTGATGACCCCCCCTGGGCATTTGCACAGGGTGCCTGCTGATAGATATCAGCAGTCACCCCGGGGAAATTCCCACGGGCGTACAGGTACTCCCTTGGTCCTTATGTACCAGGTAGCAAAGGCATACCTGTACGCCCTTGGTCCTTAAGGGGTTAAGTTTTAATATTTGCCATCCCATTTTGATTGGTGGGCTGCGACCGCTTGAGAATAAAGGGGCTGCAGCCAAAACCAGGAGGAAACGAGAAGCATTATAATAGAAGGATTTACATCTGCCATGTTTTGGTTCCTTTCCTGGATTTGGAATACATAAATATGACCGATACACTGTCATGTCAAAGTGGCCTGGGAAGGTGCTGCTTCGTATTAGGCTATGTTCACACAGCGTCCGAGCAGACATTCCGTAGACCGAACATGCTGGGGCTAGGACTGGTAATCTTATATGGCATTGCATTTCCAAGTGGATTTGGATGCCACACAAAGAAATGACATGTTGGACTTTCTGCAGCAGATGTTTCTGCCTAAGGGTGCGTTCACACGTTGGAATTCAAGAGGAATTCGAACAGACAAAAATTACGTCCAAAAAATTTCATTTAGCACGGAAATGCGCGCGGAAAGGGGGAAGAAGGAAGGAAGGGGAGGGTTTGTGGGAGGGCCAAATCGGCCAAATTATGATTGTGCTAGTCAGAAATTTGTTTCTTAATAATTAATATTATTCGTTTCGCTCATTTTTAATAGATTTTGGAAAGACAGCACTTTGCTCTGCTTCTATCTTGTCCTAAAATGGCTGACGAGTAAAAAAAATGGTGGAGTGTGGGATGGAGAACGGGAGTCATCCATTTTCCATGGGATGTCTCTTCTACATTTTTCCGCGCGGAAACGATTTCGGGCGTAACATTTTTTTCCCATTGACATCAATTGAATTCTGCTAGCGGATTCCGCTTGAAGAATGAACATGCTCTTTCTTCAAGCGGAACGGAATTCAGCGTCGGAATTCCGCTAGCGGAATTTACGCTGTGTGAACAGGACAGCGGAAATTACTTTGAAGTCAATGGCAGAGGAGATTGCAATTCTTTTGGAGCGGATAATTCGAGGAATTACTCGAGTAAATTCCTCTTGAATTCCGACGTGTGAACGGGCCCTAAGAAATTCTGCAGTGTGCACCGTTTAACAGAATCCTATAGAAAACAATAAGCTGAGAAAATGAAAGACCGGCAAAAGGCGCCTCGTGTGATACCGTAGGGATGGATGGGCTAAGAACAGGAGTAAACGAGGCGTGTGTGGGCCTGCGGAGCCCGTAGGTAGTGGGTACTCACCTGAGGCGAGTAGAAAACTTGCATATCAACCCACAGCGGGGTTAGAGACTAGAGAGAGCTGCTTGGCCCAGGGTGCAGGAAATGGTAGCCAGGAGACTTAGGAAAAAACCCTTTTCAAGTAAGGCGCTTCCGAGGTCCAGTGCGAGGAGGATGTCCAGATTGAAGGTAAATGATCAAGCGGGAAAATGGAGTGTAGAACCACGCAGGATCAATTTATTAGGCAAAGTAAACAGGTATACACAGGATAACGCATTTCGGGGGACAGTGCCCCCTTCTTCAGATCAGTGTAACCACATATTGTCACAGGTTCTAAATACGTTTCAAAATGGCGCCAAAAAAAGAAAGGGGGAGGAGCCACAGGGATGTGTGGAGGTGGGGGTGGTGAGAACGGAGCAAGGAACATACAAAATACACTATATGCATGGAGAATGGTGTGCTGGTATACTGTAGAGTAACCAGCAGGCTGTTGAAGATACAAATGCCCTTGTATACAAGAAGTTTAGTAACGCTGTCCGCTCCGAGCTTCCAGTGCGGAGAGCGGAAGTTCGGGTATCCACAGACGCGTTGCTAGGGACGTAGTGTGCGCGTCACATGATATGGGCGCGTTTTCAAGGAGACGCGTCTTGTAATCGGGAGCGCACTGCTGGAGGAGACAGAAGTGCGCATGGCGTGTTAGGTTGTCAGGGAGACGCGTCCTCTGTGGGAGGGCGCGCTGCTGACAGAAGGCGGAGAGAGGGAGGGGCAGTCAACACTGGTGGTGTCTGGAGCAGCGCTGTCACATAGGAGATAGTGTTTTGGCGCTGTTGGCTGTACGCGAAAAATGGGAGATAGTGTGTATGGTACTGTGTAATGGCGCCATTTTGAAACTTATTTATAACCTGTATGTGACAATATGTGGTTACACTGATCTGAAAAAGGGGGCGCTGTCCCCCGAAACGCATTATCCTGTGTATACCTGTTTACTTTGCCTAATAAATTGATCCTGTGTGGTTCTACACTCCATTTTCCCGCTTGATCATTTACCTACAATCTGGACATCCTCCTCGCACTGGACCTCAGCAGCGCCTTACTTGAAAAGGCTTTTTTCCTATGTCTCCTGGCTATAGAAAACAATGGGACTCTTCTGCAACTGAATTTTCATTAAAAAAAACTTCGCCAAAATACTAAATAGGGGGCATGGCTAGTATTAATTTCAATACAATCATGTTGCACAGTATCATTTAGTTTAGTAAATGCGACATGCCCCCCAAAAACAATTTCAGCAAACTTTGTTTTCCAAAATCCCATTGTCACTCCTTCCCTTCTGAGCATTGTAGTGCATCCGCAGAGCACTTTACATCCTCATATTAGGTATTTTCTTACTCGAGAAAAATGGGGTTTCAAATTTTGGGGGGACATTTTCTTCTATTACCCCTTGGGGTAACATCAGCATTTTAGTGAAAAAAAAAAAAATTTTCATTTTCACGTTCAGCTTCAATGCAAAGTCGTCAAACACCTGTGAGGTGTTAAGGCTCACTATACCCCTTGTTACGTCCCCTGAGGGGTGTAGTTTCCCAAATAGTGTGCCATATAGGGTGTTTTTTGATGTTCTGGCGCCATGGAGGCTTCCTAAATGAGACATGCCCCCCCCCCCCCCCCCCCCAAAACCATTTCAGCAAAATTCGCTTTCCAAAAGCCCAATGTCGCTCCTTCCCTTTTGAGCCCTCTAGTGCACCCGCAGATCACTTTATATCCGCATATTATATATTTCCTTACTCGAGAGAAATGGGGTTTCAATTTTGGGGGACATTTTCAGCTATTACCCCTTTTGAAAATGAAAAATCAGCATTTTATTTTCACGTCCAATTTTATTGAAAATTCGTCAAACATCTTTGGGGTGTTAAAGGAGTAGTCCAGTGGTGACTCAGTGGTTAACAACTTATCCCCTATCCTAAGGATAGGGGATAAGTTGCAGATCGCGGGGGGTCCAACCGCTGGGGCCCCCCGCGATCTCCTGTACGGAGCCCCGACAACCCGCGGTAAGGGGGCGTGTCGACCTCCGCACGATGTGGCGGCCGACACGCCCCCTCAATACAGCTCTATGGCAGAACCGAAGCGCTGCCTCGGCAATCTCCGGCTCTGCCATAGAAATGTATTGAGGGGGCGTGTCGGCCGCCGCTTCATGCGGGGGTCGACACCCGCTATCTGGCCGGAGAGCCGGGGCCCCGTACAGAGAGATCGCAGGGGGCACCAGCGGTCGGACCCCCCGCGATCTCAAACATATCCCCTATCCTTAGGATAGGGGATAAGTTTTTCACCACTGGACTACCCCTTTAAGGCTCACTGTACCTCTTGTTATGTTCCTTGAGGGGTGTAGTTTCCCAAATAGCATGTTGGGTGTTTTTCACTGTTCTGGCACCATGGGGGCTTCCTAAATGCGACATACCCTGCAAAAACCATTTCAGCAAATTTCGCTCTCCAAAATCCCATTGTTGCTCTAGTGCATCCGCAGAGCACTTTACATCCACATATGAGGTATTACCTTACTCGAGAGAAATTGGGTTACAAATTTTGGGGGGCTTTTTCTCCTTTTACCCCTTGTGAAAATAGAAATATGGGTCTACAAGAACATGTTAGTGTAAATAATGAAGATTTTGAATTTTCGCCTCCACTGTGCTGATTTTCCTGTGAAACACCTAAAGGGTTAATAAACTTTCTGAATGTAATTTTGAATACATTGAGGGGTGCAGTTTTCATATTGGGGTCCATTATGGGGTACTTCTAACATAAAGACCCTCAAATTCACTTCAAAACTGAACTGGTCCCTGAAATATTCAGATTTTGAAATTTACTTGAAAAATTGGAAAATTGATTCTGAGCTTTGAAGCCCTCTGATGTCTTCAAAAAGTAAAAACATGTCAACTTTATGATGCAAACATAAAGTAGACATATTGTATATGTGAATCAATATATCATTTATTTGACATGTCCCATTTCCTTACAAGCAGAAAGCTTCAAAGTTGTAAAAATGCTAAATTTTCACATTTTTCACAAAATTTTTGAATTTTTCCCCAAGAAATGATGCAAGTATCGACGAAAATTTACCACTAACATAAAGTAGAATATGCCATGAAAAAACAATCTCGGAATCAAATTCATAAGTACAGGCATCCCAGAGTTATTAATGCTCAAAGTGACAGTGGTCAGATTTGCAAAAAATGCTCTGGTTCTTAAGGTCAAAATTGGCTCAGTCCCCAAGGGGTTAAGGCTATTTTAGCCACCAATAGGTGATGATGCAAATTGTGGCATTCGGATGCCGACATAGTGTACAGGGAGGAGCCATGGCTTGCCTAACAGCTTATTGTGGGGGTACATAGATGACCTATCCTGAGGATAACATGAATACAAAAGGAATCAGCTCTCCAAACGGAGTGAGATTTTAGTGTTGAGATACTTTATTTTCACAATATAGAAAAATGTATCTGATCATCAATTTGCAATCACAGAGCAGTGTTTTGGGCTCTCATGCTTAGTTCTATGGTGTGCCAACACTATTCTTATGTAGTTATGCCTCATAACGGGTGGATAAGAAGGTGGTCACTTGGGTTGTGTACATTTTTATATATATATATATATATGTTTTATATATAAAATGCTTAGTAATATTTTGCATCTCTTTTCTTTCTGTAGTTTTGGCGGACACTTTGGATAAAAGAGGTGTGTTGGGACAACTGAAGGCTCGGGTCAGAGCGGAGGTGTTTGCAGCATTGGATGATCAGAGTGAACCCAAACCAGTGTTGTCACATGAAAATCTTCTCATCAATGAAATGATCAGAGAGTATTTAGAGTTTAACAAATACAAGTACACATCATCGGTGTTAACAGCTGGTAAGGCCCTCATGTTAGCTGCTAGCAATGTGCTGTTCCTTTTATGATTTATATACTGTGACTACAGCAGTGTAGAAGGAAAGCCGAGGGAACAGAACTGGGCTAATCTAGCACTATTGGTCTAAGCTAGCTCTAACAATTTGAGGAATAAGATCTGAGACCTTTGGGTCTGGAGACATCAAAACTGCCATCTCATATTGCTTAGACCAGAATTGAAACAGAAGTGAACAAAAGGGAACAAAGCATTTCTAAAACAACCAAGTAGGAAGAACTTTATTTCTTTAACACGAACACCATGCGCACACTACTTTATCAACATCCTTGCTCTTTGTCTTCATACCTACTATTCCCCCCACCCCCCAAGTGTATTTCATCCACTTTTAGCCCTTCTCTGCTTTCTTCACCCATGTATTGCGCACAGGCATTGTTTACCCTCATGAATTACCCTAATTGCCCTAAATCATCTCATCATACCCCAAAGTCAATTAGCCATATGTTCTCCCTGTTTATTCTCCTACTCTTAGCTGCTGTGGACATCTCTCCTAACCCTGGCCCACCTTCTTCTAATAATTCTTCATCTATACCTGCCTCCTACAGAACCCCTTTAAACTTTAAGATATACTGCATGTGTTCTCCTGTCCCTCTTGTTTCCTTTAACTTGTTTAGTACTAAATCCCTTAACAGAAAACATGGCTACGACCTTCTGACACTGCTTCCCCTGCTGCCCTAACTTATGGTTATCTTTACTTTTCCCACCCTACCAGATATGACACCAGTTATGTTGGATGAGTTGGGGTGCTTATCTCCCTACAATGCTCTTTTGAGATCCACACCTTCAGCAGGCCTCTATCAACCTCCTTGCACCTGGCTCCCTTATTTCCTATCCTCAGAAACAACTACACTCATCATGGGTTATTTTAACATCCCCATTGACTCACCAGCCCTCTCATCTGCCTCCCAACTTGGTATAGACACTTTAGAGTCTTCATTGTCACAATCTCTTCCCTCTTCTGTCCCATTCTAGGAGACAAAAATTACCATGACACTCTCAAGACTACCCTGGACAAAGCAGCACTCCTCAAAATCCGAACCTCCCAACACAGGCAGCAGCAACTCTGGCACACGAAGGACTTTCTTCGGCAGTGCTCTAGACGCGCTGAACGTCTGTGGAGGTAAAGACTTCAGAGAACAATCTATACTTTAAATTTATGCTAAAATCCTATCACTCTGCTCTTCTTCTCACTAAGCAAACCTATTTTACCTCCCTCATCAACCCAAAATGACATTAAACTCTCTCTCCAGGCCTAAAGTGCAGATGTCTGTCATTGACCTCTGTGCTGAAGGCCTAGCATCCTGTTTCAAAACTAATGACATCCGTCACAAAATCATCTTCCAGTCCCCCAATAGTGTTGACTCCATTTGCCTTCTCTTCAGTAACTGAGGATGAAATCTCCAGGCTCCTCCCTTCTACCTGCTCTAGTGATCCTATCCCCTCACACCTCATCCAGTATTTCTCCCCTGCTATCAGTTGTCTCTTGACTAAAAATGTTAACCTTTCCCTTTCCTCTGGTATCTTTCCCTCCTTCTTCAAACATTCTGTCATAACCCCATTACTGAAAAAAACCATTTGTGGACCTGTCCTTTACAGCTAACTATTGACCTGTCTCTAATCCCCTTTCACCTCCAAATTCCTGGAACACTTGTGGGGAATAAACGTAAAAATGTTGCGCAGTGAACAAGTTTTCGATGCATTTTAAAAAAACAAACAAAAAAAAAAACAGTATGTTACCTATCTTGTTGCGAAAGTAGTGCACAATTTTTTATTTTAAAAATGACTTGTGCAGATATTTTGTACACAAAACACCACACTTCTGTTAAATAAATGGAAGAAAAGAAGGTTACACACAGAACACTAGTGGGACTTTATTCCCCCATGGTGTATATTTCTACATAAAATTTTTAAAATATAAAAAGTAAATAATTTAAAGGGTTAAAACCTATTTCCTGTTTAATATATATTATAGTTATTGTCTTCAAACTGACATATCCACTCTTTATTTAGAAGTAATATAATTCTTTTTTTTTTTTTTGGCAGAAACTGGTTTATCGGATATTCCACTGGACCGCTGTTTTCTGTCAAGAGAGCTAAACCTAAGTGAAGTTTCAAGTGCTCAGTCTGTGTAAGCAGTAAGAATGTATCTTGTGTGGCTCTGGTCCCGTAATGCCAGGCTTGTATTTGAGTAGTGTTAGCAGATGCTAGTGGCACTTGGGAGTTACAGATAATTGCCATTCTGCTCCTGGATTTTCAGCTTAAAACAATGGCAAGTCCCGTTGCATCATTACAACTAGAGGTAAAGTGTGAGCGCTACCAACAGCTGCTAACACACAAGTCACAGCACCCTATGGTGTTTGTTTGTTACCAGGCAGGTGTTATATGTAAATCAGTAAGGCTGCATTTATATATTGCAGACATATTAAGACAGATTAACTACCTCAAATGAATTCTGGTGCAATTAACTTTAACCCCTTAAGAACCCAGCCCAAATATACCTTAAGGACCCGGCCATTTTTTGAACATCTGACCACTGTCACTTTAAGCATTACTAACTCTGGGATGCTTTTACCTTTCATTCTGATTCCGAGATTGTTTTTTCGTGACATATTCTAGTTTATGTTAGTGGTAAAATTTTGTCAATACTTGCATCGTTTCTTGGTGAAAAATTCCAAAATGTGATGAAAAAATTTAAAATATAGCATTTTTTTTAAACTTTGAAGCTCTCTGCTTATAAGAAAAATGGATATTCCAAATAAATGTTATATTGAGTCACATATACAATATGTCTACTTTATGTTTCCATCATAAAGTTGATATGTTTTTTACTTTTGGAAGACATCAGAGGGCTTCAAAGTATAGCAGCAATTTTCCAATTTTTCACAAAATTTTCAAAATCAGAATTTTTCAGGGACCACTTCACTTTTGAAGTGGATTCGAAGGGCTTTCTAATCAAAAATACCCCATAAATGACCCCATTATAAAAACTGCACCCCTCAAAGTATTCAAAATGACATTCAGAAAGTTTGTTAACCCTTTAGGTGTTTCACAGGAATAGCAGCAAAGTGAAGGAGAAAATTCAAAATCTTCATTTTTTTACACTTGCATGTTCTTGTAGACCCAGTTTTTGAATTTTTACAAGGGGTAATAGATGAAAAATCCCCCCCAAAATTTGTAACCCAATTTCTCTCGAGTAAGGAAATACCTCATATGTGTATGTCAAGTGTTCGGCGGGTGCACTAGAGGGCTCAGAAGGGAAGGAGCGACAATGGGATTTTGCTGAAATGGTTTTTGGGGGGCATGTCACATTTAGGAAGCCCCTATGGTGTCAGAACAGGAGAAAACCCCCACATGGCATACCATTTTGGAAACTACATCCCTCAAGGCACGTAACAAGGGGTGCAGTGAGCCTTAACACCCCACAGGTGTTTGACGACTTTTCGTTAAAGTCGGATGTCTAAATGAAAAAAAAATTAAAAATTTTCACTAAAGTGCAGTTTTTACCCCAAATTTATCATTTTTACAAAGGGTAATGGGTGGAAATGCCCCCCAAAATTTGTAACCCCATCTCTTCTGAGTATATAAATACCCCATGTTAGGACGTAAAATGCTCTGCGAGCGAACTACAATGCTCAGAAGAGAATGAGTCACATTTAGCTTTTGGAAAGCAAATTTTGCTGAAATGGTGTTTGGGGGGCATGTCGCATTTAGGAAGCACCTAGGGTGCCAGAACAGCAAAAAAAAAAACACATGGCATACTATTTTGGAAACTACACCCCTCAAGGAACGTAACAAGGGGTACGGTGAGCCTTAACACCTCACAGGTATTTCACGACTTTTTGTGAAAGTCGGATGTGTAAATGAAAAAAATTATTTTTTCACGAAAATGCTGTGTTTTCCCCAAATTTTACATTTTTACAAGGGGTAATAGGAGAAAATGACCACCAAAATTTGTAACCCCATTTCTTCTGAGTATGGAAATACCCCATGTGTGGACGTCAAGTGCTCTGCTGGTGCACTACAATGCTCAGAAGAGAAGGAGCGCCATTGAGCTTTTTGAAAGAGAATTTGTTTGGAATGGAAGTCGGGGGCATGTGCGTTTACAAAGCCCCCCGTGGTGCCAGAACAGTGGACCCCCCCCCCCCACATGTGACCCTATTTTGGAAACTACACCCCTCACAGAATTTAATAAGGAGTGCAGTGAGTATTTACACCCCACTGGCGTTTGACAGATCTTTGGAACAGTGGGCTGTGCAAATGAAAAATTTGATTTTTTATTTCACGGATCACTGTTCCAAAAATCTGTCAAACACCTGTGGGGGTAAATGCTCACTGTACCCCTTATTACATTACGTGAGGGGTGTAGTTTCCAAAATGGGGGTCACATGTGGGGGGGGTCCATTGTTCTGGCACTATGGGGGCTTTGTAAACACACGTGGCCTTCAATTCCGGACAAATTTTCTCTTCAAAATCCCAATGGTGCTCCTTCTCTTCTGAGCATTGTAGTGCACCCACAGAGACCTTTACATCCACATATAGGGTATGTTCTTACTCAGAATAAATGGGGTTACAAATTTTGGGGGACTTTTTTCCTATTTTCCCTTGTGAAAATGAAAAATTTAGGGTAACGCCAGCATTTTAGCGAAATTTTTTTTTAAAATCATTTTCCCATCCAACTGTTTTGTCAAACACCTGTGGGGTGTTAAGGCGCACTATACCCCTTGTTACTTTCCGTGAGGGGTGTAGTTTCCAAAATGGGGTCACATGTGGGTATTTATTTTTTTGTGTTTATGGCAGAACCGCTGTAAAATCAGCCACCCCTGTGCAAATCACCAATTTAGGCCTCAAATGTACATAGTGCGCTCTCACTCCTGAGCCTTGTTGTGCCTCCGCAGAGCATTTTACGCCACCATATGGGGTATTTCCGTACTCAGGAGAAATTGCGTTACAAATTTTGGGGGTCTTTTTTTGCTTTTACCGCTTGTGAAAATAAAAAGTATGGGGCAACACCAGCATGTTAGTGTAAATTTTTTTAAATTTTTTAAACTAACAGGCTGGTGTAGACCCCAACTTTTCCTTTTCATAAGGGGTAAAAGGAAAAAAAGCCCCACAAATTTGTAGTGCAATTTCTCCCGAGTACGGAAATACCCCATATGTGACCCTAAACTGTTTACTTGAAATACGACAGGGCTCCAAAGGGAGAGAGCGCCATGCGCATTTGAGGACTTCATAGGGATTGCATAGGGGTGGACATAGTGGTATTCTACGCCAGTGATTCCCAAACAGGGTACCTCCAGCTGTTGCTAAACTCCCAGCATGCCTGGACAGTCAGTGGCTGTCCAGAAATGCTGGGAGCTGATTTGCAACAGCTGGAGGCTCCGTTTTGGAAACACTGCCATGCGATACGTTTTTCATTTTTATTGGGGGGGGGGGGGGAGTACAGTGTAAGGGGGTGTATATGTAGTGTTTTACCCCTTATTATGTGTTAGTGTAGTGTTTTTAGGGTACATTCACACTGGCGGGCGTTTACAGTGAGTTTACCGCTAGGAGTTTGTGCTGCGGCGACAAATTTGCCGCAGCCCAAACTTGAAGCAGAAAACTAACTGTAAACCTGCCTGTGTTAATGTACCCTGTACATTCACATGGGGGGGAAAAACCTCCAGCTGTTTCAAAACTACAACTCCCAGCATGTACTGACAGACCGTGCATGCTGGGAGTTGTACTTTTGCAACAGCTGGAGGCACACTGGTTGGAAAACCTTCAGTTACCTAACTCAGTATTTTCCAACCAGTGTGCCTCCAGCTTTTGCAAAACTACAACTCCCAGCATGTACTGATCGCCGAAGGGCATGCTGGGAGATGTAGTTATGCAACAGCTGGAGGTACAAAACTACAACTCCCAGCATGCCGAGACAGCTGTTTGCTGTTTCGGCATGCTGGGATTTGCAGTTTTGCAACATCTGGAGAGCTTATAGTGGTCTCAGACTGTAGCCCTCCAGATGTTGCTAAGCAACTCACCGGCTTCCGTAGGATCCACGGAGCTGCGTCGCCGTCCTCTTCTTCCGTCGATTGTCGCCCACTGCCGTCGCCGATGGGTGAGTGGACTTCGGCGCCGGTCCTGTGTCGTTTCCTCGTTCTGCCCCGCCTATTGTGGGTGGGCAGGACGGGGAAACCGAAATTAAAGCCCCCCCCACCCCCGATCTGCTATTGGTCATCGCGTCTTGATGACCAATAGCAGGGATAGGAGGGGTGCCACCCCTGCCACCTCACTCCTATCGCTTCAGGGGGATCGTGGGTGTCTTGGACACCAGCGATCCCCCTTCTATTCCGGGTCATCGGGTCACCATAGACCCGAATCGGCGCAAATCGCAAGTGTGAATTCACTTGCGATTTGCACCGATCGCCGACATGGGGGGGGTCTGATGACCCCCCTGGGCATTTGCGCGGGGTGCCTGCTGATCGATATCCCGGCACCCGGCGGGGACAGAAAGTCCCACGGGCGTATGCAAATGCAGCGCCCTGAAATCCTAATAGGGCCTGGGTCATGCTGCAAAATCTGTGGCAGACCCTTGAGGACCTATTTGGGGGCCAGGGGCGGAATTAATTTTTTTTTTTTTTTTATATAACCTCCTGTCCATGCACACAAACTCACCCTGCACTAAAGGCACTTCTTCAGCCCTGAGGGGCACAGATCTTGGCAAGGGGGGGTCCCCTCTTTCTCTCAGCTCTGCCCGCTGACTGAACTCTGTGGGCCAGCAGAGCTGAGAGAAGGGGACATTAACCCCTCCTCTGCCGGCTGCTACTACACCACCGATCTCCATCTAACGCCGGGTCACATCGGGTTGTATGACCAGAATCGCCACAAATCACCGGGGGGACTCAGGACCACCCTGGCCATTGTCACGGGATGCCTGCTGAATGATTTCAGCAAGCATCCCTGTCTGGTCCCCGCCGGGCGTGCGTTGGGGACCGAAATTCCCACGGGCGTACAGGTACGCCCTGGGTCCTTTAAAGCGTGCCAGTCAGATCCAACAAATAATTTTTTTTTTTTTTTTAATATATCCCTCAGTACCTAATCCTGACAATGTACATCAAATTTTTATGTGTCTAGCTCCTTTATTTATTTTTTATTACACTTTTAATTTAGCTCACTAGTCTGAATTCCTCTCAAAGGGAGGGGGTGTGGCCTCACTGTGCAGGTCTCCACCCCCTCCCTCAGTATGCTGTCTGCTCACATCTCCCCTAGAATTAGCAAAGCTACAACTCCCAGCTTGTCCTCACTGAGAGTAGCGGGAAACACATGCTGACTGTTCTCCTCCAGCTGTGAGCCCTGCGCTCACAGCTGTCAATCAAGGAAGTGTGTCCATGACATAGGTGATGACGCATGGACACAGCAGGACTAGTATGTGTCCAAGCAGGCAGGGGGGGCAGTTGTTTGACTGGCTTTTTCAGTATGAAATACTGGAAATTTTCTAATGAAAGCAATTGCAAAACCTATTTGGTTTTGCATGCTTTACAACATATCAAAAGTTTTTGTATCTCACAGTGCCCATTTAAGTGTCAGGGCGTACCTGTATTCCCTTGGTCCCTAAGTTGTTAACAAGATATTGGGAGGTGACTTATAAAGTGACTGAAAAGTCTTCCATATCATGTGTATTGCCAAAATCAGTGTATTGCAACTCAAAATCAGCAGAAATGTATAAACCAAAAGGCGCAAAAAAGACGCAAATAAATCCTGCTTGTGCCTTTTCTAAACACAAAAAAGAGGGTAAAGACACTGATAAATGTGGGCCTATGTATTTCTGTCCAAAATCAGTTGTGTGAGCGGTAGGGATGTCCCGATACCGATACTAGTATCGGTATCGGGGCCGATACTAGCCATTTACATGGTATCGGGGACTCGTTTAATGTCCCCGATACCACGTCCGATACCTGGTGCTGCTCTGCTGCCCCATTCTCCAGTCCTCCCGTCCGCTTCATAGCGTTCCATGGAGGAGCATGTGACACACACGTCACTCCGCCTCCTCCCCTGCGCCCAGCGTAACGCTACGGAGGAAGCGAAGTGACGTATATGTCACATGCTCCTCCATAGGACGCCATGATGCGGACCGGGAGGACGGAAGAACGGAACAGTGGAGTGGTAGCACCCCACGAAGGACAGCCGCAGGTGACCTGTGTGCTGCTACTAATGTCTACAGGGGGGCTTGCTGCCTAAAGGGGGGCCCTGCTGCTGCTGTCTAAAGGGGGGCCCTGCTGCTGCTGTCTAAAGGGGGGCCCTGCTGCTGCTGTCTAAAGGGGGGCCCTGCTGCTGCTGTCTAAAGGGGACCTCTGCTGCTGCTGTCTAAAGGGGGACCCTCTGCTGTCTAAAGGGGGGCCCTGCATCTGCTGTCTAAACGGGGGGGGGGGGCGCCCACTGTCTATGGGGGGGGGGGGGGCTGCTGTCTACAGGGGGGCCTGCAGTCTATAGTAGGGCTGCTGTCTACTAGGGGGCTGCTACTAATGTCTACAAGGGGATACTACCTACTATTAAAGACAATCTTCCAGCAGAGTCACCTGCACTAACTTGAATTTATATGTAGATAGTGCAGGTGACCCGGTTTCTACCGCTGCTCACCATGTGGTCATTGGTCTCGACGCCAATGCAAATTCCCTGTTCTGCCCAATGGAGAAGAGAGAAATCCTGGCTTATACTACAGCAGCCGCCTCCACTGTACACAACAAGGACCCACATATCATACGGTAAACAGCGCCAGAAACCGGGTCACCCTGCTGTCAGATTCCTTTTAAAATAAAAGTACCCGTACTTGGTATCGGCGAGTACTAGAATTAAAGTATCGGTACTCCTACTCGGTCTTAAAAAAAAAAAAAAAATGGTATCGGGACATCCCTAGTGAGCGGAGTAGTGGCAGAAATTCAGGATAGAATTTACTAAAACTCTTTTGTCTCTCTGGGTCTCTGTCAGCATTCTCGTCCCTTGCTGGTATTGTCTGGCCTGGTATACAAATCATCCAAAAGGGGCAGTACTGTTTTTTTACTTATTTTTTTCCTGGCCAGGACCTGAATTCCACGCTTAATTTCTGCAACAGAATTGAAAAAATCCACACATCTCTAAAAGAGGAGACAGGTTAAATTTAGAGCAGAGCAGCTGACATTCAGCAGTGTGGACAGGCCCTCAGGGAACTTGGGTGTCACACAATTTTTTTTTCTTTGTAGGGAAACATTGGGGGAGATTTATCAAAATCAGATTGCTTCTTTCATTTTGCAGAGCTGATTGGTTGCTATGGACAACTGGGCAACTTTTCCTCTGCACAGGCTAAATCTCCCCCCATTTTTTTTAAAGGGTTAGTCTACTGGACAACCTTTTATTGTCCCCTAAAAACAAGCAGATTGTGGCGTGTTTTGTAGCTGGAATGCACATTACAGGTGTTCACTTACTATTGTATATGTGTTAAAAGAATGTGTGGCTTCTATATACAAGGGGGTGCAAGAAATGCATCAACATGTTGGCGCACAATTCTGGTAAGCCAACCAATTTAGACTAGAGAGTTTTCAAATACGCTGGATTGATAAATCAGCCAGATAACCTTTGATAAATGTGGCATATTTAAGTACTGTCCTAACTAAAAATCAGTTTTGGTGAATCTGGGAGAGTGCATATTTAGAATACGGACCCATAACAGTCAATGTTAGAAAGCATATTGGTCATCATTAAAGGGGTTGTTCAGTGAAAATGATCTCCTTCCCTATCCACAGGATCTGATAGGATCTGATTGCAGGGGTCCCAGCGGTCAGACTCTCCACGAGTTCTGGAACAGGACCCCGGCTCTCAGAGAATGCTGGACTTGGGCACCTCCAGCACTCCCATACTAATGAATGGAGCATGTGCTGTCTGCAGCACTGAAAGCCATGGTCCCTTTCTGAACAATCCCCCTATAAGGGGTTAACTTACATTTTTGTGTTAATTTTAAACTGTAGGATAAGTTATGCCCATTTGGGATTAGTATGAACTATTTATTAAGGTTTCCTTTTTCAGGTGAATTTATTATAAATGCTATAATAACCTTCAGCATTGCACGTTGTCATATATTTATTTCTTCTTGTTTCTACAGACCAATCCTGTATGGGTTGCTGGCTCATTTCTTACATGGACACAAAGAGGTGCCATGTCCTTCTACGATGAAACACCACTTGGAGCGATCTACACAATGGCGCACTGAAAACGCTGCAGTGAGAACTGGTAAAAGAAATGATGAACTTTCTTTATAGTGGGTATGAATATAGCAATAATAAAGCTGTTTTACATTTGGGTTAATGTGACCTGCTTGCCACATGCATCAGAAAAGCTCCCTGGGTTGTGTCAAACTGAACATAGGCCACTGTTCACTTGACCGAGGGCAAGAGTGTCCTTTTGCTGGTTTTTATTCTGCTGTATGAAATGGAACACAAGACTAAGCTTTGCCATGCAGAGGAATCCAATAAAAAAAAATATAAATTTTTTTAAATAGGAAATTATGAAAGTTGGAAACCTTGGACACACTACAATACCTAGTGTTTAAGAAGAAGAATAATAGGGCATTTTTCATACCTCCTTCTCCCTCCCTTCTGATATTGTGAATTATCCTGTTAATCTGACTCTTAAAATAATATTTATATTTTCTCAGTCGCTCTTCTTTGGGGGACGCAGAGACCATTGGTATATGCTCTTGCCACTAGGAGGCGCTGCTGACAAAGACAAAAAGTCGGCTCCTCCCCGGGAGGATATACCCTCCCAGACCCTCCCCAGACCTGTTCTTTTTGTTCCATTATTTTCTAGTAAGGGTTGTTTAATTAGGCTTTTTTATTTCCCTTTTGTTTCCCTTTTTCACGTGGGGGTTCAGGAGCATGGCGCTGCCTGGTCCCCCATGTGCGACAAAGGGGCACAGAACATAATAGTATGGGCCGTCAACCCCTTATCGCCAACGGCCAGCACCTGAAGGTTGTACCCTAGGTCCGGGTCCCCAACTTGCCCCTGCTCGCCCCACTATATTAGCCTGGTATGATAAGCTGGCTGAAGCTGTCTGGGTGAGTATATGAAGACCGGGGGTGAGTATATTCCTCCCCAGCCAGCAGGCCAGTGGACTCAGTTACGGCAGACGTTCCTGTCTCAGGGCAGTCGCCGGCTTTTTCCCGCGGCTCCCTGTACTTTCTGCGGCTACTAGTTTTATCTTCTTCAGCTGGTCTGATCTCCTCCGGTGCTTGCTGGCCAGCGGGACCCATAATGGCAGCAGGTAGCTCTGCCCTCCTCCCCGTGCTCGGCGCAGGAACCTGTAGGTTAGCTGATGGAGGACTCGCTCCCCATCTGTTGGCGCTATCTTGTGAGCACTGGACAGGGAAAGCTCAGCGCCTTTTCTGCACCTCTCATGAACCGGCTTAGCTCCGCCCCTCCTCCCCGCAGCGAGCCCTCCAGGCTTAGGGCACTGCAGGTGTCATTAACATTACATGGGATGTCAGAGGCTATCTCCCTCCTCTGACTCCCTGATTCAGGGCCATGGCCTCCTCCGGCTCAGTGGAAGCCTGTCTAGCCGCGCACCGCTGCGCCACCAGGCGTTTCTACAGTGCACTGCTCCTGCTTATTTCATGGCTCCCTGCGCTCACTGTCGCTGCAGGCGGTACACAGCTGCTGGCTTAGCGCAGCTGTGCAGCGAGTCGTTGGAGCACCCGTTTAAGTGTTTGTTTAGGCACCGACACAAAGAATGCTGGGGGTGCTTATCGCAGCCTGCGGATGCTTCCGCAGCTGCGAACGCTCCTTCCCCTCCGCCCAAGCAGCGATGAGCATCGCTTTACTGGCCCATGACCGCACCATTTGCCACCCTTTTTTTCCGCAGGTTCCAAGGTTGTGGCCGAATAGGGTGTTTCCTCCCCAAGCTGTAGGTTGCTGCGTGTGCTTCTCACTTGCATTCGTAGTCATGTTTTTGTATCTTCCCAGCTCCAATGTCCAGGATTCAGTTCCCTCTGTGGACAAAAATGGCTCCTCCATACCTCGCTGTGTTTTCGGAGGGTTCTTTGGGGCTACGCCCACCCAGTACTTTGATCAGTGACCGTAGGCCTTCATTTCCTTGCTCCTACGGTACGTGGCGCTCTTGGGAAATTCCCTTCCACAGAGGATACAGGGATCAGGAAGCTGATGAGTGCCTGAGTTTCATCTCCACCTCCCCTTGTTTTCCCCTCTTCTAGGGGGACATTTTCTTCTGCCAGGATGGAGCTATCTCCCACTTCCCCCTACATGGGTGGGGTACCTGGCTGGGCCTTTTGTTTTTTTGCTGGGAGCGATCAAAAGTGCTTTTTGCCGCCTCTGCTTGTGTGCGCTTACTGCTCACTATTGCAGCCTGGCTCTCCTCCTGTTTCTTGGTTGTCAACTGCTGCTCATACCGCTAGGGCGCTCTCCTCTGTAGGAGGGGTTTATGCATTAGTGTATTGCTCAGCGACAGGCAGTCTGCCATTGCAGTCTGTTTCTTCCTTGGCGCAATCTCCCGAGAAGGGTGTGCTCATCCTTCCCCGTGTCACTGGCACTACACTGCCACTCTTTTGGAGTAATCTTCTTGTGCCCAGATCCTGGGAGTCCCAGCTGGGTTCCTTTTTGCTTTCCCTCTGTTCCTGTCCTGACGGGACGTTGCTCGGAGTACTCTGGTCCGCTCGGACCGCTGGTTCCATAACCAATTGATCTCCTTGTTTTGGGCTCTCCTAGACTCCTGTGGCAAACCTTATTTTCTGGGTCGGTCCTCCTGGTTCTTCAGGCCTTCATGATGGTTGCGGTCTCAGGCACGTGTAGTGCCCCTGCACAGGCTTCTCTGTAATTCCATTGTGGGGTGGGCTTTCTGCACCGCTCTTCTTCTTTTCCCGACATGACAGTATGTCTCCCGGGGCGTTTCACGTTTTTTTTAGGTTTGCTCCCCCTACAGGTGGGGTACTTCCCGTTGACTCGAAAGTCTCCAGTTCCATGTTGACCATTCCAGGTTTCTAGGTTACTCCTTACTTTCCTTTTCCTCCATCGAGGGTCCACATACTCCGGGGTTGGAGGGCAAGCCGGTCTTCCGGGTTGTTCCAGTCAGGCCAAGGTTCCTTGTTCAGCCTGTGTGTCGTCGTCTCAGAGTCCGCTCTTCTCCCCGAGTGCTCACTCTGTGCCCCTGGGACTGTGGTTATTGGCACCTGCAGCTTTTTGGTTCAGATCTTCTGCACTTTGCCTCTCCGGAGACGGTTCCTGTCTCTCTTTTCCAGAAGTTTCTGGTCTTCACCTTGACTGGCTCGCCTTCGCTCTCCCTGGTGTTTTCTCGCCATGTTTTCTGGTTTTGGCTGGTTCACTGTATGGGGTTCTCTTGTCGTTCCCTTTTCCTTTTGTTCCAACCAGGCTGGTTCCCTCTGTCTGGTTCTGTGCTTCTCGTAGTTGGTTTCCTACTTCCTTCCAGGTTGGTTCTGCCCATCGGGTCTCCACATGGCCCCTTCTTGTCTCTCTCTGTAGCCTGTTGGTTTAGAGTCTCTTCTAAGGACAGTCCCTTCCTTGGCATCATAGTCCCATCTCCATGGACAGTGGGAACTGCCGGACGCTCAGTTCCAGGCCTCGGTTACCTCTGCCCAGGGTCTCGTCTGTGTGTCTTACGGCTGAATGGGGTTCAGTCTCCAGACTGACTCTCTTCCTCAGGCGTTGTTCTTCCCACCCCAGGGACTGCTTTGGTACATCCCATGGTCTCTGTGTCCCCCAATGAAGAGCGACCAAGTAAAGGAGATTTTTTTTTGTACTCACCGTTAAATTTCTTTCTCTTAGCCTTCATTGGGGGACACAACACCCACCCATTTCTTCATTCTTTTCCGGATAGCCTTTTCCGGTTCTTGTGTTTTTCTCTGCAATTCCTTTCTAGGGTCCCTCAGACTTGTCTCTTGGTTGGCTTCTACTATTGCTTTATGACAAAACAGATTACCTCACTTCCAGTGGGTGGGTATATCCTGCCAGGGAGGAGCCAACTTTTTTTTCCTAGTGTCAGCTCCTCCTAGTGGCAAGAGCATATACCCATGGTCTCTGTGTCCCCCAATGAAAGCTACAAGAAAGAGATTTAACAGTGAGTACAAATCTCCTTTTACTGAATGCATTTCTAGTTAGTGCATCTCATTTTTTATCTATATAAATATAAATATATATAGATATACAGGGCTGCCATCAGAAATTTTGCGGCCCCTTACACAGCTCAGGCCTGGGCCCCTTGGACACAACTCACAGTGCCACCAATTGCACATATCAAGTTGTGTGTGCTATGACCTACAACATGATGCCAGTAAAAGCATTAAAAATCGGGCCGCTACCGCCCGTGCACTCTTACCTCTCCCCCTTGTTCAACCCCCTGTGCTATATCATTTGCCCCCCCTTTGATTCACCCCCCCCCCCCGTGCCCCTTTATTTCAACCCTCTGATTTCCCCTCCCCCCTGCCACTTTATCTCTCCACCTTTGATCCCACCCTGCCACCTTACTGACCCTAAGCTGACCGGCAGGCTTGGCGTATTAGCGAGCTCCTCAGCGCTGCTCTGACTAGTGATGTGCTCCCACACCGCAGATTGATGTCACTCATCAGAGCTGGCAGCCACTGCTGCTCACTTTAACCCCTTAAGGACCCAGACAATTTTCACCTTAAGGACTGAGCCCTTTTTCGCAATTCTGACCACCATCGCTTTACGAATTAATAACTCGAAAACGCTTTTACCGAATATTCTGATTCTGAGAGTTTTTTTGTGACATATTCTACTTTATTTTGGTGGTAAATTTTCGGTGTTACTTGCATCCTTTTTTGGTGAAAAATCCGAAAATGTCATGAACTTTGAAGCTCTCTACTTGTAAGGAAAATGGATATTCCAAATAAATTTAATTTTTATTCACAAATAAATAGCTTTTTGAAAAAATTTGACGGCTTTAAAATAGAGCAGCAATTTTCAAAAATGTCAAAATCTGAGGGGACAGATGTTACAGAACTACAACTCCCAGCATGCCTGGGCAGTCTAGGCTACCGTTTGGACACCACTGTAACAGTGGTCTCCAAACTGTGACCCTCCAGATGTTGCAAAACTACAACTCCCAGACAGCCTTTGGCTGTCTGGGCATACTGGGAGTTGCAGTTTGGCCTTCTTAGTGGTTGCCACAGTAAAGATCACTTTACTTTACTTTCACTTTCATTTCCCCCCCAACCGTAGTTTCCCTGCCTGAGCCAGGACCCAGGCATCTTCTCCCCCAGGTACAGGCCTCCATCCTCTCCCCCAGGTACAGGCCTCCATCTTCTCCCCATGTTCCTGACAGCCCCGATCAGCCCGGAATAGCAGAAAATCGCATGTCTGAATTGACATGCGATTTTCTGCGATCGCCGACATGGGGGGGTCTCAGGACCCCCCTGGGTGATGTGGCGAGATGCCTGCTGAATGATTTCAGCAGGCATTCCGGTCCGGTCCCCAACCGGCTAGCGGCGGGGACCGGAATTCCCACAGGCGTATGCATACGCCCCACGTCCTTAAGGACTCGGGATGCAGGGCGTATGCATACGCCCAGCATCCTTAAGAGGTTAAATCAGTGAGCAGCGCCATCGGACGTAAAGAAGCAGGCAGGGGCATGGCTGAAAACTACACGGCCCTGATGCAGAAAATTGCCCTTGGCTTCCCTCACTCTTTCATGACACCCACAGATAAACCCATACTGTCCCCATAAAAAATATATGGGAGCAGTATAGGGAAGCTAATGCTATATTAGGCAGTGTATAGGGGCTTACTACATAATAGATCTTCACCAAAAAAACAAGGGTCCACGTACCGCTAAAAGGTCACACCAACAAAATTAAAAACATGTATATATCAGGAGAAAAACACAAATAAGCACAGAGGCCACTACACACATGAAATTGAGGGATAGTGGGGAGATTTATCAAATCATGTGCAAAAGGAAAGTGGAGCAGTTGTAGATCGCTTCTTAAATTTTTCAGAGGCCTTTAAAAAAAATAAAAGGAGCAATCTGGTTGCTATGGGCAACTGTTCCACTTTCCCTCTGCACAGGATTTGATCAATCTCCCCATTATCTATGAATTTCACCTAAGGCTAAGTCTCCACTTGTTTTTTTTTCTGCCAGTTTTTGGATATCTGCCACTGCAGTTTTTAAGCTAAAGTCAGAAGTGGATCCATAAGGGAGGAGAAGTGTAAGTCCTTCCTTTATATGTCCTATTCCTTTTGAATACATTTCTGGGTTTGGCTCAAATACTGCAGTGATACTGCAGCAATACTGCAGGGGGGGGGGGGAGGGGGGGTCCATCACGATTGTGACTGATGCGACCATGATATTTATACCACTTGTGTGAAGTATACAGGTGTGTGTGTATAAATTGCAGTGTGTGTGTGTGTGTGTGAACTATACTCCCTTAAGGACATCAGCACTTTTGTTTTTTCCTCCTCACCTTCTTGTAGCCATAATACTTTTAATTTTCAACCTTCAGACCCATATGAGGGCTTGCTTTTTGTGCCACCAATTGTACTCTGTAATAACATCACTCATGCCACAATGAAATATACAGTGAAACAAAAATCGCCATTTTGCTACTTTTGGGGGCTTCCGTTTCTACCCAGTGCACTTTTCAGTTAAAATTACATATTCTGTAGTTCCATATGATTACAACAATAACCAATTGTTATAGGCTTTGCTTTATTTTACTACTTTTTAAAAATAACTTTTTGTACAAAAATTTGTATACATGTACTTAAAATCATCCTCTTCTGACCCCTATAACTGTAGAATTTTTCCATATACTGCACTGTGTGAGGGCTCACCTTTTGCTCTTTAATCTGTAGTTTTTATTGGTACCATTTTTGTTTTGATCACTTTTTATTCATTGTTTATGGTATATGAAATTACTAATTAAATTAGCAATTGTGGACTTTGGTATTTTTATTTTTTTTTACAATTTCGCCAATGACCATGCAGGTTTATTAACGTTATATTGTAATAGTTTGGACATTTACGCAGAAGAGAAGAGGATGTGAGTTCAAGCGGTCTCAGGGTCCTAGGTCCAAAAGTGCAGATTCAAACAAAAGGACAACTGCAGCACACCGGAGTATCCAATAAATAGTGTAGCTTTAATCTAGCCAAAGACAGAAGACGTTTCTGTGGTCTCACACCACCATTTTCAAGTCACAAGTCACCAGGACTAATAAAAAAATATATATATATTAGGGTTGCACGAAATAGCAATCGAATCGCGTTTTTGCGATATAGCGATACGGCCCCCCGGGAAAACATGCGATTATCTGCTCGGGCTGGCTCCCGTGGCGGGGCCAGCCAGAGCAGGTAAAAACAGATGTAAGTACCCGTATTTATCGGCGTATGACGCGCACCCCTGCCTGCGTGTTATATGCCGATAAATCTTCTGGTCACTGATTTAAAGCGTCCGCAGTAACGTCTGCTTGTGAAGTATTAGCAGCCCGCGGCCACTTTAAATCAGTGACCAGAGACTGCTCCTCCCCGCTGTGCTTTTAATTTTCCTTACCTCCCTCATCATTCCCCCTTTCCCCCTGCTTTTTATAGTTTGTTTTTTATTTTCCTTGCCTGGCTGCGCTTTGGCAGGTCTTTCGGGCTGTGTGGTCATGAAGCAGATGAATGACGTCCTCTCCCGGCTCCTCTGCGCGGCATCAAGACCCGCTGCCTGACCTGACCTGGCCTGCCGAAGCGCAGCCAAGTAAGGAAAGTAAAAAATATATATAAAAAGCAGGGGAAAAGGGGGAAGTGATGAGGGAGGGGGAGGTAGGAAAAAATATAAAAAGCAGGGGTGAAGTGATGAGGGAGGGGGGAGGTATGTATATATGTGTGTGTGTATATATATATGTGTATATATATATATATATATATATATATATATATATATATATATATATATATAGCGGGGGGGAGTGATGAGGGAGGGAAAAAAAGGTGTGTGTGTGTGTATATATATGTATATATATATATATATATATGTATGTATATGTATATATATATATATATATATATGTATGTATATGTGTATATATATAGATATATATAGATATATATATATAGATATATATATATATATATAAAGCAGGGGGGGGAATGATGAGGGAGGGGGAAGTGATGAGGGTGGGAGGAGGTAGGGAAAATAAAAAAATATATATAAAAAGCAGCGAGGGGAAGTGTTGAGGGAGGGGGAAGTGATGAGGGAGGAGGGAGGTAGGAAAAAAAAAAAAAAAAGATAGATAGATATATATATATAAGCAGGGGAAAAGGGGGAATGATGAAGGTGGGAATGATGAGACATGGGAAGAATGGCATATGGGGGGAATGATGACACTGGGGGAAATGATGAGGGGGGATTATAAGACATGGGGGGGGGGGGAAGCGATGAGAGGGGTAAATGTGGCACAGGGACTAATAAAAGGGGATGAATGATTTGACACTGGAGGGGACGGGACCAAACAGAGGTGCAGAAGAAATCAAAGTTGAGGGGGATGATGTGGCATTAGTCCAAGTAATTTATATTACATTTATTTATTCTTTTTACTTAAATTTCCCTGTTAAAATGTGTGTGTGTGTGTGTGTGTTATACGCCAGTGTGTGTTATACACCGATAAATACAGTACTAAAAGTCAGTGTTTCCCAACCAGGGTGCCTCCAGTTGTTGCAAAACTACAATTCTCAGCATGCCCGGACCGGCAAAGGCTGTCCTGGCATGCTGGGAGTAGTAGTTTCACAACAGCTGGAGGCACCCTGATAGAAAAACACTGAGCTAAGTAAAAGGGCGCAGGGAAAAAAAACAAAAAAAACTTCTGCTCACCTACTCCCGATCCCTGCAGATGCCGTTCCCCTCCGTGCGGTCCGGAGTGTCCTCTCTTCACCATTCAACTTGTAGAACCTTTCCCTTCTCAGCCAATCACTGGTGGTGTCACGTGTCAAGCCAGTGATTAGGCCCGCAATCGCACATTTTCCCCATATCGTGCAGCCCTAATATATATACATTTTTTTTAAGTGATGGCATATTGCTAAGTTATTTCTGGTGGGGGTTAGAGCTCTAAATCTTCTCACATCCTGATTTAATACTACTGCCCTATCTAAGTTTCCTCTACAAAGTTATGTTCTTGGGCTCCTGGCTGTTCGAGGAGCTACAACCAGTCTCATTGACTTGAATAGCCGGGTGGCCAAAGCACTAAGGGAAAACCAGTACAAGAAAACTAGTGCTGCAGCCCCTTCTTTCTCAGGATCCATAAGCATTATAAAATCAAAATGTTTCCCAAATGTTCACTTCACTTTTAGATGTATAAGAATATGTTGACGGAATTGCATTTAAAGGGATCCTGTCAGCTCCTTTGTCGCCTGCAAACTGCGCCTAGTACCAGACAGGCCTTCCTTCCTCCCAGTCAGCTTTGATTGATAGGCTAAGTACAGGGGAGGCTTGGCATTTAGCTACTTGATTGGGAAGGTGGCACTGCCTGCGTGACTAAAAGTGGCCTAGTGTACCCCCCCCCCTCCCCCCCCATGACTAGTTAAAGGAAAACTCATATGTTTTCTCCTGCACTATCCACAGGTACCTTTGGATAGTGCGGGAGACGCTGAGTATTTTGAGACCTACCTTGCCCGGATGCGCTGCGCCGTTCGCCCGTTATAGCAGTTTTTCTGTATATTTAAATTAGCTGCTAACTTGCACGGGCGGGGTTACTGCCTTCATCTGGCACTGTGATGTAATCGCTGCCCAGCCCGCAGCATATAATGTCTTACACACTCCTTCTCATCCTGGCCGATACTGCGCATGTGCGGGATTTCCTACTATACCCGGAAGTAGTCTTTAGCGCTGCTTCATTATATTGCTAATAGATGCCAACAACCTTACTCCAGCACTGCTCCGGACTAATGAAGCAGCGCTGAAGACCGCTTCCGGGTATAGTAGGAAATCCTGCACATGCGCAGTATCGGCCAGGATGAGAAGGAGTGTGTAAGACATTATATGAATATTCATTAGCCGGGCGGTGCTGCGGGCCGGGCGGCGGTTACGTCACAGTGCCAGATAAAGGCAGTAACCCCGCCCGTACCAGTTAGCAGCTAATTTAAATATACAGAATGGCGCAGCGCATCCGGGCAAGGTAGGACTGAAAATGTTCAGCGTCTCCCGCACTATCCGTCGGTACCTGTGGATAGTGCGGGAGAAAACATATGACAGTTTTCCTTTAACAGAAATTAGCATAGTGTGAATGTCGTTCAAAGTTGTTGTTTTTTAACATTGCATGGAATACATCCACATAGTGTCAGAATGCTGTGCAGCAGACGTGTCCAGTACTGGGGGCTTTTTGTGGGCCTCAAGGGACCTGGCTCATTCATTGTCTCCATGTAGATGAATACATTTAGGATCTCACTTTTTTGCCTTGCTAAAATGGTTAATGATCTTGACAAATTCTTTTAGTTACCATTAGTGGGAGCTATGGATCCATAGCACACTACAATATGTTTACAGCATTAGTGAAGGTTTTTCCGCTTTCCTGATTTGTGTGTTTGCTTCAGGAATAGGATGTACAAAGTCTAAACATTTCTGCCGTCATGTTTAAACCCGTTAAGTCAATTTATATGACTCTGTTTAGGCTACATACCCGAGAGACGAGAAGGGTGGAATGCACTGCCCAGTTTGCTGTTTCTGTCCTTTTTATTATTTTTGCATTCATACTACTGTTGCTTCTTATCTGATAACAAATAATTTTATCTATATTAGAGCAGTGACATATTGGGCATATTTGCTTCATTTTTAAATTTGACTTTGTTTTTTAACTTCTAACGACAGACTTGTTTCAGACTGCTGGAAGTCTTAACTTTAATAATCATAAGCAAATGCCTTTTCACAGCAGACCTTATTACTGCACATATGACTTTTAATGGTGAGACAGGCTCTTGCGTAGCCTGACAGCTAGACTCCAGCCCCAACTACCAGGATCTAAGAAACATCTGACACTGGCGGATTAACCCCTCACATGTTAGTGTCAAATTGTGACATCATCATGTAAGAAGTTTCTGGGTATCTATACCCCATTTGCACTCCACTAAAGTGATCACTTCAATTAAGTTATTGATCTTGGAATGCGGAAATTATTTTTTTCCCCCTTTTTGAATCGGGTATCTTTAAATTTTGCACAACAGAAACCATTTTTCTTAAACTTTTGCAGATGATGTAGGGGGAGAGATGTCAGCCCCCTCTGACATTAGTCAGCCGTTCACACCAAATCTGTGGCTTCAACCTGATTTTCTCTGTATGGAGGGGTAAGGAACATAAAGTGGTGTACTTAACCGGCTTAATTCTGTGCTGCTGTCAGTTTTCTCAGCACCTGATCTCCGCCACAGTCCTTTTTACTAGTTCTGCTGACGTTCCACGTGGACAGGAAATGCCGGATCAGCGGCTTCTCTCTCTGCTGTCAGACCTCATCAGCTGCTGAGAAGGTATTTCCCCTCCACAGAGAATGTCAACAAAACTAGAAGAAGAGGACTGCATCGGAGACTGGGTGCTTGGGAAACATGCAGCAGCGAAGGAATTAGGACAGGCAAGTACATATTTTTGTTATATTCCCTGCAACACCGGCAACATATTAAAAAAAATGTAAACAAAACAGTCCCTTCATGGACAAGCCTTTTAAGTAGTTCATGTTTTATTTCTGTTGTGAAAGGGTTAGTTATCATAAATGTATTGAACTATTATGGGCTCAATTATTTAAATTAACAAGTGGATTATTTAAATAAACAAGGGGTTTTATTGAAATCCTTTTAAAATAGCAGCTTACAAGCATGCACATGAGACAATGGCTCAGCTTGACGCGTTTCATAGCATCCCACTTTATCAAAAGCATACTGCAAACTTTACATACAACATTAAAATAAACTCCAAATGACAAATAACAATCAGCTGAAGAAACAATTAAAACAATGGGTAACACGTATGCAATAGGTTCTTATGAGCATAGGGTCAATAATTAACCCTTAACATACAGAAATCAAGAAGAAAAAATATATGTATATAAATATACATGTAACATTCATGCAAGTGAAAAATATCTTTCTTTACTATTTTCTTCTCTGTACGTATTTTATATTTTATCTCCATATTCTAGCATGTTCTGAGAAAGAAGGTAATATTCAAGCCTGTGGATGGAAATAATTCTCTTGTATAATACAATACAAAAAAAACGCATATTTTTGAAAAACGCAAGCTTCAAAATGTGAACAAATCCCAATGTATTGGTCACAGTATAAAACTTCTGTTGCTAAGAAAACGCAACTGTGTGATGGAATAAAGACCTAAGAGATTTTCACAACAGGGTTTAGTAAGTAAGAATTAAATCATGGCATAGATTTAAACCCTGGTTACATGTATATTTACACACACATATTTTTTCTTCTTGATTTCTGTATGTTAAGGGTTAATTCTTGACGCTGTGCTCATGAGTACCTATTGCGTGTTACCCATTGTTTAAATTCTTTTTTTCTGCTGATTTTTATTTGTCATTTGGAGTTTATCTATTTTAATGTTGTGTGTAAAGTTTGAGGTATGCTTTTGATAAAGTGGGATACCACGAAACGCGTTAATCTGAACCATTGGCTCATATACATGCTTGTAAGCTGCTATTTTAAAGGATTTCAATAAAGCCTTGAAGTTTTAATCCACTTACCGATTGGTGCTGGACTTTTTTTGTATTTGTATCCTGCATCCCACTGCACTGTGGTGTCCATGCGCTGGGTCTTGTTCCGGAGACAGAGGGTGAGCTGATATATCTCTTTGTTGCTATAAAGTTAATAAGGTTTGAAAAAAGACAAACAAGTTTAACCTATAACCTTGCTGTGTTGATCCAGAGAAACACAGGGCCTCACCAGATAGACCGAGGGGAGGCCTGGGCCTCACCAGATAGACCGAGGGGAGGCCTGGGCCTCACCAGATAGACCGAGGGGAGGCCTGGGCCTCACCAGATAGACCGAGGGGAGGCCTGGGCCTCACCAGATAGACCGAGGGGAGGCCTGGGCCTCACCAGATAGACCGAGGGGAGGCCTGGGCCTCACCAGATAGACCGAGGGGAGGCCTGGGCCTCACCAGATAGACCGAGGGGAGGCCTGGGCCTCACCAGATAGACCGAGGGGAGGCCTGGGCCTCACCAGATAGACCGAGGGGAGGCCTGGGCCTCACCAGATAGACCGAGGGGAGGCCTGGGCCTCACCAGATAGACCGAGGGGAGGCCTGGGCCTTACCATCTGTGGTCAAAGTCCACAACTGGTGCCAGAAAGTTAAACAGATTTGTAAATTACTTCTATTAAAAAATCTTAATCCTTCCAGTACTTACCAGCTGCTGTTTAATAAAGAGGAAGTTCTTTTCTTTTTGAATTTATTTTCTGTCTGTCCACGGTTCTCTCTGCTGTCACCTCTGTTCATGTCAGGAACTGTCCAGAGCAGGAGAGGTTTGCTATGGGGAATTGTTCCTGCTTTGTTTTTTTTGTATATGTATACATTAATACATTTTATTGTACTGAAATTATGGTTGTGTGATCAGATGTAGGTTATATTGTTTTAATAGGACGCTGGTTGCACATAATACTGCGGCATTGCTGGGGGTAGTGTAGGATGTTGATTAGCCAGGGACGCTGCAGTCTATAGTCACTTTTGTGAAAACTGCCTGAACAGGTAAGCACCACTAACCACCAGCAGGTGCCTCACAGTTTAAGAAGCGCTGCTCATGGTTACAGGCCCAGGCGTATAATGATTACTAAAAATCTCTGTACTAGAGCCCTGCATCAAGATTGGGATCCCGTGGGGCCCAATTAAAAAAAAAACCTGCAGACATTAATGAGGTTCTTGCAGGTGGCCACAGAACATGTCTGAAATGGCACAGGCGGCTGTTAGAAATGACACAGAGGGCTGATTAAAACTGCACAAGGGTTACTGTTTTTAAAAGATGTGCCAAAATGTTTGGGGGAGCGGAACACACACCTTGCTGGAGCGGTCAGTAAATTATGTTCACTCAGGAGAATGCCTACACTAAGACTGCTCAATAATGCGGACACCGGAATTTGAATTTCGGTGCCAGATATTTCCAAAGCGGAAATTTAGCTATGTGAACAGCGCAGCAGAAGCCCATTCAAATCAATGGAAATCTGCTGCTGCAGAATCTCTTAGCAAAATTCCATTTTGGAATGCACGGAAATTCCATTGTGTGAACATGGCCTAATGGTCTGAAACCGAGCTTCAGCTGGCAGAAGTAGGATTATGAAAATGGTCCCCTGCAGGGCTCTACTCTGTATAATCCATCAACACATCAGTAAAATATCTAAATGTAATGTGTCTGAGTTTACATAGTTATTTTCTTGCTCAGCTGCAATTGACATTTCCATCCTGGATACATAGGACAGTTTTATTGCTTAAGTTTACTTAGGTCTAAATTTGGTTTGCAAAGAACCAATTATAATCAGCTTGACCTCTCAGCGTTCACCACCCAGACTTAATACTGCGTGTTCAGCGTAAATGGAACAAATTGCAGAATTGTTTAGAAAAATGTCAAAAAAAGCTATTAAGCTTTTAATCTCTAACCTCATATGTTTATATGTTTTGGAGAGTTTGTGAAGCTTGGAAAGGGCATTCTGCTGTAAAATTGTTCTGTCTTAAAGGGGTAAGCTAAACTTAAAGGGGTACAATAAACATATAGAAGGGGATTTATCAAAACCTGTGCAGAGGAAAAGTTGCCCATACCAACCAATCAGATTGCTTCTTTTACTTTTCATAGGCCATTTAAAAAAAATGTAAGAAGCGATCTGATTGGTTGCGATGGTTAACTGGTCATCTTTTCCTCTGGATAGGTTTTGATAAATCTCCCCCATATTCCCTATCCACAGGAGAGAGCAGTGTTTCCCAAACAGGTAGCCTCCAGTTGTTGCAGAATTACAACTCCCAGCGTTTCGGACATTCAAAGGCTCTCTCTTCTGGGTGCTGCTTTTCCCCTCTGAGCGCTTCACAACGTTTGGCCCCCACCTTCCAAGACTGGCTTCTCGTGCTGAACAGTAACTGCCTGCTCAGCCAATCACCAGTTGAGATGGGGCCCACTAACAAGGAATAGTGAAACATGAGATACTTAAAATGTATAATGACTAGAAATAGTGCTACTACTCAAGGGCGTACCTAGAGCATTTGGCACCCGGGGCGGACCCTTTGTTTGGCTCCCCCCCCCACACCCGCACCCCCCTTAATTACACCCCCCTCCCTTCCCCCCTCCCCCCCCCCTTTGATTACACCCCCTCCCAGGAGCAGATTGACATCACTCGGGGCCCAAGGACCAAAGAAAAGCAAGGGCCCCTACTAGGCTCTGCAGCTCGTCAATCTTCTGCCATGCCCCTATTCCACCTAAATCCCACACACAATAAACTAAAATTTATATATATAAGAAACACTTTAACATAGGTAAATTTCCATGACTTATAATACTGGTATACAAGGAGTAAATATATACCACCACACAATAACTGGATAATACTGCCATACTGTACTGAATAAAACCACTATACACAGACCAGTATACTATAAAGGATCTGTATAAGTGATTATATACAGGACCATATGGCGGTAGATATCAGCTGTACACAGGATGTATATACCATATAAGTGATTACAGTTACATTTTGGGACTCACAATTAAATCTTTTCTGATCAGCGGCGTCCTATTTCCTTTTCTTCTCTGTCCGGATAAGACCGCCATGTGGATCTCTTAACATCTGCAGGAAAAACATGTCAGACTCTTAATTTTTCCAGTGCCCTCCCCTCCTCTACACAATCTTCCCATCTATAGGCCCTCAAACTGTAATAATGCCCTCCTTGGTATCCTGCACAGTAAACGGGCAGGTAGGTAGGTAGCCAGGTAAATAGGTAACTAGGTAGGTCGATCAGGAAGCCAGATATGTAGGTAGGTGACAAGTTAGATAGGTAGGGGGCTAGCTAGGTAGTTAGGCAGCCATGTATGAAGGCCAGGTATGTACATAGTTAGGTAGCTGGGTATGTAGGTAAGTAGTTAGGCATCCAGGTATAACGTTAGGTAGCCCCCCTTCCCTGTAGGTATAGGCAGCAGAGTTAAACCCCCCTTCCCAATAGGTATAGGAACAGAGTTAACCCCCCTTTCTCCTTAGGTATAGGCAGCAGAGTCCCCTTTCCCCGTAGGTATAGGCAGAGTTAAAACCCCCCTCCCCCGGTTTCCCATAGGTATAGGCAGAGTTAAACCCCTTTTTTCCCATAGGTATAGGCAGATCCCCCCCCCCTCTTCCCCATTGGTATAGGCAGAGTTACCTTCCCCTCGCCTCTTTTCCATAGGTATAAGCAGGTACACCCCCCTTCTTTCCCATAGGTATATGCAGTTACACCCCCCCCCTCATTCCCATAGGTATATGCAGTTACACCCCCCCTCTTTCCCATAGGTATATGCAGTTACACCCCCCCTCATTCCCATAGGTATATGCAGTTACACCCCCCCCTCATTCCCATAGGTATATGCAGTTATACCCCCCCTCTTTCCCATAGGTATATGCAGTTATACCCCCCCTCTTTCCCATAGGTATATGCAGTTACACCCCCCCTCATTCCCATAGGTATATGCAGTTACACCCCCCCTCTTTCCCATAGGTATATGCAGTTACACCCCCCCTCATTCCCATAGGTATATGCAGTTACACCCCCCCCCTCTTTCCCATAGGTACATGCAGTTATATCCCCCCCCCTCTTTCCCATAGGTATAAGCAGAGCTACACCCCCCCTCTTTCCCATAGGTATATGCAGTTACACCCCCCCCCTCTTTCCCATAGGTATATGCAGTTACACCCCCCCCTCTTTCCCATAGGTATATGCAGTTACATCCCCCCCCTTTCCCATAGGTATATGCAGTTACATCCCCCCCCTTTCCCATAGGTATATGCAGGTACATCCCCCCCCCCCTTTCCCATAGGTATATGCAGGTACATCCCCCCCCCCTTTTCCATAGGTATATGCAGGTACACCCCCCCCCTTTTCCATAGGTATATGCAGTTACACCCCCCCTATTCCATAGGTATATGCAGTTACACCCCCCCCCTTTCCCATAGGTGTATATGCAGTTACACCCCCCTCTTTCCCACATGTATATGCAGCTACACCCCCCCCCTCTTCCCCATAGGTATATGTAGAGTAACCCCTCCCCTTCCCCATAGGTATATGTAGAGTTCCCCTTCCCCATAGGTATATGTAGAGTAACCCCCCCCCTCCCCTTCCCCATAGGTATATGTAGAGTAACCCCTCCCCTTCCCTTCCCCATAGGTATATGTAGAGTATCACCCCCCCCCCCTCCCTTCCCCATAGGTATATGTAGAGTAACCCCCCTCCCCTTCCCCATAGGTATATGCAGAGTTGAGAAAAAAAATAAAAAAAGGATGCTCACCTGATATCCCACGCAGCGATCTCCTCAGCTGCAGGGCCCGCATCTTCTCCCCTCCACAGTACAGGCGCCCATGAGTGACGTCACCGGCGTCTGTACTGCGTGCTGCGTGGGGGGCGGAGGTCACGTCTCCTCTGTGTAGCTGCAGATGCGGTTCACACAGAGGGGACACCTTCTCCTGTATGTGCGTGTATTGCGCATACAGGAGAAGGCACCGCTGTCTGCTGGGGATCTGGGACGAGTGTTCTGGATCCTCAGTAGTGGTGGCGGCGGCGGGTCAGTCCGCCCCTGGCACCCCCCTTGTGAGCGGCACCCGGGGCAGGCCGCCCCCCTTAGTACGCCACTGCTACTACTTATCTACATATAACAGCTTCTCCTGAAATGACAGGTAAGATTTAAAGGGAATATCTAGGGAGAAAAGGGATTACCTCTCTATCGCCGTCATTATAATGCGATAAGGAAACAATATTGTGTGGCAAGCGATGATCACAATAATACCTAGCCCAATCTGGAAGCTATGCTTCCGAGACAAGACCAAACAGGAGTGGTGGAACACCAAAAAGTAAGAAAAGGTAATACCTTTACTGCTCTCTAGATAACCTCTTTAATTTCCCCTGTGGTGGTGCTTCTGGGCATTATAAAGGGGTACACCACTGCCCAGCATTCGGAAGTAAATGCTCCGAATGCTGTTTTCATGCTGTAGGAGTCAGCCATGCCCTCTTGTGACATCACGGTCATGCCCCCTCAATGCAAGTCAATGGGAGGGGGCGTAAAGAGGCAGTGTTGTACCCCTTTAATACTCACCACCTGTTTTTCCCCACAGATGACACCTGAGGGAGAAAGATGCGGCCTCTTCACTGTTTTTCCCTGCATAGGGTTGAAGCCCCATCATTTATATTGTGTTGATTTATCTGAGAAATATATCATCACTTTATAAGATGGGAATAATTATAGCACTTATATCCCAACAAGGGACATTTAGCATTACAATTAGCCAGAGATAGTAATACATACTGTGCACAGTTCCACCCATTTTGTTGTCCAGTTTATGAAAATACTTGGTGCTATTGGTGAATATTCTGCACAGTGTTATTGGCCGCAGCTGAAGTATTTTCACAGACAAAAGTTAGTAGTGGTTCAACAGGCAAAGTGCTGGATGAGAGAGTCAAGTGCTTGTAATGGGGCCAAGCAAGTGATGGGAAGTTGTATGGGGTATAACATTATCAACTGTGAACGGATCAGTTAAAATATATTATAAATTAGGTTTTGTGAATTGTTATTTTAACATTCTGTCATATGTTCTTGTTTTTCAGGTACTCATTTAGAACCCACAGAAGGTATGCAGCCAAGCTCTACAGATTCATATGTATTCCAGGGACATAGATAGTGAGCTGTTATTTATGGAGTGTTATTTGATTAATAAGGAAAATACAGACTTTTACATATTTTAATAATTTAATTTTTTAAAGCCAAGCAAAAAAAAAAAGTATTTGTTGCAATAAAAATTTTCAACACCTATATTGTATTGAGTGCATTGATTTTTTAATTGTGATATATTTTAATAATTTGGGTTATTACAGATGTGGCGATAACAAATAAGTGTAGGTGTTGTTTTTTTTTTTTATAGTCACTATTATGTAAAAATGTTAAGTTTATGTATTTCATCATTGGCTTGTTTTACAAATGTGTTTCTGGCACCAGCTGATTAAAAAAAAAATATTTTTCCACTTGAGTACCACTTTAAAGGGGTATTTCAAGTTTTTAAGTTATGTTACAGTGTAGTACACTTCTGTTTATCTTTTGTGTGCTGTTATTTCATGCACACGGCCCAAACCCGGAAGTGTTGTGGTGGTGCAAGTCGCATGGTATTTGGGGAAGCAGGTCTACGTTGCAGTGAGTGGGTGGATGGCACAATGGGAGGAATTTACAATATGTCACAGGTCACATGCTCTCTAGAGGAGAACAACTGCACTGCAGTGGGTTGACAGAAAGCACAGTGGGAGGGATTACCACAATGTGCCTGCAAATGTAAGGGGAGCCCCAGAAGTGACATAACTGTCTCTGGAGCCATAGAGAGGCTGGAGGTGACGCCACCACGTACATACGTAAGTGTGAGGGAAAGAAGGGTGGGGTATGTAACTTCTGTGTTTTTCCTGCCTAGTCAAGAGAAGGCAATCTAAGGGTGCTGTAGTGGAGATTACAAGAGAATTTAATTGCACAGCAGTGAGGAGTAGGTGCTGTGGTGTTCTGTATTTAACCAGACAAGTTAGGAAAAAGTTTATTTGTACTACTGGCAACAAACCCAGCTGAGTTCTCACCCCCCCCCCCCCCCTCTGAAATGGTAAGAGAAATAGCTGTGCACTGTGGAAGGGAATCTAAGGCTGGGTTTCCACATGGCAGTTTTTTGGAAAACTACCACTGCAGTTTTTTAAGCCAAAGCCAGATGTGAATCCAAAAGGAAGCAGAAGTATAAGTCCTTCTTTTGTTTTTGCTTTCCCTTTAAATACACTTATGCCTTTGGCTCAAAAACTGCACTGTCAGCCTTAGGCTAAGCATTTTCCTATGTTTGGCATTTTTTTTCTTGGGTTTTTTGCCTTTGGAAATTGCTTTTTTGGCGCCTTTTTTTGAAGTTTTTCAAAATTTGTTGGGTACCCAAAAAAAAGTATGCAGTAGTGATGAAAATAAATGTATAAATGTATTTAATGAAATTTACATTTTTTATAACAATTTTTTTTAACGGGGATCAATTTATGGGGGCAGGCAGAGCACAAAAAATGTAGCCGACAATAATAAAAATGTATTGTGTGTGTTTTTTCACTTTTTTTTTTTTTTTTTTGCTTTTATTTTTTACATTTTTAGGTTGTACTACTACTTCCAGCATGGAACACACTGTTCCATGATGGGAATAGTAGTTCCTGTACTAATAGATCGCCCCGGGTGTCACTCCTGACACCTGATGCGATTGTCCATAATATTGCAGAGATGCGGAGCGGCTCTATACAGCGCTCTCATCTCTGCACTATACTCTGGCCGGCCAGTGATGTGAATAGAAATTCACCTCACTCATTCACATTTTCCGACCAGAGTGGTGATTGACCGGATGGTGGCAGCCAATCACCTCACTCAGCAGGAGATATGAATGAGTGATGTGAATTACTATTCAAATCACTGGCCGGCCAGAGTATAGTGCAGAGATGGGGAGGGCAGTAGAAAGCCGCCGCCCATCTCGGGGATGAAGAATGATCGCAGCGGGTGTCAGGAGTGACACCAATGTGATCTGTCCTTAACTGCAGGTACTAATGCTCCCAACATGGAGAACATTCTGCTCCATGCTGGGAGCTGTAGTACCTGCATTAATAGACATATTGCAACGAGTGTCACTTCTGACACCTGTTTCGATCTTTCTGTTATGCAGGTACTACAGAGAGTTGTGATTGGCTGGAACCATCCGGCCAATCACAGCTCTCTGCAGGAAATATGAATAGGTGTGTATATACGGCAGTGCAGGCGACCATAGAAGAGCGGCCTCATCTATACATTATACTGGAGGATCGCAACGGGTGTCAGAAGTGACACCTGGGGTGATCTGTCAATTAGTACAGGTACTACTACTCCCATCATGGAACAGGCTGTTCCATGCTGGGAGTAGTAGTACAATCTAAAATATTTAAAAAATAAAGAAAAAAAGTAAACACACACACTTAATTCAACATATTATTAAAATACATTACTAATAAAAAGTTTAGCAAAATTAATTATAACAAATATATTATTTTTACATTTAAATGGCCCCTTTCTAAATATTTATTGTCTGCTACATTTTTAGTTCCCTGCCCGCCCACATACGGTAAATTGATTCCTGTTTAAAAAATGTTGTTATAAAAAAGATAAATTTCGTTAAATAAAATTTTTTGCATCACTACTGTATCTTTTTTTTATTTTATTTGGTACCCTATGAAATTTTATTTAAAAAAAAAGGTATCTCCATCACTTTTTTTTGGATCGCTAAAGTCCAAAAAAGAATAAAAAAACCCTTGCAAAAACGCCAAAGTTAAAACCCACATGTCGTTTTACTCCCATAGACTTCTATGGGAGAAAAACGCCACAATTGTGACAAAAAAAAAACGCCAGAGGCTCAACATGCTGTGACTTTGCAAAACCCCCAAGGAGCAGAGAAATGCCAAGAAAGTGATGATAAAAAAAAAAAAAAAAAGCCAAACTGAAAAACGCCAAGTGGAAAAAGACCAAACATAATAACAGTATTATTGCGCTCAGGTAGCGAGAAATAGCAGTAGTGAAGATTAAAAGTTAAAAACCAACAAAGATGTAACTCACTCCTCAGCGGGGGGAACCAAAGCATAATATATTGTTACCCCCCTCCACGTCCGCTTGTCTGAGGTACTTTTTCCTCAATGGTGGATCGATGCGTCACTGGATTCCACCCAAAGAAGGTACTGGAGGTGTCCGTAGTTGAGGGTGGTTTATTACATATCATAAAAATATTTTAAAAGATGCTATGCTTTTTGGGCAGATAAGCACATAGACACTTTCTCAGGCTATGTTCCACTTACTAAAACTCCTTACTTATATGCACAATTGTACTCACATGTTCATCCACCTCTGGTGGGCCCCGCTGGCAATACTGGCGTGGGTAGACTTCCGGTTTGGGACTACATTGATATCTGTTATGCTACAAGTCCAGTATCACGTTTTTGTATGCTCTACCGGCCGCCAACTTCATTTCCATGAGACGTCAGATGCGTCACGCAACGTGCGCTCCATTCTGCTTACATGTAACTTGCTGTGAAACGCACCATGTGCTTCACCTAACCGGATATCCGGTATTCTGTATTCTTCAATTAAAAAAGCGCAAGTCTCGCACTTCTGATGCGCTGTGCCCGTGCTCTCTAATTTGATGGAGTGTATCCATTTAGGTTTGCCAGCGGCCTCGAACTTCTGCTGAGGGAGATGCAACATCATCCAATAGGCAGAAAAAGAATTTTGCGATTTTTCATTGATTTACAGCTAACATCTGGCCGCAGCGTTAGTTCAATGAAAAAATGCCATAGGGCCGTTTTGGCTTTTTTGGGGGGGAAAATGCACAAAAAAAACTTAGCCTTAGAGTCTCCTCCGTAGTGTACAACTATTTCTCTCTCCATTTCAGAGGGTGGGACCAGAGCTTGGTTTATTGCCAGGAAAGTGCATTAAACTGAATGGCTGGCACTGTGCTGGTCTGATGATGATTTACACATGACAAGAATATGGATGGCATGTGTTGAAAGAGTTAATTAAAAAGAACAGCAGCAAGCAAGGATGGGGTTATACTCTGCAGTGAAAGAATGATGATGATCATAAGAAACTAAAGAAGAGGTGGGTATTACGTTCAAGGGGCAGCACTGTGTACATGTTTAACCTCTTCAGGACGTGGGGCGTATGCATACGCCCTGCATCCCGAGTTCTTAAGGACGTAGGATGTATGCATACGCCCGTGGGAATTCCGGTCACCCCTGCTAGCCGGTTGGGGACTGGACCGGGATGCCTGCTGGAATCATTCAGCAGGCATCCCGGCACATTGCCGAGGGGGGTCCTGAGACCCCCCCATGTTGGCGATCGCAGAAAATCTTCTGATATTCCGGGCTGATCGGGTCTCTGGTGACCCGATCGCCCGGAAAATAGGGATGATCGGAGCTGTCAGTGACAGCCCCGATCATCCCGAGGGATAGGAGCGAGGTCGCAGTGCTGCGATCTCCTCCTATCCCCTGCCATTGGTCAGAAATGAATTCTGACCAATGGCAGCGCAGGACAGTGGGTTGCCATGGAGACCCCACCCCTGGATGTCGGGCAGAACGGGGGGAGAAGATGCGTGGGGACGGCTGATCATCGCTGGAGACTGCAGAGATCACGGCATTGGTAGGGAGGCGATGGGGGGGGGGGAGGTTAAAGTCAGGGGGCAGTAAAGCGATATTTACTGCTGCCCTTCCTAGTGGTTGCCAAACTGCAACTCCCAGGGAGTTGTAGTTTTGCAACATCTGGAGGGTCACTGTTACAGTGGTGCCCAAACGGTAGCCCTCCAGATGATACCAAACTGCAACTCTCAGCATGCCTAGACTGCCCAGGCATGCTGGGAGTTGTAGTTCTGTAACATCAGATTTTGCAATTTTCAGGAAAATTTTTTAAATTGCTGCTCTACTTTGAAGCCCTCAAATTTTTCCAAAAAGTTAAAATATGTCCATTTTATGATGCCAACATAAAGTATGCACATTGTATTTGTGAATCAATATAAAATTTATTTTGAATATCCATTTTCCTTACAAGCAGAAAGCTTCAATGTTAGAAAAATGCTAAATTTTCATGAAATTTTGGTATTTTTCACCAAGAAAGGATGTAAGTAAAGTAACGATGAAAATTTTCCAAAATAAAGTAGAATATGTCACGAAAAAACAAACTCAAAATCAGAATAATTGGTAAAAGCATCTTAGATTTATTAATGCTTAACCCCTTAAGGACCAGGCGTTTTTCGTTTTTTGCACTTTCGTTTTTTCCTCCTTACCTTTAAAAAATCATAACTCTTTCAATTTTGCACCTAAAAGTCTGTATTATGGCGTATTTTTTGCGCCACCAATTCTACTTTGCAATGACATCAGTCATTGTACCCAAAAATCTACGGCGAAACAGAAAAAAAAATTGTGCGACAAAATTGAAAAAAAATATGCCATTTTGTAACTTTTGGGGGCTTCCGTTTCTACGTAGTAAATTTTTGGTTAAAAATGACACCTTTTTGTTGTTCTCTAGGTCCATACGGTTAAAATGATATCCTACTTGTATAGGTTTGATTTTGTATTACTACTGAAAAAAAATCATAGATACATGCAGTAAAATTTATACGTTTAAAATTGTCATTTTCTGTGCCCTATAACTTTTTTTTTTCCATGTTCAGGGGGCTATGAGGGCTAATTTTTTGCGCCGTGATCTGAAGTTTTTGTCAGTACCATTTTTGCATTGATCGGACTTTTTGATCGCTTTTTATTCATCTTTTCATGATATAAAAAGTGACCCAAAAAAAATATGCTACTTTGGACTTTGGAATTTTTTTGCGCGTACGCCATTGAACGTGCTGTTTAAAAAGCGGTATATTTTTATAATTCGGACATTTCCGCACGCGGCGATACCACATATGTTTATTTTTATTTACACTTTTTTTTTTTTTAATTCTTGGAAATGCCAGGTGATTCAAACTTTTATTAGGGGAAGGGATCATTGAAAGGCTTAATTATTTTTTTTTACACTTTTCTTATGCCATATTATAGCCCCCAGGGGGGGCTATAACATTGCATGTACTGATCTTTACCACTGATTGATGCATCTCCATAGGAATGCATCAATCAGCGTTTTCGGCGATTGAATGCTCAAGCCTGGATCTCAGGGTTGAAGCATTCATTCGGCGATCGGACTGCAGGAAGGAAGGTAAGAGACCTTCCTCCTGAAGTACAGCTGTTCGGGATGCTGCCATTATACCGCGGCGATCCGAAACAGCTCCCTGAGCTAACCGTCACATTTTACTTTCACTTTCAGCCGCGCGGCTCAGCTTTGAGCGCGCGGCTAAAGGGTTAATAGGGCGCGGCACTGCGATCAGTGCCGCGCGCTATTAGCGGCGGGTCCCGGCTTCACTATGACGCCGGGCCCGCCGTGATATGATGCGGGGTTACCGTGTAACCCCGCGTTATATCAAGGGAGTGGGACTAGGGGCGCAAGTTTACCCCCCTTGGTCCTTAACAGGTTAAAGTGACGGTGGTCAGAATTGCGAAAAAGGGCTCAGTCCTTAATATGAAAAAGGGCTGCGTCCTTAAGGGGTTAACAACGAACAGTGGGCAGCAGAATGCAGGAGCTGCACTTACCTCACCGCTAATGGTGGACATCAGCGGTCATACTAATGTCCACCATTAACCCAAAAGGGATCAATGCTGATCACGGCATGTAAAAAGGGAAATCCAGTGCCATTACAAGGGTTTAAGTAAAAAAGGCAGCCAGATATCTTTAACCTTCCTCTGTGCTGCTGTCTGGGGATCTACTAGCATAGTCTGCCATCAAGGCTGTACTAGTAGAATGACTGTATTACTGATCTGTGCTAAGCTTTTGCATAGCACTGAATAGTAAAAGCAATTAAAAGATTGCTATTAATATTTCCTGATGGATACTTAAAAAATGAGAAATAAATACTAAAAAAAAAATGTTTTAAAGTATAAATAAGCCCCTCCCATAATAAAAACATAAATCAACGCCCACTTTCCCATTTTTTTTATAATTAATTTAAATTTAACAAAATATATATATTTGGCGACCTCTACAGCAATGTCCGAAGTATTAAAATACAATTTTAATGATCCTGTATGGTGAATGGCGTAAACATACAAAAATAATTGCAGATTTTTGATTGCATCACTCCCAGGAAAAATAAATTAAAAAGGGACCAAACTTGCATTGTTATGCCTCAATGGAAAAACCAAACAATTTTGATAAATTGATGGGATCTGGGGGCAGCTCTTACTCCCCTTCGCCCAGCTACGCAATGATCAGGGATGAAGTATTAAAGGGATTGGCTGCGAAGGCACTCACCAAGTGGTCTTCTCAATTAGAGGAACAGGACATACAAGCATATATAAAAGAGGGCCTGACGGCAGTATGCAATTCCACCCCAAATATTTAGCTGAGGGAAATTCACTGGCGTATAGTACACAAAGTGACTAAAGCTTTATACTGGCCGGAAACTCCCACCATCTCCATACCTTACGAATTGCCCTAAATGTCTATTACCTAAGACTGATCTTTGGCACTGTATGTGGAAATGTGCTCAAGTATTACAAATGTGGGCGGACATTCAAAGGATAATGCAGACTATTTGGGGACAAACACCCTATATCTCGAGCCGTTCCTCTTTAACTACATTCGTATGAAGGAATCAGACCTGTCCAACAGGGGAAAGCTCACCAATGGTATCCACCTCCTATTCCATGTTGCCAAAAATGTCTCCTTCAACACTGGCTTCTTCCAACAATACCTACCTCTTCAGAAATTCTCAAAGAGTTTCAAACAGTTATGCATAGGGAGATGTTGTTGGCGATTAGGAATACTGAACTTCATGCTAAATCATTCTTTCATAAGTGGAGGAAATATTTGCAATATATCCCTGTGGAGACGGAACATCAGAGGAATTTCTCTTGGTGCTGTCTGGAGGTATTGAAAGGTACTTTTGGGGAACTTGCCACTTAGATGAGGGTGGATATGTCTATACGCGGTTCTGTGTGGTCAATGCTCGTAGTCAGTGGTTTCCTATATATGGGTCTGATGAGGATGGCAATTTAATTATAATTTCCCTGTGTTTTGAATGCTATGGGAAAAAAAAATTTCTCTGTCAAGAGTGATACCCCTGAGGATAATACCAAATGATAGAAAATAGCACGAGATGTTTTTTTTTTTTTTTCTTCTTGTTCGGATAGGTTACTGTGTAATATGTTTCCTTAATATATAAAAATGAAAAATCCAGAGGCTAAGCATGTGCCATTTGTTACTGTTTATTCTGCCAATGTAAACTATACGGTGTTATTCAACTTTATTGCATTCTTTTCTGTGACATTGTAATTTTTGTAAATTACATGCTTTCTTCTGTGAATAAAATTTCTTTCTAAAATCAAAAAGTCAGATACACAGTGGTATTATTGATACACATTATAGATTACAGTGCAAAACATGCACCCTGTATACAGAAAAAATGAAAGTTTTAGGGTGTCAGAATAGTGAAATTTTAAGCATACTTGTTTAAAAAAAGTAGTACAATAACCTCTTAAGGACCCAGGACGTACGGGAACGTCCCCGCACCCTGGGCTTTAAGGACCCAGGACGTCCCCGTACGTCCTGGCATTTTCCGGTCCCTGCCGCTCGCCGGGCAGAGATCGGAACTGGATGCCTGCTGAAATCCTTCAGCAGGCATCCAGGGCAAACGCCGAGGGGGATCATGTAGGCCCTTGCGATCGCCCTTGCGATCTGCGGCGATACCGGGCTGATCGGGTCTCTGGGACCCGACCGCCCGGTAATTTCGCATGATCCCGGCTGTCACAGACAGCCAGGACCATGCTAACGTATAGGAGAGAGGTGGCAAGCCTGCCACCTCCTCCTATTCCCTGCGATCTGTCGGTTAGTTAACCGACCAATCGCAGGGGGGGCGGTTACTTCCTCCCATCCTGCCCGGCCCCTTGAAGTCCGGAGAGGACGGGAGGAAGACCGGAGGACGCGGCGGGGGACGGGGGAGTGCTGGGGACCGGCCCCGGTACTTACCTCGTCCCTGAAGACCCGGATCCCGGCGACGGAGACAGCGGCGGCGGCGGCAGGTGAGTTGATCTTCAGCCGCGGTCGGGCCCTTTACAGCAATGCAAGTCGCCGTAAAGCGACATGCATTGCTGTAATGGGACCCTGTAAACTACAACTCCCAGCATGCCCAGACAGCCCTTGGCGTCTGGGCATGCTGGGAGTTGCAGTTTTGCAACTTCTGGAGGTCCACAGTTTGGAGACCACTGTGCCCTTCCAGATGTTGCAAAACTACACATCCTCTTACTGTCCAGGCATGCTGGGAGTTGTAGTTCTGTAACATCTGGCCCTTCAGATGTTGCAGAACTACAACTCCCAGCATGCCTGGACAGTTTTGGCATACTGGGAGTTGTAGTTTTGCGACATCTGGAAGGGCACAGATTGGGAACCACTGTATTAGTGGTCTGCAAACTGTAGTCCTCCAGATGTTGCAAAACTACAACTCCAAGCATGCTGGGAGTTGTAGTTCGGCAACATCTGGCTCTAAAGATGTTGCCGAACTACTACTCCCAGCATGCCTGAGAATGTTTGGGAGTTGTGGTTTTGCAACAGCTGGAGGCACACTGGTTGGGAAACATTGTCTGTTTCATAACTCAGTGTTTCCCAACCCGTGTGCCTCCAGCTGTTGCAAAACTATAACTACCAGCATGCACTGAGACTGTGCATGATGGGAGTTGTAGTTTTGCAACAGCTGGAGGTCCCCCCCCCCCCCCCTGTGAATGTACAGGGTACATTCACATGGGCAGGGGGCTTACAGTGAGTATCAGGCTGCAAGTTTGCGATGCAGCAAATTTTACGCTGCAGCTCAAACTCGCAGCGGGAAATTCGCTGTTATCCCCGGCCCGTGTGACTGTACCCTAAAAACACTACACTACACTAACACAAAATAAAATAAAAAGTAAAAAACACTACATATACACATACCCCTACACAGCCCCCCTCCCCTCCCCAATAAAAATGAAAAACGTCTGGTACGCAACTGTTTCCAAAATGGAGCCTCCAGCTGTTGCAAAACAACAACTCCCAGTATTGCCGGACAGCCGTTGACTGTCCAGGCATGCTGGGAGTTTTGCAACAGCTGGAGGCACCCTGTTTGGGAATCACTGGCGTAGAATACCCCTATGTCCACCCCTATGCAAATCCCTAATTCAGGCCTCAAATGCACATGGCGCTCTCACTTTGGAGCCCTGTCGTATTTCAAGGCAACAGTTTAGGGTCACATATGGGGTATCGCCGTACTCGGGAGAAATTGCCTAACAAATCTTAGGGGTCTTTTTCTCCTTTCACCCCTTATGAAAAGGTGAAGTTGGGGTCTACACCAGCATGTTAGTGTAAAAAAATAAACTTTTTACACTAACGTGCTGGTGTTGCCCTATACTTTTCGTTTTGACAAGAGGTAAAGGGGAAAAAAGCCCCTCAAAATTTGTAACGCAATTTCTCCCGACTACGGAGATACCCCATATGTGGGCGCAAAGTGCTCTGGGGGCGCACAACAAGGCCCAGAAGGGAGAGTGCGCCATGTACATTTGAGGTGATTTGCACAGGGGTGGCTGATTGTTACAGCGGTTTTGACAAACACAAAAAAAACAAAACCCCACATGTGACCCCATTTCGGAAACTACACCCCTCACGGAATGTAATGAGGGGTGCAGTGAGAATTTACACCCCACAGGTGTCTGACAGATCTTTGGAACAGTGGGCTGTGCAAATTAAAAATTTTGTACAGCCCTCTGTTCCAAAGATATGACAGATTCCAGTGGGGGGGTAAATGCTCACTTTACCCCTTGTTACGTTCCTCAAGGGGTCTAGTTTCCAAAATGGTATGCCATGTGGGGGTTATTTTGCTGTCCTGGCACCATATGGGCTTCCTAAATGCGACATGCCCCCCGAGCAAAATTTGCTCTCAAAAAGCCAAATATGACTCCTTCTCTTCTGAGCATTGTAGTTCGCCCGTAGTGCACTTCAGGTCAACTTATGGGGTACCTCCATACTCAGAAGAGATGTGGTTACAAATTTTGGGGGGTATTTTCTGCTATTAACCCTTGCAAAAATGTTAAATTTGGGGGGGAAACACACCTTTTAGTGAAATTTTATTTTTATTTTTTTACATATGCAAAAGTCGTGAAACACCTGTGGGGTATTAAGGCTCACTTTATTCCTTGTTACGTACCTCAAAGGGTCTAGTTTCCAAAATGGTATGCCATGTGTTTTTTTTTTTGCTGTCCTGGCACCATATCGGCTTCCTAAATGCGACATGCCCCCGAGCAAAATTTGCTCTCAAAAAGCCAAATATGACTCCTCTTCTGAGCATTGTAGTTCACCCATAGTACACTTCAGGTCAACTTATGGGGTACCGCCATACTCAGAAGAGATGGGGTTACAAATTTTGGGGGGTATTTTCTGCTATTAACCCTTGCAAAAATGTGAAATTTGGGGGGAAACACACATTTTAGTGAAATTTTATTTTTTTACATATGCAAAAGTCGTGAAACACCTGTGGGGTATTAAGGCTCACTTTATTCCTTGTTACGTACCTCAAGGGGTCTAGTTTCCAAAATGGTATGCCATGTGGGGGATTTTTGCTGTTCTGGCACCATAGGGGCTTCCTAAATGCAACATGCCCCCCAAAAACCATTAAAAAAAAACGCACTCTCCAAAATCCACTTGTCGCTCCTTCGCTTCTGAGCCCTCTACTGCGCCCGCCGAACACTTTACAAAGACATATGAGGTATGTGCTTACTCGAGAGAAATTGGGCTACAAATATAAGTATAAATTTTCTCCTTTTACCCCTTGTAAAAATTAAAAAATTGGGTCTACAAGAACATGCGAGTGTAAAAAATGGAGATTGTGAATTTTCTCCTTCACTTTGCTGTTATTCCTGTGAAACACCTAAAGTGTTAAAACGCTGACTGAATGTCATTTTGAATATTTTGGGGGGTGCAGTTTTTATAATGGGGTCATTTGTGGGGTATTTCTAATATGAAGACCCTTCAAATCCACTTCAAACCTGAACTGGTCCCTGAAAAATTGTGAGTTTGTAAATTTTGTGAAAAATTGGAAAATTGCTGCTGAACTTTGAAGCCCTCTGGTGTCTTCCAAAAGTAAAAACTTGTCAATTTTATGATGCAAACATAAAGTAGACATATTGGAAATGTGAATAAAATTAAAAATTATTTGGAATATCCATTTTCCTTACAAGCAGAGAGCTTCAAAGTTAGAAAAATGCAAAATTTTCAAATTTTTCATCAAATTTTGGGATTTTTCACCAAGAAAGGATGCAAGTTACCACAAAATTTTACCACTATGTTAAAGTAGAATATGTCACGAAAAAACTATCTTGGAATCAGAATGATAAGTAAAAGCATTCCAGAGTTAATGTTTAAAGTGACAGTGGTCAGATGTGCAAAAAATGGCCGGGTCCTAAGGTGTAAAATGGCTGGGTCCTTAAGGGGATAAAAGGCTAAGTAAATGCATAATTTTAACATATCTATTTGACAGTAACGTGCTATGTGTAAAATTGAACCCCTCCTACCCCACCAAAAAAATTTCCCCACACAAACATTTTTTTGTTGCGCCATACATTTTATGGTACAATTGGTCGTGCAAAAAACAAGTCCAAATATGGCTCTGTGGATGAAAAAATAAGAGCTATGGCTTTTAAAAGGCAAGGAGACAAAACTTAAAATTTTTCCAACTTGTCATCTCATCATGGCCATCTCCTAACTGTTTGCAGTGGCCAGAAGTGGACGGGAAATCTGTAAGCAGCTGAAGTGAAGAAATTGCTCAATGGCCCTGATTTACTATTGTAAACCCGACCTGTTTTGTCGGGTTATGCACCAGAATTTCTGTCTGCGACAGAATTTGCGCCCATAAAAAAAAACAGCCCCAAAAAGGCGTGTGGTCATTGCCAGAAGGGGGGGGGGGGGGGGGGGGGGTGTGGTCACTGAAAAGGGGCATATTCCCGACATTTTTGAAAAATCCCAACATATTTCCTAAAGTTTCCCTCATGGCGTGATCAATATAGATCACGGCATCTGTGGCAATGCGGGTGTTTATATGAATGATCGGGTGGCCCGGGGAACTGCTCCAGAGATCCAATCTTCCAAAATGGTGGACAGAGGTCCCCTCATCTGCCCACGCCGATCTCCTGGGTTCTTCTCCTCTGGTCTGACATCGAGCAGACTAGAGAAGATCACCGATAATACTGATCAGTGCTATGCCTATGCATAGCGCTATTCAGTATATGCAATCTAATGATATGGGGACTATAAAAGTGTAAAAACAAAAATAGTAAAAAAAAGTAAAAAATTTTTTGAAAGCCCCTCCCCAATAAAAATTTTAATTGCCCCTTTTTCTGATTTTATCTAATTAAAAAAAAATTTGTATAAACATATTTGGTATTGCCGTGTGTGTAAATGTCCAAACTATTAAAATATAATGTAAAAGATCCTGTACAGTGAACGGTGTAAACGTTAAAAAAAAAGTCAAATTGCTGCTTTTTTTTTTTTTTGCCACATTTTATTTAAAAAAAAATAATAATTAAAGCTTTTAAAAAGTAAAAAAAAAAAAAGTTAAAGCAAAAGTGGTACCGGTAAAAACTAAAGACCACAGCGCAAATAATGAGCTCTAATACTGCCCCATATATGGAAAAATTAGAAAGTTATAGGTGGTCAAAATAAGGCAATTTTAAACATACTAAGGCCCCTTTCACTCTACAGGTATCATCTTGCTTTTCACTGCCGTTATTTTACAATAAATGATGAAAAAAAAAACAGATGCAGTAACTGGTAATAATGGATGATAACTGATGATTTTATTTAAATACAAGACGCTCTTATTATACTTTAGAATCTCTTTTACTATATCAGCAGCAAAAGATAATAAATGTATATATAACAGAGAAAAAACTTTGAAAACATAGGTATTGTGTAGCCAAACATGCTACTATTCAGTGTAGACCAATCAGAACATTGCATCGGTTATAACGATGACTGTTAATCTTCCTTCTTCTTTTGCTGCTCAGCAGTAACAATAGATGAGTATTTCTAGTGTCTTGCATTTATTCTTATAATTGCTATTTTTGTTATATTTTTCCCAAATTCTCATTGAATTTAGTTTTTTCTATATTGTCATACCCCTATTATAAATATATATATTTATATATTTTATTTCTTGTGTATATTTCCATACAATTATATCTCCTTTTACTTTCTATTCCTTTTAAAATCCATTTTTAATTATCTCTGTTCATACCGTGTCATCATACCTCCTGTTGGTTCCATACTTTCTTTCCTATTGACCGCAATTTATATATTGATTGTTATACATAATAAACATATGTAAAAATATTCTCTGCTATCATCCGATACTTTACCTGCTTGTGTGTATGGTCCGATCGCTGTTTCGCCTCTCTATCGCTGTCGGATCCTTCACGGCACTCAGTTATCCCTTCATCTTCTGTTTTTCTCCTGCGTCATCGCCAGCTATCGCCGCCATCTTCTTCAACTGTCTTGTTGAAGTCTCGCGCAATCTGTGTGGTCCTCTCGCGCAATCTCGCCCAATCAGTGTGGTCCTCACCTTATGCGTCACGGCGGGAATCCTGTCAGACGACGTCTGTCAGTGATCCCCTCCAGTGACTCCTCCTCTGTACTCCTATTCGGTGATTTAGGAACATTTTAAATAATTTGTTATTCTTTAACAGACTCTTGTATTCCTTAGCCCACACTACCACCTTGTGGCCACTTTATAAATAGTTTTTATTAAAAATGTATATTACTATAATCTTATCTGGGATTATTAATACTGTATATTGAAACAGTATATACATATATATACATATTAGATTATTTTTCCAATTTATTCTAATTATATATTTAAATAAATAATTTATATGCATCTTTCTGAAGATTCCAGATCTGTCTCTAGAGACATGCGTCCACAACCTATTACATCTGAGATGGTTAATAATGATCATCTCCAACATATAGTGGACGATTCTGTCGCCCGCTCAGTTAATTCTGCGGTCCAATCTGCTGTCACTGTGCTTCAAGACAGTATAGCAAAGTCTATCACCATGGCTTTTCATCATGCATCTACTGTTAACCCAAAAACACCCTCTGACCATTTCTGGTCTCCAGAAACTTTGGTTTCAAAAATGGCCAAGGGATTTAACATCCCAAAAAAAGGCAAACTCTAAAAGACATCATATACATGACGGCAATGTTCCCCCAAAAAAGCACTCTAAAGGGGTTCGCCAGGAAAATTTATTTGATGAAAAACCACATACTGGTTTAACGGATTGTGTTTCTCAAACACATATGCTACCCTCTACCCGTGAGGAGGTTCATCACAAACGGGTTCAAAAAACCGCTACGTGTTCAAAACATAACTCCTTTATTGAGCCTGATTCTAATGAGTCTTCAGATTCTCAGGAAGATGATGTCGCTAATGACGATTATGAATTTCTCTCACAAGAAAGTGGACCCTGATGTTCAGAAGTCATTGCTATTGATGAATCAGATCCTTCTGAATTTGATCCATCCCTTATTCGCCAACCAAGATCAGGGGAATGGCTCCCCAATGCCTCGGTACCAACATTTTTGGCCACAAGAATTAACAAGAGTCTGGACAAAAACACCCACAGTAAACTTAATGCAGAATGTCCAAGATCTACCCTTCCACATGATTCTGCATTAACTCCTGAATTAGATCCCATTCTCAATAAATTTCTCATGAAAACTGGTAAAAATCCAAATAAAGAGACAGACAGAAGTTTTAAGGCCTGTCAAGATAAGTTACTTGACATCCTTGGCCCATTATCAAAAATCTTAGACTTAGTTGAAGATTCCTCTACATCTAATAAGTCTATTGACACAGAGACTTTAAGAGGGTGGGCACAACGTGCCATTTGCTTTTTAGGTAATGCTAACTCAGCTTTATGAACTGAACGGAAATGTTCAATACTTATGAAAACTGACCCCCAGCTCACGAACCTTGCAACTAATGACCCCACTAATCCCACGGAAGGCAAACTATTTGGGGAAGAATTTATTCATGAAATGGGGAAGTATGTAGGCCTTTTTGGTCTCCCCCTCTGGTCTCCCCCTCTTTTTGGAACCCAGGAACCTATGGATGAGCTCCTTGTCGAGGATATTGTCCTCTCTTCGGGGCCACAATTCTCCCAGTTAACAAGAATTTTTTTTTTCTGACGACCTTGGAGGCGAGGATTTCTTTTACCGAGAAGACGTCAGAGGACCCAGTGACAGGAGCAGGAACGGTGACCTTGGGGGAAAAGTGGTTAAGAATGAGAGGTTTGAGAAGGGATATATGAAAGGAGTTAGGTATACGAAGAGAAGGAGGAAGATGGAGCTTGTAGGAGACAGAGTTGATTTGACTTTTGACTCTAAATGGCCCGAGGTAACGAGGACCCAACTTGTAGCTAGGGACATGAAACCGAATATATTTGGCAGAGAGCCACACTTTGTCACCAGGGGCAAAGACAGGAGGAGTTTTTCTTCTTATCCGCATGTTTCTTCATTCGAGAAGAGGCCAGTGAGAGCGACTTTTGAGTCTCTTTCCAGATAGAGGAGAAGTCCAGGGTCAATTCATCTACGGCAGGAACTCCAGATGAAGTGGGGATGGGGAGGGGGGGAAGCAGGTGACGGCCGTACACCACAAAGAATGGAGACTTGGCGGATGACTCAGAGTTTTTGAAATTGTACGAGAATTCAGCCCAGGGTAACAGGTCGACCCAATCATCTTGGCGGGAGGAAACAAAATGTCGCAGGTAGTCACCAAGGATCTGGTTCACTCTCTCCGCTTGTCCATTGGACTGCGGGTGCTAGGAGGACAAGAAATTGAATTTGATCTTTAATTGATTACAGAGAGCTCTCCAAAATTTACACACAAATTGAACGCCTCTATCCGAGATGATATGCGTGGGAAGCCCGTGAAGACGAAAAATCTGCAGAAAAAATTGCTTTGCTAACTGTAGCGCAGAAGGAAGGCCTGGAAGCGGAATAAAGTGAGCCATTTTGGAAAAACGATCAACGACCACCCAGATGACAGTGTTGCCATGGGATACAGGAAGATCAGTGATGAAGTCCATGGCTATGTGGGACCAAGGCTGTTCAGGCACCGGTAGCGGATGGAGAAGACCTGAAGGCTTCTGACGAGGGGTCTTGTCACATGCACATACTGTACAGGCTCGTATGAAATTGGTCACATCTTTTTCCAAGGAGGACCACCAATAGTGTCTGGCAATCAACTGTAAAGTCTTTTTGATTCCAGCGTGACCAGCCAGAACGGAGGAATGTCCCCATTTGAGGATCCGGAGATGAAGACAGGGAGGAACATAAGTCTTTCCTGGAGGGGTAGGCACCAGAGAAGCAGGAGAAGAAGAGATCAGACACTCAGGGGGGATGATGTGCTGAGGAAGGGTCTTGGCTTCAGAGGCATCGGTGGTATGAGATAGAGCATCAGCTCTGACATTCTTGTCTGTGGGACGAAAATGGATTTGAAAGTTGAAACGGGCAAAAAACAACGACCACCTAGCCTGGCGAGGATTTAGGCGCTGGGCGGATTGGAGATAAGACAGATTTTTGGGATCTGTATAGATGGTGATGGGGTGAAGGGATCCTTCCAGAAGATGTCTCCACTCCTCAAGGGCCAACTGAATTACCTTCACAGTCTCCGATGGAATAGTTTTTTTCTGGAGGAGAAAAGGTTTTAGAGAAAAATCCGCAAGTGACATTCTTTCCGGATTTTTGAAGGAGAACAGCTCCGGCTCCAACAGAGGAGGCGTCAACCTCGAGGAAGAAGGGCTTCTGAGGATCTGGTCTGGACAAGACTGGAGCAGAGGAGAAGGCGGCTTTGAGGGGGTTAAAGGCTTCCTCCACCTCTGGCGGCCAGGATTTCGGATTAGCATTTTTCTTAGTCAGTGCTACAATAGGAGCAACGATGGTGGAGAAGTGGGGAATGAATTGACGATAATAATTGGCAAATCCGAGAAATCTTTGGATTGCTCGCAGGCTAGTGGGACGAGGCCAATCCATTACCACAGAAAGTTTATCAGGGTCCATTTGAAGACCTTGTCTGGACACAATGTATCCCAGGAAGGGAGGACTGCTGCGTTCGAATAGACACTTCTCAATTTTGGCGTAAAGTTGATTTTGGCGTAGTCGCTGGAGCACTTGACGAACATGAAGGCGATGTTCCTCTAGGTTGGAGGAAAAAATGAGGATGTCGTCAAGATAGACTACCACACAGGAGTACAGCATGTCCCGAAAAATCTTAACAAAGTCCTGAAAGACTGCTGGGGTGTTGCATAGACCAAAGGGCATGACTAGGTATTCAAAGTGACCATCTCTGGTATTGAAGGCGGTTTTCCATTCATCGCCTGCTCGAATACGGATGAGGTTATATGCACCCCTTAGATCAAGTTTGGTGAAAATCTTAGCACCTCGTAGTCGGTCGAAGAGTTCGGATATGAGAGGCAGAGGATAGCGATTCTTTACGGTAATTTTATTGAGACCGCGGAAATCAATTAAAAGGCGGAGATATCCATCTTCTTTAGCGACAAAGAAAAATCCAGCTCCAGCTGGAGAAGAAGATTTCCGGATAAAACCTCTTTTGAGGTTTTTCTTGTATGTACTCAGACATAGCTTGTGTTTTCGGGGCAGAAAGTGGGTAAATCCTACCAAGGGGCGGTGTGGTACCAGGGAGCAGGTCGATAGGGCAGTCATAGGGTCTATGTGGAGGTAAGACCTCTGCTTGCTTTTTACAAAAGACGTCTTAAAAGTCCTGATAGGCCTTAGGAAGACCTGGCAATGGAGTAGCCATGGAGACCTGGCAGGAAGAAACTGGGGGGAGACATCGCTTGTGGCAAGAAGATCCCCAACTCTTAATGTCCCCGGTGAGCCAGTCGAGGCTTGGCGAATGACGTTGGAGCCAGGGCAAGCCCAGAAGAATTTCAGAAGTGCAGTTCGGTAGCACAAAAAATTCAATATGTTCATGATGGTGACCTCCAACACTCATGAGTAGCGGTTGAGTGCGGTAACGCACGGTGCAGACCAGTCTCTCTCCATTAACGGATGAAATGAAGAGAGGTTTGACAAGACAGGTAACTGGAATGTTGAATCTGTTGACTGGGGAGGCTTCGATGAAACGTCCTGCTGAACCCGAGTCCAAGAAGGCCACAGCGGAGAAGGAAGTAGCATTAGCGGGTATAGCAATCCGCACAGGTAAAGTCAATCGTGGAGAGGAAGAATTTACACCTAGCAACGACTCTCCTACGTTAACTAGGTGAGCGGGTGCATTTCTCAGACGCGGAGGACGAATAGGACAGTCTTTTAGGAAATGTTTGGTGCTTGCACAGTATAGGCACAGGTTTTCATTCCTATGGCGAGTCCTCTCTTGTTGGGTCAGGCGAGACCGATCCATTTGCATAGCCTCCTCGGCAGGAGGCACAGGAACAGATTGCAAAGGACGTTGGAAGAGAGGAGCCTGGGAGGGAAACCGCCTGGCGAACAAGATCCTTTTCCTGACGAAACTCCTGGCGTCTTTCCGTGAAACGGTGGCCAAATGGATGAGTTCAGACAGGTTAGCAGGAATTTCTCGTGCGGCCAGGACATCTTTGATGTGACTGGATAAGCCTTTCTTGAAGGTCACGCAGAGGGCCTCATTATTCCAGGATAGCTCAGGCGAGGGTGCGGAACTGGATGGCGTATTCGCATTCAGCAAAGCAGTCTCGGCTGAGGAAGCCCGGGCTGGCTCCTCAAAGACACTACGTACTTCTGAGAAGAAGGACTGGATTGTAGCAGTGGCAGAATCGTTGCGGTCCCAAAGCAGTGTGGCCCATGACAAGGCCTTTCCAGACAGCAGGCTGACCACAAATGCCACCTTAGACCATTCTGTAGGAAATTGGTCAGACATCATCTCCAGGTGCAGGGAACACTGGGACAGGAATCCACAGCACAGTTTAGAGTCCCCATCAAACTTGTCTGGTAGAGACAGGCGGAATCTGGGAGCAGCCACTCGCTGCGGAGGAGATGCAGGAGCTGGCGGAGGAGATGGTTGCTGTTGTTGCGGCAGAAGGCGTTGCAGCATAGCGTTCAACTGAGTCAACTGCTGTCTCTGTAGCGCGATCTGCTGTGATTGCTTGGCGACCACGGCCATGGATCCCACGGAACCTCAGCGGGATCCATGGCCGGATCTACTGTCAGGATTCGGACTGGTATGCAGGGTGGACACAGGTGGTGGATCCTCTGTGTCAGTGAGGTGATGGCGTGGGCCATACCAGGGGAACGGAATCTAAGGGGTTACTGGTTTTCAACAGAGCCCGCTGCAAAGCGGGATGGACTTGCAGCGGCAAGTAACCCCCAGGTCGTTCCACCCGATAGCGACTCAACCTCACTGACAGCTGACAGGCGCGGACAAGGCAAGAGCAAGGTCGGACGTAGCAGAAGGTCTGGGCAGGCAGCAACGGTTCGTAGTCAGGGGCAACGGTAAGGGTCTGGATACACAGGCAATGGAACACACAGAAACACTTTCTCAGGGCACAAGGCAACAAGATCCGGCAGGGACAGGAAGGGGAAGTGGGTTTTTATGGTGTGGGGAGTGCTTGGAACTAATTGGGCCAGGCACCAATTAATGGTGCACTGGCCCTTTAAATCGGAGAGACCTGGCGCGCGTGCCCTAGAGAGCAGGGCCGCGCACGCCGGGACTGAGCAGAAGGACGGGGCCGGTGAGCGACATGGGATGCGACCCGCGGGCGGGCGGGCACGTCCCGCCACGGGGATCGCATCCCCGCCGAGGGACACAGAGCAGCGCTCCCGGTCAGACTCGCTGACCGGGGCGCTGCAAGCAGGAGAGTAACGCCGCGAGCGCTCCGGAGCGTTACAAAGCCATTATTCCTGTCCCTCAAAACTCTCCAGGTTTTATCAGCAACCTCTTTCTGGTGAAAAAGAAAGACGGAGGTCACAGACCTGTTATCAACCTAAGACAACTCAACAATTTTGTTGTGTACAGACATTTCTCTTAAGAGATATTTTACTAAAAGACGATTGGCTAATCAAAATAGATCTGAAAGATGCCTACTTAACATTCCCAATCCATCTTTCTTCCCAAACCTTCCTCCAGTTCATTTGGAACAATCAAAAATGGCAATTCACTTGCTTCCCATTCGGTCTATCATCAGCCCCATGGTGTTTCACGAAACTTCTGAAACCAGGTGTCGCGTTACTCAGAAGTTGTGGAGTTCGTCTTATCATTTACCTAGATGACATTCTCATCTTGGACCAATCCATGTCTCTTTTTCTCACTCACAAAGATTCGACTTTATCTCTCCTTTCCAATCTGGGTTTCATCAACCACAAAAAATCCATCCTAATTCCGTCACAGGAAGTGGAATTTCTGGGTTTTCTGATCAACACACAATCAACAACCCTAAGCCTCCCCACCAGGAAACTGAAAACTATTCGAAAGGAAATCCATCAGATTCTTCACAAAGATCTTATTTCTTTGAGAGCTATCGCTCGGATTGTGGGACTTCTTTCAGCCTCCATTCAAGCAGTATTTCCAGCTCCTTTCCACTATCGAGCCCTACAACGACCAAAAATTTGTCATTTGAGAGAAGGTCTAGGTTATTCAGGCGAAATTCTTCAGACGCCAAGGAAGAACTTCTTTGGTGGCTGTCCCATATCCAACTTTGGAACGGAAAAACCATTTTCTATCCGAATCCAGACATTATCATGGAATCAGACGCAAGTCTCTCAGGATGGGGAGCTCGCTGAGATTCCCTATCTACTGGCGGGAAATGGTCTTCTTCCAAATCCCATGTTCACATCAATTGCTTGGAGCTTTTAGCTGGTTCTTCGCTCTAAGAAGCTTTGTGAAGAATTCCTCACATTGTTATTTTTTTACTTCGCATGGACAATATATCTGCTATCCAATATATCAATCACCATGGTGGAACAACATCAAAAACACTTGCCGACATTGCCAAAGATATTTGGCATTTCTGTCTAGACAGACATATAACCTTGAAAGTGGAATATCTTCCGGGCATCTCCAATTCGATTGCTGATTGGAACTCTCGCTTTCTAACAGATTTTAACGATTGGAAACTCCATCTTTCAATATTCCAATAAATCAATCAATTATGGGGCCCTCTACTTCTTGATTTGTATGCTTCTCGTCTGAATTGTCAAATCCCTCAGTTCTTCAGCTGGAAACCAGATCCGGATGCATTAGGAGTAGACGCTTTCCTCCAGTTTTGGCCTCAAGGAACGCTTTATGCATTTTCTCCTTTCAACCTAATTCCTCGAGTACTTCTCCAAACCTCTCTTCAAATTCAACTATGGTTCTCATCGCCCCTTGGTCGCCACCCCAACCATGGTTTCCTCAATTACTTAGTAAATTAGTAAATTAACCTCGCATTCTTCCTTCCATCCCAGATCTCCTCCAAGATCCTCTCGTCAACTCTCATCCAATAATCTTATCAGACCAATTAGTTCTAATTGCTTGTTTAACCTCTTAAGGACGCAGGACGTACCTGTACGCCCTGCGCCCGGTCCCGGTGTTTAACCCCTTAACGACGCAGGACATATATTTACGTCCTGCGCCGGCTCCCGCGATATGAAGTGGGATCGCGCCGCGATCCCGCATCATATCGCGTCGGTCCCTGCGCTCATCAACGGCCGGGACCCGCGGCTAATACCACACATCGCCGATCGCGGCGATGTGCGATATTAACCCTTTAGAAGTGGCGGTCAAAGCTGACCGCCGCTTCTAAAGTGAAAGGGAAAGTGACCCGGCTGCTCAGTCGGGCTGTTCGGGATCGCCGCGGTGAAATCGCGGCGTCCCGAACAGCTGACCGTACACCGGGAGGGCCCTTACCTGCCTCCTCGGTGTCCGATCGGCAAATGACTGCTCCGTGCCTGAGATCCAGGCAGGAGCAGTCAAGCGCTGATAACACTGATCACAGGCGTGTTAATACACGCCTGTGATCTGTGTAAAAGATCAGTGTGTGCAGTGTTATAGGTCCCTATGGGACCTATAACACTGCAAAAAAAATGTTAAAAAAAGTGTTCATAAAGGTCATCTAACCCCTTCCCTAATAAAAGTTTGAATCACCCCTCTTTTCCCATAAAAAAAAACTGTGTAGATAAAAATAAACATATGGGGTATCGCCACGTGCGTAAATGTCTGAACTATAAAAATATATCATTAATTAAACCGCACGGTCAATGGCGTATGCGCAAAAAAATTCCAAAGTCCAAAATAGCGCATTTTTGGTCACTTTTTATATCATAAAAATATTAATCAAAAGTGATCACAAAGTCAGATGAATGCAAAAATGGTACCGATAAAAATTTCAGAACATGACACAAAAAATGAGCCCTCATACCGGCCCATATGTGGAAAAATTAAAAAGTTATATGGGTCAGAAGATGACAATTTTAAACGTATACATTTTCCTGCATGTACTTATGATTTTTTTCAGAAGTACGACAAAATCAAACCTATATAAGTAGGGTATCATTTTAACCGAATGGACCTTCAGAATAACGATAAGGTGTCATTTTTACCAAAAATGGACTGTGTAGAAACGGAAGCCCCCCCAAAAAAAATTCGGTTCGCCGTGGATTTTTTTTGTAAAATGACTAATGTCACTGCAAAGTAGAATTTGTGGCGCAAAAAATAAGCCATCATATGGAATTTTATGTGCAAAATCGTTATGATTTTTAGAAGATGATAAGGAAAAAATGAAAATGCAAAAATGGAAAAACGCTGAGTCCTTAACGACGCAGGACGTATATTTATGTCCTGCGCCGGCTCCCGCGATATGAAGTGGGATCGCGCCGCGATCCCGCATCATATCGCGTCGGTCCCGGCGCTCATCAACGGCCGGGACCCGCGGCTAATACCACACATCGCCGATCGCGGCGATGTGCGGTATTAACCCTTTAGAAGCGGCGGTCAAAGCTGACCGCCGCTTCTAAAGTGAAACTGAAAGTGACCCGGCTGCTCAGTCGGGCTGTTCGGGACCGCCGCGGTGAAATCGCGGCGTCCCGAACAGCTGATCGGACATCGGGAGGGCCCTTACCTGCCTCCCCTGTGTCCGATCGGCGAATGACTGCTCCGTGCCTGAGATCCAGGCAGGAGCAGTCAAGCACCGATAATGCTGATCACAGGCGTGTTAATACACGCCAGTGATCAGCATAGGAGATCAGTGTGTGCAGTGTTATAGGTCCCTATGGGACCTATAACACTGCAAAAAAATTTAAAATTTTTTTTTTAATAAAGGTCATTTAACCCCTTCCCTAATAAAAGTTTGAATCACCCCCCTTTTCCCATAAAAAAAATAAAACAGTGTAAAAAAAAATAAAAAATAAACATATGTGGTATCGCCGCGTGCGTAAATGTCCAAACTATAAAAATATATCATTAATTAAGCCGTACGGTCAATGGCGTATGCGCAAAAAAATTCCAAAGTCCAAAAAAGCGTATTTTGGTCACTTTTTATACCATTAAAAAATTAATAAAAAGTGATCAAAAAGTCCGATCAAAACAAAAATCATACCGATAAAAACTTCAGATCACGGCGCAAAAAATTAGTCCTCATACCGCCCCATACGTGGAAAAATAAAAAGTTATAGGGGTCAGAAGATGACATTTTTAAACGTATAAATTTTCCTGCATGTAGTTATGATTTTTTCCAGAAGTGCGACAAAATCAAATCTATATAAGTAGGGTATCATTTTAACCGTATGGACCTACAGAATAATGATAAGGTGTAATTTTTACAGAAATATGCACTGCGTAGAAACAGAAGCCCCCAAAAGTTACAAAATGGCGTTTTTTTTTCGATTTTGTCGCACAATGATTTTTTTTCCGTTTCGTCGTGCATTTTTGGGTAAAATGACTAATGTCACTGCAAAGTAGAATTGTTGACGCAAAAAATAAGCCATAATATGGATTTTTAGGTGGAAAATTGAAAGGGTTATGATTTTTAAAAGGTAAGGAGGAAAAAACAAAGTGCAAAAACAGAAAAACCCTGAGTCCTTAAGGGGTTAAGGGGTTAATTTGGGGTTTTCCGTACCAAACTCTCCATTTTCTCTCTTAACTAGAGATCTCCTCTCCGATGCTTGGGCACCAGGTACCAGATCTGCTTACAGATCAGTGAATAGGTATATAAAATAAATTATATAAAACCAGTCCTCAAGGATAGTGAAATAAAGAGAGAGAAAATGAGTGAGAATTTTTTTTTTTAAATCAATAAGTTAAATGTCATAAAATAGATACTGAATAAATAATGATAGTAAATGAAAGTAAATAAATACTATAATGATAATAAAAGACCTGAATCAAGGATAATCCAGTAAAATAATACAATATAACATTTATTCACAAGATAATAACTTACATCTGGGCAGAGACCTTGCAATAAGATATTGATATTAAAATAGATGTAATATTAAAAAGTCATTTATAAAGCAACCACCTAAAATAAGGCAAAAAAATTTGGAAATGTCCAAAAATAAAACGGTCCGGTAATATAGTTCAGAAAAAAAGTGGTCCGGTAATGCAGTTCATGAAATGATATAATGGAGCAGTTCAGGAAGCGATATGCAGATAATGTAGGTTTGATAATATTAGGTAGTACCTGTATGCCGATTTGAGTGGTATCACTTACTGGCGAAGTGCAGCTGGCATCCTCAGGAGTAGCAGTCTCGCAGTGAGGGTTTCTGTCGGTGCTGGCACGGCGTGGTGGCCAGCCTTTGTGATCGATGGTGATTTGATGGGTCCAGCAGAGACAGGTTGGCAGATTTGATGGGTCCAGCAGAGATAGCGTCCGGCCACAAGTATCGTGGATGAAGTGGTGATCGCTGACCCTGGCGTCCTCGTGTCCTAAGGAGAGAGGATCGTGCGTGCGGTACACAGAGGTCCCAGAATAAGGGGTCTGCAGTGCTGCCAAAGCCAAGGTGGGCTTTAAAAGTAGTATAAGGTGGTTGCCCTAGGTAATGGGTATAAGACCAAGGCTATACGCGTTTCAAGACGCCTGTCTTATTCTTCAGTAGCCAAAGATAATGAATATCCAGCTGCTTATAGATCAGCCTGGAAGATTTGGCTTCATTGGTGCTCTCTAACATCCTGAACTTTCTTTCTGCTTCATTTGATGTCGGTAAAGCTTATAGAACTATTAACTTATACCGTACCGCTATTTCTGCTGGACACTCACTTATTGATTCTATCCCGGATGGTGAACATCGTCTAGTTTGCAAACTTTTAAAAGGTATTCTTTTTCGACGTCCTCCCTTACCTTGATATAACTCTACCTGGGATGTCAATGTTCTTTTAAACCTTTTCCTTTCTTGGGAGGATAACGATTCTTTATCTATAAAATTACTTTCTTTCAAACTCACTGTTCTTCTATGTCTTCTATCCATCAAACTTGTCATTGATGTCAGAGCCCTTGATATTTCAAGGAGAAAATATTCACCTGAAGGAGTCGTATTTACAATTTATCGACGTACTAAAACTAACTTACATTCTGTATTCTATCCATCTTTTCCTCATCAACACAAGCTTTGTGTCGTTCGATGCGTACAATCTTACGCATCTAAAACGGAATCTTTACGCTCCACATCTTCCTCTCAACTTCTAATTTCCTTCTGTAGACCTCACAAACCTGTTTTCTCCTGCACATTAGCGCAATGGGTTAAATTAACCATGGCTATGGCTGGTATTGACACCTCTAATTTTGTTGCACATTCTACCAGAGGAGCAGTATCTACAAAATTACTCCAATCTGGTGCTTCTCTTTCTGATATCCTTAAGGCTGCAAATGCGTCATCAGACTCCACTTTCAAGACTTTCTATTTCAAACCTGATTTTATTAAAGATAAGACGTGAGTATTATCCCTCCCTTTAAACCCATCCCTATGATTTCTTATTTTATTTTGTCTTCTCAGCCACTTAATTCAGTTATCTCTGAAGAAATTCCTACTCTACTACTGACATCCGTTTCCTGCTAAAGAACCATTCAAGATGTTTACATGCGAAGAGATTCTACACTTCTGTTCTCATTCATCTACTATTGAGAAGTTTTTCCTTTCGTTCCAGTTTATTCATCTGGATAATTTTTTCCTGTTGAACTATTTATCTTCGCTCAAAAGAAGAAGGAAGATATTAACAGTCATCGTTATAACCGATGCTATGTTCTGATTGGTCTACACTGAATAGTAGCTTGTTTGGCTACACCATACCTATGTTTTCAAACTTTTTTCTCTGTTACATATACATTTATTATCTTTTGCTGCTGAGATAGTAAAAGAGATTCTAAAGCATAATACTCATGTCTTGTCTTTAATAAAATCTATATTTTCCTTCACCAAAGATAGGAAAATCTCCAACCATCATCCGTTATTTTTAATAGTTTTTTTTCTTAAAAAACCTGATGTTGTTCATCCGTTATCATCCATTATTACCAGTTACATCAATTTTTTTTAAATCACGTTTTTAACCCTTTTTTTGTAAAGCTGTATTGAGCATGCTCAGTATAAAAGAACTGATGTTAAAAAAAACTGACAATAACTGATGATAACGAATGTTTTTTTGGAACATCCGGTTCTCATAGACTTCAATGTTAAATTTAAACGTCCTGTTTCTCACCATTTTTTTTTTTGCCGGACCAAAAATTAGTGCAAACACCATCTTTTATGCCGGCAAAAATAACTGACATTGGTTGCGTCAAACATTTTATGGTAAAATGAGTAATATCATTACGAAGTACAATTGGTTACACAAAAAAACAAGCCCTTATATGTGGATGGAAATATAAAAGTTATGATTTTTAGAAGGCGAGGAGGAAAAAACAAAAATGCTCAAATAAAACTGGCCTGGTCCTTAAGGCCAAATTGAGCTTGGTACTTGAGGGGTTAAAGGGTAACTGACAGGCTGCACACCTGCACTAAGCCTAATAAACTGGAATATAATGTGGGTTAACAGCATGTCGTGCGGTAATAACTCAATTATAAATTATTAATTATGGTCATAAAATTATTAATTATGAAAAATAAAAAATTATGAAAATTATTAAAAATAGCAAAATTATGGCCTGGTGAATTGTAGACAAAGCTAATCAATACAATTCACATCTTAGTCCGACTATTTCCTCAGATATCAACAAGTTCTTTTTATGACGGGATGACATTAACGCTTAAGGATGTAGTTTTGCAATATACAATAATACACAGGTATTATAAAAGTATGCAGATTTATTGGTTATAAGATTATAAACATAAATGAGTAATAAACACAATGATATGTGCAAATGAATATCAATAAGATTTTAGTAAACAGTATAAGCTTGTTAATTGACTACATATAAGTAGAACAATACATGTGAGTTAGTAACGTGTTACAATAAACAAAACTACTAGGTTAGAATATCATATAAGAAAAGGTTACATATCACTCTATTCCGAGGAACCTCATGATATTAAGATGGGCAATATCTAATCATGCCATATCAATATGGAATGCTAAATACACTCCCCGCCCCCTTCTAACCACTACAAATCACATGACTCCAAGAATGGAGAAATCATCTAAGATATAAATATGGAAGAAATATGATATACTTCCCCTCCATTCTGGACTACTTTCTATACATTATCTTGGTAAGACATTAAGACAATTAGCAGAGATATATGATCTTGCTCTATAATTTAAGAGTAAGAACTTGAAACAAGTTTCCTGTGTGGGAAATATATTTATAACACTTAGCTTGGCGAGTAGGAATTCTATCAATATATATAAGCAATTATTTAATGCTTTGATAGATTATGAGTCTTGATTCTTCTGCAGGTAGAATGGAGTTTCACAATATCCTAAAACTATAATCTCAATATCGAAATAATTAATTATTTTATTTAATTAATTTATTTGCCAATCTAAATGGTATAATCCCATCCACATTATCCCAATTAGTCTTAATTAAATGGAATACCATTTTTGTGTCTCTTACCAAAACTTTGTAAGAACCTTACTTCTGCTCTGAGGAACACTGAACAGTCCGTCTCATCGTCAGGGACAGCCGTTGGGTCGGTACCGTGTGATCAGTCCGGCACATGTGGGATCTCACATGGCTTTCATGGCTTCCATCTTGTGGACCTCTTTCAGTGGAAGACCTTTGTCTTTGTCTGTCCTTTTCAGCCAGCAGTCTACAGTTCAGATCAGAGTCTCCAGTTCCCAGTTAGAGCAGTTCAGACTTCAGTATCAAACTTCAGAAATTGGCCTACTTATGTTATACACAAAATGGCCGACATCATGCTCTTATACTATAAAACATATTAAACATAGTGATTCATTTTTGGGGTGTCCAAAATGCATGACAAGCATTAAAAGAGTACATTTACTTTAAATGGTGGAGTATTTGCAGAGTTATGCCCTTTTATCTCCCCCTTACTATTGTGCTTCTCTGCACAAAGCAAATGTGGGGTGGAAGCTTCCCGCCTCCAATCTATAGGTAGGACTTTTAGGGTATGTTCACACTACGGAATTTCCTCACGCTGAATTGCCTTTTACGGATCTCCGCTGCTGAAATTGATTCGCCGAAAGAATGAACCTGTTCATACTTTCGACTGATTAATGCGTGGACTGTATTGCTGTTAATGGCAGCGGTGCAGATCCGTGTGGACCTACCGCTGAAGGATTGCGACGGCTGCCAGACGGGACAGCCAAAAACAGTAGCATCATAAATTAATGATATTTTATAAATGGAACCTGTTAGCTGTGTACAGATCTGTAAACACTAGCAGTTAAGTCATAGTAATATAAAACAGACTGTGCCTTAGTTTACTGCTATGGGAATTTATAAATTTATAAAACCATTTTTTTCTTCAGCTACAGAAGCAGTACTGAGCTGCAGCAGTACTACTCCCTGCTTCTCCCTGTCTTGCTCCCAGGGCTGCCATCAGAAATTGCGGGGCCCCTTACACAGTTTAAGGACTGGGCTGCTCCGGGTCCACTTGGCGATCCTCTGGCTTCTTCCACATCTTCTCCGGGGTCCGGGCCTCGCTTACGTTGCGGTGCCGACACGGCGTGCACAGGATGTAATAACGACGCCGGAAAGCGAGGCCCAGACCCAGGAGAAGATGCAGAAGATGCCGGAGGATCGCCAAGTGGACCCGGAGCAGCGGGGATAGGTAAGTGAACCTGTCCGGGATGCTTAAACTGCTATCCGACAGCAGCTTAAGCATTTTGCGCTGTCGGATAGCAGTTAATGCGATGGCCCCGACATATAAAAGCATCGTATGTCGATGTTGACATTGACATACGCTGGCCTCTGAGAGGCCATCGTATGTCGATTTGATCGTATGTCGGGGCCATCGCATGTCGGGGGGTTACTGTATTTTAGGCTCCCTTCTCCAACACAATGCCCCCTCTTTACAAACTCCCCATGTGTATTGGCCCAATACATAGTACCCGCTTTGTGCCCCCATATATCATTTTAGGCCCCCATATATAGCTGTAGGCCCCCTATGCCCCCATATATAATTGTAGGCCCCCTTTGCCCCCATATATAGTTGTAGGCCCTCTGTGCCCCCATATATAGTTGTAGTTCCCTATGTTCCCCCATATATAGTTGTAGGCCCCCTTTGCCCCATATATAGCTGTTGGCCCCCTGTGCCCCCAAATATTGTTGTAGGTCCCATGTGCCCCCATATATAGCTTTAGGCCCCTCTGTGCCTCCATATATAGTTGCAGGCCCCTCTGTGCCCCCATATATAGTTTCAGGCCCCCTGTGCCCCTATATGTAGTATTAGGCCCCCTGTGCCTCCATATATAGTTGCAAGCCCCTCTGTGCCCCCATATATAGTTGTAGGCCCCCTGTGCCCCTATATGTAGTATTAGGCCCCCTGTGCCCCCATATATAGTTGTAAGCCCCTCTTTGCCCCCACAGACATACTGCCTCCAGCTGGAGACAGTGGCCCTCATTTACTATTCTAAACCCGACCTCTTTTGTCGGGTTTTTTTGGCGCATCTTTGTCTGCGCCATGTCGCAGACATCGTGCGCCAGTCTGCGACACTATGCGACATTTTTTCCCGACGGACCCGATGTGGATTCTCCCAAACCCGAAAAAGGGGCGTTTCCCGACATTTCTGAGCTTTCCCACGTATTTATTAAGGTTTCCAACCCGAATTTGTTGAATTGTTGTGGATTTTTTCCCGACAGCTCAGAGGAGTTGGAAACCAAAACCTACAAAACCCACGTGCGACAAACAGGATGCGACATAATAATAAATACCAGGGGAAAAAAGCAGTCGGGTAAGAAAGCAACATAGACTTACAACCCGATTTTCTTAGTAAATGAGGGCCAGTATGTCTGTGTACTGCCATGCTTCGGTGGTCCGACCACTGCTCCACCAGTAGGTCCCTGGACCAGAAAAGCAGTGGTCTGAACACTGAAGGCGGCATGTTGAATAATTACCTTCCTGGCCAGCTCGCTGCTATGCTTCGGGAAGTGACAGATTTAAATGGCCATATGATATTTAGCATGTTGTTCTGTCAACAGCAGGGATTCCCAACCAGGGTGCCTCCAGCTGTTGCAAAACTACAACTCCCAGCATGCCCGCATGCTGGAAGTTGTAGTTTTGTAACATCTCGGAAACCTGATGATGATGTGAGGAGGGGATTATCAGATTATACATGTGAGGAGGGGATTATCAGATAATACATGTGAGGAGGGGATTATCAGATGATACATGTGAGGAGGGGATTATCAGATAATACATGTGAGGAGGAGGGGATTATCAGATTATACATGTGAGAAGGGGATTATCAGATTATACATGTGAGGAGGGGATTATCAGATAATACATGTGAGGAGGGGATTATCAGATTATACATGTGAGGAGGAGGGGATTATCAGATAATACATGTGAAGATCGGTCATAGTATTATCTCCACATGTATAATCTGATAATCCCCTCCTCCTCACATGTATAATCTGATGATCCCCTCCTCACATGTATAATCTGATGATCCCCTCCTCCTCCTATGTATAATCTGATAATCCCCTCCTCCTCCTCCTCACATGTATAATCTGATAACCCCCTCCTCCTCCTCACATGTATAATCTGATAATCCCCTCCTCCTCCTCCTCACATGTATAATCTGATAATCCCCTCCTCCTCCTCATATGTATAATCTGATAATCCCCTCCTCATATGTATTATCTGATAATCCCCTCCTCCTCCTCCTCACATGTATAATCTGATAATCCCCTCCTCATATGTATTATCTGATAATACCCTCCTCCTCCTCACATGTATAATCTGATAATCCCCTCGTTCTCCTCACATGTATAATCTGATAATCCCCTCCTCCTCACATGTATAATCCGATAATCCCCTCGTTCTCCTCACATGTATAATCTGATAATCCCCTCCTCCTCACATGTATACTCTGATAATCCCCTCCTCCTCCTCCTCATATGTATAATCTGATAATCCCCTCCTCATATGTATTATCTGATAATCCCCTCCTCCTCCTCCTCACATGTATAATCTGATAATCCCCTCCTCCTCCTCATATGTATAATCTGATAATCCCCTCCTCATATGTATTATCTGATAATCCCCTCCTCCTCCTCCTCACATGTATAATCTGATAATCCCCTCCTCATATGTATTATCTGATAATCCCCTCCTCCTCCTCCTCACATGTATAATCTGATAATCCCCTCCTCAAATGTACAATCCCCTCGTCACATGTGTAATCTAAAAATCCCCTACCATCCCATCCATTATCAGATTATACATGTGAGGGGATTATACATGTACGGAGGATGTGAAGATAATACTATGATGACTGAAGATGGGATAGGAGAGGTAAATGCTGTGGAAGAGGAGAAGATAATAAACAAAATCATACCGGTAAGACGCTGGACGCTGCCTGCAGGCTTCACACACATCAACACAATAGCCTCTTAAAGGGCCGCAGTGGTTGCCTGATGAACTAATGAATTACATGACAATTGGGTATGTGCAGCAGGGATTCTTTCGGACAGTGACAGTGTGTGTGACTGATTCACTGTCTGAACGTGCTCAGTCAGTCAGTCAGTGAGTTGTGGCGGCCCCAGTGCTCAGTGAGTGACAGATACTCACTGACAAGCCAAAAAAAATAAATAAAAAAGGTCCAGGGCCTGCCGGGCCTTCCTGAAGCTTCGGGCCCTTACAGGAGTATGGGTTGTACCCCCCAGATGGGGGCCCTGCTTGCTCCATGATTGATGTACAAGGCTCAGCTTTCAGCACGGGAAAGCAGGGTGGAGGGATATAAGAAACACGTTGCATAATGTATGGTGGACTGAAAATCTGTAATATGAAACCTGGCCTGGATAAGGTGGTGGTCTTTTCAAAGAATTGTCCATTTTGGATGTTTCATTGTATTCATTTTTGCATTTTATTTCCCCACACAATAGTATGCCCTGTTAAGATTTGGGAAGTTTACTTTACATTTTCCTTTTTTCTCTTTAATGTAAAAATGATTGCCTAATATTGGGGCTTTTGATAATTTCTAAAATGTGGCAGTGATGCGGTATCTGCTGCATCAGTTAGTTAATTTACCTATAGGTGGCCCAAAAGGTAAAATCCTTTCACCAGAATAGGACATTATGTTTGCCTTTCACCAGAATAGGACATTAATATCAGGCAGCCCTGTCTATTAGCTGTTCTGCAGAGCTGCGGTACCTGCAGTATACAGTGAATGGAGCCAGAAACAGAAGGCTCTGTACATTGTGTAGTGGCCATGCTAAGTTACTGCAGCTCAGATCCATTTATTTTCATGGGAGCTTCCGACTCCACACACAGTCTAGTGTTTGTGCCGTGGCTCTGCCAAAAAGCTGATCACATACTGAGGATAGGCCATCAATGGTTTTCACTGGAAAATGCCTTTAAAGGTAAAAAAAATTATGGTTGCTTTTTGTTAGGCTATCTTTGAAACTAAAATAAATAGACAATAGGGAAGTGTTACGCCGAGCGCTCCGGGTCCCTGCTCTTCCCCGGAGCGCTCGCGGCGTTCTCCTCTCTGCAGCGCTGAGCCGCAGACCCGCTGACCGGGAGTGCTGCACTGACACTGCTGACGGGGATGCGATTCGCATAGCGGGACGCGCCCGCTTACGGATCGCATCCCAATCCACTTACATGTCCCGGTCCCCGGCTGTCACATCCTGGCGCGTGCGGCTCCGCTCCCTAGGGCACGGGCGCGCCAGCTCTCTAAGATTTAAAGGGCCAGTGCACCAATGATTGGTGCCTGGCCCAATCAGTGTCATTAGCTCCCACCTGCTCCACGCCTTTATAAACTCATTTCCCCTTCCCAGCATTGCCGGATCTTGTTGCCCTTGTGCCTAGAGAAAGCGTTTCCTGTGATTGCCTTACCAGTTTTTCCAGACCTTCTGCCGTTACCATTGACTACGAACCTTGCCGCCTGCCCTGACCATCTGCTACGTCTGACCTCTCCTTTGTCTAGTCCTTCTGTCCCACGTCTTCTCAGCAGTCAGCGAGGTTGACCCGTTACCGGTGGATACGACCTGGTTGCTACCGCCGCAGCTAGACCATCCTGCTTTGCGGCGGGCTCTGGTGAATACCAGTAGCAGCTTAGACCCGGTCCACCGGTACGGTCCACGCCAATCCCTCGCTGACACAGAGGATCCACATCCAGCCTGCCGAATCCTAACAGGAAGGCTCACTTAAAGGGGTATTCCATGAATTTTCTTTTTATTTGAAGATTGCTACAGGGGCTGTAAAGTTAGTGTAGTTCATAATACAGTGATCCCTCGACTTATGATGGCCCCGACATATGATCATTTCAACATATGATGGCCTCTCAGAGCCCATCGTATGTTGAAGGCAGCCTCGACATATGATGCTGCTGTGTGTCGGGGCCATCGTACAAACAGCTATCTGACAGCGCTGACAACTTCAGCAACTGACAGATAGTTGTTTAATGTCCCCGTGTGCCCCGTTCTGCCTCCTGTTACTCACATGCTGTCCTGCTAACTCACGCAGGCTTCCACTGTGAGCTCTGTGTAAGCCCCGCCCCCCCAGAGCAGCCATAGCCAATAGCCTGCAGCATCTTGCTGCAGGCATCCAATGAGCTGCTCCCTTTCCTTTCCTATAGAGCTGTAGTCGGCAGGATCGTAATGGAGGACATTCTGTCCCCCCTGAAGACATATACACAAGACATATACACACTATACACCCCATACATCAATGTTTCCCTATCAGTGTGCCTCCAGCTATTTCAAAACTATAACTCCCAGCATGCCCAGACAGTCAATGGCTGTACATGCATGCTGGGAGTTGTAGTTGTGCAACAGCTGGAGGCACCCTGGTTTGTTAAACACTCTCCATACACTCCACATACAATGGTCATCCCAGAACCAATTAGCAGTTTCCCATAGAGATATGTATTCAACATACAATGGTTCCGAGGTCCCAGAACCAATTACCATTTTTACATAGACATATGTCCTCGACATATGATGGTTTCAACATATGATGGTTCTCCTGGAACCAATTAATATCATATGTTGAGGGACCACTGTATAGTGTCTGTACCTGCGTGTGACGGTTTTCTCATAATTCTTATGTGATTTTCACCCCAATATTTATTTTTAACAGCATACAAAATGACTGTTGTCTCAGATTTTTCCCAGGTTGCTATGCGGCCGAGACCTGACTCACTAGTCAGCTGATGACAGGGAGCCTGTCTGCTTCAATGGGTGGAGGGATCGCTTGGTGGGAGGGAGATCAATCTGCAACTAATGCAACAGCTGTAGGCACCCTGATTGAAAACCACAGGTCTTTTGAATGGATGCAGCTCATTTATGCTTCAATGGGTGGGGCGGCTGATGTGTGGGAGGGAGGAAAATGGAATTATGGGATTTGTAGTAAAAAAAAATAAAACAGAAACAGGAAATACCAGTTCACAAAAAGATTGCCACAGTTAATCTCACAACATAGCCATTTAGCCCCAAGACAAGTGCAGATCCTTCCTAAGCATGTCCATTACTGTCTGCCAGGTATGTACTAAAATCACCTTATGGTGGATAACCCCTTTAATTCCTGTACACAGCTGAGCAAACCACCTGACACTATACCCACAGTATAGAACAAGAATAAATAAAATATATGGTGCTCAAAAGTTATATGCACTACTGGTATAGATAATTAATAGATTAACAGTATTTATTAGATAAGACCATACTACAATAAAACATACATTTTAACAAAAGGTAGAATTTGGATTATATTTTGATTGTGGTATAATTTCAAAGACTTAAAGGAAATCTGTCAACAGAATCACCCGCACTAAACCTGTTACACAGGCTTGTAGTGCGGGTGATCCTGATTAAAATGCTTCTTACCTGGTTAAAAATGGTTCAGCGGTTCTTCAGATATCTTTATCTTTAGTTTTCTGTTATTCCCTGGTTTGGGACTCAGTGGGAGGTGTTATCATCACACGTCATTCTACCTGGGCGGAGCGGCCGCCCGGCTCATGAATATTCATGAACTTATCCTCTTAATCTAACTCCTTTTTCTAGGTCTGGTGGGGAGGGCCGCGCATGCGCCGCGTTCCGTACACCCGGAAGCGGCGTTCTCCCCCCGGCTTCACTCGAGCTGCGGCCCTATACAAGTAAGAAGACGGGCTGCATGAGTGAAAAGCCGGGGGTGGGAGGAAGGGAGGGACGGAGGGTGTTTTTATTCACAAACAGACCGAGAAAGAAGAATTAGACCACGAAGATAAGTTCATGAATATTCATGAGCCGGGCGGCAGCTCCACCCAGCTGGAATGACGTATAGCCGAGTCCGAGATGATAACACCTCCCACTGAGTCCCAAGCCAGGGAATAACAGAAAACTAAAGATATAGATATCTGAAGAACCGCTGAACCATTTTTAACCAGGTAAGGAGCGTTTTAATCAGGATCACCCGCACTACAAGCCTGTGTAACAGGTTTAGTGCGGGTGATTCTGTTGACAGATTTCCTTTAAGTCTTTGAAATTATACCACAATCAAAATATAATCCAAATTCTACCTTTTGTTAAAATGTATGTTTTATTGTAGTATGGTCTTATCTAATAAATACTGTTGATATATTTGTTATCTATACCAGTAGTCCATATAATTTTTGAGCACCATATATCTAATTTATTCTATCATTGAAACTGCTTTGTTTTCCTGCAACAGATTCTCTTAAAATATAATCAATTAAAGGGGTATTCCGGTGGAAAACAAATGTTTTCAAATCAACTGGTGCCAGAAAGTTGTACAGATTTAGTAAATGACTTCTATTTCAAAATCTTTAGCCTTCCAGTGCTTATCAGCTGCTGTATGCTCTAGAGGAAGTTGGGTAGTTCTTTCCAGTGTGATCACAGTCCTCTCTGTTGTCACCTCTATCTGTATCAGGAACTGTCCAGAGTAAAGGCAAATCTCCATAGCAAACCTCTTCTGCTCTGGATAATTCCTAACATGGACAGAGATGCTAGCAAAGAGTGCTGTGGTCAGACTGGAAAGACTACACTACTTCTTCTGGAACATACAGCAGCTGATAAGTACTGGAAGAATTAAGATTTTTAAACAGAAATCATTTCCAAATCTGTTTAACTTTCTGGCACCAGCTGATTTTTTTTTTTACCGGAGTACCCCTCTAAAAGGCTTGTCTGATAACGACAACCCTTTTTGAAATGAAGCCGTCTTAGCAGGTACCGCACCTGAAAATGTAACAATCAGCTGTAGTTGCTTAGGTGAATCTTGGCCAGCCATACATTTTCCCTTCACCAGTGACTGCAGAGGAAATGTGTTAAATGGTGACCATTTAGATGAAAGGATGATTGGGTCAAGTAGAGCAGGAGCTGTAGATACTTGGGGTTATTCCAAGAGTGACATATTATCTATCCACACGATAGGTGATAAATATATGATCACTAAGTATCTGTTCCGTGTTCCATGATCAGATGGAGCACATGTCGAGCATTTGTTCTGTCATTGTCTACTAATTTTTACCCATTTTTCTCTCTTTTAAAGCACCTCTTAAATGGTAGCTCCCACCATCCTATTTTTATTTTTTTTGCTAGCCCGTCCCCCCCCCGCTACGGCACTAGCCCGTTCCCTCCTCCCCCCCCCCCCCGCATACCCCGCTCCCTCATTACACTTGCAGTTACTGCAGAGTCCGGCAGTGGGCGTGCAGGGACAGCGGCGGCAATGTGCGGGAGGAGTGACCTCCCAGCCAGTGGCCGGGGAGCCAATGCGCTTGCTCCCGCCTGTGTGATTGACAGGCAGGGAGCGAGTGCAGCCTAACTGAAAAAGGACTGATTGCCACTCCAAAATCAGTCCTTTTTCAGTGGCCGGTTTTTAAATGTAAATAAAAAAATAATAAAAGTATATTAGAGATATGTTGTAGTACATAATTACTACAACATATCAAAAAATAAAGTTGGTGACAGTGCCCATTTAACAATGACTGCCCTAAGAGATATAATCTCAATACAAATCCAGGTACATTTTGTTTCTAAGCTCTTGTAACTTTCTGGATTAACATGACTTTGAGCTTTTGCCAAATTTACATCAATCTGTCCAACACTGAAGAGGTTAATTGCGGACATTAAACTATTGGTATCCAAGTTCGCCAACCTGTTTCTTTCCTGAGAGTAAGCCAAAACTTCAAAAGTGACCATGTATGGGGAAAATGCAACAACAATTTATACGTTGCAGTATATGCTTCCATCCAGCAGACTTCTCTCTTCCATCAGCTTCTCTTGTCCACATTCCTGAGACTTCTCTAAAACATTTTCCATTCAGTGGAACATTAAAATGTTTGTGTCTTGTACGGAAAAGAAAATGCACCTGTCTTCTTGGTACAGTATGATTTGTTCACGTAGATTATGGTTCACTACAGGTGTTTAGATAATAGCAGCCTGTTATATTTCCGTGTTCATTATCTGCAGAAAAAAACTGTATCATATACAAGGACTTTACAAGGAGGGTATTCCCAAGGGTCACTTTTAGTCCAGAACGACTTATAATAGTCATTTTAGAGCAATTTGCTGTGCACATAAAAATACTTTTTTTTATATTTTTGCTTCTGTGTGTGCCCATTGGTGGTGCTGATTATCTGTGATGTTGGGGTGGGCTGTGGATTGAATTGGTCTCCTTCATCCTCTGGCATCTAACAATGTAATAATTTCTTATTTTCTAATCTTATTTACAATCCTAGCAGCATAATAACAAGCCCTTTTCCTGCAGAGGCTCTGGTTGCTTTCTGACAAGCGAGTGTGACTGTCTTTTTACAGTTGTTATCACTGTGCTTTTTACTCTAAAGGTAGCATGTAGTTTTTATGATGCGCTAGATTACTTATTTTTAAATGAGCTCAAAATTACAATGTCTTAGCAATTTGTTAAATGAAACAACTGTTTTTTTTAGCAGTGTTTTGTAGTAATAATGGGATTCTGCGTAGTCTTGCTCTAACCAATGACCCAACAGATCAAACACACACAGCAATACACCAAAATTATGAGAACCAAACCAAAGTGTTTCAGGTCATTAGGCCCTTAGTTATGTCTGATTGTCAGTAAAAACAAATAAACATTATATATATATATATATATATATATATATATATATATATATACACACATACATACAAACAGGGGGGGAGCAGCACATCCAAATAATAATATTGAGGTGCAAGCAGGTCTAAGAGGCCCTGGTCCAAGGCCCAAATGCAGATCCAAACAATAGAGGCGACCAGAGTATCAGAAAGTGCAAGTAACTTTTATTCCGTGGACAGGCAAGTGCAACGTTTCAGTGTCCTTATTACACCATTCTCAAGCCAAATGATAGTGATCACAACAGAGTATATATAGGAAAGTGCATCAATAAATACATAATTGCAATTATAAAAATCTCATGATCAAATAGCAGTGATAGCATGTATAAAAATACAAAAGAGTGTAAAACAGTGCATATAGGGAAAACATTATCATGTCCAATTATACTCTGCTCAAAAAAATAAAGGGAACACTTAACCCCTTAAGAACGCAGCCCATTTTGACCTTAAGGACACAGCCGTTTTTTGCAAATATGACCACTGTCACTTTAAGCATTAATAACTCTGGGATGCTTTAACTTATGAATTTGATTCTGAGACTATTTTTTTGTGACATAGTCTACTTTGTTAGTGGTAAATTTTCATTGATACTTGCATCATTTCTTGGTGACAAAATCCAAAATTCCATGAATTTTTTTTTAAAAATTTAGCATTTTTCGAACTTTGAAACTCTGAAACTTTGAAAATAGACATAACAAATAAATTTTATACTGCTCAAAAAAATAAAGGGAACACTTAAACAACACAATGTAACTCCAAGTCAATCACACTTCTGTGAAATCACACTGTCCACTCAGGAAGCAACACTGATTGACAATCAATTTCACATGCTGTTGTGCAAATGGAACAGACAACAGGTGGAAATTATAGGCAATTAGCATGACACCCCCAATAAAGGAGTGGTTCTGCAGGGATGACCACAGGCCACTTCTCAGTTCCAATGCTTCCTGGCTAATGTTTTGGTCACTTTTGAATGCTGGTGGTGCTTTCACTCTAGTAGTAGCATGAGACAGAGTCTACAACCCACACAAGTGGCTCAGGTAGTGCAGCTCATCCAGGATGACACATCAATGTGAGCTGTGGCAAGAAGGTTTGCTGTGTCTGTCAGTGTCCAGAGCATGGAGGCGCTACCACTGCCACTGGCGCCCTGTGCTCTTCACAGATGAAAGCAGGTTCACACTGAGCACATGTAACAGACGTGACAGAGTCTGGGGACGCTGGGGAGAATGTTCTGCTGCCTGCAACATCCTCCAGCATGACCGGTTTGGCGATGGGCCAGTTATTGTGTGGGGTGGCATTTCTTTTGGGGGGCCGCACAGCCCTCCATGTGCTTGCCAGAGGTAGCTTGACTGTCATTAAGTACCAAGATGAGATCCTCAGACCCCTTGTGAGACCATATTCTGGTGCGGTTGGCCTGGGTTCCTCCTAATGCAAGACAATGCTAGACCTCATGTGGCTGGAGTGTGTCAGCAGTTCCTGCAAGAAGAAGGCATTGATGCTATGAACTGTCCCGTCCGTTCCCCAGACCTGAATCCGATTGAGCACATCTGGGACATCATGTCTCGCTCCATGCACCACAGATTGTCCAGGAGTTGGCAGATGCTTTAGTCCATGTCTGGGAGGACATCGCTCAGTAGAACATCTACCACCTCATCAGGAGCATGCCCAGACATTGTAGGGAGGTCATACGGGCACGTGGAGGCCACACACACACTACTGAGCCTCATTTTGACTTGTTTTAAGGACATTACATCAAAGTGGGATCAGCCTGCAGTGTGGTTTTTCCCACTTAGATTTTGAGTGTGACTCCATATCCAGACCTCCATGGGTTGATAAATTTGATTTCCATTGATAATTTTTGTGATTTTGTTGTCAGTACATTCAACTATGTAAAGACGAAAGTATTTCCTACGATTAGTTCATTCATTCAAATCTAGGATGTGTTATCTTAGTGTTCCCTTTATGTTTTTGAACAGAGATTAAAATCATGTATGAACATACAGTACAGATAATGCAGAGAATAGTAACAATATATAACTAGAAACATAGAATGTGTCGGCAGATAAGAACCATCTGGCCCATCTAGCCTGTCCAATAATCTGAATACTATCAATAGTCCCTGGCCCTATCTTATATGAAGGATAACCTTATGCTTATCCCATGCATATTTAAACTCCTTCACTGTAGGAAGGCTATTCCATGCATCCACTACTCTCTCAGTAAAGTAATACTTCCTGATATTACTGCAGAAACCTTTGCCCCTCTAATTTAAAACTATGCCCTCTTGTGGTAGTTTTTCTTCTTTTAAATATCCTCTCCTCCTTTACCGTGTTGATTCCCTTTATTATTTAAAAGTCTCTATCATATCCCCTCTGTCTCTTCTTTATTCCAAGCTATACATGTTAAGGTCGTTAACCTTTCCTGGTAAGTTTTATCCTGCAATCCATGTACTAGTTTAGTAGCTCTTCTCTGAACTCTCTCTAGAGTATCTATATCCTTTTGGAGATATGGCCTCCAGTACCGAACACAATACTACAAGTGAGGCCTCACCAGTGCTCTGTACAGCGGCATGAGCACTTCTCTCTTTCTACTGCTTATACCTCTCCCTATACATCCAAGCATTCTGCTAGCATTTCCTGCTGCTCTATACAGCTGAACTTCATATCACATCAAATAGGCAAGGTGGGTATGTGGCAAGACTCACCTAAGATTATCATAATGCAGGTGTCATGGTGCTGGTAAGTGTGGGAGAATGTGTATGGTGGCGGCATCGCAGTCTGTACAACATCACAGGAATATGTTATTGGTCATTACACCTCTGATGTTGTACACACACACGCATACACACACACTGCGATGCCGATGCAGTACACATTCTCCCACACTTACCAGCACCATGACACCTACATTATGATAATCTTAGGTGAGTCTTGCCACATACCCACCTTGACTATTTGATGTTATATGAAGTTCAGCTGATGCTAGTTATCAATTATGGTTACTATTCTCTGCATTATCTGTACTGTTCATATATGTTTTTAATCTCACACACACACACACACACACATATATTGGACATAATAATGTGTACCCTATATGCACTGTTTTACACTTTTTTGTATTTTTATACATGTTGTCACTGCAATTTGATCATGTGATTTTTATAATTGTAATTATGTATTTATTGATGCACTTTCATATATATATATATATATATATATATATATATATATATATATATATATAAAAAATACAAAAAAAGAGGATTGCAGCAGCACACATTGGTCAAAAAAATTGAGGCTCTTAGCGCACTTTTTGATCAAAACGTGACCTCCATCCCCCACGGGGAGGTGGCCTCATTTAGGATGGGACCCTAGCACAAATTCTGAGCCTAACACTCAACTATCCACTCACCTCTGCTGGGCATATAGCCTCTGACTGGGTGACATGCTGGATCCATTTAAAACTCCACCTGTGAAAAAGGCGGAGGGGTGCACAGCTAAAGAGGGTGCCATTTCCCCCTGAATTGTACATCCAAGAAAAAAGAAAGATAGCCAGCACAGTGGGGATCAAAAGTTTGGGCACCCCAGGTAAAAATTTGTATTAATGTGCATAAAGAAGCCAAGGAAAGATGGAAATATCAAATTACAGATTAGACATTCTTATAATATGTCAACAAAAGTTAGATTTTATTTCCATCATTTACACTTTCAAAATAACAGAAAACAAAAAAAAAAAAATGGCATCTGCAAAAGTTTGGGCACCCTGCAGAATTTATAGCACATACTGACCCCTTTGCAAAGCTGAGACCTGCCAGTGTCATGGATTGTTCTCAATCATCATCTAGGAAGACCAGGTGATGTCAATCTCAAAGGTTTTAAATGCCCAGACTCATCTGGCCTTGCCCCAACAATCAGCACCATGGGTTAATCTAAGCAGTTGTCTAGAAATCTGAAACTGAAAATAGTTGACACTCACAAAACTGGAGAAGGCTATAAGAAGATAGCAAAACATTTTCAGATGTCAATATCCTCTGTTCGGAATGTAATTAAGAAATGGCAGTCATCAGGAACAGTGGAAGTTAAAGCAAGATCTGGAAGACCAAGAAAAATATCAGAAAGAACAGCTTGCAGGACTGTGAGAAAAACAATTCAAAACCCACATTTGACTGCACAATCCCTCCAGAAAGATCTGTAAGACACTGGAGTTGTGGTACACTATTCCACTATAAAGAGATACTTGTACAAATATGGTCTTCATGGAAGAGTCATCAGAAGAAAACCTCTTCTACGTCCTCACCACAAAAATCAGCATTTGAACATTGCAAATGAAGATATAGACAAGCCCGATTTATTTTGGAAACAAGTTCTGTGGACTGATGAGGTTAAAATTGAACTTTTTGGCCAGAATTAGCAAAGGTACGTTTGGAGAAGAAGGGGAACAGAATTTAATGAAAAGAACCTCTGTCAAACTGTTAAGCATGGGGGTGGATCAATCATGCTTTGGGGTTGTATTGCAGCCAGTGGCACAGGGAACATCTCACGAGTAGAAGGAAAAATGGATTCAATAAAATTTCAGCAAATTTTGGATGCTAACTTGATGCCATCTTTGAAAAAGCTGAAGTTAAAGAGAGGATGGCTTCTACAAATGGATAATGATCCTAAACACAGATCCTAAACACACCTCGAAATCCACGGGGGGATTACATAAGTAAACTGAAGGTTTTTCCATGGCCTTCACAATCTCCTGACCTCAACATAATTGAAAATCTATGGATAGACCTTAAAAGAGCAGTGCGTGTGTCACATATGGGCAGGGAAGGAGTGCTCGCTAAGCTCACCCGCGCCCCTGTCCCTGCCTACTTGTCCGCCTATCCTAAATGATAGGCCGGCAACTGCTCGACAATCCCTTCCTAAATAAGTGAGGGGAGTCAAATGTCAACACAATAAAATACAATCCTGTCAGTTGTCAGGAGCAACAGGGAAACAAGCAACTAACAAAGGCAAACTAAACATACACACATAAAGTCGATGTCAGTCAAACCGAGTCAAGCCAGGAGTGGGAAGAGGTGCCAAATCGCTATAACCAAAGAGAAGTCAGATAAGAAGCCAAAAGTCAAGTTGCCGGGTATACAGGAAAATAAGGGATTGCTAGCTACTCGAGTAATGACTGCTTTCACAGGCATCTTCCCAGAGACTGATGCCTGGTAAAATAGGGAGATGCACATGTGGTCAATCAGTAGCTAGCCACTCAGACAGCAGGGCGTAACCCGGCAACCTAGCAAACAACACCTTGTCAGCACCTGTTAACCCTGCTGGTGCTGACAGTACCCCCCCTTTTAAGAGGGGCCGCTGGACCCTTAAAACTTGGTGTAGGTTTGTCTGGGTGAGAATCGTGGAATTTCTTAATTAAAGTGGCCGCATGGAAAGAAGAGTCCGGAACCCACGATCTCTCCTCCGGATCATAACCCAATGAACTAAGTACTGGACAGAATTCTGTATCCTTCTGCTATCCAATATTCTAGCGACCTCATACTCATGCTCTCCGTCAACCTCAACCGGAGGAGGCGGACTCGGCACTGGAGACTGAGTAAGAACATAACGTTTTAACAAGGAGCAATGGAACACATTATTAGTGTTGAGCGGCATAGGCCATATTCGAATTCGCGAATATTCGCGAATATATGGACGAATATTCGTCATATATTCGCGAATATTCGCATATTCGTTATATCCTCGTTTTATTTCCGCGTATGCGAAAATACGCGCATGCGAAAATTAACATATGTGGAAATTCGCATATGCGAAAAGTAGCATATGCTAATTTTCGCATATGCGAATTTTCGCACGCCAGTCTCACACAGTAGTATTACAGCCTTCTTTACACCACACAAGCTGGAAGCAGAGAGGGATGATCACTGTGATGTGTACTGTGAAGAAAAAAAAAAAAAAAAACAATATTCGTAATTACGAATATATAGCGCTATATTCGCGAAATTCGCGAATTCGCGAATATGCGATATTCGCGAATAATATTCGAATTGCGAATATTCGCGAGCAACACTACACATTATGAATCTTAAAAGAAGATGGTAATTTTAATCTGTAACTCACAGGATTAAGAACTTCCATTACCTCATAAAGTCCAATGAACCTAGATGCCAGTTTCTTAGACGGAACCTTGAGACGAAGATTTTTCGTAGATAACCACACTTTATCACCAACTTTAACCTCTTCAGGACACAGGGCGTATGGATACGCCCTGCATTCCGAGTCCTTAAGGACCGAGGGCGTATCCATACGCACGTGGGAAATCCGGTCCCCACCGCTAGCCGGTTAGGGACCGGAGCCGGATGCCTGCTGAAATCGTTCAGCAGGCATTGCGGCATATTGCCCAGGGGGGGTCATTATGTCCCCCCATGTCGGCGATGGCCGCAGATCGCTGTACAATTCAGCCCAGCGATCTGCGGCGATTCCGGGTCAATCGGGTCTCCAGTAACCCGGTGACCCGGAATTACAGGCTGTTCAGAAGCCGTCTCTGATGGCCCCGAACAGCCATAGCCAGCAGGGGTGAGGTGGCACTGGTGCCACCTCACGATCGCCCTGATTCGTCGGCCGGTTTACCGGCCAACCAATCAGGGCACCTGCTACGGGTGTCACTCCCGCAACCCGCTCCGCCCCTCTTCCGGAGGACGTGTGCGGGTGCGGGAAGTTAACCCCGGCAGCTGGGGACCCCGAACCCGGGCGTCCCTGTTGGGATCGGGGCCCCAGGAGCGGCGGCGACGAGGGACTGACCTGTGTGCGGCAGCGTGGAGCAGCAGTTGGTGGTGAGTGACAGTCTCCTGCTTTTGCTTAGCAACAGCTCCCAGCATGCAAAAAGGGCATGCTGGGAGCTGTGGTTATGCAACAGCAGGAGGCAGACCACCACAACTCCCAGCATTCCCTTATGGGCATGCTGGGACCTATAGTTTTGCAACAGCTGGAGGCACATTTTTTCTATGGAAAAGTGTACCTTCAGCTGTTGTATAACTACAACCCCCAGCTTGCACAAACAGCTAAAGTGCATTCTGGGAGTTGTAGTGGTGCATCTGCTGGTTGCATAACTACAACTCCCAGCATGCCCATTGGCTGTCGGTGACTGCTGAGAGTTGTAGTTTTGAAACAGCTGAAAGCACACTGGTTGTGAAACTCAGTTTTTTTTAACCTAACTCAGTGTTTCACAACCGGTGTGCCTCCAGCTGTTGCAAACTACAACTCCCAGCATGCACCGTACATGCTGGGAGTTGTAGTTTTGCAACAGCTGGAGGCACACTGGTTGTGAAACACTGAGTTAGGTCACAAAATCAGTGATACATAACCAGTGTGCCTACAGCTGTTGCAAAACGAAAACTCTCAGCATGTACAGTCTGTCAGCGCATGCTGGAAGTTGTAGTTTTGCAACAGCTGGATGTCCCCCCCCAATGTGAATGTACAGGGTACACTCACATGGGCGGAGGTTTACAGTAAGTATCCGGCTGCAAGTTTGAGCTGCAGCAAATTTTCTGCCGCAGCTCAAACTGCCAGCGAGAAACTACTGTGAACCCCCGCCCGTGCGACTGTACCCTAAAAACACTACACTAACACAAAATAAAATAAAAAGTAAAAAACACTACATATACACATACCCCTACACAGCCCCCCTCCTCAATAAAAATTAAAAACGTCTGGTACGCCACTGTTTCCAAAACGGAGCCTCCAGCTGTTGCAAAACAACTAATCCCATTATTACCAGACAGCCACTGACTGTCCAGGCATGCTGGGAGTTTTACAACAGCTGGAGGCACCCTGTTTGGGAATCACTGGCGTAGAATACCCCTATGTCCACCCCTATGCAAGTCTCTAATTTTGGCCTCAAATGCGCATGGCGCTCTCACTTTGGAGACCTGTCCTATTTCAAGGCAACAGTTAAGGGTCACATATGGGGTATCGCCGTACTCGGGAGAAATTGTGTTACAAATTTTGGGGGCTATTTTCTGCTATTACCCTTTTTAAAAATGTAAAAATTTTTGGGAAAACAAGCATTTTAGGTTACATTTTTTTTTTTTTTTTTTTTACATATGCAAAAGTCGTGAAACACCTGTGGGGTATAAAGGTTCACTTAACCCCTTGTTACGTTCCCCGAGGGGTCTAGTTTTCAAAATATAATGCCATGTGTTTTTTTTTTTGCTGTCCTGGCACCATAGGGGCTTCCTAAATGCGGCATGCCCCCAGAGCAAAATTTGCTTCCAAAAAGCCAAATGTGACTACTCCTCTTCTGAGACCTGTAGTGCGCCAGCAGAGCACTTTTCACCCCCATATGGGGTGTTTTCTGAATCTGGGAAAATTGGGCTTCAAATTTTGGGGGGTATTTTCTGCTATTACCCTTTTTAAAAAAGTAAAATTTTTGGGAAAACAAGCATTTTAGGTAAAAATATATATATATTTTTTGAATTTGCAAAAGTCATGAAACACCTGTGGGGTATTAAGGCTCACTTTATCCCATGTTACATTCCCCGAGGGGTCTAGTTTCCAAAATGGTATGCCATGTGTTTTTTTTTTGTTGTTGCTGTTTTGACACCCTAGGGGCCTCCTAAAGGTGACATGCCCCCCATAAACCATTTCAGAAAAATGTTCTCTCCAAAATCCCCTTGTCGCTCCTTCGCTTCTGAGCCCTCTACTGCGCCCGCCGAACACTTTACATAGACATATGAGGTATGTGCTTACTCGAGAGGAATTGGGCTACAAATACAAGTAAAAATTTTCTCCTTTTACCACTTGCAAAAATTAAAAAATTGGGTCTACAAAAACATGCGAGTGTTCTTGAAGATTTTGAATTTTCTCCTTCACTTTGCTGCTATTCCTGCGAAACACCTAAAGGGTTAAAACACTGACTGAATGTCATTTTGAATACTTTGGGGGGTGTAGTTTTTATAATGGGGTCATTTATGGGGTATTTCTAATATGAAGACCCTTCAAATCCACTTCAAAACTGAACTAGTCCCTGAAAAATATCGAGTTTGAAATTTTTTTTAAAAATTGGAAAATTGCTGCTGAACTTTGAAGCCCTCTGATGTCTTCCAAAAGTAAAAACTCATCAATTTTATGATGTATATGTATATATAAAGTAGACATATTGTATATGTGAATAAAAAAAAATTATTTGTAATATACATTTTCCTTACAAGCAGAAAGCTTCAAAGTTAGAAAAATGCAAAATTTTCAAATTTTTCATAAAATTTTGGGATTATTCACCAAGAAAGGATGCAAGTTACCACAAAAAATTACTACTATGTTAAAGTAGAATATATCACGAAAAAAACTATCTCAGAATCAGAATGCTAACTAAAAGCATTCCTGAGTTATTAATGTTTAAAGTGACAGTGGTCAGATGTGCAAAAAACGCTCTGGTCCTTAAGGCCAAAATGGGCTTGGTCCTTAAGGGATTAAATTTTATGTCGCAAGTACGTCTCTTGTCGGCCGATTTCTTTTGTAGTACTTGGGCGTTTTCCAGGTTATTCTGAACCTGAGCCCAAACTGTGCACAGTTTACTCATAGTGGTGTTGACCTCAGGGTTATCACTATCAGTATAGGTAAAGGAAGAAAACCGTGGATTAAATCCATAAACACAAAAGAATGGTGACATACCGGTAGAAGAATGTTCTTGATTATTCAAGGCAAACTCAGCTAGAGACAGAAAGGACACCCATTCATTCTGCCTGTCTGCCACATAACATCTCAAGTATTGTTCCACACTTTGATTCAACCATTCAGTTTGACTGTTAGATTGCGGATGAAAAGCGGAGGAAAAAGATAACTGAACACCTAATTGTTTACAAAAAGCTTGCCAAAATTGAAAACAAATTGTACTCATCGATCTGATACAATATTTTCTGGTAATCCATGGTACCTTACAACATGCCTTACAAATAAGTCAGCAAGAATCTTAGCTGAAGGAAGATTTTTCAAAAGAATAAGATGACACTGTTTGCTAAACCTATCCACCACCACCCGAAAAACAGTTTTTTCCTCAGATGGTGGCAGATCTGTCATAAAATCCATAGAAATATGAGTCCAGGGTCTCTTAGGAATAGATAATGGACACAGCTCCCCTGCAGGACGAATCCGAGGAGTCTTAGCTCGGGCACACACATCACAAGAAGCAACAAAAGCTTTCACATCCCTGTTCAGGGTTGACCACCAAAATTTCCTTTGAAGCAATCTCCTTGTACCATGGATACCAGGATGACCTGCTAACAGAGAACAATGAGATTCCTCGATTATACGGACGTGAAACTGACTAGGTACAAAGATTTTGCCTCTAGGAGGAACCAACCTTGATTACTCAAAATTTCAGATGTTAAATCGGCAGATATAACTGCAGAGATAACCACACCTTCTGAAAGAATAGTCTCAGGATTAGAGTCTATAGGCTGAGAAGTGCTGAAACTTCGAGACAAGGCATCGGCCTTGACGTTCTTAGTACCCGGTCGAAAAGTAATAACAAAGTCGAACCGAGTAAAGAACAAGGCCCACCATGCTTGACGAGGATTGAGACGTTTGGTAGATTCCAGAAAAGTTAAATTTTTATGGTCAGGAATCACCGTGACCCGATGAACTTCCCCCTCAAGGAATTGTCTCCACTCCTCGAAAGCCCATTTGATAGCCAAAAGTTCTCGGTTTCCGACATCATAATTCTGTTCTGATGTGGAAAATTTTTGAGAAAAGAAAGCGCAAGGACGCAAATTTGTCAAAGAGGCAGTTCCCTGAGACAAAACTGCTCCGGCGCCTACTTCAGAAGCATCTACCTCAACTATAAAGGGTTTAGTCTGATCTGGTTGAACTAAAATTGGAGCAGAAATGAAACATCCCTTAAGATGTTCAAAAGCAGCTTCTGCTTTCTGAGACCAGTTAACTAGATCGAGTCAAATCAGTTAAGGGCTTTGCGACAATAGAAAAATGATTTATAAATTTCCTATAATAATTTGCAAAACCCAGAAACCTCTGTAGTGCTTTTAATGACGTAGGTCGCACCCAGTCAGATACAGCCTTAACCTTCTCAGGATCCATTTTAAAATGTCCTGGAGTTAAGATGTACCCCAAAGATTGAACCTCCTTAACACCAAAAACAAATTTCTCTTGTTTAACAAACAACTTGTTTTGGCGTAATACCTGCAGAACAGAACGCACAGGATTAACATGAGCCGACCAATCTCAAGAAAAAAATAGAATATCTTCAAGATCCACTACGAGAAATTTACCCATAAATTCACGAAAGATATCGTTGACCAAATTTTGAAATACAGCCGGTGCATTACTGAGACCAAAGGGCATTACCAGATACTCAAAATGACCCTCAGGGGTATTGAAAGCAGTTTTCCATTCACTACCCTCTTATTCTGATCAAATTATAAGCCCCTCGAAGGTCCAGTTTAGTAAACCAACATGCCCCCTGCAACTGATTGAACAAGTCTGGATTCAGAGGTAATGGGTATTGATTTTTGACTGTGATCTTGTTCAGACCTCGATAATCAATACAAGGTCTGAGCCCTCCATCTTTTTTGGCTACAAAGAAGAACCCTGCTCCCATAGGAGAAACAGATGGACGAATATGACCTTTTTACAAACTTGACTGAATATAATCCTTCATAGCTTCCCTTTCGGGACCAGACAAATTATAAATACACCCCTTAGGATATTTGGCATCAGGTAAAAGTTCAATAGCACTGTCATAATCTCGTTGTGGGGGCAAAGCAGAGGAAGCCTCCTCAGAAAAAACGTCACAAAAATCTGAAATAAATTCGGGTAGAATACTTTTACCCACACTGAGAGTAGTAAGAGAGATGGTAATGCATTTGTTAGAACACTCAGGTCCCCACTTGATAAGTTCCCCTGAGGTCCAATCAAAAACAGGGTTATGATTTCTTAACCAGAGTAAACCCAAAATCACATTTACAGACAAATTTTTAAGAAAAAAAAAGGTAATTTTTTCAAAATGCATAGAACCGATCAATAATCCCACTTCGGGGGTAGAAAAACTGACACAACCTCCTGACAAGGGTGAATTACCCACCCCAGAAATGAGAATCGGGTTCTCCAACCGTTTCAAAGGTAAATTTAGAGACTTAATAAATCTTAGATCAACAAAAGCTTTACCAAATATTTTTCTTTTTTGAAAACATATTTGCACTGGTAACAACATTTTTTAAGATAATTTTGAAGGTACCTGTGCGCCTAAATGACCTCCCTGATTGTCATTTAGGCTCTGACGTCTCCCGGCTTCTGGCGTTTGGCGCAATTCTGGACCTGAAGCCCCTTCTCTCCACCAGTCTTTCTTCCATAAGGATTTTCTCTGCTGGGGGGAAATTTTCCTATCTGCATGGGTTCCTCGGGAGAGACATGAGAGACAGGAAAAGAAGAAAACATGGAGGAAGGAGAGTGAGGAACAGAATTAAAAGTCCGCTCTCGATCTCTTTCTTTCATACGTCTGTCAAGTCATATAGCTAATGTCATGGCTTATTCTAATGAGTCAGGTGATGGATAACTTACTAAAACATCCTTAATAGCGTCAGATAATCCTAGTCTGAACTGACACCTAAAGGCTGGATCATTCCAACCCGAAGCTGTGCACCACTTCCGAAAATTCGCACAGTACTCCTCTGCTGTACTCTTTCCCTGCTTAAGATTGACTAGCTGCGATTTTGCAAAGGCTGCACGGTCTGGCTCATCATAAAGAAGGCCCAAAGCAGAAAAGAAAGCATCCACTGAACTTACAGGAGCTGAGGAAGGTAAGGAGAAAGCCCACTCTTGAGGGTCTCCTTGCAACAAGGACAATATAAGTCCTACTCTCTGGTCCTCTGTGCTAGTCGATTGTGGTCTCATGCGAAAATATAGCTTACAACTCTCTCTGAAAACAACAAACTTTTTTCGGTCACTTGAAAAACGGTCAGGAAGATTAATTTTAGGGTCACTTGAAACAGCTGGAGGACAGACCACTGACTGACCATTAGCTGTCTCCTGAGCCTGAACCCTCTCAGCAAGAGATTTTACTGAAAGGGTTAATCCCTGCATTTGCTCTACTAAAGCAGTCATTGCTTCCATCATAGCAGATGCAGGTAGTAGTTTGGGCCTGTGAAAATGTCACGTATGGGCAGGGAAGCAGTGCTCGCTAAGCTCACCCGCGCCCCTGTCCCTGCCTACTTGTCCGCCTATCCTAAATGATAGGCCAGCAACTGGTCAACAATCCCTTCCTAAATAAGTGAGGGGAGTCAAATGTCAACACAATAAAATACAATCCTGTCAGTTGTCAGGAGCAACAGGGAAACAAGCAACTAACAAAGACAAACTAAACATACACACATAAAGTCGATGTCAGTCAAACCGAGTCAAGCCAGGAGTGGGAAGAGGTGCCGAATCGCTATAACCAAAGAGAAGTCAGATAAGAAGCCAAAAGTCAAGTTGCCGGGTATACAGGAAAATAAGGGATTGCTAGCTACTCGGGTAATGACCCCTTTCACAGGCATCTTCCCAGAGACTGATGCCTGGTAAAATAAGGAGATGCACATGTGGTCAATCAGTAGCTAGCCACTCAGACAGCAGGGCGTAACCCGGCAACCTAGCAAACAACACCTTGTCAGCACCTGTTAACCCTGCTGGTGCTGACAGCGTGACAGACAGCTCAGAAATCTCAAAGAACTGGAAGACTTTTGTAAGGAAGAATGGGCAAAGATACCTCAAACAAGAATTGAAAGACTCTTGGCTGGCTACAAAAAGCGTTTACAAGCTGTGATACTTGCCAAAGGGGGCAGTACAAGATATTAACTCTTCAGGGTGCCCAGACTTTTGCAGAAGCCATTTTTTTATTTTCTGTTATTTTGAAAGTGTAAATGATGGAAATAAAATCTATCTTTTGTTGACATATTATAAGAATGTCTAATCTGTAATTTTGATGCCTTTTGGAGATTTTCCCATCTTTCCTTGGCTTTTTTATGCACATAAATACTAATTTTTGCATGAGGTGCCCAAACTTTTGATCCCCACTGTATGTTACTTACATGTATATATTATATATTGATCATCAATTTAGGCCTAATGGCCTAAAACACATTGGTTTTGGTCCTTGTGTGCTTGGTGTTTGCTGTCTTTCAATAACCAAGCCTGTTTTATCTACATTTCATGTGCTGGAGATCTCATGTATCCTATGTACTAACAGCAGTGCCATACAATGCCAACACAACAATGGAAAACTGGGCCAAGTTATAGTACAAACAAAATACTGCCCATAAAGTGACATAAAAAACTGCAATATATTGCTGAAATAGTACTGACATACACTGATCTACAGCTTCCAGGTACATGATATACAATCTATTGCTCAGTCATTACTACAGTATCAGAACAAGTATTTGATATACTACCGATTTTGCAGGTTTTTATCATAGGTACTCTTTAACTTTGAGAGATGGAATCTAAAACAAAAACCCAGAAAATCACATTGAATTCTTTTTTTTAAATTAATTTGAATTTTATTGCATGACATAAGTACCATATTTATCGGGGTAAACCAGCCTATAACACACACCCTCATTTTTCCAAGGAAATTTTGGAAAAAAGGTTTCTTACCCAAATATCCTTGTTAAAATCAGTGTGCGTGTATATCCTCATAAACTCTGGCCCTGCAATAGCCGCTGTAGTAACTGCAGCTGCTTCTACAGGGCCAGAGTCCCGCCACTGCCCGATTCCCTCCCCATCCCTGGCTTTCATATTTACCTATCCTGGGGCACGCTCCTGCAGGCTCTGGGGGGCATCCTGCATTGTCGCTGTGCCCTGCACAATAACGAGTGACGTCGCGTTGAGGACATCACTCGTCAGCACACAGCGACAGTGCAGGATGTCGCCGGTAACAGAGTCTGCAGGAGCGCACCCCAGGACAGGTAAATATGTAAGCCGGGGATGGAGAGGGAATGGGGCAGGGGGACTTTGGCCACACAGAAGCCGCTGCAGTTACATGATTTAAAGGGGTATTCTGGAGGAAAACTATTTTTTTTAAATCAACTGGTGCCAAAAAGTTAAACAGATTTGTAAATTACTTCTATTTAAAAATCCTAATCCTTCCAGTACTTATCAGCTGCTGTATACTACAGATGAAGTTATTTTCTTATTTTATTTATTTTCTCTCTGACCACAGTGCTCTCTGCCGACACTTCTGTCCATGTCAGGAACTGTCCAGAGCAGGATAGGTTTGCTATGGGCATTTGCTCCTACTCTGAACAGTTCCTGACATGGACAGATGTTCTGGATGCGTTCTAAACGACCACTCTCAGTCATATTGACACAGGATTGAGTCAAAATGGTTCTCTGGTTTATTGTATTGCGTAAACACAAGATATATCCTTCAGAAAGGTGTAGCACATTGTGTAAGCATTCTAATTGGTTAGCAGACTACTTTCGTAAGCAGAGCATCATATTTTTCTGTGCCAAAAGGGCATGGTCACACAGGGCGTAGTACAGGATGCAACCACCATTTTAGAAGAAGGATCTTCATTTTGTATCTATTATCCATAACACAAATGTGTCAGCAGAGAGCACTGTGGTCAGACGGAAAGAAAATTTTAAAAGAAAATAACTTTCTCTGTAGTATACAGCAGCTAATAAGTACTGGAAGGATTAGGATTTTTAAATAGAAGTAATTTACAAATTTGTTTAACTTTTTAGCACCAGTTGAATAAAAAAAAAAAATTGTTTTCCACCGGAGTTCCCCTTTAACCTGTTAAGGACATAGGACGTTCTCTAACGTCCCCACTACCTGGGCTTTAATGCCCAAGGACGTTAGAGAACGTCCTGTTGTATTTCCGGTCTCTGCCGCTCGCCGGGCAGAGATCGGAACAGGGTGCCTGCTGAAATCCTTCAGCAGGCATCCAGGGCAAACGCCGAGGGGGGCCATGTAGGCCCCCCATGTCGGCGATCGCCGCAAATCGCAAGGGAAATCGCCCTTGCGATCTGCGGCGATACCGGGCTGATCGGGTCTCTGGGACCCGACCGCCCGGTAATTTCGCATGATCCCGGCTGTCACAGACAGCCAGGACCATGCTGAAGTATCGGAGCGAGGTGGCAAGCCGGCCACCTCCTCCGATCCCCTGCGATCTGTCGGTTAGTTAACCGACCAATCGCAGGAGGGGGGGGGGCGGTTACTTCCTCCCGTCCTGCCCGGCCCCTGAAAGTCCGGAGAGGACGGGAGGAAGACCGGAGGACGCGGCGGGGGACGGGGGAGTGCTGGGGACCGGCCCCGGTACTTACCTCGTCCCTGAAGACCCGGATCCCGGCGAGGAAGATGGCGGCGGCGGCGACAGGTGAGTATATCTTCAGCCGCGGTCGGGCCCTTTACAGCAATGCACATCACCGTAAAGCGACATGCATTGCTGTATTGGGACCCTGTAAACCACAACTCCCAGCATGCCCAGACAGCCCTTGGCGTCTGGGCATGCTGGGAGTTGCAGTTTTGCAACATCTGGAGGTCCACAGTTTGGAGACTGTGCCACTGTGCCCTTCCAGATGTTGCAAAACTACACATCCTCAGCATGCCCTTACTGTCCAGGCATGCTGGGAGTTGTAGTTCTGTAACATCTGGCCCTTCAGATGTTGCAGAACTACAACTCCCAGCATGCCTGGACAGTTTTGGCATACTGGGAGTTCTAGTTTTGCAACATCTGGAAGGGCACAGATTGGGAACCACTGTATTAGTGGACTGCAAACTGTAGTCCTCCAGATGTTGCAAAACTACAACTCCCAGCATGCTGGGAGTTGTAGTTCGGCAACATCTGGCTCTAAAGATGTTGCCGAACTACTACTCCCAGCATGTCTGAGAATGCTGGGAGTTGTGGTTTTGCAACAACTAGAGGCACACTGGTTGGGAAACATTGTCTGTTTCCTAACTCAGTGTTTCCCAACCGTGTGCCTCCAGCTGTTGCAAAACTATAACTACCAGCATGCACTGATAAACTGTGCATGCTGGGAGTTGTAGTTTTGTAACAGCTGGAGGTCCCCCCCTGTGAATGTACAGGGTACATTCACATGGGCAGGGGGCTTACAGTGAGTATCAGGCTGCAAGTTTGCGATGCAGCAAATTTTGCGCGGCAGCTCAAACTCGCAGCGGGAACTCGCTGTAATCCCCCGCCAGTGTGACTGTACCCTAAAAACACTACACTACACTAACAGAAAATAAAATAAAAAGTAAAAAACACTACATATACACATACCGCTACACAGCCCCCCTCCCAATAAAAATGAAAAACGTCTGGTACGCCACTGTTTCCAAAATGGAGCCTCCAGCTGTTGCAAAACAACAACTCCCAGTATTGCTGGACAGCCGTTGACTGTCCAAGCATGCTGGGAGTTTTGCAACAGCTGGAGGCACCCTGTTTGGGAATCACTGGCGTAGAATACCCCTATGTCCACCCCTATGCAATCCCTAATTCAGGCCTCAAATGCGAATGGCGCTCTCACTTTGGAGCCCTGTCGTATTTCAAGGCAACAGTTTAGGGCCACATATGGGGTATCGCCGTACTCGGGAGAAATTGTGTTACAAATTTTGGGGGGATTTTTCTCCTTTAACCCCTTATGAAAAGGTAAAGTTGGGGTCTACAACAGCGTGTTAGTGTAAAAAAATAAATTTTTACACTAACACGCTGGTGTTGCCCTTTACTTTTCATTTTGACAAAAGGTAAAAGGGAAAAACACCCCCCAAAATTTGTAATGCAATTTCTCCCGAGTACGGAGATACCCCATATGTGGGCGCAAAGTGCTCTGGGGGCGCACAACAAGGCCCAGAAGGGAGAGTGCACCATGTACATTTGAGGTGATTTGCACAGGGGTGGCTGATTGTTACAGCGGTTTTGACAAACGGAAAAAAAAAAAAAAAAAAACACATGTGACCCCATTTCGGAAACTACACCCCTCACGGAATATAATGAGGGGTGCAGTGAGAATTTACACCCCACTGGTGTCTGACAGATCTTTGGAAGAGTGGGCTGTGCAAATTAAAAATTTTGTACAGCCCACTGTTCCAAAGTTCTGACAGACACCAGTGGGGGGTAAATGCTCACTGTACACCTTGTTACGTTCCTCAAGGGGTCTAGTTTCCAAAATGGTATGCCATGTGGGGGTTATTTTGTTGTCCTGGCACCATAGGGGCTTCCTAAATGCGACATGCCCCCCCGAGCAAAATTTGCTCTCCAAAAGCCAAATATGACTCCTTCTCTTCTGAGCATTGTAGTTCGCCCGTAGTGCACTTCTGGTCCACTTATGGGGTACCTTCATACTCAGAAGAGATGGGGTTACAAATTTTGGGGGGTATTTTCTGCTATTAACCCTTGCAAAAATGTGAAATTTGGGGGGAAACACACATTTTTGTGAAATTATTATTTTTTTTTTTACATATGCAAAAGTCGTGAAACCCCTGTAGGGTATTAAGGCTCACTTTATTCCTTGTTACGTTCCTCAAGGGGTCTAGTTTCCAAAATGGTATGCCATGTGGGGGTTATTTTGCTGTCCTGGCACCATAGGGGCTTCCTAAAAGCGACATGCCCCCCCGAGCAAAATTTGCTCTCCAAAAGCCAAATATGACTCCTTCTCTTCTGAGCATTGTAGTTCGCCCGTAGTGCACTTCAGGTCCACTTATGGGGTACCTTCATACTCAGAAGAGATGGGGTTACAAATTTTGGGGGGTATTTTCTGCTATTAACCCTTGCAAAAATGTGAAATTTGGGGGGAAACACACATTTTTGTGAAATTTTTTTTTTTTTTTTTTACATATGCAAAAGTCGTGAAACCCCTGTAGGGTATTAAGGCTCACTTTATTCCTTGTTACGTTCCTCAAGGGGTCTAGTTTCCAAAATGGTATGCCATGTGAGGATTTTTTGCTGTTGTGGCACCATAGGGGCTTCCTAAATGCGACATGCCCCCCGACCAAAATTTGCTCTCCAAAAGCCAAATATGACTCCTTCTCTTCTGAGCATTGTAGTTCGCCCGTAGTGCACTTCAGGTCCACTTATGGGGTACCTCCATACTCAGAAGAGATGGGGTTACAAATTTTGGGGGGTATTTTCTGCTATTAACCCTTGTAAAAATGTGAAATTTGGGGGGAAACACACATTTTTGTGAATTTTTTTTTTTTTTTTTACATATGCAAAAGTCGTGAAACACCTGTGGGGTATTAAGGTTCACTTTACCCCTTGTTACGTTTCCCAAGGGGTCTAGTTTCCAAAATGGTATGCCATGTGGGGATTTTTTGCTGTTCTGGTACCATAAGGGCTTCCTAAATGCAACATGCCCCCCAAAAACCATTTCAGAAAAACGTACTCTTCAAAATTCCCTTGTCGCTCCTTCGCTTCTGAGCCCTCTACTGCGCCCACCGAACACTTTACATAGACATATGAGGTATGTGCTTACTCGAGAGAAATTGGGCTACAAATATAAGTATAAATTTTCTCTTTTTACCCCTTGTAAAAATTAAAAAATTGGGTCTACAAGAACATGCGAGTGTAAAAAATGAAGATGGTGAATTTTCTCCTTCACTTTGCTGCTATTCCTGTGAAACACCTTAAGGGTTAAAACGCTGACTGAATGTCATTTTGAATACTTTGGGGGGTGCAGTTTTTATAATGGGGTCATTTGTGGGGTATTTCTAATATGAAGACCCTTCAAATCCACTTCAAACCTGAACTGGTCCCTGAAAAATAGTGAGTTTGAAAATTTTGTGAAAAATTTGAAAATTGCTGCTGAACTTTGAAGCCCTCTGGTGTCTTCCAAAAGTAAAAACTCATTAATTTTATGATGCAAACATAAAGTAGACATATTTTATTTGTGAATAAAAAAAATTTTTATTTGGAATATCCATTTTCCTTACAAGCAGAGAACTTCAAAGTTCGAAAAATGCAAAATTTTCAATTTTTTCAGCAAATTTTGAAATTTTTCACTATGATACGATGCAAGTATCGACAAAATTTTACCAATAACATAAAGTAGAATATGTCACGAAAAAACAATCTCGGAATCAGAATGATAGGTAAAAGCATTCCAGAGTTATTAATGTTTAAAGTGACAGTGGTCAGATGTTCAAAAAACGCTCCGGTCCTAAGGTGTAAAATGGCCTGGTCCTTAAGGGGTTAAAGCGGTTATCCACCATAAGGTGATTGCAGTACCTACCTGACAGAAAGTAATGAACATACTTAGGAAGGATCTGCGCTTGTCTTGGGGCTAAATGGCTATGTTGTGAGATTACCATACCATTACAATACCAGCTTTTTGTGAAGTGGTACAGTGGTCCCTCAACATACGATGGTAATTCGTTCCAAACGAGCCATCGTTTGTCGAATCCATCGTATGTTGAGGGATTCGTGCAATGTAAAGTATAGGAAGCTGTACTCACCTGTCCCCGCCGCTCGAGATGGTGTCCCCGGGCCTCCGCTGGGCTCTCCGCTGTCTTCTCCGGTCCTCCGCTGTCTTCTCCGGTCCTCTGCTGTCTTCTCCGGTCCTCTGCTGTCTTCCGCAAGGCCTTACTGGGCCTGCGTAGCGACGTCATTACGCCGCTGCGTACGCCATTCCTATTGGATGACGTGCGCAACAGCGTATTGACATCATCGGAGAGGGCCGAGAAGACACTGGAAGACCAGCGCTGGACCCGGAGGGCACCCCGGAGCATCCTGGAGGGGTAAGTAATACTTACCGCACCACGTGGGGAACATTAAGCTGCTATCCGGCAGCAGCTTAAGCATTTGGCGCTGCCGGATAGCACTTAATGCGATGGCCCCGACATAAAAAAGCATCGTATGTCGATTTGATCATATGTCGGGGCCATCGTAGGTCGGGGGGTCACTGTATTTCCTTTTTGAGTTTTATTTTTTGCCTAAAAATCCCATTATTCAATTTTCTTCCCTCCCACACATCAGCCATTCAAAAGGTTTTCAATCAGGGTGCCTCCAGCTGTTGCATTAGTTGCAGATTGGTCTCTCTCCCACCAAGCGATCGCTCCACCCATTGAAGCAGACAGGCTCTCTGTCATCAGCTGACTAGTGAGTCAGGTCTCGGCCGCATTGCAACCTGGGAAAAATCTAAGACAGCAGTCGTTTTGTGTGCTGTTAAAAATAAATATTGGGGTGGCAATCACATAAGAATTGTGAGAAAACAGTCACACACAGGTACAGACACTATATTATTAACTTTACAGCCCCTGTAGTATAGTCAAATAAAAAATCAAAAATCCTGGAATACCCCTTTAAGTATGTCCCTTGAACAGTTTAGAGGCTACTATGTATTAAGTGCTTATTTACCTAATACATGAATATATCCATGTATTATCTTGTACTATACTATTCCACAGCTGTGGCCTCTATCTTAGCTTCTACTAATCTTTGTAGCCCAGGGCCAAGTTTTGCTTTTGTTTTTGTTGGACACATTAAAGAAAGAATTTAATTTGATGTTTGAATGGTAGTTTTATTGAGACTAAACAATTCAAAGGAAAACTTATAAAAACAAAGATGGCTTGTAACTGTGTGTCCTTTTAGATAAAAATTATACATTATTACAATTTCTTATGGGGTTTATTGGCCAATATGTATTTAAATGGGTACTATCATTAAAACAAATGTTTTGCTATTGCACTCCTTATGATAAATAAAACATATTTCTAATGTAGTTTGTTTAAAGATTAAGTTTTCTATGTTTTATTTGTGTTTAAAAAAGCTGCCACTAGGTGTCTCCCTACTTGTCCAGAGCACATTTCCCCCTATATCTTGCACAGATTCGGAATTCTGCTGGCCTGGCAGAAGTCCAAAATCAGGAAATGCTGTCTGGAGTGCTGAGTTGGGTGTCTGCAGCCTTAGCCAATCATAACTCTACTCACACTAAACTGCTTTGAGTTGTGTGTAGCAGAGTGAGGGAGGAAGTTCTCCCCTGTATGGCTTCAGATGATATCACTCCTGCTGGGTAACGCCACTTCCCAGTCTGTGAGTCTGCCTGAGACTGAGCATAGAATACAGAGCAATATCAAGGTAGAAAACGTGTAACAAATAATAAAAATAAAGGCAGGGTGGTTTATCATGTTGGGGGCAGTGAACTGGGAGGATTATAGCAGTTAATGACAGGTTCAGTAAAAAAAAAAATAACAGGAACCAGTGATATATAAGTTCCACTTATCTTCTTATGTCCAAAGAAATAACATGCCCACTAGGCCAAGTCTGACAAGCTTCTTTATAAGTGACCATGGGATAGCGTTCTGTCAAGAAAGTATCTTATGTATATACAGTATCTTTTTGATGTTGGTCCCTTATCCACAAGCTGATGTGGCTTTCCTAATTGATGCCCTATCCTCGGGATAGACCATCAATTACTGATTGTAGGGGTGCTGACACCCAGCACCCCTGTCAATAAGCTGTTCTGAGGGACGACTGTGGCTGAGTCTACACTGTGAATAGGTGGTTCAGTCCACTGCATAGTAGTTGTGACTGGTTACTGCGCCCATTGTGCACTGAATGGAGCTGACTGCTTCTGGCCCTGTTAGAGCATAAATTAAGCCAGATGCTTGCACTCCATCGACATTGATTGGTCATTAATCATTTTTGCCTATAAAACTCCTTAAAGGAGTACTGTAGTGGAATATAACTGGGACCCAACAACCCCCCCCCCCCCAGTCTGCAGGGAGTGCCGTGCTGTCCCCAGCAGGAAGCCATGGCAGAAGCACCCCCTCCATGTACCTTATGTATTTCTATGGATAGAATGCCCCTGTAATGTCAGTGCTCTGACCAGACATGCTGACATGCTGGCCGTGAGTGCCCTCCTTTCATGTCCACGCTGCCGGCAGGGCTGGGATTCGCATCGCAGGATGCGCCCACATGCGAGTTCCAGCCCATTACTCACCTCCCTGGTCTTTTGTGTTCTCAGTCCCGGCATGCGTGCCCCCGCCTCCTAGGGTGCTCGCACGCTGGAGCTCTGTGATTTAAAGGGCCAGTAGGCCCTAATCAGTGTCTTCACCTGTTCCTTCCCTATAAGTGTGTGCACCTCCCTCTGCCCTGTGCCGGATCTTTGTTGCCCTTGTGCCTGAGGGAAAGCTACTGTGTTCCTGATTATCCATGTACTTTATCTTGTTCCGTGACCTGACCCTGCTACTGTGCCGCCTGCCCTGACCTTCAGCTATTCTGATCACTTCTTGTCCTTATCCATCTGTACCACGCTTCATCCCAGCTACCTGTGTGGATGAGTTGTACCAGGGGTAGTGACCTGGGTGGCGCTTGCCGCAGCAAGACCATCCCGCTTCGCGGCAGGCTCTGGTTAAAATCAGCGGCACCATAGACTCTGCTCCCTGGCACGGCTCATGTCATCATCCACACAGGCCCAGAGAATCCACCACCTGCCGTGACCCTTACAGCCCCCTTCCTGCGGGCTACTGCGACCCTGTTCAACAGATTGCGGGAGGTCCCAGCGGTTCGACCCCCCACGGTCCATAATTTATCCCTTATCCTTCGGATAGGGCAGTGTTTCTCAATTCCAGTCCTCATGGCCCCCTAACAGGTCATGTTTTCAGGATTTCCTTAGTCTTTCACAGGTGATATAATTGTGGTGATGCTTGATTCACTGACCATGATTATGTCACCTGTGAAAGACTTAGGAAATCCTGAAAACACGACCGGTTAGGGGGCCCTGAGGACTGGAATTGAGAAACACTGGGATAGGGGATAAGTTAAATTCCTCTACAGTATTCCTTTAAGGTATCAATATATTGCTGTGTTCATACATTGGGGCTGAATTAAGAATGATAGCAAACAATACATACTGCTTATCTTTTCTTGCTTCAACATAGTTAAACAGTTGATAAAGTAAAAAAAAAAAATGCTATCCAGACAAGACCAAGCTATAATAATTACTATTCTGATTATTGTTACTTAAGTAGGCATCCTGTTGTAACTCACCACCATGATAGTGTTCTGCTCCCTGCTGCCAACTGTGTAATTCCCCTGTCATTCCCCACCAGTCTTTGCCCTTTCCCTGCTGCTATGCTTCTCCTGGATTTGCTCCTAGGGGACACGTGTATGCCTTTACTGAGGGCAAGCATGCACAGTCCTATTCTATTCCCCACCAATATCAGGCCACCACTATCTTTTTAAGGCTGCTCAGCACCCTGTGCGTGAGCAATATTGTTCGTTCCTAGTGTTCATAGTAAAGGTGTGCTTTCTTGTCTCTGCTATCATTTCTGTATATCCTGATCCTAAGCCTGTTTCTTGGGCTACACTTATCTGCCTGACCCTTCTTGTACCATACTGTCTCTCTTGTTGCGGACATGGATTGCTAACCTGAACCGGAGCCACCTGCCTTGACCACCTGCTTGTATTGGAGCATGCCTCTGCCTAATCCTTGTATATCGGTCGGACTCTCCAGTGTATGACCCAACCGGGCAACTGTGCTACATTCCTGAATCCCTGGTGCCACACACCGGTACCATCTGGTCCATTGGGCCAGCTACTACAAATACTGGGACCATTCTTGTAGATTAACCTTGTTTCTTCAGCAGAAGTCCAACTTTCATGTCCTTGAGCAGGCTAGAGAGTGAAGACCTAGAGGGTACTTAGATTACCCTCCCTGGTGTAGCCCAAAGCCAAGCTGGTTCAGTAGCACAGCAGGTCCACATGCCATGCCTATTACAATGACTCACAGGAAGGAAACAAAAAATGTATAATTTCTATATAGCATAATTTTCCTATGTAGGGCTATATACACAGTACGGGCCTATCATGACAGCCATAGGGTTTACTTTTCTCCACATCGAAAACTATGGAACAAATAAACACTGATAACAAGTATTATTTAATTTATGGGTGTTTGTCTCCATATTGTAAAAAGAACCTAGTGCTATGGACACACCATGTTAGGCCAAATTCAGGTGTGCTTGTTTGGTGTATATGCCATAAAAGCTGTCACATTCTGAGAGTGTTCTTTTGTTTTTCACCAGGGTGGTATGTGTCAACATCCATTTTAACTGTATGTGAAGCCGACTGCGCTTTCTTACACACTGGCCCACTATAAAAAAAGGTATATTTTAACTTCAGTATTTAACTTCAACAATATTTAATATAGACCTTAACAAGCCACTTGGGAATTTTTCCATGACTTTAAAGGCATTGAAGTAAGAGCCGATTTGTGTGATAAAATCAGAAACATATTAAATAAGCACTTCCTACAAACCATAGTGTGGATTTTATGTTGATGTTGTTTTTTTTGTAAAAATGTTTAAATTTAGATCATTCCACATAGTTGTGACCCCAGCGCTATAAATTACATCTGTTCTCCTTACGTTTTTGGATATTTCTTAACAAAGATGTTAAAATACACAGAGCAGCAGGAGGGCTGTAGGAAATCATTATGGCTATCGTCAGTGTCATGAGAACACTAGGGTCAATCTTCCTGGATTATTTGTGTTTTACTTATGTTAGTTCATTGATGGTGATAAAGCAATTTGATTGAAAACTAAACTGTGTGGATGACTACAATGTGTATATGTGTGAGTAGTTGCCTATGTAAATGTTAGTGTGTCTGTGCAATCTAATGTAATAGTGCTGACACTACAAATGTTGCAAGAGGCATACAGTTAAAGCTCCCCGTTGGTTTTATGATTGGAGGGATTTTTTTTTTAGATAAAGTAGTAGTAGGGTGCACAAGTACAGAATGGAAAAATAAAATACTAATAAATTTACTGATATGGACCAATATTTCTGCCTGATCTGATGTATGGGCCAATACTAGGGGCAGTAATCAAACTTCTGAAAATCGTAACTTCAAAGTACAAGGACTTCAATATACCATCCAGTTGTTATACCAAGTATTACAACAATTCATCATTTTACAATATGTTATACAGCAAATGTGACAGGGTTGTTCGCACCAGGGGGACAGTAAAGGTACAGGGGCCTGTTCAATGTCTTATGACCAGACATCAGGCCTGTGACCAGCCTAAGTATTGAGGGGGTGGTGGAAAGAATCAGCGAGCAACCAGAGCACTGCTACATTATTTTATAGACAGATTGATTCTCCACCAAATGCTGATTTGTGCAATCTTACCCAAGATTCCATAGAACAATACTATAAAAAGTACCGTATATACTCGAGTATAGGCCGAGTTTTTCAGCACGATTTTTCGTGCTGAAAACACCCCCCTCGGCTTATACTCGAGTGAACTCCCCCACCCGCAGTGGTCTTCAACCTGCGGACCTCCAGAGGTTTCAAAACTACAACTCCCAGCAAGCCCGGGCAGCCATCGGCTGTCCGGGCTTGCTGGGAGTTGTAGTTTTGAAACCTCCGGAGGTCCGCAGGTTGAAGACCACTGCGGCCTTCAACATCATCCAGCCCCCTCTCACCCCCTTTAGTTCTGAGTACTCACCTCCGCTCGGCGCTGGTCCGGTCCTGCAGGGCTGTCCGGTGAGGAGGTGGTCCGGTGAGGAGGTGGTCCGGGCTGCTATCTTCACCGGGGAGGCCTCTTCTAAGCGCTTCCGGCCCGGCCTCAGAATAGTCACGTTGCCTTGACAACGACGCAGATACGTCGCTGTCAAGGCAACGGCTCTATTCCGGGCCGGAAGCGCGGAGAAGAGGCGCCCCCGGTGAAGATAGCAGCCCGGACCACCTCCTCACCGGACCACCTCCTTACCGGACAGCCCTGCAGGACCGGACCAGCGCCGAGCGGAGGTGAGTACTCAGAACTAAAGGGGGTGAGAGGGGGCTGGATGATGTTGAAGGCCGCAGTGGTCTTCAACCTGCGGACCTCCGGAGGTTTCAAAACTACAACTCCCAGCAAGCCCGGACAGCCGATGGCTGCCCGGGCTTGCTGGGAGTTGTAGTTTTGAAACCTCTGGAGGTCCGCATGTTGAAGGCCGCAGTGGTCTTCAACCTGCGGACCTCCGGAGGTTTCAAAACTGCAACTCCCAGCAAGCCCGGACAGCCGATGGCTGCCCGGGCTTGCTGGGAGTTGTAGTTTTGAAACCTCTGGAGGTCCGCATGTTGAAGGCCGCAGTGGTCTTCAACCTGCGGACCTCCGGAGGTTTCAAAACTACAACTCCCAGCAAGCCCGGACAGCCGATGGCTGCCCGGGCTTGCTGGGAGTTGTAGTTTTGAAACCTCTGGAGGTCCGCAGGTTGAAGACCACTGAGGGCGAATGATGAGAAGAGGATGATGAAGGGGGGGGGGGTGTGGGGATGATGAAGGGGGGTGGGGATGATGAAGGGGGGGGGGTGTGGGATGATTACAAGGGGATGATGAAGGGGGGATGTGTGGGATGATAAGGGGATGTGTGGGATGATGACAAGGGGATGATGAAGGGGGGATGTGTGGGATGATGACAAGGGGATGATGAAGGGGGGATGTGTGGGATGATGACAAGGGGATGATGAAGGGGGGATGTGTGGGATGATGACAAGGGGATGATGAAGGGGGGATGTGTGGGATGATAAGGGGATGTGTGGGATGATGACAAGGGGATGATGAAGGGGGGATGTGTGGGATGATGACAAGGGGATGATGAAGGGGGGATGTGTGGGATGATAAGGGGATGATGAGGATGTTAATGACGGGTCTGGATGATGACAGGGGGGGATGAGGTATTTCCCACCCTAGGCTTATACTCGAGTCAATAACTTTTCCTGGGATTTTGGGTTGAAATTAGGGGTCTCGGCTTATACTCGGGTCGGCTTATACTCGAGTATATACGGTAAGTTTTTATTTTGACTGAAATGAAGCAACCAATCTACTGTGTTCCAGTTTCTCAGTGTAAAGTAAAATAAAGGCCCATTCCTCAATGTCCAGTGGTATATGTCCCAGATACAGGTAGCTAAGTGCCTCTTTTTGTGGCCAGTAGATTGGCTACTAATTATTTGTGTCCAGTGGTTTGCAGTCCAGTGACTGATGTCCAGTTGGTTTATACTAAAATCCAAATTGTCCACTGGTTCAGTTATACCTATAAAATATCAGCTGAATATTTATACTATTTAAATAAATCAAGGAGAGATGGGCAATTGCCACACACAGCTGATTTTATTCTCTAGGGAAAACACATTAAGGTTCCACACCTCAGACCAAAGACTGTCTAAGGTGAATGGCAGCATCCTGATTCTCTACCAACAGATGATGTCGGTGGACATAAGGGTCAGGTGTGTTGGATTTTCACCGCCTGACCCTATTTTTCTGGGAGTGATAAGCTGGTGAAAGAGCAATCTGCCTGTGGTTCCTCCCTTTCCTCCTTTTGGCCGTACCCAACAGTCATGTGTATGGGGAGGTAAAGAGAGATAATTGTCTGCTGAATGAATGTATGGCCTCTATTAGGATCATGCAGGTTTAAAGGGGTATTCCAGGCAAAACCTTTTTTTTATATATATCAACTGGCTCCGGAAAGTTAAACAGATTTGTAAATTACTTCTATTCAAAAATATAATCCTTCCAATAGTTATTAGCTTCTGTAGTTTTCTGTCTAACTGCTCAATGATGGTGTCACGTCCCGGGAGCTGTGCATGATGGGAGAATATCCCCATAGGAACTGCACAGCTCCCGGGACGTGAGTCATCAGAGAGCAGTTAGACAGAAAACAACAACTCAACTTCAGAAGCTAATAACTATTGGAAGGATTAAGATTTTTTAATAGAAGTAATTTACAAATCTGTTTAACCTTCCGGAGTCAGTTGATATATATAAAAAAGTTTTGGCCTGGAATACCCCTTTAATGCAATCTGTCTGATTCATGTTTCCACTGATAACAAATCAAAAGACTAACTAGGAGCCTGCATAAATTTGAGTACAGTAAACTAAAATACATTGGTAATTACCAACATGAACCTTAGATGAAATACCACATAGAGTGCTTCTAGTTATTATGCAACCTTGTAATAAATGAAATTGGGACAGTCTCTTCCAAAATTGTAGACTGGAACATGCAGGGATGTATGGATCTGTCAAATTGCGTCCCACCTGCAGTGTTAGCACACGGTGACAGCCACATGAATGATGCACTCAAATTCACCTTAAATACATTATGAAAAATGGCAGAGAGTCATCATGTGGAGGGAAGCAAAAAACATTCTGCATATGTAATATATATAATTTTATTTATGAAAACTGCCTAAATATAGAACTTTATCCAGTGAGAGGCCTTTTTCCATCCCATATTTGTGACTATATTGTACAAAAATCTAATCCAAAGATCTAAACAAAACATGTAGGTTATATGACTTCCGCTTTTACATACTGACGTAGACTGAAAATTCCACTTATATTGACTCACCTATATTGATTACATGACTTTCTGGTAAGAACACAATACGTGATCTGTAATAGGGCACAGTCATCTCATTGTATACAATGTATCTCTTTTCAGACTATGAATGGGCTATATTATAATACACGGATTTCCTAGGTAGTGCTGGCATTGCCCAACCGCTTCCAGGCTCCAGCCTCTTGTAGTTATAACTTAAACTGATAAATCCCAGTGACATACAAACATAACTGCAGAGATTCTCCTTTCCATGACTTCAGTTAAAGGGTTCCAGCTACATATTGGCTGTTTCTCCCACCAGTGTTGAAAGTATCAGGATTAGATGCATCCAGTAGAGCGGGCAGTTATACTGCCTCTTTTAACCTTGGGAAAAAGAAATTTGGCTAAACTTGCAACCTTTGCTACTAGGGGTAAAGTCCTGGGGAAAAAGTGTGGGAACTCACGCAAGATTTCCACTCAAGGGCTGGTCCTGCAGGACTCCTGCTAATGGGAACGACGTTCCTGCTGTGAAAAAAAGTGCAGGAACTCAGCTGCCATGCATTCCTGCAGGACTTGAGCCCTGGTTGCTATCCTTTAGAATAGGGTCACACATGTCATATTTTGCTGTGTATTTGCTATGGCATATTTCCCTACTGAATGGGTAGCAAAATCAGCTGCGTATTTTGCTACCCATTGATTTCAATGGGTAGAAAAATACTCAACAGCAAATATGCAGCAAAATACAGCACATGTGACCCAACCCGTATATTGTATCTGCCATTATTGGGAACCATAAAGATATGTGCCCTCTTGGCCAGTCAAAGTTGCAGATAAGAAATATGTTTACTGCTTTTCGCTGTATAGATTCTGCCACTTTTATAAATTTTGATGAAATTCCGTGTAATCTTTCTCTGTTCTCTGACCTAACATTTATTTTCAGGGATTATATAATATTGTCTATCTACTGTCATAAAATTATTTGCCAAAACGCTTCAAGTGTGCAGAAGGAAAAACACTACCATGTAAGTATCTAATTAGGACTTGTTTTATATTATAGATACCTGATGACGTATTGGAATGTATAGGACTTGTTTTATATTATAGATACCTGATGACGTATTGCAAAGTGTAGGACTTGTTTTATATTATAGATACCTGATGACATATTGGAATGTATAGGACTTGTTTTATATTATAGATACCTGATGACGTATTGCAATGTGTAGGACTTGTTTTATATTATAGATACCTGATGACGTATTGGAATGTATAGGACTTGTTTTATATTATAGATACCTGATGACGTATTGCAATGTGTAGGACTTGTTTTATATTATAGATACCTGATGACGTATTGGAATGTATAGGACTTGTTTTATATTATAGATACCTGATGACGTATTGCAATGTGTAGGACTTGTTTTATATTATAGATACCTGATGACGTATTGCAATGTATAGGACTTGTTTTATATTATAGATACCTGATGACGTATTGCAATGTATAGGACTTGTTTTATATTATAGATACCTGATGACGTATTGCAATGTATATGTCACGATGCCGGCTGGCAGGAGGTGGATCCTCTGTGCCAGAGAGGGATTGGCGTGGACCGTGCTAGTGGATCGGTTCTAAGTCACTACTGGTTTTCACCAGAGCCTGCCGCAAAGCGGGATGGTCTTGCTGCGGCGGTAGTGACCAGGTCGTATCCACTAGCAACGGCTCAACCTCTCTGACTGCTGAAGATAGGCGCGGTACAAGGGAGTAGACAGAAGCAAGGTCGGACGTAGCAGAAGGTCGGGGCAGGCAGCAAGGATCGTAGTCAGGGGCAACGGCAGGAGGTCTGGAACACAGGCTAGGAACACACAAGGAAACGCTTTCACTGGCACAATGGCAACAAGATCCGGCGAGGGAGTGCAGGGGAAGTGAGGATAAATAGGGAGTGCACAGGTGAACACACTAATTAGAACCACTGCGCCAATCAGCGGCGCAGTGGCCCTTTAAATCGCAGAGACCCGGCGCGCGCGCCGGGACAGGACCGACGGAGAGCGAGTCAGGTACGGGAGCCGGGGTGCGCATCGCGAGCGGGCGCCACCCGCATCGCGAATCGCATCCCGGCTGGAGGTGGTATCGCAGCGCCCCGGGTCAGTGGATCTGACCGGAGCGCTGCAGTAGCGAGAGTGTAGCGAGCGCTCCGGGGAGGAGCGGGGACCCGGAGCGCTCGGCGTAACAGTACCCCCCCCCCTTGGGTCTCCCCCTCTTCTTAGAGCCTGAGAACCTGAGGAGCAGACTTTTGTCTAGGATATTGTCCTCAGGTTCCCAGGATCTCTCTTCTGGACCACAACCCTCCCAATCAACTAAAAAAAAGGTTTTCCCTCTGACCTTCTTGGATGCCAGTATCTCTTTAACGGAGAAGATGTCCGAGGAGCCGGAAACAGGAGTGGGGGAAACAAGTTTGGGAGAGAAACGGTTGATGATGAGTGGTTTAAGAAGAGAAACGTGAAAGGCATTAGGAATACGAAGAGAAGGAGGAAGAAGAAGTTTGTAAGAGACAGGATTAATCTGGCACAAAATTTTGAAAGGACCAAGATAGCGTGGTCCCAACTTGTAGCTAGGGACACGGAAGCGGACATATTTAGCGGAGAGCCATACCTTGTCTCCAGGAGAAAAAATGGGGGGAGCTCTTCTTTTCTTATCAGCAAACTTCTTCATGCGTGATGAAGCCTGTAAGAGAGAATTTTGGGTCTCTTTCCATATGGTGGAAAGATCACGAGATATTTCATCCACAGCGGGCAAACCAGAGGGCAAGGGAGTAGGGAGGGGGGGAAGAGGGTGACGGCCGTACACCACGAAAAATGGGGATTTGGAGGAAGATTCAGAGACTCTGAAGTTATACGAGAATTCGGCCCATGGTAGAAGATCTGCCCAGTCATCCTGGCGGGAGAAAACAAAATGTCGTAAATAATCACCCAAGACCTGGTTAATTCTTTCTACTTGCCCATTGGATTGAGGATGATATGCAGAAGAAAAGTTTAATTTAATCTTGAGTTGTTTACAGAGAGCCCTCCAGAATTTTGACACAAATTGGACGCCTCTATCCGAGATGATCTGCGTGGGCAACCCGTGAAGACGAAAAATGTGTACAAAAAATTGTTTTGCCAACTGAGGCGCTGAAGGAAGACCAGGAAGAGGGATGAAATGTGCCATTTTGGAGAATCGATCAACGACCACCCAAACAACAGTGTTGCCACGGGATGGGGGTAAGTCTGTAATAAAGTCCATACCAATCAGAGACCAAGGCTGTTCGGGGACAGGCAGAGGATGAAGAAGACCAGCGGGCTTCTGGCGAGGAGTCTTATCCCGGGCACAGACAGTGCAGGCTCGCACAAAGTCCACGACATCCGTCTCCAGAGTCGGCCACCAATAGAAGCGAGAGATGAGTTGCACGGATTTCTTGATGCCCGCATGACCTGCGAGATGGGAGGAGTGACCCCATTTGAGGATTCCGAGGCGTTGGCGTGGAGAGACGAAGGTCTTCCCTGGAGGAGTTTGCCTGATGGAGGCTGGAGAAGTGGAGATCAGGCAGTCAGGAGGAATGATGTGTTGCGGAGAGAGTTCTACTTCCGAGGCATCCGAGGAACGAGAGAGAGCATCGGCCCTAATGTTCTTATCGGCAGGCCGAAAGTGAATTTCAAAATTAAATCGGGCAAAGAACAGAGACCACCTGGCCTGGCGAGGATTCAGCCGTTGGGCAGACTGGAGATAGGAGAGGTTTTTGTGATCGGTGTAAATAATAACTGGAAATCTTGATCCCTCCAGCAGATGCCTCCATTCCTCAAGTGCTAATTTAATGGCTAGAAGCTCTCGATCCCCGATGGAGTAGTTCCTCTCCGCCGGAGAGAAGGTCCTAGAAAAAAAACCACAAGTAACAGCATGCCCAGAAGAATTTTTTTGTAGAAGAACCGCTCCAGCTCCTACTGAGGAGGCATCAACCTCCAATAGGAAGGGTTTAGATGGGTCAGGTCTGGAGAGCACGGGAGCCGAAGAAAAGGCAGACTTGAGCCGTTTAAAGGCGTCTTCCGCTTGAGGAGGCCATGACTTAGGATTGGCATTTTTTTTGGTTAACGCCACGATAGGAGCCACAATGGTAGAAAAATGTGGAATAAATTGTCTGTAATAATTGGCGAACCCCAAAAAACGTTGGATAGCACGGAGTCCGGAGGGGCGTGGCCAATCTAAGACGGCAGAGAGTTTGTCTGGATCCATTTGTAGTCCCTGGCCAGAGACCAAGTATCTTAGGAAAGGAAGAGATTGGCATTCAAACAGACATTTCTCCATCTTGGCATAAAGTTGATTGTCACGAAGTCTCTGAAGAACCATACGGACATGCTGGCGGTGTTCTTCTAGATTGGCAGAAAAAATCAGGATATCGTCCAGATATACAACAACACGAGTATAAGAGATCACGAAAAATTTCATTAACAAAGTCTTGGAAGACGGCAGGGGCGTTGCACAGGCCAAAGGGCATGACCAGATACTCAAAGTGTCCATCTCTAGTGTTAAATGCCGTTTTCCATTCATCCCCCTCTCTGATGCGGATGAGATTATAAGCACCTCTTAAGTCCAGTTTGGTAAAGATGTGGGCACCTTGGAGGCGATCAAAGAGTTCAGAGATGAGAGGTAGGGGGTAGCGGTTCTTTACCGTGATTTTATTAAGACCGCGGTAGTCAATGCAAGGACGTAGGGAGCCATCTTTTTTGGACACAAAGAAAAATCCGGCTCCGGCAGGAGAGGAGGATTTGCGGATAAAGCCCTTTTTTAAATTTTCCTGGATGTACTCAGACATAGCAAGAGTCTCTGGGGCAGAGAGAGGATAAATTCTGCCCCGGGGTGGAGTAGTGCCCGGGAGGAGGTCAATAGGACAATCATAAGGCCTGTGAGGAGGTAGAGTCTCAGCTTGTTTTTTGCAAAAAACATCCGCAAAGTCCATATAGGCCTTAGGGAGACCGGTTACAGGGGGAACCACAGAGTCACGGCAAGGGGTACTGGGAACCGGTTTAAGGCAGTCCTTGAAACAAGAGGGACCCCAACTCTTGATCTCCCCAGTGGACCAATCCAGGGTTGGGGAATGGTGTTGAAGCCAGGGTAGTCCGAGGAGAATTTCGGAAGTGCAATTGGGGAGGACCAAAAATTCAATTTTCTCGTGATGAGGTCCGATGCACATTAGAAGGGGCTCCGTGCGGAAACGTATGGTACAGTCCAATCTTTCATTGTTAACACAATTGATGTAGAGAGGTCTGGCGAGACTGGTCACCGGGATGTTGAACCTGTTGACGAGAGAGGCCAAAATAAAATTTCCTGCAGATCCGGAATCCAAGAAGGCCATAGTAGAGAAGGAGAAGGTAGAGGCAGATATCCGCACAGGCACAGTAAGACGTGGAGAAGCAGAGTTGACATCAAGGACTGTCTCACCTTTGTGCGGAGTCAGCGTACGTCTTTCCAGGCGGGGAGGACGGATAGGACAATCCTTCAGGAAGTGTTCGGTACCGGCACAGTACAGGCAGAGATTCTCCATGCGGCGTCTTGTCCTCTCTTGAGGTGTCAGGCGAGACCGGTCGACCTGCATAGCCTCCACGGCGGGAGGCACAGGAACGGATTGGAGGGGACCAGAGGAGAGAGGAGCCGGGGAGAAAAAACGCCTCGTGCGAACAAAGTCCATATCCTGGCGGAGCTCCTGACGCCTTTCGGAAAAACGCATGTCAATGCGAGTGGCTAGATGTATGAGTTCATGTAGGTTAGCAGGGATTTCTCGTGCGGCCAGAACATCTTTAATGTTGCTGGATAGGCCTTTTTTAAAGGTCGCGCAGAGGGCCTCATTATTCCAGGATAGTTCTGAAGCAAGGGTACGGAATTGTACGGCGTACTCGCCAACGGAAGAATTACCCTGGACCAGGTTCAACAGGGCAGTCTCAGCAGAAGAGGCTCGGGCAGGTTCCTCAAAGACACTTCGAATTTCCGAGAAGAAGGAGTGTATAGAGGCAGTGACGGGATCATTGCGGTCCCAGAGCGGTGTGGCCCATGACAGAGCTTTTCCAGACAGAAGGCTGACTACGAAAGCCACCTTAGACCTTTCAGTAGGAAACTGGTCCGACATCATCTCCAAGTGCAGGGAACATTGGGAAAGAAAGCCACGGCAAAATTTAGAGTCCCCATCAAATTTATCCGGCAAGGATAGTCGTAGGCCAGAAGCGGCCACTCGCTGCGGAGGAGGTGCAGGAGCTGGCGGAGGAGATGATTGCTGAAGCTGTGGTAGTAGCTGCTGTAGCATCACGGTCAGTTGAGACAGCTGTTGGCCTTGTTGCGCTATCTGTTGTGACTGCTGGGCGACCACCGTGGTGAGGTCGGCGACAACTGGCAGAGGAACTTCAGCGGGATCCATGGCCGGATCTACTGTCACGATGCCGGCTGGCAGGAGGTGGATCCTCTGTGCCAGAGAGGGATTGGCGTGGACCGTGCTAGTGGATCGGTTCTAAGTCACTACTGGTTTTCACCAGAGCCCGCCGCAAAGCGGGATGGTCTTGCTGCGGCGGTAGTGACCAGGTCGTATCCACTAGCAACGGCTCAACCTCTCTGACTGCTGAAGATAGGCGCGGTACAAGGGAGTAGACAGAAGCAAGGTCGGACGTAGCAGAAGGTCGGGGCAGGCAGCAAGGATCGTAGTCAGGGGCAACGGCAGGAGGTCTGGAACACAGGCTAGGAACACACAAGGAAACGCTTTCACTGGCACAATGGCAACAAGATCCGGCGAGGGAGTGCAGGGGAAGTGAGGATAAATAGGGAGTGCACAGGTGAACACACTAATTAGAACCACTGCGCCAATCAGCGGCGCAGTGGCCCTTTAAATCGCAGAGACCCGGCGCGCGCGCGCCCTAGGGAGCGGGGCCGCGCGCGCCGGGACAGGACCGACGGAGAGCGAGTCAGGTACGGGAGCCGGGGTGCGCATCGCGAGCGGGCGCCACCCGCATCGCGAATCGCATCCCGGCTGGAGGTGGTATCGCAGCGCCCCGGGTCAGTGGATCTGACCGGAGCGCTGCAGTAGCGAGAGTGTAGCGAGCGCTCCGGGGAGGAGCGGGGACCCGGAGCGCTCGGCGTAACAGTATAGGACTTGTTTTATATTATAGATACCTGATGACGTATTGCAATGTATAGGACTTGTTTTATATTATAGATACCTGATGACGTATTGCAATGTATAGGACTTGTTTTATATTATAGATACCTGATGACGTATTGCAATGTGTAGGACTTGTTTTATATTATAGATACCTGATGACGTATTGGAATGTATAGGACTTGTTTTATATTATAGATACCTGATGACGTATTGCAATGTGTAGGACTTGTTTTATATTATAGATACCTGATGACGTATTGGAATGTATAGGACTTGTTTTATATTATAGATACCTGATGACGTATTGCAATGTATAGGACTTGTTTTATATTATAGATACCTGATGACGTATTGCAATGTATAGGACTTGTTTTATATTATAGATACCTGATGACGTATTGCAATGTATAGGACTTGTTTTATATTATAGATACGTGATGACGTATTGGAATGTATAGGACTTGTTTTATATTATAGATACCTGATGACGTATTGCAATGTATAGGACTTGTTTTATATTATAGATACCTGATGACGTATTGCAATGTATAGGACTTGTTTTATATTATAGATACCTGATGACGTATTGCAATGTATAGGACTTGTTTTATATTATAGATACCTGATGACGTATTGCAATGTATAGGACTTGTTTTATATTATAGATACCTGATGACGTATTGGAATGTATTAAGTTACAGACATGCATAGCCCACAATAGCATACACAATGATCCTTCAGGGCCAAGAACAATGCTTAGTGGATCAATTCTGTGTTATTCCCAGTCACTGATGCCTTGTAGTATATACCATGTTTACCCACTGGTAACCTAAGGATATTTTTATATATATATCATATATCTAACCTTGTTCTTCAAACTGTTTTCAACCCTGGAAAACCAACTTTTGGTGGAAATAGTACCTATTCCTAAATTAAATCACAATTCTGCTCCAAATGTTGGATCTAGTCTAGCACACATTATAGAACTCCATCCCTTCAAGTACCAATTCCATGATGACGACACTCATAACTATCTCTCTGGTCCAGAAGTCACTTCCCTTCTATGCAAGATCACAGAGTGTCTGTCAGCTGTATTTTCATTCTTCTCCTTCCACTTTCTCAACCTCATCAACAAAATTCATAATTTTTCCTGATTTCTCTGCACTCCCCTCCCCCTCAATCTTTATTCACAATCAACGGCTCCACACTCTCGCCAGTCCCACAAGTACACTGCTTTGGTTTCACCCTTGCCTCTGCACTGTCTTTCAAACCACACAACCAGACCCTTGCCTCCTCCTGCCGCCTTCACCTGTAAAACATTTTTAGGATCTACTCAACTTTGACTCAACCAAACTATTCATACATGCCCTCATCATCTCCCGCTTGGACTACTGCAATATCCTCCTCTATGGCCTTACAGCAAACACTTTTGCTCCCTTCCAGTCCATCCTCGGCTCTGCCTAACATATCTATCACTCACCTGGCTTCTCCTTTGCCTCTCCCCTCCCCAATCTCTTCAATGATAACCCACTGCCAAATGAATTCAGTTTAAAACTGTTCACATGACTTACAAGGCCATCCTCAGCCTCTCCCCTCCATACAAGTCTGACCTGATCTCCTGTTACTTCCCATACTTCCTCCATACACTGAAACTTGCTACCCCTACTCATCTGGCTCTCACCCACCATGAAGACCTTGAAAAGAAACCCGAAAGACCATCTCTTCAAGAAAGCCTATGACTTACAATAACCCAGCTGCCACTGCACTGGGTATGGCTACTTTCCTAAACTCTCAAACAACGGGCTGACCCCCCTCTTACCCTTGTAAATTGTAAGCCCTTTCCATATCGTTCTCCAATTTATCCTGTATCACACTCACTGTGCCTGCATATGTGTCTTGTATTTTAACCCCTATCAAATGTTAAAGGGGTACTCCACCCCTAGACATCTTATCCCCTATCCAAAGGATAGGGGATAAGATGTCTGATGGCGGGGGTCATGCCCCCTCCCATAGACTTGCATTGAGGGGGCAGGGTGTGACGTCACACAGGGGTGGAGTCGTGACGTCATGATCTTCCGTTCCCGTGGTCGGGAGCCAGACCCTCCAGCGCTTCCGGAGCAGTAACAGGTGGGTGCTGCGTGCTATATGAACTGGTATGAACTCTGGATATAGTACAGGTGTATACAGAGTCCGTTTACTCACAAAGTTATCCGGTGCCAGCCACAGGTAAAGTCCAAATATAAGTAGCATAAAAGGAAGTAGAAGTGGCACTTCAGTGTCTTTGCAGATAAAATGTCTTTATTGGCTTACAGCAGGTAACATAACCGAGAGGAGCACAACCAACAGTTTCACGTTATACAAACGCTTTCTCAAGCTGGAAAGAACTGGAAAGAACTTCACACTTTCCTCTGGAACATACAGCAGCTGATAAATACTGGAAGGATTAAGATTTTAATATAGAAATAATTTACAAATCTGCTTAACTTTCTGGCACCAGTTAATTTGAAAAAAAAATAAATAATAATAATAATAAAAATGTTTTCCACTGGAGTACCCCTTTAAGCGCCTTGGAACCAAGAGCACTATATAAATAAATAAATAATTAAAATAACATTATAATAACAGAATAATGCAATCCCTGTCAAGTTTTTTTTTTTTTTTTATGTATTAGTGTTGTTTCAATGCCATTTTTATCCAAAGCCATGAGTGGATTCTTATGGAATGAGAAATATAAAAGTGCTGGATCCACTTCTGGCTTTGAATACATGCATGTTTTTCCATACTAACTGAGGCAACTAAGCCCCTTATAACTGTTGATCACCCAGCAGGAGTGGTGAGAAAGTGCTTTACAGGGATGTAAGGAGAATTCTGGCGGTCCAGGAGACTCTTTTGTCCTGGTCATAGACAGGAGAGTAGTCTTGGAGAGTAGGCAAATAATGGGTGGTGGTTAACAAAAGAGTTACACCTATGGGACAGCCCTTTATGGAGGCATAATGAATAGGGAATAATTATTAGGAATTCTGACCACTTGCACCGCCGCCCCCCCCCCCCCCCGCCCCTTTGCAATCTCGAGAAATTTCGAATCTCCAACTAGAATGAGGAGGTGGGTTGTACATGCGCACTGCCGCTCCACTGATTCTGTTAAATAAGTATTATTGTATAATTCATGTATCCCTGTATATGTTCCCATAATACTGTACATAGAGATGTCAGGTGGCGTTCTTAATCTGGAACAAGATCTGGAATTTGCAGCACATGAATTCATGGAATGTGTATGTGTCTCTAAAGCAGTGCAAACATATGGCAAGTGGTCTGCTTTTTGGTTCATATGGGTTAAGTCATAATGAAAGGGGCTAATTCTGAAACATGATTCCGCTTTCATCTTAAGGAAATGCTGCTTTTCCATCTAATTGTTTTGCCCTCAAGGCAGATTCTGATAAGATGGTTTGGAAACATTGCAAGCACTTATAGACCTCTAATATACATCTACACCATTAGTGTATGTTCACACTGCGGAATTCCCACGGAATTCCGCAAGTAGAATTCCGTTCTGTTAACAATATAATCAGTGTGAATGGGTCCTCCGCGAGACCTGTTCACACTGTGGAATTTCAGCGGCAGACAATTCCACTGCTGAAATTGTTCAGCGCAAAGAAAAAACATGTTAATTGTTTGCACGGAATTCCGCAAGTACTGCATAGCCATCAATGGTGATGGCGCAGTGCGCCACGGTCCTAACGCCGAAGTATCTTCGGCAGCGGCCACCAGACGGAATCTCCGCTCGCGGAATTCAGCGAGTGGAGATTCTGCAGTGTGAACATACCCTCAGGCTACTCATGTACTGTTCAGAAAAACAAAGACTTAAGTGTGTTATACTCTTTAAGGGGTATTCCGGGCAAAAACATTTTATCCCCTATCCAAAGGATAAGGGATAAAATGTCTGATCGTGGGGGCCCCGCGGCTGGGACCCCCCGCGATCTCCCTGCAGCATCTGCATTCTATGCGGGAGCTGCGTCTCCAGTTTTGGAAACCTCCGGGTTTCCGGGAGTGGGGACGTGACGTCATGCCAAGCTCCCTCCATTTAGGTCTAGGTTTCCGAAACTGGAGACTCAAGATGCCTCTTTGGACATATAAACTTCTGTAATAATGGATTTTATTTATTTAGCTGGTCTCATTAATACCCAAATAAAAATATCCTGTTGCAGCTTCTACAAACCTGCTTTTCTCTCATAAGAGTCACTGATACATAGTGTGTTTTATATAAACAATATATCCTATATCACAGCTCAGCAGGAGTTATTACCCAGCTTTGTCACACTGCTGAATTCCAAATTTTCCTAGTTATATAAGGGTAACCCTTATATAGGGAAAGCTGCCCAGGATACTACATAATATATATATGCCAAATATTATTTATGCATTGTGTTTCATATAAACATGTTATCCATCATCAAAGCGATGATGGGTTGTTTCCCAGCTTTCCCAGCCTGCCATATTTACCTAGTTATGACCTGATATATGCCCAATTTTCATATTGTAGAGTAACTACAATAGACAGATTTCCTATCCAGGAGCCTGGAAAAGCTTGGTAAAATACTTTGGAAAGCTGTAATAATACATCTGCCAGGATATGCAATAACAGGTCCTCCATTAACCATGTGTAGATGTGAAAGAGATGGTCTAATATTAAATTTATCTACATAAATCCCAATTGTTGACACACTCGCTGTACCACCAGTTGCACATACAACATTGCGTTAATGACAATGCACGATTTGATAACAGTATCAGCATTACAAATGTTGCTGCTACTCCCCTGTGCCATTTCATCCCCCCATTCATCTCCCATGTGCCTCTTCATTCCCCTCTTCATCACCTCCTGTACTACACTCCACTCTTATCACCCCCTGTACCACTTAATTCCCTTCCCCCATCACCCCATGTACCACTTCATTCCCCCTTATAACCCCTGTGTCACTTTATTCCCCCTTCACCACCCTTTGGGCCTCTTCATTTGCCCCTTATAACTCCATGCCACTTCATCAAACCCCCCCCTCATCACCCCCTCGGCCACTTCATCAACCCCCCCCCCTCATCACCCCCTCGCCACTTCATTCCCCCTTAATGCTCTATGGCCCAGATTTATCAAACTGTGTGAGAGTAAAAGTGGAGTGATTTTCCACAGCATCCAATCACAGCTCAACTTTCACTTTAACAGAACTTGTTAGCTGAGCTGTGATTGGTTGCTACAGAAAAATCACTCCACATTTTTTCTCACACAGTTTGATAAATCTGAGTCTATGTCACTTCATTCCACCCTTATCACCCCCTATGTCACTTTATCACTCCATTTCCCCCTTATCACCCCGTGTCACTTCATTCCACCCTTATCACCCCCTATGTCACTGTATCACTCCATTTCCCCCTTATCACCCCGTGTCATTTCATTCCACCCTTATCACCCCCTATGTCACTGTATCACTCCATTTCCCCCTTATCACCCCGTGTCATTTCATTCCACCCTTATCACCCCCTATGTCACTGTATCACTCCATTTCCCCCTTATCACCCCGTGTCATTTCATTCCACCCTTATCACCCCCTATGTCACTGTATCACTCCATTTCCCCCTTATCACCCCGTGTCATTTCATTCCACCCTTATCACCCCCTATGTCACTTTATCACTCCATTTCCCCCTTATCACCCCCTGTCACTTCATTCCTCCTTATCACCCCTTGTGTCACTGTGTCACTTCATTTCCCCCTTATCACCCCCTGTCATTTCATTCCACCCTTATCACCCCCTATGTCACTGTATCACTCCATTTCCCCCTTATCACCCCGTGTCATTTCATTCCACCCTTATCACCCCCTATGTCACTGTATCACTCCATTTCCCCCTTATCACCCCGTGTCATTTCATTCCACCCTTATCAACCCCTATGTCACTGTGTCACTTCATTTCCCCCTTATCACCCCCTGTCACTTCATTCCTCCTTATCACCCCTTGTGTCACTGTGTCACTTCATTTCCCCCTTATCACCCCCTGTGTCACTTCATTACTTCCATATCACTCCGTGTCACTTCATTCCTCCTTATCACCCCTTGTGTCACTGTGTCACTTCGTTCCTCTCTTACCACCGCATGTCACTTAATTACTCCCTCTTATCATCTGCTGTGCGACTTCATTCTCCCCCTTGGTCCAACGCTGTGCCACTCCCCCCCCTTGACATACAGACACCTGGGAAAGCAGGGTTATACTTTCTGTTGGGCTGCAATGGATGCCACAATGAATGTTAACTAACAGTTGCACCTATACTATATAGAATACACATACAGAAAGTGGTGTGCTGTGTTCCCCAAAGCTTCTTCTACTGGGAACTTTACACTGCACTGGGTATTGAAGTGAATGGGCATAAAGCCTCAAGGCATGGACTCTAGGGACAGGGACATAATACTCCCCCTTTATAAACTATTGGTACGGCCTTACCTGGAATATGCTGTTCAGTTTTGGGCACCTGTCCATAAAAGGGACACTGCAGAGCTGGAGAGGGTGCAGTGACGCACGACTAAACTAATATGGGGCATGGAACATCTTAGCTATGAGGAGCGATTAAAGGAGTTACAATTGTTTAGTCTTGAGAAGAGACGTTTAAGGGGGGATATGATAAACGTATATAAGTATATTAATGGCCCATACAAAAAATATGGAGAAAAACTGTTCCAGGTTGCACTCCCTCCGTCTGGAGAAGAAAAAGTTTAGTCTCAAGGGGCGACACGCCTTCTTTACCATGAGAACTGTGAACTTATGGAACAGTCTACCTCAGGAACTGGTCACAGCAGGAAAAATTAACAGCTTTAAAACAGGATTAGATACATTCCTGGAACAAAATAACATTAATGCTTATGAAGAAATATAAAATCCCATCCCTTCCCCAATATCGCGCCACGCCCCTACCCTTCAATTCCCTGGTTGAACTTGATGGACATATGTCTTTTTTCGACCGTACTAACTATGTAACTATGTAACTATGTAACTATATCTTTCCCCAAATTTTATGTTTTGTTGGTGAGTTCATGCATATGCAAATAGAGAGATATCAGCCGGCATCCAGCCAAATATGAAATGAAGGAGGTATTTCTTAGTCTGCCAGATTTCTGCTAAATGGCTTAAAGCGTACCTCCAAAGAAAACATGAAACATTGCTAAAGAACATCACTGTGCACTATAGTTAATTTTCTAAATTACTTTCTGTTCAAATCGATGCATAAATATCTGAACAGAGCGCCATTTCCCCTGCTTCCCGCCGCTAGTAACTCGGCATTAGAAGACCCAGTTAGCACAAGATGCAGTGTAATGCAATTCCACAGTGCTGGATATTGCGCTGTCTTTGACCTAGGTGACCAAGCAGGAGGCATGGTCTCCTAATGCAATGTTATGAGCAGTGGAGAAGAGGTCAAACGGCACTTTGTTCAAGTATTTATGTGCCAATTAGTCATTCAGAAAATTGACTATCATGCTGTAGGAGTTGTGCTGCCCTCTGCTCCATTATGTGTGCCAGAGCAGGGGCAACCACTAAAGCAAAAATGCATTTACTGAGCAGGTTGCGGTCCTGTGTGGCAGGCAGATGTCCACCTCCTGTAACTTTGCAATATGTTATTGACCCCGATAATGGCTCAAGTTTATGAATCTGTCTATGACAAAAACTGTATGATTTGCCCATAGCAACCAATCACTGCTCAGCTTTTATTTCTCTGGTAAAATGAAAGCTTAGTTTTGGTTGCTATGGGAAAAGCAGACAGTTTTTGTATCAAGTGAAGTAGATGCAGGAAAAGACCCTTTAATTTGATGGAGCTGCCAGTTTCCAGAGTGGAAGAGAAGAGTCAGACCAGAGGAATCTTGTGAACCATACCTGGACCCATTTATTCAAGCAATAGCAAGCAGGATAACGCGTTTCGGAGGTCAACACCTCCTTCTTCAAAATCAGTGATGATCTGAAGAAGGAGGCATAAGATGTCTGATCTTGGGGGTCCTGCCACTGGGAACCCCCACGATCAGACATCCCCTATCCTTTGAGTAGGGAATAAGATCTCTAGGGGTGGAGTACCCCTTTAAGCCATGTAAAGGCTATGTAAACCTAAGAGATTGGTACCCATTTACAGTGCGAAATCAGGCCATGTAATTGGGCCCTAACAGCAAGCAAAGAACTGGAAAACCCTGACAAAATTATGCAAAAGTATATTGAAATATTGCATAACATTTCATTATAGGTCTCGATGGTAAGGTATGTTTTTTTGCTGATGACACAAAGATATGTAACAGGGTTGATGTTCCTGGAGGTATAGGCCAAATGGAAAAGGATTTAGGAAAACTAGAAGAATGGTTAGAATATAGAATATTTGACACAGTACTGATCTCAGTATCTGAGGAAAGGGATTTAGGAGTACCGTATTTTCTGGCATATAAGATGACTTTTTAACCCTGTAAAATGTTCTCAAAAGTCGCGTGTCGTCTTATACGCCAGGTGTCGTCTTATACGCAGGGTGCTGCAGTAGGCCGGGATTTATCCATACCCCCGGCCGAGATTTACTTCCCCCGTCACATGTGGGACATCCCTGTGTCCCAAAAGATGTTTTCGGGACACAAGGATGTCCCGGGGTCCTTTCTGCAGCCCTACGTTAACTTTTAAAACGCAGGGGCCGCTGGGACATAGCGCATGCAGGGACGTCACTGATGTCCCGTGCGTGCACCCATAGCAACAGCAGAGTGGAGCGGAGCAGCGAGGACGAGCGGACATGGTAAGTTACCAACACGTCATCTTCGGTGCAATGACCACAGCTCCTCTGTTCCCGGGACCTACTGCTATGGCCTATAGGCCATAGCAGTAGATCATGACCCCTGACCGGAGGAGCGGTGGCCGGAGCACTAAAGTGGAGCGGTACATAGACATACAGCCTCCATTCATACACTGTATATGGCTGAAGGCTGTATGTCTGTGGGGTGCACTGCCTACCTAATGTGGGGAAACTACAACCTAATGTGGGGGGAACTATACTGCCAACCTAATATGGGGGAACTACAACCTAATGTGGGGGAAACTATACTGGCAATCTAATGTGGGGGAACTACAACCTAATGTCGGGGAAACTATACTGCCAACCTAATGTGGGGTAACTACAACCTAATGTGGGGTAAATTATACAGCCTTCCTAATGTGGGGGAACTACAAACTAATGTAGGGGAAACTATACTGGCAATCTAATGTGGGGGAACTACAACCTAATGTGGGGGAAACTATACTGCCAACCTAATATGGGGGAACTACAACCTAATGTGGGTGAACTACAACCTAATGTGGGCGGAACTATACTGTCAGCCTAATGTGGGGGAACAATACTGCCAACCTAATGTGGGGGAACTACTACCTAATGTGGGGGAACTATACAGCCAACCTAATGTGGGGGAACTACAACCTAATGTGGGGGAACTATACTGCTAACCTAATGTTGGGGAACTACAACCTAATGTGGGGGAAATATACTGCCAACCTAATGTGGGGGAACTACAACCTAATGTGGGGCAACTATACTGCTAACCTAATGTGGGGGAACTATGCTGACAACCTAATGTGGGGGGAACTATGCTGACGACCTAATGTGGGGGAACTATGCTGACAACCTAATGTGGGGGGGAACTATTCTGCCTACCTAGTGTGGGGGAACTATGTTGACAACCTAGTGTGGGGGAACAATGGTAAGGTACCATATCGTGGTAGAGGGGTAGTCTTATACGGCGAGTATATCCCAAACTCTATATTTTAACTGTAAAAGTTGGGGGTCATCTTATACGCCCAGTCTTCTTATACGCCGGAAAATACAGTAATTATTTCAGAAGACTTAAAGGTAGGAAGACAATGTAATAAAGCAGCAGGAAACGCTAGCAGAATGCTTGGATGTATAGGGAGAGGTATAAGCAGTAGAAAGAGAGAAGTGCTCATGTCACTGTACAGAACACTGGTGAGTATTGTTCGCAGTACTGGTGGCCGTATCTCTAGAAGGATATAGATACCCTAGAGCCTGGGTTCTCAACCTGGGGTATGCCAGGGGTTGTTTGGGGGGTACGCGAAGCGCTGACAAATACCGGCCATGCATTGGCCAGTATTTGTCAGTGCATAGCCGCGGCAGCTCACTGTACAGTATCACGGCCCGAGCTGCGGCCGCAGCTACTGTAAATGAGCTGCGTGGTTGCCGGGGAGACATGTAACCTCCCCTGACGTTGCGCGGAGTTGCAGCACAGCGCAGGAGGACGTCTGCGTGAAGGAGCAGGCAACGGGACCGCAGGATGCTAGGTAAAAAGAAACAAAAAAAGTTAAAAACAACTGTATGGGCCGGAGGGGGAACTGTATGGGACGGAGGGGGACTGTATGGGACGGAGGGGGACTGTATGGGACGGAGGGGGGATGTAAGGGATGGAGCATAAGGCATTAAGATGGAGGGGGAGAGGGATAATGACAGAGGGGGGGATGTGGAGCAATAAAGCACAAAGCATTAAAATTGAATGCCTTGAGCTTTAATACTCCCCATCCCTCCTCATCCCCCCCCTGCCATTATCCCTCTCCTCTTCCATCTTAATCTCTTGCACCACCCCCCCCCCCCCCGTCTTAATTCCTATGTGCTATTATTCCCCCCTTCCCTCTGATCCCCTTTTGCCATATTGGATAATAATGGCACAAGGGGATTAAGAGGGAGGGGGAGAAATGGCAAAAGGGGATCAGAGGGAGGGGAGAAAAATGGCAAAAGGGGATCAGAGGGGGTAATGACATAATGACACAAGGGGATTAATATGGAGGGGGGGGGGGTTGATTATCCCCTCCATCTTAATCCCCTTGTGCTATTATTCCTCCACCATATTAATTCTTAATCCCCTTGTGATATTATTCCTCCTCCATCCTAACCCCCTTGTGCTATTATTTCCCCTCCATCTTAATCCCCTTGTATCATTATTCCCCCCCTCCCTCTGATCCCCTTTTGCCATTTTTCCCCCCTCCAACTTAATCCCCTTGTGCTATTATTATCCAATATGGCAAAAGGGGATCAGAGGAAGGGGGAATGGCGCAAGGGGATTAAGATGGTGGTTGGGGGGGGGGGGGGGGGGAATGGTGCAAGAGGATCAGAGGGAGGGAGGAATAATGGCACACCCCCCCCCCCTCCATCTTAATCCCCTTGTGCCATTATTCCCCCTCCATCTTAAACCCCTTGTGCCATTATTGCCCCCCCCCCTCCCTCTGACCCCTTTTGCCATATTGGATAATAATGGCACAAGGGGATTAAGATGGAGGGGGAATAATGGCACAAGGGGATTAAGATGGAGGGGGGAATAATAGCACAAGGGGATTAAGATGGAGGGGAAATAATAGCACAAGGGGATTAAAATGGAGGGGGAATAATAGCACAAGGGGATTAAGATGGAGGGGGAATAATAGCACAAGGGGATTAAGATGGAGAGAGAATAATAGCACAAGGAGATTAAGATGGGGGGGGGGACACATTAGTATAAAGGTAAGAACAAGCTTTTTGTCTGCAATTTCCACGCGAGGGGGTACCTGCGGACATACTTTCAGCCTTTGGGGGTACAGTCGCCAAAAAGGTTGAGAACCACTGCCCTAGAGAGAGTTCAGAGAAGAGCTACTAAACTAGTACATGGATTGCAGGACAAAACTTACCAGGAAAGGTTAACGACCTTAACATGTATAGCTTGGAAGAAAGAAGAGACAGAGGGGATATGATAGAGACTTTTAAATACATAAAGGGAATCAACACAGTAAAGGAGGAGAGCATATTTAAAATAAGAAAAACTACCACAAGAGGACATAGATTTAAATTAGAGGGGCAAAGGTTTCCGCAGTAATATCAGGAAGTATTACTTTACTGAGAGAGTAGTGGATGCATGGAATAGCCTTCCTGCAGAAGTGGTCACTGCAAATAAAGTGAAGGAGTTTAAACATGCATGGGATAAGCATAAGGCTATCCTTCATATAAGATAGGGCCAGGGACTATTCATAGGATTATTGGGCAGACTAGATGGGCCAAATGGTTCTTATCTGCCGACACATTCTATGTTTCTATGTTATCCAAGAAATAACACTTATTTTCTTAAAAAATCTGACTCAGTCTTATTGACTTATATGTGCATTGCAAATTTCTTAATATAAAGATTTTTGGGGTTTAAATGTTTCACCAATTTTAAGATATTTGCTTTTAAATGATTATACTTGTATACATATATAGGCTGAAAACCACTTAAAGAACCTAATGTTACCTACATAAAAGGCTATCTAGTCCAGGTAGTCCCTGGGGAGTTCAATAACTGAAAATCCAAGCTAATATCATTGTAAGGCCTCGTTCACACCACAATTTGTGCCTCTGCGGTAGGATGACTACATTTGGGTCATTTTCTGAGTGTTTATACATTTTTACAACAAGAAAGGAAGGGCTCAACCAATGTATTGCAACAATATAGTAGGGGTTCTACTTACAGCAAGAAAAGCACAATATCTATTCAAGAAAAAGCGAGCTGCAAACAGTGCACACCCAAAATGTATTTTGGAATTAGGGCAGGGTTGGGGGTCATGTCCCCTTCCCCAGTGATGTTATCAGGCTCATTAATGAGCCTTTTTAAATGGTTTTAGATGTATGTGTCTCCCTTTTGTAGTTTCTATGAATACAGTTTTTTTGTATTTAAATTCATTTTGGGTGTGCACTGTTTGCAGCTTGCTTTTTCTTGAATAGATATTGTCCATACATTTTGGCTGATACTGAGAAATGTGGCTTGCTGCAATTTAAAGTCCAAGACAAAACTTGGAAATGTTGGGAAAATTACCCAAACGTAGTTTCTAGTCGTCCATTGAAATTAATGGGGCCTGTGTCTGTCCAAGCATGAACACGTCGGCATATCATTTTTACATTTTCCCGACAAATCTGTGCCTTCGAGGCACAAATTGTGGTGTGAACCTATCCTAAGGCTAAGTTTCTACTTGGTTTTCTGTCCTGCGTTTTTTGGATTAAAAAAAAACGCCTGAAAAAACGCCAGTGCAATTTCCTGCGTCTGAAGGTTTTTCTGGTGTTTTTTCATTTGTGTGGAAATTGCATTTTTGGCCCCTTTGGCCTTTTTTTTTGGTACCCAAAATTTGTGGGGTACCAAAAAATAAAAAAAAAGGATGCAGTAGTGATGGAATTTTTTTTTTATTTAACGAAATTTATATTTTTTTTATAACGAAATTGTAATTAATTTTTAATAAAGTGTGTGTGTTTCACTTTTTCCCCCCTCTCTTTTTTGAAATTTTTTAGGTAGTACTACTACTTTCAGCATGGAACACACTGTTCCATGATGGGAGTAGTAGTACCTGTACTAAAAGCCATATTCCCCGATGCGATCGTCCATAATATAGCGGAGATGTGGAGCGGCTCTATACAGCGCTCGCATCCCTGCTCTGTACTCTGACCAGTGATGTGAAAAGAACATCACTCATTCATATTTTCCGCCCAGAGTGGGGATTGGCTGGATGGTTGCAGCCAATCACAGCTCTCAGAGGGAAATATGAATGAGTGATGTTCTATTCACATCACTGGCCAGAGTACAGAGCAGGGATGCGAGCGCTGTATAGAGCCGCTCCGCATCTCTACAATAGATAGGACGATCACAGCGGATGTCAGGAGTGATACCCACTTTAATCTGTCTATTAATGAAGGTACTATTACTCCCATCATGGAGCACACTCTGTTCCATGCTGGGATCTGTAGTACCTGCAGTTAAGGAAAGATCACAGCGGATCTCACTCCTGACACCCGCTGTAATTCTCATGTATAATGCATAGATGCGGGCGGCCACTTTTCTATGGTCCCTTGCACTGACATAGTTACATAGTTAGTATGGTCGAAAAAAGACATATGTCCATCATGTTCAACCAGGGAATTGAAGGGTAGGGGTGTGGCGCGATATTGGTGAAGGGATGGGATTTTATATTTCTTTATAAGCATTAATGTTATTTTGTTCCAGGAATGTATCTAATCCTGTTTTAAAGCTGTAAATTTTTCCTGCTGTGACCAGTTCCTGAGGTAGACTGTTCCATAAGTTCACAGTTCTCATGGTAAAGAAGGCGTGTCGCCCCTTGAGACTAAACTTTTTCTTCTCCAGACGGAGGGAGTGCCCCCTCATCCTTTGGGGGGGTTTAACCTGGAACAGTTTTTCTCCATATTTTTTTGTATGGGCCATTAATATACTTATATACATTTATCATATCCCCCCTTAAACGTCTCTTCTCAAGACTAAACAATTGTAACTCCTTTAATCGCTCCTCATAGCTAAGATGTTCCATGCCCCATATTAGTTTAGTCGTGCGTCTCTGCACCCTTTCCAGCTCCACAGTGTCCCTTTTATGGACAGGCGACCAAAACTGAACAGCATATTCCAGGTAAGGCCGTACCAATAGTTTATAAAGGGGGAGTATTATGTCCCTGTCCCTCGAGTCCATGCCTCTTTTGATACATGACAATATCCTGCTGGCTTTGGAAGCAGCAGCCTGACATTGCATGCTATTCTGTAGTCTGTGATCTACAAGTACACCCAGATCCTTCTCTACCAGTGACTCTGCCAGTTTAATCCCCCCTAAGACATATGATGCATGCATGTTATTAGTACCCAGATGCATAACTTTACATTTATCCACATTGAACCTCATTTGCCAAGTGGATGCCCAGACACTTAGTCTATCCAAGTCATCTTGTAACTTATGCACATCCTCTATAGACTGTACCGTGCTACAAAGCTTGGTGTCATCTGCAAAGATAGAAACAGAGCTGTTAATACCATCCTCTATATCATTGATAAATAAATTAAACAACAGCGGTCCCAGTACTGAACCTTGGGGTACACCACTAATAACCGGGGACCAATCAGAGTACGAATCATTGACCACCACTCTCTGGGTACGATCCATGAGCCAGTGTTCAATCCAGTTACAAACTAAAGTTTCCAAACCCAAAGACCTTAACTTACCTGTCAGACGTCTGTGAGGGACAGTATCAAACGCTTTAGCAAAATCCAGAAACACTATATCCACAGCCATTCCTCTGTCAAGGCTTCTACTCACCTCTTCATAAAAGCAAATTAGATTGGTTTGACAACTTCTATCCTTAGTAAACCCATGCTGGTTATCACTTATAATACAATTATCCCCTATGTATTCCTGTATGTAATCCCTTATAAGTCCTTCAAACAATTTACCCACAATGCACGTTAGACTTACCGGTCTATAGTTTCCTGGGGAAGACCTAGAGCCCTTTTTGAAGATTGGCACCACATTCGCCTTGCGCCAGTCCCTTGGCACAATACCAGACACCAGAGAATCTCTAAATATCATGAACAAGGGTACAGATATTACTGAACTTACCTCTCTAAGAACTCTTGGGTGCAATCCATCTGGCCCTGGAGATTTGCTTACATTTATATTACTTAACTTACCTTGTACCATCTCTACATTAAGCCAGTTCAGTACATTACATGATGTGTTACCAGCACTGACCTGGCCAATGTCAGCTCCTTTTTCCATAGTGTATACAGAATTAAAGAACCCATTCAGTAGCTCCGCCTTCTCTTGATCGCCCGTGACAACCTCCCCATTATCATTATTAAGGGGTCCTACATGCTCTGTCCTTGTTTTTTTTGCATTTATATATCTAAAAAAAATATTTAGGATTAGTTTTGCTTTCTTTGGCCACCTGTCTCTCATTTTGAATTTTTGCTGTTTTTATTACATTTTTACAGATTTTATTAAGCTCTTTGTACTGTTTAAATGTTATCGCTGACCCATCAGATTTGTATTTTAAGGCAATTTTTTTGTTGTTTATTGCTCTTTTAACATAATTTGTCAGCCATGTAGGATTTAGTTTTAATCGTTTATATTTGTTCCCCTTTGGTATATATTTAGCTGTATAGTTATTTAGAGTTGATTTAAAGATGTTCCATTTACCTTCTGTATCAGTATTTGACAACACCTCCCCCCAGTCTATGTCCTGTAGTGCAGCCCTCAGCCCAGGGAAGTTTGCCTTTTTAAAGTTATATGTTTCTGCCTTCCCCGCCTGACATATATATATACACCTATTCATATTTCCCACAGAGAGTTGTGATTGGCTGGAACCATCCGGCCAATCACAGCTCTCTGCGGGAAATATGAATAGGTGTATATATACGGCAGTGCAGGGGACCTTAGAAGAGAGGCCGCATCTATACATTATACAGGAGGACGTAACGGAACCTGTCAACGGGTGATCTGTCAATTAGTACATGTACTACTACTCCCATTATGGAACAGTGTGTGTTCCATGTTGGGAGTAGTAGTACCACCTTAAAAATAAAGAATAAAAAGTGAAAAACATACACACACTACATTTTTATTATTGTCGGCTATGTCTTTAGTGCCCTGCCCGCACCCATAAATTGATTCCTGTTTAAAAATTAATAAACATTTTGTTATAAAAAAGAACATTTCTTTAAATACATTTTTTTCAATAACCACTGTATCTTTTTTATAATTTTTTTTTAATGGTACCCTACGAAATTTTATTAAATAAGGTATCTCCAGAATAAAAAATGCCTGAAAAAACACCAAAGTTAAAACCCACGTGGCGTTTTTCTTGGTGTTTTTTTTTTACTCCCACAGACTTCTGAAAAATGCCAAAAAAGAGTGAAAAAACGCCAAAAGGATTATAAAAAGCCAAACTAAAAAACACCAAGTGGAAAAATAATTTAGCAATTTCTCATTGATTTATAGCTAACATCTGGCCACAGCGTTTTTTTGCCGAAAAAACATCATGCGGCAGAATTGGCGTTTTTCTTGGCATTTAAAAAAAACATTAAAATAAATAAAAAAAAGTAGAAACAGTGGCTCAGGACAGGAAGACTGTCCTTCTGATGAGATATGAGAATTTGGTATTACTTTTCCCTCGATTGCTGTTTTTTTATGAACTGCTGTTTATGCAATTCTCCCCCCGACCTACGATGGCCCCGACATATGATCATTTCAACATACGATGGCCTCTCAGAGGCCATCGCATGTTGAAGGCAGCATCAACATACGATGCTTTTGTATGTCGGGGCCATCGCATAAACGGCTATCCGGCAGCGCAGACTGCTTCAGCTGCCACCGGATAGCTGTTTACGGTGCCCCGTGTGGTCCGCTGACGATCACTTACCTGTCCTCGGGGCTCCGGCGCGTCATCTTCGGGATCCCCTGCATCGTCGGCACTCTCCATCGTCGTCATCACGTCTCTGCGCACGCCGTCCCTGTCATCCAATAGGAGCGGCGTGCGTAGCGACGTGAAGACGGCGACGGAGAGCGAGGATGCCGGGGAAGCAGAGGCCCTGCCAGAGCATCGGGGACGCGGCGACAGTGATGGAGGGCGACATCCAGGTCAGCGGTGACAGTCCGGAGCGGCGGGGACAGGTGAGTATAACCTCCAATACCAGTGATCTTCAACCTGCGGACCTTCAGATGTTGCAAAACTACAACTCCCAGCATGCCCGGACAGCCGTTGGCTGTCCGGGCATGCTGGGTGTTGTAGTTTTGCAACATCTGGAGGTCCGCAGGTTGTAGACCACTGTCCTATACTTTACATTGCACGGATCCCTCAACGTACGATGGTTTCAACAAACGATGGTCCATTTGGAACGGATTACCATCGTATGTTGGGGGACCACTGTACTTATAGTGCACACACACGCTAAAGATTTCATGTGCCAACAGAAGTACACACAATTTCATTTGTAGGCTTCTAGATACACAATAGTTTACTTGTAGGCAAGGATTTAGAACAATGTGAGGAAATCATAATTGCCCCTTTAAAAATGGCCCAAAGACTGGTAATGTCCCAGTTCTGAACGTGCAGTTTACAGGCAGGTGAATGCCTCTTCAGAGAGAGTGGTTATAGATTGATCTCGTATCCTTCCTAAATAGCTCTTTCTTGTTCATTCCCTGTTTACTAGTTAACCCAATGCAGCCTATTTTAGTCAACCACAGCCATCTGAAGGAGGATTGTGCCGTAGCCCTCTGGGTTTTAACTTGACACCATATTTAGTATGTTAAGATGTGGCTGGCCTCTATATTTCATATCCGGTATGTTGATGGGATTCCTAGAGGATCCTTGCTTTCCTTTTTGGGATGTCTCAGAGTCCCCTTGGATCAGGAGGTTGTCAGAGGTTGTTTTACTGGGAAGGTTTGGAAAGCTGAAAATTGCAGCCTCTTTCTAAATTCACTTGGCATTGATGAGGAGCAGAAATGAACAGCGCTGCTGAATTCTCTCCAGAGTTCAGAAACCCAGCTCTCCGCAGCTTCAGTGCCCCTCATTTTCATACTATTACCAGAGGAACAATGGGAAACAGAGAACACTTAGAAAACTGGACAAATAGACAGTATCAAATGAAAAACTCTCACATGTTTATTCACGGGAACCATTCATTAACCCTTAAACTAGAACTGTGCAGCAGATTTTGTTGCCCAACATTTGAAAACAGGAATTCTAACTTGTGTGAGGTTTGACTGCAACTAGAGATGAGCGAACTTACAGTAAATTCGATTCGTCACAAACTTCTCGGCTCGGCAGTTGATGACTTTTCCTGCATAAATTAGTTCAGCTTTCCGGTGGGCTGAAAAAGGTAGACACATTCCTAGGAAAGAGTCTCCTAGGACTGTATCCACCTTTTCCAGCCCACCGGAAAGCTGAACTAATTTATGCAGGAAAAGTCATCAACTGCCGAGCCGAGAAGTTCGTGACGAATCGAATTTACTGTAAGTTCCCTCATCTCTAACTGCAACATTGCACCAGTTGTTTTAGACCGATTATACATCCATACCTTTCAATGGTAGCTTTACAGTTTGACACCCAACAGACAGCTCTTTATAACACTTAAAGGGGGAGATTTATCAAAACCTGTCCGGAGGAAATGTTGCCCAGTTGCCTATAGCAACCAATCAGATCGCTTCTTTCATTTAAAAAAAAAAGCTTCTGAAAAATTAAAGAAGCGATCTGATTGGTTGCTATGGGCAACTCAGAAACTTTTCCTCTGCTCTGGAAAGGTTTTGATAAATCTCCCTCTGTGGGGGAGATTCATCAAAACCAGTGTAGAGGAAAAGTTGTGCAGTTGCCCATAGCAACCAATCCGATTGCTTCTTTCATTTTTTAAAAGGCCTCTGAAAAATGAAAGAAGCGAGCTGATTGGTTGCTATGAGCAACTCAGTAACTTTACCTCTGGACAGGTTTTGATAAATCTCCCCCTTTATTTCGACAACAAATTAGGCAACAGTCACATCAAAGTGAAGCCAGAATTTCAATGCAACAACGGACTGACTGGGAATTCCGTGTAGCTAGAAATGTTATACCATCCCACAGGATATGGTTTGGGATTTCTTCTTTTGTTCTGTTCTATAAATATAGAGGAGAGTAGCTGTAGGGAGTGAAGAAGTAACAAGTGCATCCAAGCTCTGGTGTCTGGGAGGACTTCCCTGCCACATAAGGCTGAGTTCACACCACGTTTTTCAAGTACGGTTCCCACATGGGTTTTCATCATAGAAAACGTATGGAACCGTATTGAAAACCATATGCATCCGGTTGCGTACGGTTTGCTTGCAATATGTTTTTTTCCCGTAGTCAAAACCGTGGTTGACCAAGGTTTTGTCTCCAGGTTAAAAACCGTATTGCAACCGCATGGACGTCAATGGGAAACACACATGTACACGGTTCCATACAGTAAACTGTATATGTTTTTTACTTTGCACATGCGCATTTGCATACTACAGCCCCCACCCAACACCCCTCCCACCCCACACCCTCCTTCCAGAAGTCTGCAGAAGAATTCTGTACATGCTCAAACACCACAGAGGAGTCTGCGAGCCATCTTGGTACACCTCATCTATGTGTTTAATGTGAGTAAATAGCAGCCATTTTCTTTTAACATGCTGGATTAACCCTGTATAGTATCTGTAGTGCCCATGCAGCCATCTTGGTACACCTTGCATGCTTTTATATGTGATTTTAGGGCTGCCATGGGGGACCCAGGTTGTGAAACACCTTGGTTAATCTTTTCTCAGTGTCTTTATATTCTTTATTACATTCTTTTTTTTTGTTTTTGTTTTAAAAAAGGCCTATTGTTTAGATTAGCAACAGCAGGAGGAGGTACCCTGTTGGCAAAACAAATATGTAGAATAATGCTTTTTTGTAGACAACTCAATTTAATAGATATGGATATTTTAAGGCATGTTGGGTTTTATATGAATGTATATGATGATATGGTGGGATGACGTGTTTGTTTAATGTATGTGAGTTCTTTTTTTTTTAAATGTTGTCTCTTATTATTTTATTTTCATTACATATAGATTTCCCAAGTTGTCATTTTCAGAATACGAGAGTGAGACCTCCAACCATTTTCTCGCTGTAGTTTTTTTTAACCCCTTTACGACCACGGACATAAATGTACGTCCTGGTTTGGCGGGACTTCCCACACCAGGACGTACATTTACATCCTGTGTATGACCGCGCGCATCGGAAGGGTGCTCGCGTCATACATGGCAGGTTCCTGCTGCTAGCTGTAATGGCCGACATCCGCGATCCATTAACCCCTCAGATGCCGTGATCAATACAGATCACGGCATCTGTGGCATTGCGGTACTTTGATTGGATGATCAGATCGGCCGCAGCGCTGCCATGGCGATCCGATCATCCAGCATGGCGGCCGGAGGTCCCCTCACCTGGCTCTGGTCGTCTCCCGGGGTCTTCCTCTCTGGTCTGAGATCGAGCAGACCAAAGCAGAAGATCACCGATAATACTGAGCAGTGCTGTGTCCTATTCATAGCACTGCACAGTATTAGCAATCAAAGGATTGCTATAGATAGTCCCCTATGGGACATAAAAAGTGTAAAAAAAAGTTAAAAACTACAACTCCCAGAATGCAGACCGTACATGCTGGGAGTTGTAGTTTTGCAACAGCTGGAGGCACATGGGTTGGAATCACTGAGCTAGAGTCTGTTTTCTAACTCAGTGGTTCCCCACCAGCGTGCCTACAGCTGTTGTAAAACTACATCTCCCAGCTTGTACGGTCTGTCAGTGCATTCTGGGAGTTGTCATTTTGCCACAGCTGAAGGTTTGGGGCGCCCCCCCCCCCATGTGAATGTACAGAGTACATTCAAACGGGCGGGTTTACAGTGGGTTTCCGTCTACAAGTTTGAGCTGCGGTAAATTCTCCGCCACAGTTCAAACTCCCAGCGGAAAACTTACTGTGAACCCCCGCCTGTGTGAATGTACCCTAAAAACACTACACTAACAAATAATAAAAAGTAAAACACTACATATACGCCCCCTAACACGTCATCGTCCCCCCCAATAAAAAGGAAAAATGTCTCATACGGCAGTGTTTCCTAAACGGAGCCTCCAGCTGTTGCAAAACCACAACTCCCAATATTGCCGGACAGCCATAGACTGTCCTGGCAGGCTGGGAGTCTTGCAACAGCTGGAGGCACTCTGTTTGGGAAATACTGCTGTAGGGTTTTGGTGGAGACAATTGCAAATTCCTTATTTAAGCCTCAAATGCGCAAGGTGCTCTCTCACTTCGGAGTCCTGACGTATTTCAAGGCAACAGTTTAGGGCCACATATGGGGTATTTCCGTACTCAGGAAAAATTGTTTAACAAATTTTGGGGGGATTTTTTTCCTTTTACCCCTTATGAAAAGGTAAACTTGGGGGCTACACCAGCATGTTAGTGTAAAAAAATTAAAATTTTTACACTAACATGCTGGTGTTGCCCCATACTTTTCATTTTCACAAGAGGTAAAAGGAGAAAAAGACCCCCAAAATGTCTAATGTAATTTCTCCTGATTAAGGAAATACCCCATATGTGGGCGTAAAATGCTCTGCGGAGGAATTACATGGCTCAGGAGTGAGAGCGCACTATGTACATTTGAGGCCTAATTTGGTGATTTGCACAGGGGTGGCTGATTGTTACACAGTTCTGACATGAACGCAAAAAAACCCACCCATATGTGACCCCATTTTGGAAACTACACCCCTCACGGAACCTAACGTGGTATAGTGAGTCTTAACAACCCACAGGTCTTTGACAAATTTTCGTTAATGTTGGACATGAAAATTAAAAATTTGTTTTCTTTTCCCTGAAATGCTGGTGTTACCTCAAAATTTTTCATTTTCACAAGGGGTAATAGGAAAAAAGCCCCCCCAAAATTGTAACCCCATTTCTTCTGAGTATATAAATACCCCATATGTGGATGTAAAGTTCCGGTTGGGCGAACTACAATTCTCAGAAGAGAAGGGGCACCATTGGGCTTTTTTAGAGAGAATTAGGCTGGAATTGAAGGCTATGTATGTTTACAAAGCCCCCATGGTGCCAGAACAGTGGACCCCTCCATATGTGACCCCATTTGGAAACTACACCCTTCACGGAATGTAACAAGGGGTAAAGTGAGCATTTACGCCCCACAGGTGTCTGACAGATTTTTTGAACAGCCGTCCGTAAAAATGAAAAATGTAATTTTTCATTTGCACAGCCCACTGTTCCAAAGATCTGTCAAATGCCTGTGGGGTATAAATGCTCACTGCACCTCTTATTAAATTCTGTGAGGGGTGTAGTTTCCAAAATAGTGTTTTTTTTTTTTTACTTTTCTGGCATCATGGGGGCTTCCTAAATGCGACATGCCCCCAAAAACCATTTCAGCAAAATCCGCTCTCCAAAAGCCCAATGTCGCTCCTTCCCTTCTGAGCATTGTAGTGCACCCACAGATCACTTTACATCCACATATGAGGTATTTCCTTACTCGAGAGAAATGGGGTTACAAATTTTGTGGGGCATTTTCTCCTATTACTCCTTGTGAAAATTAAAAGTTTGGGGTAACACCAGCATTTTAGTGTTAAAAATTAAATTTTTCATTTTCACGTCCCACTTTAACGAAAGTTCGTCAATCACCTGTGGGGTGTTATGGTTCACTGTACCCCTTGTTACGTTCCTTGAGGGTGTAGTTTCCAAAATAGTATGCCATGTGTTTTGTTTTTTTTTTTTGCTGTTCTGGCAACATAGAGGCTTCCTAAATGCGACATGCCCCCCAAAAACCATTTCAGCAAAATTTGCTTTCCAAAAGCCAAATGTGACTCCTTCTCCTCTGAGCATTGTAGTTCGCCCGCAGAGCATTTTATGCCCTAACATCGGGTACTTCCATACTCAGAATAGATGGGGTTAAAAATTTTGGGGGGCAATTTCTCCCATTACCTTTTGTAAAAATGGTAAATTTGGGGGAAAAAACTGCACTTTAGTGAAACATTTTTTTTTTCATTTACACATCCAACTTTAACGAAAAGTCGTCATACCCCTCTGGGGTGTTAAGGCTCACTGGACCCCTTGTTACGTGCCTTGAGGGGTGTAGTTTCCAAAATAGTATGCCATGTGTTTTTTCTCTCTGTTCTGGCACCATAGGGGCTTCCTAAATGTGACATGCCCCTCAAAAACCATTTCAGAAAAACTCACTCTCCAAAATCCCATTGTTGCTCCTTCCCTCCCCTTGATTCACATATTGTATTTGTGAATCAATATATAATTTATTGGAATATACATTTTCCTTACAAGCAGAGAGCTTCAAAGTTAGAAAAATGCTAAATTTTCAATTTTTTCATCACATTTTGGAAATTTTCACCTAGAAATGATGCAAATATCGACCAAAAATTACCACTAACATAAAGTAGAATATGTCACAAAAAAACTATCTCTGAATCATAATGAAAAGTAAAAGCATCCCAGAGTTATTAATGCTAAAAGTGACAGTGGTCAGAATTGCAAAAAATGCTCCCGTCCTTAGGGTTATAATGGGCTCCGTCACCAAGGAGTTAACGAAGAGCCCATAAGTGTCTGTATGTGTATTTTTAAGTCGTTTCCATTCTCATCCCCCCTCTTTTTTTTTTAATAAAATGAGCTAGCTGGCAGGTGACAACCCCCACAGAATTTCCTGTTGATCCCCCAAGACAAGGATGAAGTGGATAAAGGACACAACATATGTCCACTAGTGAGGTATGAAGATAATGGTCAAATTATTGAATTAAAGGGATTGTGCGCTGCCCTGCCTTTCGGAGCTCCGCTCGCAGCGTCCGGAAGTTCATTACTCCGAACGCTGTGTGCGGGCTTCTGTGTTCGCGGCCGCCCCCTCGTGACGTCATGCTCGGCCCCCTCGTGACGTCATGCCCGCCCCCTCAACAAAAGTCTATGGGAAGGGGGCGTGACAGTGGTCGCGCCCCCTTCCCATAGACTTTTGTTGAGATGGCGGGCGTGATGTCACGCGGGGGCGGCCGCGAACACGGAGCCCGCACACAGCGTTCGGAGTAATAAACTTCCGGATGCTGCGAGCAGAGCTCCGAAAGACAGGGCAGTGCACAACCCCTTTAAGAGATTTTTGAAACGTGGAAAAAATTCAAATCACCTGTCAATGTTAAAAATTTTGAAATTTACCAAAGTTATCTATATGTTAGATGTTTAATATTAAAAAAGGGCTTTTTAAAAAGTATTTTAGTGAGGTGATTGGTTGCTATGACCAACTATGCTAATTTACATCAAGGCTTCAGATATAAACGCTCCACAGATTGGCCCTTTTTGTTCCTTTGTGTTGTTGTTGTTCACGATGTCAACTTGATGTATTGGTCATGCTAGGTTTTGCACGCCATGATGTTGTAGTCATTTATAGATATGCTATTATGATAGTGTAGCACACTGTATCCTCCTCTTTTTAAATTTTTAGGTACAACAAAAAAACTTTTTTTTTTTAGTTTAAAGTTATAAATTTTTTGGTTTAACCTAAATCTACGTCCTGGTGCGGTGGTACTTTATGCACCAGGATGTACATTTACGTCCTATACATGACCGCGAGCATCAGAGCGATGCTCGGGTCATACGTGGCAGTTACCGGCTGCTGATAGCAGCCAGGGACCCGCCGGTAATGGCTAACATCCACAATTGCACGGTTGTCCGCCATTAACCCCTCAGATGCCGTGTTCAATACAGATCTCGACAACTGCGGGAGTGCAGTCACTAAAATGGATGATCAGATCGCCCGCAGCGCTGCCGCAGAGATCCGATCATCCAGAATGGCAGAAGGAGGTCCCTCACCTGCCTCCGCTGCCTTCCACGGGTCTTCTGCTCTGGTCTGAGATCGAGCAGACCAGAGCAGAAGATGACCGATAACACTGATCAGTACTACGCCCTATGCATAGTACTGAACAGTATTAGCAATCGAATGATTGCTATAAATAGTCCCTTATGGGGACTATTAAAGTGTAAAAATAAAAGTTAAAAAAGTTAAAAATGTAAGTTAAAAAAAAAGTGAAAAATCCCCTCCCCCAATAAAAATGTAAATTGTCAGTTTTTCCCCATTTTACCCCCAAAAAGTTAAAAAAACATTTATAAACATATTTCGTATCACCGCGTGCGTAAATATCCGAACTAATAAAATATAATGTTAATTATCCCGTATGGTGAACGACATGAAAGTTAAAAAAAAGTCCAAAATATATGCTTTTTTTTTTATAACATTTTATTCCAAATAAAATTTATCAAAAATGTATTAAAAGTTTTATATGTGCAAATGTGGTATAAAAAAAAATTACAGATCACAGCGCAAAAAATTTGCCCCATACCGCCACTTATACGGAAAAATGAAAAAGTTATAGGTCAGCAAAATAGAGGGATTTTAAAGGGGTACTCCGGCGCTTAGACATCTTATTCCCTATCCAAAGGGGATAAGATAGGGGATAAGATGCCTGATCGCGGGGGTCCCGCCGCTGGGGACCCCCCGTGATCTTGCACCCCGCACCCCGTTTATAATCAGTCCCCGGAGCATGTTCGCTCCGGGTCTGATTACCGGCGACCACCGGGCAGGCGGCGTGTGACGTCATGCCTCCGCCCCTCAATGCAAGCCTATGGGAGGGGGCGTGACAGCTGTCCAAGAGTTGAGCATACTCAGTTGCAAAAGTGTAAACCCCAGAAAAATGCTCAATGATGTCATTTATTTTCCATTCAAAGTCTGCAAATGGATCGGATTGTCTAGCATGAGACCAGTGCAATGTTAAAATGTAATTTGTCCTAATTTTGTATTTATAACATTTTAAATTGCAGAAATCTAGGAAAGAAAAAAATATCCATTATGAAGGGGACCAGAGGATGTGATCCATTATGTGCAGGAGAGACCATCCCTATGGGATAAATCCCATGCCAAACATCATGAAAACAGTTGCACGCGTAGGAGATGGGAGGAAATATATATTAAAATTTTTCCTGATTTCTTGTCTTATGATGAAAAACTACAGGAGGCCATGGGTTAGAATCTTCCTGTTTTTATGTATGATAGTGTGTAAAAAGGTATTCCCCTGTTTGATGTTTTCAAAATACACAATGGCCCACATTTATCATCGTAGGTGTAAGTGAAGCATTTTTTTTACACCTTTTTTTTTTGGGTGCTGATAATGTGTAGGAGCACCACATTTATTAAATGGTTAAAGAGCATTTGATAAATTTTGTGCAGGTCTCATTTTCTGAAATTTCTCTCTTCACATACACCAGAAAGCTTAGCTAAGTCTGGGCTGGTGTAGTTTTAGAGACTTTTCAGTGGTTTTGCGCCTTTTTTGCTCCTTTTTACAAAAAGGAGCAGTTGATAAAACCCTTCCATATCATGTGTATTGCCAAAATCAGTGGATTGCAACTCAAAATCAGCAGAAATGTGTAAACAAAAAGGCGCAAAAAAAGGCGCAAAAAACCCTGCTTGCTCTTTTTTTTTGCCCCTTTTTAGACATAAAAAGCAGTCTAAAGACAATGATAAATGTGGGCTAATGTTTGTTCTTTTCCATAGCTGAACACATAGAAAAAAAATGGCGGTCATTGAGAGATAGTTTCTTCAAGTGGTTCCAATTTCCAATTTACCGAGTTGGTCAGCAGCTAAAAAAAACTACATACAAACATGCCGAACGTCTGGCCTTCCTTCAAAAGGTCCAGGAAATGCAATTGTAAGTGTACGTTTAAATATTGCCTTATTTTTTGGGCACAAACCATAAATAAATACCCTGCTTGTATAGTCATTGAATTACAACATTATTCCTTTTTAGTTTATGTTTTGAAAAATTGCACATATGCCCATAAGATTGCATTTTTTATTTTGCTGTGGTCTTCTTTAAAATGAACGAGTAGTTACTAATTGCAATTGTATAGTGTTTGCTCACCTTTTTTTTTTTTTTTTTTTTTTTTAAGAAATTTGCCCCATGTACTTTAAAATAGCAAACTTAGACAATTTTTGGATAAAAATTTTAGACTCATAACGCAGTCTGTTAGATCTTACTATTATAAAATATTCTATCTACATTCACCTACACTATTGATACAAAAGAGCTACTACACTTTTTAGAACAACTTTGAATACTGGATTTCCTACTACATCTCCTCACCCAGAAGATTATGATAAGTGGTCCCCCACCCAGCCTATGTCGTGATTTCCTCATGACACTTATTCCCTCCATGGAGAGGATTTCAGAGGAGCAACAGGCCTTCTACAAACAAAAACTAATAAAAATTATGCATGAATTTCTAAATCCCCCCCTGCTCCCCCTGCTCCTATGTATCCCCCACCATCCCCATCATTCCAATCCCAGAGACTAAGACCATATATACCTCCCTACCCTCAACGATATGAAGAAACATTTGAGGGAGAGGAGGGCCAGGTCTACAGACGTATGTAGATTTTTTTTTAACGTATTATGCACTGTGTGTGTTTGGCAGCATATACGAATAGGTGGCTACGCAATAGGGGATTCTATAAATGTGGAGCCAACCGTTGCGAATCTTGTGATGTAGCAAAGGTCAGTAAGAATTTCCCTGGTGCCACGGAAGGTCAAAGTTATGACATCAAGCAATATGTCAATTGCAATTCAATAAACATAGTGTATGTAATAGAATGCACTACCTGTAACCTGAGGTATGTAGGATGCACCTCCCGGCCATTAAAAGTCAGGATCCGCGAACATTTATATGACACGGTCAAAACTGAAAGTAATAGGAACAAATCGGGTGCATCTCTGCATTTCTCTCAGGTTCACAATGGTAGTGTAGCTAGCTTTAAAGCATATGGAATCGAAAGAGTTAATAAAGCTGCAAGAGGAGGTGACATGCAAAGGAAATTGTTCAGCCGGGAAGCCTTCTGGCAATATAAACTGCGAACGAGAGCTCCCCATGGTTTGAACAAAAGAAAGGAATTTATGCTGCACTACTAATGATCCAGTATTTGCTCACACCTTGTGGCAGCTAGGAACTAACTTTCCCATTACTAGATCCCCTTGGTTTGTAAGGACAGCAAGGTTTGAGCAACACATACATGCACATCAGTTCACACAGTGCGTTATTTGAATTGTGATTTATCAAATGTCTTTAATGGAACTGAACTAGCATTGTTACACGATTTATACTCCAGTACATCTCCTGTTGAACATGAATTCATAAACCGTTGATCCATGTATTGTCATCTCCGCAATCTCCAACATTTAATAACAAGTTTTCTCGTTATTGGGAGATATTGGTGGTGACAAGTGAGATGGTCAGTTAAGAAAATGCAACAGTCAAGTTTTAAAGTATATCTGTTTGTTTTTCATTTTAAATAACAATGTTTGTTACACATTCTGTCTATTGAGTATGTGCTCCTCCCCCTTGAATCAGGTATTTAGGAGGTAGGATGCACACAGGTGTTATGGTGATCAAGAACGCGCATGCCTTCGAAACGCATCCATGTGAGTTGCCTGCCGGATTGGTGATGGTGTTTGGAGTGTGCTCTTCGTTTTAAAGGAAAGAATTCAATTCAACATTTTAAAGGCACTGCTGGACTACTTCTTTCTTCAATTGCTGACACATATGAAGCCAGGCCAGGCTTGAAGTCCGCGCAGACCGTGGAGGAGGTGAGCTGAAAGAACTTTTTGTTTTCATGTTCCATTTATTCTGACTGCCATATTTGGAGTCGGGAAGGAATTTTTACCTCTAGTATGAGGGTTTTTTGCCTTCCTCGAGATCAACTCAATAGGGACTTATTAGGGTTATAGGTTGAACTTGATGGACTCTGGTCTTTTTTCAACCTTATGAACTATGTTACAATGTATGCATCTATTGCCTTAAATCTATTGTTGCTAAGGACCTTGTTGTTAAGGGAAGTATGCACTGGTGAACATGTGACTTATCAGCCCAATGGGGTCTCTCAAAATTGTCCCCTATAGTGAGGTCAGAGTTCAGTTCTCTCTCTTGTTGCTAAGGTACAGTTTGGTGAAGTCTGTCTGTGAGTTGGATCTGAAAGGAGGCCTGAGGCCTAGTCCAGCAACCAAGCATCAACTACCAGTAAAAACCCCATACGGTAAGCTTACAGTCTTGGGGATATTATAAAAGTCAAGCCAGTCATATAAAGCACAATCAACTACACCCTGCAACTCCTTCATGCTGATCTGAGCTGTAATGGATTGTACGATCTTTCCAACCACAATAAAGCAAGCCAGTTAACCGTAACCATCGGAGTGATTATTTGCCCAGTGCCTGGGACAAGTGAAGCTGGCCTACCTCGGGTGGTGTATAGGTCAACCACGCCCTGGCCTCACGAAACGGTTAATTACATATTACCCCATCTGACACCTCATAAGCACCCTCCCACCATCCTCTCAGCTGATCGGGACATCATTGAGGGGGCTTGGCGTGACATCACGAGGGGCGTGATGTGACATCAAGACCCCCGCCGCCCGCCTGATGACAGGGTGCTGCAGGAGAGATCGTGGGGGTGCCCAGCAGCGGGACCCCCGCGGACAGACATCTTATCCCCTATCCTTTGGATTGGGGATAAGATGTCTAGGGGCAGAGTACCCCTTTAACCCCTTCCCGACCTATGACATACCTGTACGTCATGAGTGGGAAGGTGTTCCCGACCCATGACGTACCTGGTACATCCTGAACATTTTTGCCGCTACTCGTGGCATCCCGCAGCGCCCGGTAAGATGGTGGCTATCACTGATAGCCAGCCATCTTACCATGCGACCACAGGGGGGTTTCATCCCCCACCCCCCCCAGCGATCGCTGCTATCAGCTAGTCAAATCTGACTAGCTGATAGCAGCGCGGTGTGTGAGTCCCGATCACGGGGATCGGGACACACACCGCTCTGCTAAGTGTCCCTTACCCATCCCCCGGCGTCACTTACCCGGCCATGCGGTGTCCCGAGCGGTCCCGGCGTGAGCGGCGTCCTCCAGGTGGTCCCGGCGGTGGTGCGAGTTTGCAGCAGCAGGGCGGCATCTTGATTGGCAGCAGTGAGATCGCCGTAAAGCGATCTCACCGCTGCCTCTGAGAGTTTCGAAACTGCAACTCCCAGCATGCCCAGACAACCTTTGGCTTTTTGTGCATGCTGGGAGTTGTAGTTTTGCAACATCTGGAGGTCCACAGTTTGGAGACCACTGTATAATGGTCTCCAATCTGTGCTCTTCTAGATGTTGCAAAACTACAAATCTCAGCATGCTCAGTCTGTCCAGGCATGCTGGGAGTTGTAGTTCTGTAACTTCTGGAAGAGCACAGATTGGAGACCATTATACAGTGGTCTCCAAACTATGGACCTCCAGATGTTGCAAAACTACAACTCCCAGCATGCCAGACTGCCCAAGCATGCTGGAAGTTGTAGTTCGACAACATCTGATCCTTCAGATATTGCCGAACTACAACTTCCAGCATGCCTGGGCAGTCTGGGCATGCTCGGAGTTGTAGTTTTGCAACAGCTGGATGTTTGTCCCTCCCCCCTCCCCCCAATGTGAATGTACAGGGTACACTCACATGGGCGGAGGTTTACAGTGAGTGCTGCAAGTTTGAGATGGCGCAAATTTTGCGCTGCAGCTCAAACTCCCAGCAGCAAACTTGCTGTGAACCTCTGCCCGTCTGACTGTACCCTAAAAACACTACACTACACTTACACTAGCCTAAAATAAAAAGTAAAAAACACTACATATACACATACCCCTACACTGCCCCCCTCCCCTCCCCAATAAAAATGAAAAACGTCTGGTACGCTACTGTTTCCAAAATGGAGCCTCCAGCTGTTGCAAAACAACAACTCCCAGTATTGAAAGACAGCCATTGACCGACCAGGCATGCTGGGAGTTTTACAACAGCTGGAGGCACCCTGTTTGGGAATCACTGACGTACAATACCCCTATGTCCACCACTATGCAAATTCCTTATTTAGGCCTCAAATGCGCATGGCGCTCTCTCACTTTGGAGCCCTGTCGTATTTCATGGCAACAGTTTTGCGACACATATGGGGTATCGTCGTACTCGGGAGAAATTGCCTTACAAATTTTGGGGGGCTTTTTCTTCTTTAACCCCTATGAAAAGGTGAAGTTAGGGTCTACACCAGCATGTTAGTGTATAAAAATTAATTTTTTTACACTGACATGCTGGTGTTGCCGCATACTTTTCATTTTCACAAGAGATAAAAGGGAAAAAAGACCCTCGAAATTTGTAATGCAATTTCTCCCGAGTACGGAGATACCCCATATGTGGGCGCAAAGTGCTCTGGGGGCGCACAACAAGGCCCAGAAGGGAGAGTGCACCATGTACATTTGAGGTGATTTGCACAGGGGTGGCTGATTGTTACAGCAGTTCTGACATAAACACAAAACAATAAATATCCATATGTGACCCCATTTTGGAAACTACACCCCTCATGTAATGTAATAAGGGGTACAATGAGCATTTACGCCCCACAGGTGTCTGACAAATTTTTGGAACAGTGGTCTGTGCAAATGAAAAATAAAATTTTTCATTTGCACAGACCACTGTTTCAAATATCTGTCAAATGCCAGTGGGGTGTAAATGCTCACTGCACCCCTTATTAAATTCCATGAGGGGTGTAGTTTCCAAAATGGGGTCACATTTGGGGGGGGTCCACTTTTCTGGCACCATAGGGGCTTCCTAAATGCGACATGCCCCCCAAAAACCCTTTCAGAAAAACTCACTCTCCAAAATCCCATTGTCGCTCCTTTCGTTCTGAGCCCTCTACTGCACCCGTCGAACACTTTAGAGAAATTGGGTTACAAATTTTAGGGTGATTTCTCTCCCTTTTACCTCTTGTCAAAAATTGGGTCTACAAGAATATGCGAGAGTAAAAAATGAAGATTTTGAATTTTCTCCTTCACTTTGCTGCTATTCCTGTGAAACACCTAAAGGGTTAAAACACTTACTGAATGTCATTTTGAATACTTTGGGGGTTGCAGTTTTTATAATGGGGTCATTTATGGGGTATTTCTAATATGAAGACCCTTAAAATCCACTTCCAACCTGAACTGGTCCCTGAAAAAGTACGATTTTGAAAGTCTTGAGAAAAATTGGAAAATTGCTGCTGAACTTTGAAGCCCTCTGATGTCTTCCAAAAGTAAAAACACGTCAATTTTTTTATGCAAACATAAAGAAGACATATTGTATATGTGAATCAATATGTAATTTATTTGGAATATCCATTTTCCTTACAAGCAGAGAGTTTCAAAGTTAGAAAAATGCAAAATTTTCAAAGTTTTCATGAAATTTTTAGATTTTTTACCAAGAAAGGATGCAAATATCAGTGAAATTTTACCAATAACATAAAGTAGAATATGTCACGAAAAAACAATCTCGGAATCAGAATGATATCTAAAAGCATTCCAAAGTTATTAATGTTTAAAGTGACAGTGGTCAGATGTTCAAAAAATGCTCAGGTCCTGAAGGTGAACATGGGCTGGGTCATGAAGGGGTTAAATGTGACAACCAGTGTGATTAAACTTCCTGTAGAAATGACCTCCACGATAAAAAAAGGAAAATGCCAATATGACTGTGAAATGCTGATATATTGTTATTTTTTGTTTTTAGGTAGAAATCTTTTTTTTAGACAGTTTTTGTCTCATATTGATACATCTGAGCAATTCATTTTAAATGGTGAGGAAGAAGAAAAGCACAAAGGTGCTTTACTTTTCTTTATACAATACAATGAATAAACTTTGTTTATATAAAACTGGGAAAAAACCTTTCCCAAATAGCCTGGAGATCAGCCAGGTGTTTTTCTGCTGTGAGAACTGATTGTATTTTTCCTTTACTGAGATTTTGACCTTCCTGCTATATTAACATAGAAACATAAGGGGAAGATATACTAAGGTTGGGCAGACTAGATGGACCAAATGGTTCTTATCTGCCGACACATTCTATGTTTCTATGTTCTATGGTTATGTTCGCACCACGGAATGTCCACGGATTTTGGGTGTTGGCATGATATGTCAGTGCTAGGACCATGCAGGAATGCGCCATCTCATAAATGGCTATGCATTCCATGCGGTGTCTGCAGAAAGAATGTACAGGTTCATTCTTTATGTGGACATGGAAAACAAAACAGAAATTCCGCCGTGTGCATAGCGCAGCAGAATCCCGTTGAATTCATCAAGACTCTGATGCTGCAGCTGAATTTCCATGTAAGCATTCCAAGCAATTCCACATAGAAATTACGACGTGTGAACATGGCCTAAGGCTGCTGCACCAGAATTGGGGAGCACAGCAATTAAGACACCAAAAAAAGAACAGAACCTGCACTTCAATAAAAATACCCTAGTTAGTTTTCTGAAGAGAATTGTATGGATACATTTAGTCCCATGCTCAACAACAGGGGAGAAAACATCTTCTCTGGATTCCCAGGTAATTGTTTTATATGCATGAAGGTAACAGGAATGTTCATTATAATCATTTACCAATTATATTAAATTAGATGATTGTTACTGCATATTTTTCCAATGTATTTTTTATATAATACACAAGCTGGTGTAATGAGTAGCAAACATTTCATAATTTTTCTCACTAAATATATTTTCAACCCAAGTAATCCAAAGAAACCAAAACAAATAAGCTTAGACATGAACCCCTTAACCCCTTGGGGACCAAGCCCATTTTGTCCTTAACCTGTTGGGGATGGAGGACGTACAGGTATGCCCTCGTGTCCTGGTACTTGAGGACAGAGGGCATACCTGTACGCCCTCCGTATTTCTGATCACCACCGCTCGCCAGGCAGTGATCGGACCGGGATGACTGCTGATATTTATCAGCAGGCATCCTGTGGCAATGCCTAGGGGGGTCTGAGACACCCCCATGTCAATTCAGACTGGTGATTTGCGGCGATTCCAGGCCAATCGGGTCTGGAGCTGTGACCCGACCGCCCAGAAAATAAGAGTGATCGTATCCGACCATCCTAAAGGATAGGAGCGAGGTGGCAGGGGTGTCACCTCCTCCTATCCCCTGCCATTGGCTGATCAGGATCGACCGACCAATTGCATTTGAGGGCCGGGAGTTAAAGTTCTCTTCCCCCACTCTGCCCATCGATTGAAGTCCAGGCAGAGCGGAGGGGGTGGGGGGGGTTGGGGGGGGGGGTGTGGGGGGACAAGTGCGGTGGGGGGTTGAAGCAGAGACGGCAGCAGAGACATCAGGCGGCAGGAGGAGGCAGGCTGAAAAGTGCGGCGGTGGAGGAAGCTGCAGTGAAGATCGCTGGTAAGTGATCTTCACTGTGGATTTCTAAAAGTTGCAAAACTACAACTCTCAGCATGCCCAGACAGCCAAAGGCTGTGTAGTGGTCTCCAAACTGTGGTCCTCCAGATGTTGCAAAACTACAACTTTCAGCATGCACTGACTGATTTAGCAAATTTAGTGAAAGTTCGTCAATCCCCTGTGGGGTGTTAAGGCTCACTTTACCCCTTGTTAAGTTCCATTAGGGGTGTAGTTTCTAAAATAGTGTGCCATGTGTTTTATTTTTTTTGTTGTTTTTTACTGTGCTGGCATCATGGCTTCCTAAATGCGACATCCCCCACAAAAAACATTTCACCAAAATTCGCTTTCCAAAAGCCTAATGTTGCTCATTCCCTTCTGAGCCCTCTAGTGCACCCACAGAGCACTTTACATCCACATATGAAGTATTTCCTTACTCAAGAGAAATGGGGTTACAAATTTTGGGGGGCATTTTCTCCTATTACTCCTTGTGAAAAAGAAAAGTTTGGGGTAACACCAGCATATTAGTGTTAAAAATCTAGTTTTTCATTTTCACGTCCAAATTTAAGGAAAGTTTGTCAATCACCTTTGGGGTATAAAGTATCAATTTACCCCTTGTTATGTTGCATGAGGGGTGTAGTTTGCAAAAAAGTGTGCCATGTGTTTTTTTTTTTTGCTGTTCTGGCACCAAAGGGGCTTCCCAAATGCGACATGTTCCCCTAGAAACCATTTCAGCAAAATTCACTCCAAAATGCCATTGCTCCTTCCCTTCTGTGCACCCAAAGAGCACTTTACATTCACATATGAGGTATTTCCTTACTCGAGAGAAAATTAATTACTAGTTTTGGGGGGGGGGGGGGGGCCTGTTTACCTTTTACCCCTTGTAATAAAATCTTAGTGTAAAAAATGGAGATTTAGATTTTTCCCCATTTTTCTGCTATTCCTGTGAAACACCTAAAGAGTTAAACTTTTTGAATGTCATTTTGAATACCTTGAGGGGTTCAGTTTTCATAATGGGGTCCATTATAGGGGATTTCCAACATAAAGACCCTCATATTCACTTCAAAACTTAACTGGTCCCTGAAAAATTCTGATTTTGAAATTTCCGTGAAAAATTTTAAAATTGCTGCTGAACTTTGAAGCTCTCTGATGTCTTCAAAAAGTAAAAACATGTCAATTTATAATGCCAACATAAAGTTAACATATTGTATATGTGAATCATTATGTAATTTATTTGACATGTCCCTTTTCCTTTCAATCAGAGTGCTTCAAAGCTAGAAAAATTCAAATTTTTCAATTTTTTTCTGAAATTTTTCAATTTTTCACCAAGAAATGATGCAAGTATTGATGAAAACTTACCACTAACATAAAGTCGAATATATCACGAAAAAACTATCTCAGAATCAGATTTATAAGTAAAAGCAGTTATTAGTGCATAAAGTGATAGAGGTCAGATTTGAAAAAAATGCTCCAGTCCTTAGGGTCATAATGGGCTCCATCCCCAAGGGGTTAAAGCGGCACTGTCACTGTGAAAAACTTTTTATATGTCACAGAGCTAATTATAATATGTCTTTTTTGAATTATAACTGAAAATAGCCAACACTAGGGGTCATCTGTCTTTAAGCAGACAGACTGGTCTGGATTTTGCAACATACTGGATACCGGTCGTAAAGCGTGCCAGTATCCAGTATAGGATATCGCTGCTGTATGCGCTACAGGTTATGTGTGGGCAGGCATTGCCTGTGAACGAGCACAGGGAGCACGCACACACAGACAGTGCGGAGTAAGTGTGCATTCACACCACGTTTTTGCAATACAGTTCCCTTCTCAGGTTTTTGATGAAAAATGGATTCCTCAAAACCGGACTAAACTGTATCAAAATGTGTGTACAAATTTGAACCTGTATACAGTTTGAAAAATGATGTCTGGTTGCATCCATTTTTTAAGAAAAAAAGTATAAGTTTTTAACTTTTCACTCCATTATAAATAAAGTTTCACTTGTTTGATTGAAATGCCAAGAAAAAAAACTGTGCAAAGTCAAAAACCGGATGGTGAAAACCGGATGGAACCATACGCGCATATGGTTCTGTACGTTTCCCATTGACTCCCATATTAAATAAAAGCGTATACGGTTTAATACGGTTTTTCACCCAGACCAAAAACCGTGGTAGGCTGTGGTTTTGGGTACGGGAAAAAAAACTGACAAAACCGTACAAGACGCAAAACGGATGCAACCGGATGCATTGTTTGGCATATGGTTTTCAATGGAGAGTCAATGCATACGGTTTTCAATACGGTTCCGTATGCTTTTCACATTGAAAATGTATACAGGAACTGTATTGCAAAAACGTGGTATGAATGCACCCTAATCACGCACTATAAACATAGAGAGGGAGACGGGAAACAATTACACAGGCCCTACAGTATCAGGCTTACCCCCCTTGCTACTGTGGGGGAACTCTGATGCCTATAGTAGCCCTTGTGAGGGAACTCTGATTCCTGTGGTAGCTACTGTGGGGGAACTCTGATTCCTGTGGTAGCTACTGTGAGGGAACTCTGATGCCTGTGGTAGCTACTGTGGGGGAACTCTGATGCCTGTGGTAGCTACTGTGGGGGAACTCTGATGCCTGTAGTAGCTACTGTGAGGGAACTCTGATGCCTGTGGTAGCTACTGTGGGGGAACTCTGATGCCTGTGGTAGCTACTGTGGGGAACTCTGATGCCTGTGGTAGATACTGTGGGGGAACTCTGATCCCCGTGGTAGCTACTGTGGGGAAACTCTGATCCCCGTGGTAGCTACTGTGGGGGAACTCTGATCCCCGTGGTAGCTACTGTGGGGGAACTCTGATGCCTGTGGTAACTACTGTGGGGGAACTCTGATGCATGTGGTAGCTACTGTGGGGGAACTCTGATGCCTGTGGTAGCTACTGTGGGGGAACTCGGATGCCTGGGGTAGCTACTGTGGGGGAACTCTGATGCCTGCACCTACTGTGGGGGAACTCTGATGCCTGCACCTACTGTGGGGGAACGCTGATGCCTGTGGTAGCTACTGTGGGGGAACTCTGATGCCTGCACCTACTGTGGAGAAACTCTGATGCCTGTGGTAGCTACTGTAGGGGAACTCTGATGCCAGTGGTAGCTACTGTGGGTGAACTCTGATCCCTGTGGTAGATACTGTGGGGGAACTCTGATCCCTGTGGTAGATACTGTGGGGGAACTCTGATGCCTGTAGTAGCTACTGTGGGCAAACTCTGATGCCTGTGGTAGCTACTGTGGGGGAACTCTGATGTCTGTGGTAGCTACTGTGGGGGAGCCCGGATGGCTGTGGTAGATACTGTGGGGGAACTCTGATCCCCGTGGTAGCTACTGTGGGGGAACTCTGATCCCCGTGGTAGCTACTGTGGGGGAACTCTGATGCCTGTGGTAGCTACTGTGGGGGAACTCTGATGCCTGGGGTAGCTACTGTGGGGGAACTCTGAGGCATGTGGTAGCTACTGTGGGGAACTCTGATGCCTGTGGTAGCTACTGTGGGGGAACTCTGATGCCTGCACCTACTGTGGAGGAAAGCAGATGCCTGTGGTAGCTACTGTGGGGGAACTCTGATGCCAGTGGTAACTACTGTGGGGGAACTCTGATGCCTGTAGCTACTGTGTGGGAACTATAATGCCTCTACCTACTGTGGGGGAATTTTGATGCCTGTTGTAGCTACAGTGGGGAAACTCTGATGGTGTTAGCTACTGTGGGGGAACTCTGATGCCTATAGCTACTGTGGGGGAACTATGATGCCTGTACCTACTGTAGGGGAATTCTGATGCCTGTAGCTACTGTAGGGAAACTTAGGTCCTGTTTCAAAATTACAACTCCCACTATGGCAGGACAGCAAAAAGTTGTGTGGGCATGCTGGATGTTGTAGTTTTGCAACAGCTGGAAGCAACACTGCTGTAACTCACACTGCAGTGATTCACACTGCAACTCCAGTTGTTGCACAACTACAACTATCAGCATGTTGGGACAGCCACAGGTCATGAAAGCTTGATGGGAGTTGTAATTTTGTAACAGCTGGAGGCACAACGTTTGTAAAACTGTTACAATTGCGTGCCAAATCTGATGCAAAACCACAACTCCCAGAATGCCAAGACAGCCAAAATTAGTGAGGGCATGCTGGTAGTTACATAGTTACATAGTTAGTACGGTCGAAAAAAGACATATGTCCATCAAGTTCAACCAGGGAATTAAGGGGTAGGGGTGTGGCGCGATATTGGGGAAGGGATGGGATTTTATATTTCTTCATAAGCATTAATGTTATTTTGTTTCAGGAACGTATCTAATCCTGTTTTAAAGCTGTCAATTTTTCCTGCTGTGACCAGTTCCTGAGGTAGACTGTTCCATAAGTTCACAGTTCTCATGGTAAAGAAGGCGTGTCGCCCCTTGAGACTAAACTTTTTCTTCTCCAGACGGAGGGAGTGCCCCCTTGTCCTTTGGGGGGGGTTTAACCTGGAACAGTTTTTCTCCATATTTTTTGTATGGGCCCTTAATATACTTATATACGTTTATCATATCCCCCCTTAAACGTCTCTTCTCAAGACTAAACAATTGTAACTCCTTTAATCGCTCCTCATAGCTAAGATGTTCCATGTCCCATATTAGTTTAGTCGCGCGTCTCTGCACCCTTTCCAGCTCCACAGTGTCCCTTTTATGTACAGGCGACCAAAACTGAACAGCATATTCCAGGTAAGGGCGTACCAATGATTTATAAAGGGGGAGTATTATGTCCCTGTCCCTTGAGTCCATGCCTCTTTTGATACATGACAATATCCTGCCGGCTTTGGAAGCAGCAGCCTGACATTGCATGCTATTCTGTAGTCTGTGATCTACAAGTACATCCAGATCCTTCTCTACCAGTGACTCTGACAGTTTAATCCCCCCTAAGACATACGATGCATGCAGGTTATTAGTACCCAGATGCATAACTTTACATTTATCCACATTGAACCTCATTTGCCAAGTGGAGGCCCAGACACTTAGTCTATCCAAGTCATCTTGTAACTTATGCACATCCTCTATAGACTGTACCGTGCTACAAAGCTTGGTGTCATCTGCAAAGATAGAAACAGAGCTGTTAATACCATCCTCTATATCATTGATAGTTATAGTTTTTCAACAGCTGGGGGTACAATCTTTTTTAGAGCTGTGTATTCTCCAGCTGTGTGCCTCCATCTCTTGCAAAACTACAGACAAATGATGTGTGGACATGCTGGGAGTTGTAGTTTTGCACTGGAGGCAACACTGCTCTAACACAGTGCTTTATAAACACTGCAGCTTCAGTTGTTACAAAACTACAACTCCCAGCATGCTTGAACAGCCAAAGCTTTCTCGGGCTTCTGAATGACAAAGATGCTGATCAGACATTCAGGAGTCTGTGAAAGATGAATGACACACATAGTGACAGCTATGCTGATTAGCATCCAGCTTTACTAGGAGAAGATAAAACAGATAGAACATGTATTCATAAAAATGCTGAACTTTTATCTAAAAAATCCTTGCACTAATTTTATAAAGATCTATTCTTATATTTATAAATGAGAAGACAAAAAATAGTAACAGTCCTGCTAGGCTAAGGGTGAGTAACTGCTGACAGCAGTCGGGACCCATGGAGTATAAAGCATGCTCAGCTTGTGAGCGTGCTTCAAAGCCTGGTAATGGGACCAGTGCGTACATGTACGCCCTTGGTCCTTAAGTACCGGGAAGCAAGGGCGTACCTGTATGTCCTTGGTCCCCAAAAAATTAAGGACACAGGACGTAAATGAATGTCCTGGTACTTAATGCACCAGCATGTACATTTACTTCCAGTACATGAAGCGAGCACCGGAGCAGCTGCCAGGGACCCGGCGGTAATAGCAGACATCAACATCCGTACCAGACGTCATTAAAGGAGATGTCTGGTACGGACTTTTCCTATTCCATCCTGCCCGGTCTGCAAAAAAAAAGAGAAAACAAACTTTCATTTACCTTCCTACGCTCCGCAATAGCTGATCGGTTGGCCGGGCTGTCTACTTCCTACTTCCCTTAGCCCGGAACGTCACATGGTGCTTCAGCCTATCAACGGCCGCAGCGATGTCCCGCTAAGGGAAATAGGAAGTAGACAGCCCAGCCAACCAATCACAGGGATACGATCATCCAACATGGCACCTGTAGGTTCCCTTACCTGGACCGGCCTTCATCCCTGGGTCGACATCGAGCAGACCTGAGAAGAAGATCGCTGATAATACTGATGCCTATGCATAGCATTGTTCATTATCTGAAATCTAAGGATTGCTGTAAATAGTTAGCTATAGGGACATAAAGAGTAAAAACAATTTTTAAATTTTTTTTTTAAAAGACCCTCCCTCAATACAAATTTAAGTGGCCCCTTTTTCCCATTTTATCCCAAAAAGCATAAAAAAAATTATATACATATCTGGTATTGCCGCATGCGTAAATGTCCGAACTATCAAAATAAAACATTGATTATGCAGTTTGGTAAACAGCGTAAATGTGAAAAAAATTTTTTTTTCAACATTGCTGCTTTTTTGACACATCACATTCCCAAAAAAATAGATAATAAAAAGCGTTAAAAAGTTACATATACGCAAAAGCAGTACCAATAAAAACTACAGATCACAGCTCAAACATTAAGCCCTGTATATGAAAAAATGAGAAAGTTATATAATCATTGTAAGAACACGACGGGTCTATTCTGGTTAATGTGGAAACGCCCTGTTCTCTGGATGGTCAGCTGGCCTCATTGGCTTTTCACCTGTGTAGCTCCCTACTTAAACCCTCAGTATTCATCCAGGCTTTGCAAAAGAGCTTCAACTTCTACCTAGCATGTTTATTGTATCTTGTATTTCTGGCATATCTGACCTATAGGTTCCATACACTGAACCTTCTTCTGTATCTGCGACTTGGCATTTCTGTGATCTCTTTGTACTGACTCGGCTTGTGGACTGTGACTTATTGTGTGTGTTTAAATATTATTTCTGTTAGTCTGTGTGCTCCCTACAGTATCTTGGCCTTGACTGTATTATAGTTTGTTTTGTTGACAGAGATTTTCATCAGGTATTTAGGGAGGGAATGTCACCGTGGATGTTGATCCGCTGCCTAGGGCATATAGGCAAGTAGACAGGGAAAGGGGGAGTGAGAGAAAATAGTGTTGCACTCCTTTTCTGCCCATATGTGACAATCATATTGCAGAAGATCTCGATGGTAAGGTGTGTCTTTTTGATGATGACACAAAGATTTGTAACAGGGTTGATGTTCCTGGAGGATTACGCCAAATGGAAAATGATTTAGGTAAACTAGTGTTCAGAGCTCTGGCAACTAAAGTTTATTGTGGATAAGTTGAATATAATGCATCTGGGACATAAAAACCCAAGGGCAGAGTATAGACTATGTGATACAATCCTAACCTCAGTATGTTCGGAAAGGAATTTAGGGGTCATTATTTCAGAATACTTAAAGGTAGGCAGACAATGTCATACAACAGCAGGAAATGCTAGCAGAATGCTTGGGTGTATAGGTAGAGGTATTAGCAGTAGAGAGAGAGAACTGCTCATGCCGCTGTACAGAACACTGGTGAGACCTCACTTGGAGTATTGTGTGCAGTACTGGAGGCCGTATCTCCAGAAGGATATAGATATTTTGGAGAGAGTTCAGAGAAGAGCTACTAAACTATGGGTTGAAGGATAAAACCTATCAGGAAAGGACCTTAATATCTATAGCTTGGAACAAAGACGAGACAGAGGGGATATGATAGAAACTTTTAAATACATAAAAGGAATCAACACGGTAAAGGAGGAGAGGATATTTAAAAGAAGAAAAACTACCACAAGAGGACATAGGTTTAAAATAGAAGGGCAAAGATTTAAAAGTAATATGAGAAAGTATTACTTTACTGAGATAGTAGTGGCTGCATGGTATAGCCTTCCTGCATAAGTGGTATCTGCAAGTACAGTAAAGGAGTTTAAGCATACATGGGATAGGCATAAGGCTATCCTTCATATATGATAGACATAGGTATAAGGCTATTTTTCATATAAGGTAGGGACAAGTACAATACATAAGTATTCAGAATACTTTATTGGGCAGACTAGATGGGTGCCAACACATTCTATGTTTCTATGGTCAAAATAAAAGTGATTTTAAACATACTAATGTTGTTTAAAAAGTTTGAGATTTTTTTAAAGTAGTACAATAATAGAAAAATATGTAATCATGGGTATCATTTTAATCATATTGACCCACAGAATAAAGAAAAAAGATAAGCGTGAAAACAAAACCTTCCAAATAATATTGGAGAAATTATATTTTTTTGATTGCACCATACATTTATGGTAAAAGGAGTGATGTCATTAAAAAAAGACAATTGGTCGTGCAAATAACAAGCCCTTCTATCAGTCTGTGGATGGAAAAATAAAAGATTTACGGTTTTTAGAAGGCGAGAAGGAAAAAACTAAAATGCAAAAATAAAATTGGCCTGCTCCTTAAGGCCAAAATGGGCTTGGTCCTTAAAGGGGTACTCTAGTGGAAAACTTTTTTTTTCTTAAGTTAACTGGTGCCAGAAAGTTAAAAAGATTTGTACATTACTTCTATTAAAAAAAAATCTTAATCCTTCCTGTACTTTTTAGCTGCTGAATACTACAGAGGAAATTATTTTCTTTTTGGAAAATAGAGCTCTCTGCTGAATCACGAGCACAGTGCTCTCTGCTGACATCTCTGTCCATTTTAAGAACTGTCCAGAGAAGGAGAAAATCCCCATAGCAAACATATGCTGCTCTGGATAGTTCCTACAATGGACAGAGATGTCAGCAGAGAGCACTGTGCTCGTGATGCCAGCAGAGACCTCTGTGTTCCAAAAATAAAAGAATTTCCTCTGTAGTATTCAGCAGCTAATAAGTGCTGAAAGGATTAAGATTTTTTTTTTTTAATAGAAGTAAATTACAAATCTGTTTAACTTTCTGGCACCAGTTGATTTAAGAAAAATAAAGTTTTCCACCGGAGTACCCTTTTATGGGGTATAATTATGTGTAAAAATGTAAACTGACAGAGGAAAAAAAGTATTAAGTATTAAGGACTTAGCCCTTTTTCACCTTAAGTACTCGGCCGCTTTTGGCAATTCTGACCACTGTCACTTTAAACATTAATAACTCTGGAATGCTTTTACTTATCATTCTGATTCCGAGATAGTTTTTTCGTGACATATTCTACTTTAATATAGTGGTAAAATTTTATGGTAACTTGCATCCTTTCTTGGTGAAAAATCCTAAAATTTGATGAAAAAAATGAAAATTTAGCATTTTTCTAACTCTGAAGCTCTCTGCTTGTAAGGAAAATGGATATTCAAAATATTTTTTTTGGTTCACATATACAATAGGTCTTCTTTATGTTTGCATCATCAAATTTATGAGTTTTTACTTTTGGAAGACACCAGAGGGCTTCAAAGTTCAGCAGCAATTTTCCAATTTTTCACAAAATTTTCAAACTCGATATTTTTCAGGGACCAGTTCAGTTTTGAAGTGGATTTGAAGGGTCTTCATATTAGAAATACCCCACAAATGACCCCATTATAAAAACTACACCCCCAAAGTATTCAAAATGACATTCAGTCAGTGTTTTAACCCTTTAGGTGTTTCACAGGAATAGCAGCAAAGTGAAGGAGAAAATTCAAAATCTTCATTTTTTACACTCGCATGTTCTTGTAGACCCAATTTTTTAATTTTTGCAAGTGGTAAAAGGAGAAAATGTTTACTTGTATTTGTAGCCCAATTTCTCTTGAGTAAGCACATACGTCATATGTCTATGTAAAGTGTTCGGCGGGCACAGTAGAGGGCTCAGAAGGGAAGGAGCGACAAGGGGATTTTGTAGAGAACATTTTTCTGAAATGGTTTTTGGGTGGGCATGTCACCTTTAGCAAAAAAAAAAACACATGGCATACCATTTTGGAAACTAGACCCCTCTGGGAATGTAACATGGGATAAAGTGAGCCTTAATACCCCACAGGGGTTTCACAACTTTTGCATATGTAAGAAAAACTTTTTTTTTACCTAAAATGCTTGGTTTCCCAAAAATTTCACATTTTTACAAAGGGTTAAAGCAGAAAATACCCCACAAAATTTGAAGCCCAATTTCTCCCGATTCAGAAAACACCCCATATGGGGGTGAAAAGTGCTCTGCTGGCGCACTACAGGTCTCAGAAGAGGAGTAGTCACATTTGGCTTTTTGGAAGCAAATTTTGTTCTGGGGGCATGCCGCATTTAGGAAGCCCCTATGGTGCCAGGACAGCAAAAAAAGCTCCACATGGCATTACATTTTGGAAACTAGACCCCTCGGGGAACGTAACAGTGTTACAGTGAGTACTTACACCTCACAGGTTTTTTGAACAGTGGGCCGTAAAAGTGAGAAATTAGATTTTTTTTTGCACTATATTGATAGTGTTACCCCAAATGTTTCATTTTCACATTGGGTAATAGGGAAAAAGGCCCCCAAAATTTGTAGGACAATTTTGTCTGAGAAAAAAAATACCCCATATGTGGATGTAAATTGCTCTGTGGATGCACTGCAATGCTCAGAATAGAAGGAGTGAAAATTTTGTTGAAATTGAAGTCGGGGGTCATGTGCATTTATAAAGCCCCCATTGTGCAAAAACAGCAAAAAAAAAAAACACATGTGACACCATTTTAGAAACTACACCCTTCAATGAACGTAACAAGGGGTACAGTGGGAAATAACACCTCACAGGTTTTTTGAAAAGTGGGCCATAAATTGAAAAATTTTATTTTTTAACACTAAAGTGCTGGGGTTACCCAATTTTTTACATTTTCACAAGGGGTAATGTGAGGAATTGGGTTACATATTTTGGAGGGCTTTTTCCCCTGACTATAAAAATACATCCACATATGGGGTAACATGCTGGGCTGGCGCACAACAAGGCTCAGAAGTCATAGAGGTCAGTTTGTATTTGTGGCCTATGGCATATCAGTAGCTGACGGTTACATACATTCCGAGGAAAATACAAAAATGAAACACCCACATGTGACACCATTACAGAAAGTACCCACCCTGAGGAATGGGTATAGGGGTAAAGAGGACATTTTTAATGCACAGGTGTTTCCTAAATTTATTTTCCAGGAATGGATGAAGGGTAGCTTTTGAAAATTGCAATTTTCAACCTATGCTCTGCTTCATCTTTCTGGGAACAACTAACATGTGACTCCGGATTGTCTCCTGGAAATACGACAGAGCTCAGCGTGAACTCTTCGCATTTGAGGCGGATGTTTGTTTAACAGTTACATACATTCAGAGGAAAGGAAACACCCACATGTGAGCCTATTACAAACAGTACACCCCCTAGGGAAGGTGTATAGGGGTGAAGTGGAGATTTGGAACAGACGGGTGTTCCCTAAATTTATTTTCCAGGAATGGATAAAGTGTACTATGGGGGGGAAGAAAATTGTAATTTTAGTACTGATATGCCAATTATTTTCCCAGAATGATGACCCAGAGTACAGCCAAAAGTAAAAATGATGCCCGCCCCAAACCCTATACTCTGAATCATCATTCTGGTAAGGGGATATGTGGGGCCGTCCCTATTCTGTTACCTCAAATGTGCAACCCGTTAAGGTGGGGAGAGAGCGTTGCGCATTTGAGGCAACGGCAAACCTCCAATGCTGTTGACTCTGTGTCCCATGACCCATTTTTTAGGGGAAAAAAAAAAAAGATATTGGGGGTATTGGGAAAGAGGTTTTTGGGTTTGATTTTTTTTTTTGGGGGGGGGGGGGGGTTTGGTTTAAAATTTGGAAGACAATGTACCCTGAACTGGTGGTCCAGCACTGCAGTGAAGGCAGCTTTATTCATTGAGAAGCACACGATAAAACACACTAGTTATCGTGTGCTTCTCACTTAATAAAGCTGCCTTCACTGCAGTGCTGGACCTCCTTTCTTCCTTTCATTATCCGGGGTGCCTTGCCGGGCACCGGTCCGTGCATAGCACGATACGGGAGGCGAGCTGGACTCTTTACCATTTACCCTGAACTGGTACATTGGAGCCGAATTCTGGGGAATGAAATTTAGGGCAAAGGATGGAAAATTTAGTACTCCATGGAAGTGTGATACTCCCTGAAGCAGCCTATGCAGAGGCCTGGATGATCGGGGCAAGTGTCACACTGAATGATGGTGTCCCTCCGTCTCCCCTTCCTGTGACACACTCTGCATCTTTTCTGGGTTCGTCCCGACCTTCCAGTGTTGGGGATCACACCTGGAAAGTGTTGGCCGGGGACGATCCGGGGACCTAAAGTTCCAGAGGTACTCTGACCCGCTCTTTGGCGGTCACCATAGATGAGGGCATTTAGAACTACCTCTTGAAACTCCAGGAATGTCCCTGTGTTGCCTGCGTACTTGTACAGTATAAAAGAGTTGTGCATGGCAACCTGTACCATGTAGACCGCAACCTTTTTATACCATACACGTGTTTTCCACATGGCATTATATGGCTTGAAGACTTGATCAGAAAGATCAACTCCCCCCATATATACCGATTGTAGTCCAGAATACAATCGGGCTTGAGGACCGGTCCCGCGGTACCTCGCACAGGGACAGGGGTGCTGCCGTTCCCATGAATAGTGGTGAGCATAAGGACATCCTTCTTGTCTTTATACCGGTCCAACAACAGGTTCTCATGGGAAAAGGCATGGGACTCACCCGGGGGATAGGAGCATGTAGGGAATGATGGGGCGGAAGGCCTCTTTGATTCTTCCGGACTGTCCCACAAGCGACCGTGGATCTGGCGGCGAGGGATGTGAAGAGAGGGATACTAGTATAAAAGTTATCCATGTAAAGGTGGTAAACTTTATCTAGCAATGGGTGCAAAAGGCCCCAAACAATTTTCCCGCTAACACCCAGAGTGGGGGGACATTCTGGGGGTTCAAAACGGGAATCTCATCCCTCATACACTATAAACTTGCAAGTGTACCCGGAGGTACTCTCGCAAAGTTTAAACATCTTCACACCATACCGTGTCCGCTTAGTGGGGATGTATTGCCGGAAGCTGAGTCTCTCCTTAAAGCTGATGAGAGATTCATCAATAGCGAAATCCCGCCCCGGGACATAGGCCTCCCAAAATCTGGCCCCGAAGTGATTGATGACCGGCTGATTTTATACAGGCGGTCATACGCGGGATCAGTTCGGGGGGGGGGGGGGGGGGACATGCCGCATTATCAGCATAATGCAAACATCTCCGAACGGCCTCGAACCGGGGATGTGTCATGGCCATACTGTAGAGGGGTGTCTGGTAAAAGACATCCCCAATCCAATATTGCCTGACACTGGGTTTTTTAACTATACCCATATGCAGCGCAAGGCCCCAAAAGGTCCTCATTTCGGCTGCATCGACTGGAGTCCAGCCGCCGGGTGTAGCTAAAAATGAGCCCGGGTTAGTGGCGACGTACTGTTGGGCATACAGATTCGTCTGTGTAACCATCAAATAAACAAAGTCGTCACTGAAAAAATTACCAAAAAAGTAAATTTTAGTGAACCCGACAATGTTAATTTTGATTCCTGAGTCGCCAACAAACTCAGGAATCACGGGCTCGTGGTCCGCTGGCTAAGTCCAGACAAGTTCTCCGTTACGAGGTACCAGTGAACTTGGCTGGGGGGCTTCACTAGTATGAGCGCCAGGGGGACTCATACTAGCATGGGACACAGGGTCAAGGACAGAGGAGGATTGCGGCGCCGCGCGGCGGCGTCTCCGCCGCCTTGGTGGCTCATCATCAGAACTAGATGATGAGGAGGACAAGGAAATAGGGAAGGTGGGGTCTTCCTCGTCCTCTGAGACGCTTTCAGAGTCGGAGGCAATTATGGCATATGCCTCTTCCGCCGAAAACGCTCTGCGGGCCATTTCCCTACCCTAATGGGGATACGAGTGTGTGTGTGTGTGGGGGGGGGGAAACTTTATTTGTGTATGTGCTGTGTGTGGTGTGGTGCGAGACTACCTCCCTAACCCGCCCTAACCCTCCCTAACCTAACTAAACTAACCCACCCTAACCGAAAAAAAATATAAAATAAAAAGGGGACTTTTTATTTTTATTTTTTTTTTTAAAGGGGGACTTTTAGTGCAAAAAAAGCCCTGCACCAAAAAAAAAAAAGTGTTTATCTAATCAGTGGTGTGCGCACTGATTAGCGCTTGTGGCGGCAGGGGGCGCAGAAGTCAGTAGGGGTCCGGACACTCAGCCCAGAACAGTGGCTGGTGGCTTGTACACAGACCCCCACACAAAAAACCCGAAAAATAAAATAAAAAAAATGCTTAACCCCTAAAAAATGCACCCACCTGAACCCAAAAAACCCCGCTGATCAGTGATAAATCACTGACAGCGGTGGGACAGGCTGCACACACAGGTACACGCCAGTACACGCCTGCAACTGGTCGCATGGATCGCCTATGGGTGCAAAAAAAAAACGCGTTAACCGAAAAAGTGCCTGTACCACAAAAACAAAATGCTAATCAGTGATAAATCACTGACAGTGGTGAGGCACGCCGCACACACAGGTACGGTCCGGCCACACAGTACATGCCTGATACTGGTGGCATGGACCGCCTATGGGTGCAAAAAAACGCAATAAAACACGAAATAAAGCGCCGGCACCACAAAAAAAACGCTGATCAGTACTATGGGACTGATCAGCGGCGGGTGGGCTTTAACAAACTCTTTTATAACTAAGAGGGTCCACACACACGCTTAGGAAAGAAAAAAAAAAAAGAAAAAGATCTGCGCTAAAAAAAAGGCTTGCGGCAGACCGCAGCGACCCAGCAGGGCCGGGGTCACACAGCTAAAGGTGCTATGGACCCACGGACACCCACTGAGGTAAGCTTAAAAAAAATATATACTTTTTTTTTTTAACCCTAACCTGTCCCTACCTAAATCTAAAGCTAACCCTGGGGGATTTCTGTGCCAAGGGGCCACAGAAAGGGGGCAAGGGGCACTTTTTTCACACTGAGGGGATGGTGGCAGCATGGGGCTCCGTCCTGCTCGCCAGATCTGAGTGGAATGGCGGGCAGAACGGAGCAACATGCTCCTAGCCCCCACAATCCCCTCCCATTACTCTGTGATTGGTGTGGTCATTTTGGCCACCCAATCACAACTGTACTGAGGGGGGTGGCAACAATGCCAGCCCCCAGTACAGCACGGATGATGATTGGTGGTGTATATTACACCACCATTCATTATCTTTATCCGGGTCACAGGGTCACACGTGACCCTGATGACCCGGAACTGCTGCAGAACGCTGGTTAATACTTAACGGCGTCCTGCAGTGATCGCCGGTATAGGAGGTCCTCCGAACCTCCTCCGGCACACTGCCGGGATGTCTACTGAATGAAATCAGCAGACATCCGGCTCCGATCCCCGCCCGGCGAGCGGCGGGGAACGGAATTGTAGCACATAGCTGATCTGAATTGATCAGCGATCGTGGACATGGGGGGTCATCATGACCCCCCTGGGCGATATGCCACGATGCCTGCTGAACGATTTTGTTTTCTTTTTAATTTCTCCACACAAATAGTATTTTTTTGGTTGCGCCATACAATTTATGGTAAAATGAGTGATGTTGTTACACAGGACAACTGGTCACGCAAAAAACAAGCCCTCATGCTAGTCTGTGGATGAAAATATAAAAGAATTACGATTTTTAGAAGGCGAGGAGGAAAAAACAAAAATGCAAAAATAAAATTGGCCTGGTCCTTAAGGTCAAAATGGGCTTAGTCCTTAACCCCTTAAGGACCCAGCCAATATTCACTGTAGGACCCGGACATTTTTTGCACATCTGACCACTATCACTTTAAGCATTAATAACTCTGGGATGCTTTTACCTTTCATTCTGATTCCGAGACAGTTTTTTCGTGACATGTTCTACTTTATGTTAGTGGTAAAATTTTGTCGATACTTGCATAATTTCTTGGTGAAAAATTCCAAAATTTGATAAAAAAATAGAAAATTTTGCATTTTTTTAAAAACTTTGAAGCTCTTTGCTTATAAGGAAAATGAATATTCCAAATAAATTATATATTGATTCACATATACAAAATGTCTAGTTTATGTTTGCATCATAAAGTTGACATGTTTTTACTTTTGGAAAACATCCAGGGATTTATTCTGACTGCCATATTTGGAGTCGGGAAGGAATTTTTACCTCTAGTATGAGGGTTTTTTGCCTTCCTCTGGATCAACTCAGTAGGGACTCAGTAGGGATATAGGTTGAACTTGATGGACTCTGGTCTTTTTTCAACCTCATGAACTATGTTACTATGTTACATCAGAGGGCGTCAAAGCAGCAATTTTCCAATTTTTCACAACAGTCAAAATTTTTTCAGGGACCAGTTCTCTTTTGAAGTAGATTTGAAGGGCCTTCATATTAGAAATATCCCACAAATGACCCCATTATAAAAACTGCACCCCTCAAAGTATTCAAAATGACATTCAAAAGGTTTGTTAACCCTTTAGGTGTTTCACAGGAATAGCAGCAAATTGAAGGAGAAAATTCAAAATCTTCATTTTTTACACTGTAATGTTCTTGTTGACCCAGTTATTGAATTTTTACAAGGGGTAAAAGGAGAGAAATCTTCCTAAAATGTGTAACTCAATTTCTCTCGAGTAAGAAAATACCTCATATGTGTATGTCAAGTGTTCGGCGGGCGCAGTAGAGGGCTCAGAAGGGAAGGAGCGACAATGGGATTTAGGAGAGTGAGTTTTTCTGAAATGGTTTTTGGGGGGCATGTCACATTTAAGAAGCCCCTATGGTGCCAGAACAGCAAAAAAAAAACCCCACATGGCATACTATTTTGGAAACGACACCCCTCAAGGCACGTAACAAGGGGTTCAGTGAGCCTTAACACCCCACAGGTGTTTGATGATTTTTCGTAAAATTTGGATGTGTAAATTTTTTTTTCTCACTAAAATGCTTTTTTACGAGGGATAATAGGACAAAATGCCCCCCAAAATTTGTAACCTTATCTCCTTTGAGTGTGGAAATACCCCATGTGTGGACGTCAAGTGCTCTGCTGGAGCACTACAATGCTCAGAAGAGAAGGAGCACCATTGGGCTTTTGGGAAGAAACATTTTTGGAATAGAAGTCGGGGCCATGTGCGTTTACAAAGCTCCCCGTGCTGCCAGAACAGTGGACCCCCCCCCCACATGTGACCCTATTTTGGAAACTACACCCCTCACAGAATTTAATAAGGGGTGCAGTGAGTATTTACACCCCACTGGTGTTTGACAGATCTTTGGAACAGTGGGATGTGCAAATGAAAAATTACATTTTTCATTTTCACGGACCACTGTTCCAAAAATCTGTCAGACACCTGTGGGGTATAAATGCTCACTGTACCCCTTATTACATTACGTGAGGGGTGTAGTTTCCAAAATGGGGTCACATGTGGGGGAGTCCATTGTTCTGGCACTATGGGGGCTTTGTAAACACACGTGGCCTTCAATTCTGGACAAATTTTCACTTCAAAAGCCTAATGGCGCTCCTTCTCCTCTGAGCTTTGTAGTTCGCCGCAGAGCACTTTACATCCACATATGGGGTATGTTCTTACTCAGAAGAAAATGGGGTTACAAATTTTCAGGGCTTTTTTCCTATTTTCCCTTGTGAAAATGAAAAATTTAGGGTAACACCAGCATTTTAGGGAAAATTTCTTTTTTCATTTTTCCAACCATTTGAAGAATTTTCATTAAACACCTGTGGGGTTTTAAGGCTCACTCACTATACCCCTTGTTACGTTCCGTGAGGTGTGTAGTTTCCAAAATGGAGTCACATGTGGGTATTTCTGTTTTTGCGTTTATGTCAGAACCGCTGTAAAATCAGCCACCCCTGTGCAAATCACCAATTTAGGCCTCAAATGTACATAGTGCACTCTCACTCCTGAGCCTTGTTGTGCTCCCGCAGAGCATTTTACGGCCACATATCGGGTATTTCCGTACTCAGGAGAAATTGCGTTACAAATTTTGGGGGTCTTTTTTCCTTTTAACGCTTGTGAAAATAAAAAGTATGGGGCAACACCAGCATGTTAGTGTAAAATGTTTTATTTTTTTACACTAACAAGCTGGTGTAGCCCCCAACTTTTCCTTTTCATAAGGGGTAAAAGGAGAAAAAGCCCCCCAAAATTTGTAGTGCAATTTCTCCTGAGTACGGAAATACCCCATATGTGGCCCTAAACTGTTTCCTTGATATACGTCAGGGCTCCGAAGTGAGAGAGCTCCATGCGCATTTGAGGACTAAATTAGGGATTGCATAAGGGTGGACATAGGGGTATTCTACGCCAGTGATTCCAAAACAGGGTGCCTCCAGCTGTTGCTAAATTCCCAGCATGCCTGGACAGTCAGTGGCTGTCTGGAAATGCTGGGAGTTGTTGTTTTGCAACAGCTGGAAGCTCCGTTTTGGAAACACTGCCATACAATACGTTTTTCATTTTTATTGGGGGGGGGGACGGGACAGTGTAAGGGGGTGTATATGTAGTGTTTTACCCTTTATTATGTGTTAGTGTAGTGTAGTGTTTTTAGGGTACATTCGCACTGACGGGTTACGGTGAATTTCCCGCTAGGAGTTTGCGCTGTGGCGAAAAATTTGCTGCAGCCCAAACTTGAAGCAGGAAACTTACTGTAAACCTGCCTATGTGAATGTACCCTGTACGTTCACATGGGGGGGGGGGGGGGGGGAACACCTACAGCTGTTTCAAAACCACAACTCCCAGCATATACTGACAGACCGTGCATGCTGGGAGTTGCATTTTTGCAGCAGCTGGAGGCACACTGGTTGGTAAACCGACAGTTAGGTTCTGTTACCTAACTCAGTATTTTCAAACCAGTGTGCCTCCAGCTGTTACAAAACTACAACTCCCAGCATGTACTGATCACCGAAAGGCATGCTGGGAGATGTAGTTATGCAACAGCTGGAGGTACACAACTACAACTCCCAGCATGCCGAGACAGCTGATTGCTGTTTGGGCATGCTGGGATTTGCAGTTTTGCAACATCTGGAGGGCTACAGTTTTTGAGAACACTGCAAAGTGATCTCCAAACTGTGGCCCTCCAGATGTTGCAAAACTACAAATCCCAGCATGCCCAGACAGCAAACAGCTGTTTGGGCATGCTAGGAGTTGTAGTTTTGCAAGATCTGGAGGGATACAGTTTAGAGACCACTATATAGTGGTCTCAAACTGTACCCTACAGATGTTGCTAGGCAACTCACCGGCTTCCGTAGGATCCAGCTGCACGACATCATCGCCCGCCGATCTCAGTCGCCCGCTGCCTCCGGATGGGTAAGTGGATCTTCGGCGCCCAGTCCCCTTTGGTTCCCCATTTTTTCCCGCCTATTGTGGGTGGGCAGGACGGGGAAAATGAAAGTGACCCCCCCGCCCCCGATCTGCTATTGGTCGTTGCTTCTGGCGACCACCCCTGCCACCTCACTCCTATCCCTTCAGGGGGATCGTAGGTGTCTTAGACAATCCCGATCCCCCTTATATTCCGGGTCACCATAGACCCGGAATGACCCGGAATCGCGCAAATCGCAAGTGTGAATTCACTTGCGATTTGCCGCGATCGCCGACATGGGGGGGGGGGGGTCTGATGACCCCACTGGGCGTTTGCACGGGGTGCCTGTTGAATGATTTCAGCAGGCATCCCGGTCCGATCCCTGCCCGGCGTGCGGCGGGGGCCGGAATTCTCCATGACGTACGTGTACGTCATGGGTCCTTAAGTACCAGGGTGTCATGACGTACGCGTACGTTAAGGGTCCTTAATGGGTTAAAGCTTGTTTAAGGTTTGCTGCACAACATTTAATAAAAGCCAGTGAAATACTGGGAGAATATAGTGAGGTCAGATGAGAGCAAAATGGAACTCTTTGTGTGCCATAATACACACTATTGGCGAGATTTATCAAAACCTGTGTAGAGGAAAAGTGGATTACCCTGTACATTCACATGGGGGGGGGGGGGGGGCGCCCCAAACCTTCAGCTGTGGCAAAATGACAACTCCCAGAAGGCACTGACGGACCGTACATGCTGGGAGTTGTAGTTTTACAACAGCTGTAGGCACACTGGTGGGGAACCACTGAGTTAGAAAACAGACTCTAGCTCAGTGATTCCAACCCATGTGCCTCCAGCTGTTGCAAGACTACAACTCCCAGCATGTGCAGTCTGTCAATGCACTCTGGGAGTTGTAGTTTTGAAACAGCTGGAGGCACACGGGTTGGAATCACTGAGTTAGGAAACAGACTCTAGCTCAGTGTTTCCCAACCAGTGTGCCTACAGCTGTTGCAAAACTACAATTCCCAGCACGGCCAGACAGTCAGGGATGCTGGGTGTGTACTTCTGCAATATCTGGCCATTCAGATGTTGCAGAACTACAACTCCCAGCATGCCTGGACAGTCTGGGCATGCTAGGAGTTGTAGTTATGCAACAACTGGGGAAGAACAGTGGCCTCCAAACTGTAGCCCTCCAGATGGTGCAAAACTACAACTCTAAGCATGCCCAGACTGTCCAGGCATGCTGGGAGTTGTAGTTCTGCAACATCTGAAGGGCCAGATATTGCAGAACTACACGCCCAGCATCCCTGACTGTCTGGGCATGCTGGGAGTTGTAGTTTTGCAACATCTGGAGGGCTACAGTTTGGAGACCACCAAATAGTGGTCTCCAAACTGTGCCACTTCAGATGTTGCAAAACTACAACTCCCAGCATACCCAGACAGTCAGTGCATGCTGAAAGTTGTAGTTTTGCAACATCTGGAGGACCACAGTTTAGAGACCACTACACAGTGGTCTCCAAACTGGGACCCTCCAGATGTTGCAAAACTACAACTCCCAGCATGCCCAGACAGCCTTTGGCATGAGAGAGGCTAAAAAATAAGGGTTGAGTAGTCTGCAGTGAGACATAGAGGTGAGTTGCTGTCCAAAATGAGACATAGGGGCCAGGGGCGTAGCTAGAAACCACGGGCCCCTGGTGCAAAAAATTGCCCTGGGCCCCCCTACCACCTGACGACCCTCTTCCCCAATCCCAGACGACCCCTTACTCAGCTGCACAAAGATATCAGTGACTACAGCACTGATGGGACACATATAGTTGTGTATTCTCCTGACTGTGTCCCATCAGTGCTGTAATCACTGATATCTTTGTCCCTTTGGCCCTGCCTGTTAGTCACTTATATAGTTGTGCATTCTCCTGACTAAGTGACTAACAGGCAGGGCCAGGCAGACAAAACAGGCATTGAAGAATAATACGCCCATTTTCTGGTGGGGGTCCAACTGCTGGGACCCCCACCAATCAGCTGTTGTAAAGCTATAACTCCCATCATGTCTAGAGAGCCTCAGGCATTATAGGAGTTGTAGTTTTTCAACAGCTGGAGAGCCATAGATTAGGGTACAGCATCACCCATCATCCCTGCAGAACTTACAAGTGACTCCAGCTCTGATGGGACAGTCAGGAGAAAACACAATGATATCACTGACCTGAGTGACGTCTTCTCTGTTGTCTTTTCTTTCCTTCTCCATCTGGTCCAGACGTCAGGACGTCTTCCAGCTCCATCTTCTCTGCAGAGTCTGACACCCGGACATCATAGGTTCTCACTTTGTCAGTAGATCCTCATCCTCTGTATGAAGACAGTAATCATTATTATTCTGCTAAATACTGTACCCCCTGAATATAATCCTGCCACACACTGTATCCCCTGAATATAATACTGCCACACACTGTATCCCCTGAATATAATACTGCCATCCACTGTACACCCTGAATATAATACTGCCATCCACTGTACACCCTGAATATAATACTGCCATCTACTGTACACCCTGAATATAATACTGCCACCCACTGTATCCCCTGAATATAAAATTACCATCCACCGTACCCCCTTAATATAATACTGCCATATACTGTACCCCTGAATATAATACTGCCATCTACTGTACCCCTAAATATAATACTGCCATCTACTGTACCCCCTGAATATAATACTGCCTCCTTCTGTACCCCTGAATATAATATTGCCACCCACTGTATCCCCTGAATATAAAATTACCATCCACTGTACCCCTTGAATATAATACTGCCACCCACTGCACCCCTGAATATAATACTGCCACCTACTGTACCCCAAATATAATACTGCCCCCTACCATCCCCCCTGAATATAATTCTGCCACACACTGAGCCCCTGAATATAATCCTGCCACACACTGTGCCCCTGAATATAATACTGCCACACACTGTGCCCCTGAATATAATCCTGCCACACACTGTACCCCTGAATATAATCCTGCCACACACTGTACCCCTGAATATAATACTGCCCCACATCGTGCCCCTGAATATAATACTGCCACACACTGTGCCCCTGAATATAATACTGCCACACACTGTGCCCCTGAGTATAATACTGCCACACACTGTGCCCCTGAATATAAACCCTCAAAAATAACCATGCTATACACTGTACCCTCCCACACATCATACATACATACATATATCTTGCTTACACACATCTATCTTTCATACACACACATCATTCATACACACACATCATTCATACACACATCATATATACAGTACAATTCATGCCACCTCTGAACACCCCCAACACATGCATAATACATACATACACACACATCTTACATACACATACATCATACATACACACGCCGCCTGCAGATCCCTCTGCATAATTCATCTCCACACATCATACATACATCCTTCTAGCTTACACACATCTCCACACATCATACATATACATCTTGCTTACACACATCTATCATTTATACACACACATCATTCATACATCATGCATACAGTACATACACATACATAATTTATACACACGCTGCCTCTGGACCCCCCACACATACATAATACATACATACGCCTCCAGATGTACCTACTTTGTGTAAAATTTGTAGTGTAGATTTCTGTAACCTCTTATGTGGAATTTGGATTCACCTTGAAGCATAACTAACATGTTAAATTTTCTCTATGAGTCTGGAAAATATTGTTAATACCAAATGCATTATCCTGGTACCCATTCTGTTGCTACTGAAGTACTGAAGAGTTTGCGGCAGTAGATTTGTTCGTGCCTAACCCAGTATGGGTCACATGACTCAGTACTTGTATTGCTTGTCATGATCATATACTGAGGCTAACTTATGTGCAATGGTTTACATTCTCTCTGCTGCTTGGTAGGATAAAATTTATGTGTATGAGAGGTAGAGCCTAAACTCTTTACCACACAGGCTTCCATTGAAGCTGCTAGAATACCTTAATGTAGTAGTCCCTTTCAGGGATTAGTCAGCCCTCTCACTAAACTATTTAGTCCTGGTTTAGCCAGGGAATAAGTAAGAGGTATAGTGAGTTTGTCTCTGCCAGAATGCCTACTGAGCTGATAGTTTTGCCTGGATCTGCCTGTGCAAAGTAAAGCCTATGTCTAGCGAGCTTGGGTCATTCATAATAGAATCCTCATGGCATTGAGTGAAATATTACTACACCCTCAAGCTGTTATCAGTCCATGCTGAAGGTACATCTCTAAATTCCATAATCCGCCTTCAAGAAGGAGACAATTTAATCAAATGTGAAGGGATAAGGTGTACAAGGGCTCTTCTACAACTACTGTTCTTTTAGTGAGTCTCTGGTGAGATGACCGTATTGGCCATACAGTAATGACAGTATGGATACCACATGGTTTGATCAAACTTTTCTTTTTGCTATTTCCAGACCTATAGGAATATTTTATTAGGAATTGAAAAACCCTTTGACATTAGACATACTAACTTTAATAAATGGTTCAACGTTTGAGCTATTGTTGTTTCCCTTTGGATAGCAACAGTGTTCTTCTCGCTACTCTATATGTTCTCAGATGTTTTATAGCTACCAATCAGGTCTTAGCTGTATTTTCTAAGGCCTTCTAAGAAATAAGAGAAGAATTCTTATTGATTGCTATGGCTAGCTATATCACATCATTATGGTTTAATGTGACAATATCAGACTGTATAAAGACATACCTCATTGAAAAGGAGAATAATAACACCCAGTTCTTAATTTAATCACTCCTCCATGGGGTGGGGCCAGATTTTGGCTGTTTGTCAGATGTACTCTCGTGGGTACTTCCTTTCCCCTGCTTCTATGGCACAGCCCCATGACATCACCTACTCTCCTCTGTTATGCCAATAACATAGAGCTAAAGAAAGTACATTAAACAGAATTAGCACTGTGTTTGGGGATGATTTACAGTACAGCACTATAGATGGCATATTGAAGAAGGGGATTATTGATGTCCTGGCTTTGCAAGGCGCTGTGTTAGCAGAAAGGAAAACAGCATCAGCATCACAGCAAGGCAGAATTTACATCACAAAAGCAGCCCTTGCCTAAGCAGTGGCCTAATACTGATAAGAATGATGACTAAACTGAGGAGAAGGGATAACATCCAAGAGCCAGCACAATGGTTTACAATAATATCGTAGACTAGGAAATCGGTAAAACAAAATCTAGTTTGGGTAAGGGGGTGGGTTTCAAAAAGAAGTGGTCTTTTGGAGAGGTTTCGATGAACTGTATGTTAGGAATCACATAGGCTATTAAATGGAGGGAGGTGTTCGAAATGACAATGATGACCATCAAAGGAAATCAAATAGCCCATGAAAATATTACAAATATGCAATAATAAAACATCTGGAAAGATGAAGATACTCTCTTACCCTTCTTTAAAAAGTAAATGAAATGACTTTACATATGTAAACAGGACATCTAGTCCTTTTCAATATCATTTAAAGTTGATGTAACATCTTACAACTACTATGTCCTGCCAAAGTAAAAAAACAGACAAAATCCTGTGTACGAAACAAGAGATTGCAACAATATGCCGACTTGAAAGAAGTGCTTAAGGTAACAGGGGATTTACTTGTTTATACTTAGGGATGCAACTACTTCTGAGGGATGTTAAGCATTAAAGGCTTTAAAAGGAGGAGATCCTTATTTATGGCATTATGGCTGACATTTTTCAAGTATAGTGTCCAGTACGCTTTTTCTCCCACCTTTTATTTGCTCCCACCTTTCATTTGCTTCATTCGTGCACTGTTATTAATATGGCGCAGCGACATTGTTACATATCGCGCACAACTACTTTGGTGGGAATATTGAACTTTAAACCACCTTATTCCCGGCATGCGCAGCAATCCCCTCACGTCATTTTCTCTTCATTAAATTAGTGTCTGCTTGTTTTCATCTACTTTCTTCAAAGTCTGTGTATTAATTAAGCAGAACGAAAGTGAATGGCACAGTCTGGGGCACAGAGGGCAGAGCCGCCTCCTTCATCTTCCGCTGCCAACCTTCATACTGCTAGTATGGAGGTGGACTCGTTCGCTGAGGAGAATGTTGATGACAAAGTTAATGATGATGACATTACAAATACATCTCTAATGCAGACTCGAGGTACTAAGAATCGAAATTTCTCAGAAAGGGAAATGGAAATTATAATAGATATGGTAAAAAGTTCTCAAATTTTTTTTCTTTAAAAGGCTATTTTACCTTTATTTTACTTTTACTTTATTGTAACATTTGATTTTCCGAATTTTAGGTTACAAATAACCTTTGCATGTTCCAGTCATTTATGTGTAATGCATAATGTTTGAAGGGTCTTACTTTTTTTTACAGAATTTCGTTAAACTGCTTGTTATCCTTCCCGGACTCCGTGCCGTAGGCGGACATTTTTATTTCTCTCCCTCAGGTAAAGAAATGCAATGCCCTGCCTTAGCCTGCCTTTTTACTGCTTCCTAAATCGTGATAATGCTTATCCGGATCCTTGAAGCATTGTCGTGCTGCGTACTTACCGGCGTCTCCGTTCGGACGTTGTTTAATTGTCCATCGCATCCGCTGTTCCTACTAAGTTTACAGTACAATGGTCCCATAACCCATACCTTCCAACTGTCCCGGATCCGGCGGGACTTTCCCGCTTTTGGGGTGATGTCCTGCCATCCCGGAATGGCCCCCACATGTCCTGCATTTAACTGTAAATGCCTCTTATGAGGCCTCTACAGTTAAATGTGCCGCTCGGTGAAAAGTTTGACAGGGTTGAGGAGCCATTGTCCCCTCATCCTGTCAATCACTCTTGTGTCCGTGGCTACAGTAAGCCAGTGGACACAAGAGGCATGACCGTCCCTCTGCACTCTGGTGCATAAGTGACGTCATCAGATGCCAGAGCGCAGAGGAAGAGAAGAAGAGGAGGCCGTGTGGAGGAAGAGGACCCGAACAGCGGTATGTATGGATGGCAGGGCAGTGGCACCTTTGTGGCCCGGCCTCTCCGGAATGGATATTTGCCAAATTTTGTGATGGATGAAATCGCTAGGAAAAAAAAAAGCTCTAAAGTATATGATAAGTCAGCCTATATGTTTAACCCCTTTATTACCACGTACGTATATAATTACATCCGTGGCCAGCTCCCGATCTGTGAAGCACGCTCAGAAGCTGAGCGCACTTCGTAACTGCTGGGTCCTGGTTGCAACCAGGACCCACGGCTAATACCGGACATTGCAGATCGGGCTGATGTCTGATATTAACCCTTTAGATGCTGCAATCAAAGTTGATTGTGGCATCTAAAACAGGAGAAATTCATATTGACTAGCTCAGCGGAGCTGATCAGGCCCACTGCCAGGGCTGGATCATCATTGGCGCTCCTGCGGGCTGCTAAGTAGCGGATCCGGGGGGGGGGGGGGGTTTTAAAGTGGCTGCAGCGCCGGCTGCTTGTTAAAGATCAGTAGCCCGGCCATGGCCACTTTAAAACAGTGACCAGCAGTGGCTCCTGTGGGCCCGGACACTTATCCCCCTGCTTTTTCAATTTTTCATATTTCCTTACCTTGCCGCGCTCAGCAGGCTCAGGTAATGCGTCGGCTGTGACGAGTGACGTCTCCTGCGGCTCCTCTGCACGGCATGGACATCACTCCTCATTCCCTGCAGTGCCGGCTGCTTAAGTTTAGCAGTACGGCGGCTGCAAGAAATGATGAGTGACGTCCCTGACGCCATGCAGAGGAGCCGCAGGAGACTGAGCCTGCTGAGCGCGGCCAGGTAAGGAAATATGAAAAATAGAAAAAGCAGGAGGAGGGAGGAGCAATGAGCAGGGGAGGATTGTGAGTGGGGGAGGGGAGATGAGCAGGGGGAGGGTGATGAGGCAGAGCGGGGTAATGATGAGCATGGGGGGGAATGATTGGCAGGGGGAAATGATGAGCAGGGGAGGGGGGATGATGAGCAGGGGGGATGATGAGCAGGAGGGGATGATGAGCAGGGGGGATGATGATCAGGGGGGGTAATGATGAGCAGGGGGGGAATGATGAGCAGGGGGGAATGATGAGCAGGGGGGAATGATGAGCAGGGGGGAATGATGAGCAGGGGAAAGCATGGGAAAGGGGGCGGGTGTGTAAATGTGGCATATGGGCTGATAAAAGGGGAGGAAGGAGGGGGGGCAAACTGAGGAGCAAGGGAAATCTAAGTTGGGGGGATGATGAGGCATATAGTTCAGAGCTTCCAAGTAATTTATTTTACATTTATTTTTTTCCCCACAAATTTTCCTGTGAAAATGTAAAAACGCAGGGGCCGCCGGGAGGTAGCGCACGCAGGGACGTCACTGACGTCCCGTGCGTGTGCCCATAGGAGTGGAGCAGCGAGGATGCACACATGGTAAGTTACCTGCACGTCATCTTCGGTGCAATGACCACCGCTTCTCCGGTCCCGGGACCTACTGCTATGGCCCATAGGCCATAGCAGTACATCATGACCCCGGACCGGAGGAGCGGTGGTTGGAGCACTGAAGTGGGGCAGTACACAGACCTACAGCCTCCAACCATACACTGTACATGACTGGAGGCTGTATGCTTGTGGGGGAACTATACTGCCAACCTAATGTGGGGGGGACTACAACCTAATGCGGGGGAACTGCAACCTACTGTGGGGGAACTACAACCTAATGTGGGGGAACTATACTGCCAACCTAATGTGGGGGAACTACTGCACCTAATGCGGGGGAACTGTACTGCACCTAATGCGGGAGAACTGTATTGCACCTAATGCGGGGGAACTGTACTGCACCTAATGTTGGGGAACTGTACTGCACCTAATGTGGGGGAACTGTACTGCACCTAATGAGGGGGAACTGTACTGCACCTAATATGAGGGAACTGTACTGCACCTAATGTGGGGGGGGGGACTGTACTGCATCAAATGTGGGGAACTATGCTGCACCTAATGTGGGGGAACTATACTGCACCTAATGTGGGGGAACTGTACCTGCACCTAATGTGGGGAACTATACTGCACCTAATGTGGGGGAACTGTACTGCAGCTAATGTGGGGGAACTGTACTGCACTTAATGAGGGGGAACTGTACTGCCAACCTAATGTGGGGGAACTGGGGGTGGGGTTGGTGAAGAAAAGTGCAGTGGAAAAGGACCAGGAGGGCATGGGGGGCTGAAATGAGGTTGTTTGGGGGGGGGGGGATGAGGTAAGGTTAGTGTGGGTTTGGTAAAGGGGGCAAAGGAGTGTGAAGGGGACTGAGGGGGGGGGGGGTTAGGGGGTGCAGAAAAGTGGAATAGTGGAGAAGGACCAGAAGTGTTGAAGGGGGGGGGGGGGGGCTTAAGGACCAGGGGAGGACTAAGGTTAAGTTTCCAGATAAGGCAAAAGCACAAGAAAAAAAATGCCAAAAAATTACCATAACACAGGAAAAAGCAGTAGCACTTTTTCTGTGTTTTTACAGGTAAAAAAAAGGGGGAAACCTAGCCTTAGGGGTCTCTGGGAGCAGGAGTCTGGAGGAGGACTTAGTGGTCTGGGGGGGGGGGGCAGAGGGGTCTGGGGGAATTAGGAATTCTTCCACACTACGAACTTCCGCCAGCAGAATTTTGCTTGTTTTCAATGGGATGCTGCTGCTCTGTGCCCACTGCGGAAGACACAGTGTGTGGTAGTATTATTTTTAGAGGGCATGATGTTTGGCAGTATGATATACAGGGTACAAAGGGTTTGGCAGTATTATATTTAGGAAGCACAGTCTCTTGAAGGGTTATAATGATTGCTGTCTTCATACAGAGGATGAGGATCGGCTGGCAAAGTCAGGAACCAATGATGTCCAGGCGTCGAACTTTACAGAGGAAGATTTAGCTGGAAGAAGATAGACAGACAGCTGGAAGAAGCTCTCCAGACATAATGGGTGTTGTAGCTTTGCAACAGCTGGAAAGAGTAACTTGAACTGAAGTGATTTTAGACCATGCCGCCCATTTTATTTTAGCGGGGGCCTGACTCCTGTGACACCCACCAAAAAATAAATTAAAAAAAGGCGACATAGTCTAATATGCCCAGGCCTATTTTTGGTCTCAGTCTGTTCCTTACTTGACAGGCCTGCAACAAGTCTCAGTGGAAGGGAAGGGGGACTGTCGGGGGGGGGGGGGGGCCATCATAATGAAGTGCTCTGTCTTCTAGGCATCCTTAATCTGGCCCTGCCCACCGCAGTGAAATCGCGGCATCCCCAACAGCTGAGAGGTGTCTTACCTTCTTCCCAGCTGTCCGATCGGCATTTGATTGCTCCAAGCCTGAAATCCGGGCTTGAGCAATCAAGTGCAGAAAACACTGATCAATGCATTCCTTTGGCAATGCATTGAACAGTGCCTGAAATCAGTGTATGCAATGTTATAGCTCCTAGAGGGGGCTATATCACTGCATAAAAAAACAGTAAAAAAAAAGTTAGTAAATGTGATTTAACCCCTTCCCTAATAAAAAAAAAAAGTGTAAACAAAAATGAACATATGTGGTATCACCACGTGCGTAAATGTCTGAACTTTAAAAATATATAATTAATTAAACCGCACGGTCAATGGTGTATGCCCAAAAAAATTCCAAAGTCCAAAATAGCGTATTTTTAGTCACTTTTTATACCATAAAAAAAATGATTACAAAGCGATCAAAACAAAAATGGTACCGCTAAAAACTTCAGATCACGGCAAAATGAGCCCTCATACCGCTCCATACGCGAAAAAATAAAAAAGTTAATTGTTTTTTTTATTTATTTTCGTGCGTGTAGTTATGATTTTTTTTTACAGACGTACGACTAAATCAAACCTATATAAGTAGGCTATATATCGTATGGACTAAAGATAAGGTGTCATTTTTACCGAAAAATATACTGCGTAGAAACGGAAGCCTTAAAAAATTACAAAATGGCGTTTTTTCTTCAATTTTGTCGCACAATGATGTTCTTTTTCCCTGTTTTGCCATCGATTTTTGGGTGAAATGACTGATGACTGATGACAAAGTAGAATTGGTGGTGCAAAAAAAAAAGCCATTATATGGATTTTTAGGTGCAAAATTGAAAGGTTTTTTTAAAATGTAAGGAGGAAAAAAATGACAGTGCTTGGTCCTTAAGGGGTTAAAAGCCTCATCTTTCTTTGAAATCATCCAGCATCCTCTCTCTCTACCCTGAGAACAGACAGCCCCTAACACAGAAGAACAAAGTGCAGACAGAGTTCCCGTATCCTTATTTGGGCAGATGGAGTCATATCATCATAGAGCTTTTTTTTCTTCCTTTCTCAGGACAGGCATGGGAAGCCCCCATCTATAGCTGCATAGTCGGTCAGGCTGGGAATCATACGCTCCCCACTAGGGAGTAGGATGTCCTTCAGCTCCAATCCAGATGTGTATGACAGCCATCATCCTATCCTATACCAATAATGCAATACGTAATGGAGTGAGAAGTTCTACAGGTACATAGATAATGCTGTATGTTCACCTCCAATCCTATAGGAAGAATATGTACTGTATCTATTTGCCAAGCAGCCTCAGCAGAGCTGCATCTGAATTAACAGTAATGTTACAGAGTTCACTTAGTGTCCAAATTCCTAATTGATATAGAGGCCGCTAGGTCTATGCACACATTTATCCATATTGACTGTTCTATAGACCAATGTTTCCCAACCAGAGTGCCTCCAGCTGATGCAAAACTACAACTCCCAGCATGCCCGGACAGCCTTTGGCTGTCCGGGCATGCTGGGAATTGTAGTTTTGCAACAGCTGGAGGCACCCTGGTTGGGAAACACTGCTATAAGTACATTGCAACCTGTGAACGTATCAGCCCTTGGTAACTGAATATGAACACAGATTGCACTATTTTTTACATAAACGTAAGTAAATTAACTACAACTTTTCCCAATTTCATTTGTTTTAGTAATAAAAAGTTAGATCTAAAAAGTTTTAAAGAATCAAGTGTACCCAGAATATATATATAAAAAAAAAAATGATAAGCCTTCAGCCAAAAATAGCATAACCTATACTCCACCCCAAGCACTGGTAAAACACTATGGCAGCTCAGGGGTTACTGTATATTCCGCACCGTACTAAGGTGCACTAGACAACCCATACCTAAAAGCAGAGGATGAGCTCCCAACCCCTCCCTCCAGCTCTCCCCTGACTCCATCCCTCCCACTGTGGAGATGGCTGAGTCTATATAGAGGGACGTCAAACTGAAGGGGAATTTGGACTGTCCCAGCTGTGAGCTGTACAGGTTCCAGTCTCTGTCTTCAATTCAACCTCTGCTTAAGTAATTGGATATCTGTAAGTAGGCACTATTGTTATTATGACCATAAGATTTCAGTATATTCTGGCATTCTGGTTACAAATGAATGTAATGTACAAATGTATATAGATAGATTGCAAAGAGAGTGAGAAGTGAATGGGTTAACGTTGAACACGTCAGGCCGGTATTGAATGTGTCATTGTGTATGTCGCGGGGTTATCCCTTGGTTATCATATACTGTGTTGGGTTAACCTTGAAGTTCAGTGCATGACATCACGAGAAAGTGTCACTTCTGTATTGGATGTCAAAGTGCATTAAGTGATCAGGTATGTCCTGCATAGAGCCTAGAAATAATTTGGGAAATGATAGTATTTATGTAACCTGGTTAATAATATTTCCATTTATTATGCAGTTAAATTATCTTAAAAAAAAAAAAAAGTCTTATAACAAAACTATTGCCTATGTGTGTATAAACGTAATGTAACGTACTGACGCTGTGTATATGTATCCGTCAGAAAATAAGTGCATGCGAGGGTCCTGTCCCTCTGCGTTAGTCATTTCTTTACCATAACTTATGCTGGGAATTGAGCATCCTTGTGGATAATTTAGGCTTATCCAATAGGAGAGCACGCTGCTGGCCTGGATAATGGGAATGTGCAGCATGGCATTGAATCTCACTTTTTGCACTTGACGCTTTACTGTACTTTCTTCAGACAGACTTTTTCCCCTAAAAGGTATTTGTTATGAATTAGTTATCGTGTCTTCAGGGTAACATGACCTTATATGGGCCCATGCACCAACATCAGCCAAGGACCACTGCTGGCGAAGAGCTCTTCGCTTTAACACATCTATATTATGTAACTATTTATGTGTATGATCATAATATTCATAGCATTTCAGCATAAAATGTATCTTAGACATATTTAGTTTCTAAAGGATTTTTTATTTCATTTATTGGAACTCACCGATTACTTGAAATATATCTAAAATCTACCCATTTCTGTTATAACAGTGCATTTTAGCTCTCCTCCAAAACGAAGAGTCACCCATCTGCAGACAGCTATTTATACAGAGCAGGGGACTCGTTGTCAAGAGAAATGCCTTAGATGCAGCTGGGGGGAAAGAGGGAACTGATCCTTATTTTGGGGGCCCAGGGGTGTATGAAGAAAAATTGAGCAGATAATGCTACTATGTTATATGGATTTAGATAATCAAAAGTTATCCACTGCACACTACTTTTCTAGCCTTTCATTTATTTTCTGTTGTTTATATAGCCCCAACATATTCCGTAGGGCAGTACAGAGACTTCCATTACACACATAAGTCCATAACATAGTCCACACATAAGTCCCTGACCCTCATGGGACTTACCATTTAAATCCCCTATTACAAACACACTAACGCCAATAAGATGCCAGTTAAAGGGGTAGTCCCATCTTGTAAATTCAGTTTACCACCTAACCCTCCAGAAATTCTGTAAATACCATAGCTTGTAGAGCTACTCCATTTGCACAACTCCCATTAAAGTGGATGGGAGTAACGCAAATCGTATAACTTCCCCGCTTCAGCTGATTTTGCTTCCCAACCACCTCTGTTGGGTGCAAACAAGCCTTTTTGGGGTTTGTTGTAGTGGTAAGCTGGAAAACTGTATGTACAGTGTCTTTTTTCTTCTTCTCATTATTATATTTATTTATTTATTTATTTTATAAATTTGGCCTCTCCATCCAAGTATTTATCTATTTTTGTGTTAGCGAATGAAACATTGAAACAGTTTCGATTGTATTTTACTTAGAAAGGCCAATGACATTGCTAGTTATCACCAGGGTTAATAGCTTGGCTTTGAACTGTGTTTGAGCCAGAAAACATACTGATATGTTTTACATTCCCCCTCTGCAGATCTCCTGCAGATAACATCCTCATTGTCACGTCAGAGGACCTCTGCTTTGGTGGGAACTTAGTGCAATTCAAAGGGGCTTTCCAAGGATCAGTTCCTTCCGTGCACTAATGAACCTAATTACTGGAAAACGTTGTATAATGGAAATGGATAAAAGAAAAATTACAGAAGCCATAGGTGCTAAAACCCAAATAGTTGAAAGGCCTTTCCTCTATGGTGACAGCTGTTTTTTGGATTTCCTTTGCATTTACTATGCTCAAATCTAGAGATCAAGTATATCATTGTATCAATCAAAGCTGGGTCATAGACGTGGTGATATCACTAGGATTGAATCAAAACTGGGTCATATGTAAATGTCAATTCAATGACAATTTTTTTCCCCCATGCTACCAAAACCAAAAAGCAGACCATATACCAGACATAGTCTATATACTTGAGCTTGCTTCATAGTCACCTAGCACGTAGAGGCTGTATATACATATATATATTACATTGCAAAATATATATTTGCATCATAAGTCCTAAATGCCTACACCCTAGTAATAGGCCTTCCGCTTCTTTAAATCCTTCCTTAGGTGGCATAACTTATCCCCATTTTTGGCATTATTTGTAGATAGTCCAATGTGCCAAACCTATCCATGTATCTTTGTCATCACCTATTCCTGTATGCTCATTGTTTCCTTATAAAAAAAAAACAGGCTTTGGTGAGTGCTAATCCCCTCCTCTTTTCTAATCTTGTCTTTTCATCCTTCCTTCACCTGTTCTTTTCCCTCCTAACCACTCACCAAAATAATAGACCTCAAAATTCAAGATTAGAAGTCAATAGAAAGAATATTAGTGTTTGAGTGTTTGATTAAGAAGAACATAACTAGAAAGTCAGGTTACTTTTCTTTACTTTTGCTTGAGTTCAACTGGTATGGTAAAGAAGATAAAGTTTGGCGTCTAGACATATAAATAGATAGATAGATATATAGATAGGACTGATTTTACTTTTTGCTGCCTCATGATTATTAAGCTTTTCGTTTTTATCCCCCATAGGTGACCTTTAAGTCAAAATGTCACAAAAAGTGATGAGTGAGGATGAGAAATTCCTCTTTTTGGACAAGGACTACATAAACAGCCCTGCAGCGCAGGCAGACTGGACAGCCAAAAAGTTGGTTTGGGTCCCTTCTGAGAAACATGGATTTGAAGCTGCAAGTATCAAGGAAGAGAAAGGTGATGAAGTTCTGATCGAATTGGAGAATGGAAAGAAAATGACCATAAGCAAGGATGATGTCCAAAAGATGAACCCCCCCAAATTCTCCAAAGTGGAGGACATGGCAGAGCTGACTTGCCTAAATGAAGCTTCTGTGCTGCACAATTTAAGAGAAAGATATTTCTCCGGCCTTATCTATGTAAGTCATTGGAAGTGTAGAATAATACATGAAATAACTGTTAGGTGCATTGATTAAATGTACGTTTCTCAGTTGAAGGCAGATGATACCATGATAGTAAGTTCATTGCAGATTGTTGGAATTGTATAACTGTATTTTGGATATGAAAAAAGGGCATACAGGCTAATGACCAAAGATATTAAACTGTATTACTGCTTGCCATTTTCACCATCGAAATAGGACTCCTTTTTATGGTGCTACTCCTTTTTATGGTGCTGGTAGACATTGCTATGCTCTCATCTCAGCAGTGTCCAGAACCATGAACCCCTGTCCCAATTCCACCTAGTAGAAGAGGCAGAAGCATAACCTTTTGGTTTATATTTTCCATCCTTATTTGCTAAGACTTTAAGGGAATGTGTCATCATGAAATTATCTAATGTTTAAATCAAGTTATTAGGTTCAACATATTTTGAAAGAATTTTTGATGTTTTTTTTCTTAAAATGTTTCATTTTACTGTCTATATTTTAAAAATATCCTGAAATCTTAAAATTTACATTCTCCCCACTAAGCTTTCAACTAAACTGAGACGTGATGATAAGAAGAAGGCTACAGCATTACAGTAAAAAGTGACACCTTTAAATATAAAAAGTGATTGAAGCTCAGCCTCCTGCTCCCTGTAGAATGGCATTTGCACCGGCTTACAAACATGCCCCATATAAATGATACACTGGCCATTATTTACTAAGAGTGTTGTGTAGGTTTCTATGTGGGTTTTAATTTCCTACAATTTATTTTCCACGGTATTTACTAAGGTTTCCCTACATTTTCCACTTTCCCTACACTTTGCTTTTCTTACACATGCTCTCATCTGTCAGTTTTCCTCAGCTCAAATCCACCACATTTTATGTGGAAACCTTAGTAAATATGTTAGTTTTTTTGTGAAAATGTCGGGAACACGCCCCTTTTTCGGAGACCACGGGTTTTCTTAGCAAAATAGAGAGTTAGTCGGGGTTTTTTCAATTCTGGCGCAAATTCTGGCGCAAAATCTGGCACAGACAGAATTTCTGGCGCAATGCGACAGAATCTGGCGCACAACCCGACAAAACATGTCGGGTTTGCAATAGTAAATGAGGGCCAATATCTATAAAATTAAATTTTGTGGCATTTACATTGAGCTATCCTTCTCAATACTTCTCTTTAGTGAACTACAACTGGGAGTCATCATCAGTTACCAACAAAACCTAATGGAGCTTGTAGTGCTATTTAAAGGGGAACTCCACTGTAAACATCTTATCCCCTATCCAAAGGATACGGGATATGGTGTAAGATGGCGGGGATTCCGCCGCAATCTCCACTGCAGTACCTCAATCAATCGGTGCACGGAGCAAACTCCACTCCAGATGACTGGCGATACTGGCCACCACACCCCCTTCATTCACCTCTATGGGAGGAGGCAGCTGTCACGCCTCCTCCCATAGACATGAATGGAGGGGGCGTGGTGTGATGTCATGAATGCAGAAGCTTCAAGCTTCCATGTTCCGGACGCGGCCAGCCCGGAGATTGTGGGGGTTCCCAGCGGCGGGACCCCCGTGATCTAACATCTTATCCTCTATCCTTTGGAGTACCCCTTTAAGGAAGAAGGGTGCAATAAGCAGGGATTCTCCTAAAGTGGCTAGGATTTTATTATATAATGAATCTTGTAAAGTAGCTATTGTTTAAGACACCAATGAAATGGTTTGCCATGTCTTCTCTAGTTTTGACCTGAATTGTAGGTTAGTTGTAGAATTAAAGCGGTACTCCACCCTAGACATCCAAAGGATAGGGGACAAGATGTCTGATTACGGGGGTCCTGCTGCTGGGGACCCATGCAATCTCTCCTGCACCCTCCCAAGTCAACACTGCATGGATCTAAGTTTGCTCTGTGCATGATGACTCACGATACAGGGGTCGGAGTATCGTGACGTCACGCCCCGCCCCTCAGTGCAAGCCTATGGGAGGAGGGAGATTGCGGGGGTCCCTAGCAGCGGGACCCCCGTGATCAGAGATATTATCCCCTATCCTTTGGATAGGGAATAAGATGTCTAGGGCGGAGTACCCCTTTAAAGGGGGGAGATTTATAAAAAAAAGTGTGCAGAGGAAATTTGCCCAGTTGCCCATAAAACCAATCAGATTGCTTCTTTCATTCTTAAAGAGACCTCTGAAAAATGAAAGAAGCAATCCAATTGGTTGCTATGCAATTTTTCCTCTGCACAGGTTTTGATAAATCTCCCCCAATAGTCTTACATTGAAGTCAACATATTTATAGAATTACATAGTTATTTTACTGATTTATATAAGTTTGTTAGTGGAAAGCAAGCAAGAGACATTGACATCCTTACCCCTTTTGTTTACATCTAAGGAGACATCAATGTAGATAACATCTTCTCTTGTCTGACATATTGGCCCAGATTTATCAAACTGTGTGAGAAAGAAAATGGAGCGATTTTACCACAGCAGCCAATCACAGCTCAGCTAACAAGCTCTGGTAAAGTGAAAGCTGAGCTGTGATTGGTTGCTGTGGGAAAATCATTCCAGTTTTTCTCTCACAGTTTGATAAATCTGGGCCATTGTGCTTTACTCTACTTTATTCTACCACTTTAAGCCATTAGCCATTATAATCAAACATTTTGCTGTATAAATGGAGATTATATATATATATATATATATATATATATATATATATATATATATGTGTGTGTATATATGTTCCCAATTTGGATTATATTAACTTCCGAATTACGTTTGAGTACAAGAGATATAGTAGAGCACAAGGCCCCATGCACATTATCGGTTACCTGTTTATGTTTCCCAATTGTGGTGACTAGTAAACTGTCAACCAGAGTATGATATCACAGCAAGTATTGGGATCTGTATAGTATAATAAATTGAAAAAAATCCCTAAATCTTAACTTTTAATCCAAATTATATTAAAAATAAATCTATATTGAGAAAAAAAAAACGATGAAACCGTATACTGATGATGCATATTTATAATCTAGTCATAGAGACATAGGGGTAAGTGCCATATAGGCACCTATACTTAATACTGAATAATGCTGATATACTGGGAATAGTAACATAGTCCTTCCAACAGAGACGTCAAATATACTGTGTTTTACTAGAAAACATATGGTATCTCCACTGATGGTATTCAAACTTAGAACCAAAGCAGAATAAAACAGCTAAGTTTATGTTAACATGTTCTTTTGGTACAGGTACAGACAAAAAAACATAATAAAGGATCTAAAGATGGTTTAAAGGGGTACTCCAGTGGAATACAATTGTTTTCAAATCAGCTGGTGCAAGAAAGTTAAACAGATTTGTAAATTACTTCTATTGAAAAATCTTAACCCTTCCAGTAATTATCAGCTGCTGTATGCTCCACAGGAAGTTCTTCTATTTTTGGATTTCCTTTCTGTCTGACCACAGTGCTCTCTGCTGACACCTCTGTCCATGTCAGGAACTGTCCAGAGTAGGAGAAAATCCCCATAGCAAACCTCTCCTGCTTCGGACAGTTTCTGACATGGACAGAGGTGTCAGTGGAAAGCACTGTGATCAGACAGAAAAGAAATCCAAAAATAAAAGAACTTCCTGTGGAGCATTTAGCAGCTGATAAGTACTGAAAGTACAGTGATCCCTCAACTTACAATGGCCTCAACATACAATAGTTTCAACATACAATGGTCTTTTCTGAAACCAGACTCAACATACAATGTACAGACAGTCCGGATCTGTGAAACATGTCAGAATGAGCGTAAACACCCTGTATTCCTGGAGCGTATGCACTGACTGGTGTCTGGTAGCGCCCCCTACAGTACAGGGAGGTATTACATGTTCTGTACACTTTACCTGTACCAGGGTTAGCTGCTCCTTTGGACATCAGGTGAGGGCGACTCCATGTTACTTTTTTAGGACATTGTGTTCTGTACAGGACCCTGAAGAAGCTTCTGTCCTACACATAGACCAGTGTTTCCCAAGCAGGGTGCCCCCAGCTGTTGCAAAACTACAACTCCTAGCATGCCCGGACAGCCTTCGGCTGTCCGGGCATGCTGGGAGTTGTAGTTTTGCAACAGCTGGAGGCTCTCTGCTTGGAAAACACTCATATAGACAGTGATTACAGCTCCCAGCAGATCTTTCTTACTTTTATATGTAAGGATTTGCTTTATCTATATTAGTTATCTACTTATTTTTTCTTTAATTCTCACTTTTTTTCTTATTTTTGGATGACATTTTGGGCCTTTAGAACCAATTACCAGGTTTCCATAGAGTTCTGGTCTCAACATACAATGGTTTCAACATACAATGGTCGTCCTGGAACCAATTAATATTGTAACTTGAGGGACCACTGTAATTTACAAATTTGTTTAACTTTCTTGCACCAGTTGATTTAAAAAAAAAAAAATGTTTTCCAGTGGAGTACCCCTTTAAAGTAACATTAGGCCTTTGCAGTGGCATGTCCACCCTCTGCATGTTTATGTAGCAGGAACAGGGAATTGATAAACCTGAGGTCGACTGTGTACAAATCAAATAAATTCAAAGAACAGCAAAGATAGAAGTCATATACCGCCCCTTCTGCCCCTTCTCTAGACATAACAATGTATTTTCTTGCAGAATAACAAAATGCCCAAACCTCAATGTCATACACATTAAACTATATTCACACATAGCTTTTCTCTACATTAACATTCTAAAAGCAGACTTGAATGTGTCCATATGTTATAATAGGCATGGCATGAAAAGTTGGTTGTAGGTGCCATTTTTTGTGTTGTAGAGTGATGGGAACTGTCTGGAGCAGGAGAGGTTTGCTATGGAGATTTGCTCCTGCTCTGGACAGTCCCTGACATGGACAGAGGTGTCAGCAGAGAGCACTGTGGTCAGACTGGAAAGAATTATACAACTTCCTGTGGATCACACAGCAGCTGATAAGTACTGGAAGGATTAATATTTTTTAATAGAAGTCATTTACAAATCTGTTTAACTTTCTGGCACCAGTTGATTTAAAGGGGTACTCCAGTGAAAACCTTTTTTCTTTAAATCAACTGGTGGCAGAAAGTTAAACATATTTGTAAATTACTTCTATTAAAAAATCTTAATCCTTCCTGTACTTATTAGCTGCTGAATACTACAGAGGAAATTCTTTTCTTTTTGGAATGCTCTCTGATGACATCACGAGCACAGTTCTCTCTGCTGATGATGTTATTATAATAATAATAACACTTTATTTATTGTTGTCCTTAGTGGGATTTGAACCCAAGTCCCTAGCACTGCAAGGCAGCAGTGCTAACCACAGAGCCACCATGCTGCCCTTAGCATACATCTGCTATGCATGGTTGCTAAAATGGAGAGAGATGTCAGCAGAGAGCACTGTGCTCGTGATGTCATCAGTGTTCCAAAAAGAAAGGAATTTCCTCTGTAGCATTCAGCAGCTAATAAGTACTGGAAGGATTAAGATTTTTAATAGAAGTAATTTACAAATATGTTTAACTTTCTGTCACCAGTTGCTTTAAAAGAAAAAAGGTTTTCACCAGAGTACCCCTTTAAAAAACATCGTTTTCCACAGGAGTACCCCTTTAACTACTTAATGCTCACTGATCTAGTATATGACTCAATATTAGCATTGTCTAAAGTTTAAAAATGATATTAAATGAGACCTGATGCCAGGCATATGAACACATGCTTCTGTGTACATAATGGTATTTTGGTGAATCATCCTCATTTAACTACACTTTGTAGGAATAAACAAAAGTCCCTTTATTTTTAACATTCAAGCTTCCAAGTGGGCTCCTTTTCAAGAATGTATTTTGGACATAATGGTGGTAACAATTAACAGTTGTTGTATATTATACTACTATTATCATACAAATGATTGAAAGTTACAATGTGCTTCACCAATCTATCAGGTTACAACATTATCCAAACAATGTCATAAGACCTCACATGGCAAATACATAAGATTGCAAAAAAAAAGTAGCACCTGAACAAATATTATGTTACATTTATAGCCAATTCTGGCAGATCTAGATGATCGATTTTGGAGCTGAGGGTCCCAGATAGGTGGGGGTCCCAGGTGAGGAGCCACCCCTAATTAGTCACTTAATATATATTCCATAAAATATCACACATGTCTATGGTCAGATTAACCCTTTATTGTAGTTGTCATCTCAACCTGCATTGAAGGGTCTGTCATAATATTTAAGGTCATAAATTGATATTAATTACACATGCTTTGGAATTAGAAATTCTGCAAAAAGGATTAAAATAAAGGGGTACTTTGCCCCTAGACATCTTATCCCCTATCCAAAGGATCAGGGATAAGATGTCTGATCGTGGGCATCCTGCAGCTGGGACCCCTCTCCCCCCTTTAGCACCTGGCATTCGCTTATAACACTGGGTGCAGGAGGCGGTGGTTGTGACGTCACAGCCACACCCCTTGTGACGTCACGTCATGCCCCCTCAATGCAAGTCTATGAGAGGGGGCGTGGTCACTAGGTTTTCGTAAGACATGACACCTAGAATTGAGGCCAAAAACATCAATCTTGGTTTCTTTAAACCAGAAAATCTTGTTTTTCACAGGCTAAGATTCCTTTAGGTGCTTTTCTTTGCAAACATCAGGTGGGTTTCATGTGTCTTTTACTAGGGAAAGGGTTCTTTGTGGCCCCTCTGCCATAAAGCCCAGATTGGTGGAGTACTGCAGTGATGGTTGACCATCTGAAAGTTACTCCATCTGGACACAGGATCTTTGAAGCTCAGCTAGAATGACCATTAGGTTCTTGGTCATCTCTCTCACTGAGAGACTACTTTCACACTGCCGTTGTGCCCCATCCTTAAACGGTCATTAGGTTTTTCAGCCTCTAACATCCATTATCGGGACGGGGCACAAAGGGCAATAATGGGCCCCAATGGATCCCATTTACTATAATGGGGTCTGTTGGGAGCCGTTATTTTGTAACGGCAGTAGCGGGAGAAAAAGACTGCACAGGCAGTATTTTTTCTCCACCTATTCCCCCTGGCTCCCCAGATGGCCGTCACACTGCGGTATCCTAACGGCAGTGTGAAAGAAACCCTAGTTTGGTGGGGCAGCCAGCTCTCAGAGGAGTTCTTGTTGTTCCAGACTTCTTTCATTTAGGAATTGGGAACTTTCAGTGTGGCAGAACTTTCAGTGTGGCAGAAATTGTTTTGTAACCTTCTAGAGATCTGTGCCTCCACACAATCCTGACTCTTGCTGAGCTTTACAAGCAGTTTCTTCTACCTCATGGCTCGATGTTTGCTCTGATATAAATGGTCAGCTATTAGACTTTATACATTCTTATTCCAAATCATGTCCAATTAACTGAATTTACCAGTCAAGGCGTAGAACATCTTAAAGAGAAATAGGAGGCCCAAAGTGCAAAATTTAAAGTGTCATACCAAAGGGTCTGAATACTTTTGTCAATGCAAAATGTTTGGTTTTCCCTTTTAATAAATTTGCCAAAAAACCTAATGTTTTATTTTCACATTCTTATTATGAAGTTTTGAGTGCAGAATAATGGGAACTTTTTTTTATTTTATTTCATTTTAGTACAAAGCCACAACATAACTAAATGTGAAAAAGTGAAATGGTCTGAAAACTATTTTGTAAGATATATATATATATATATATATATATATATATATATATATATATATAGTTTTGCTAGAATATATTACCCCTATATCCAATAGGATGTTCTGTATCACATTCTCGCTGCTGCCCCCTCCTTTTTATGTAGAATGTGGCAGTGGTCACTAACTGTACTGCTTCTGAAGCTGAGAAACAAGTCAGCACTGATGCATTCAGTACTGCATGCATCACTGCTAACTTTACATATGCCAGTTTGTAACGATGCATACACTATATTGTATGCTTTGCATTGATTACTGAATCCCTTCATTCTCCTGCTCTTGCTGGTTTAACACAAATGGGAAGAGGCAGCAGTGATCTGAACTATAGAATTAACCCCTTCGTACATAATTCCAGGAAAACTGATTTTTTTGCTAGTAAGGGAAGTAAATATTAAAATGTTAAATGTTTTGCCTGCGGTAAGAAGAAAATGCTGTATTTTTTGCTAGCAACAGACCCACTTTTATCCTTGGGCTATGTCTGGTATTGTTGTTCATCTCCATTGAGGGGACTAGAGCTGTCCGGCAATACCAAACACCGCCCAGTAGCTGGCTTCAAATCTACAGTATATTTTTATTCACTGAGCCCATAAAAAATTAGATTTTTTATTTATAGAAGAGCAGTAGAAAGACTCATATATGTATTGTACCAATGGTGGAACAAAGAAGCAGTAGATCCAGCACTATTCTTTGCAGCTTTATTGTAACACAGCACTCGGATAAAATCAGCCAATACATCAAACGTGTTTCGAGCGCATGCGCTCTTTTTCGGTGATCACCGAAAAAGAGCGCATGCGCTCGAAACGCGTTTGATGTATTGGCTGATTTTATCCAAGTGCTGTGTTACAATAAAGCTGCAAAGAATAGTGCTGGATCTACTGCTTCTTTGTTCCACTATTGGGTGTTGGCTGGACACCGATCCGTGCACATTGGAGGGGTTTTGGTGAGCTGGACAAGTGTCTGTGAACTATGTATTGTACCAATGTATTGGAAGATGTTTAGGACCAGGATAGAGTCTTTCTACAGCTGAGCTGTCAGCTTCAACAGGTCTTGTCTATAGAGTACTAAGAATTTGCATTGCCACCTATAACACTATTTTACAAAATGAATGTAGCTATGATATGACAAACATGTATTTTAGAGCTCTTTAAAGCAGAAAAGTTGGGCTTAGCTTGGGGCATAATGATAATTTTTGTTAATTCGGTAAGGTAGTGTCAATAACAATGACCATTCTATATAAAGAAGACTATTACATATGAATCTTGAGGCTATAAATAATGCATGTTGTGAGCTGTAATCCCATGTTCAGGAATGAGGACTGTCTGTTCAGAATTCCCCATTGCCAGAAGGGGCTCATCTAGTCTGCCAAGTCACCTGGGTAAAGGCTTGTCTGAGAATTGGTTCTTACTGCATATATGGCGACAGGCCTGACACTTCATCAAGCACTATATTATGTCTAAGTTTAACATTAAATCTAAGAAATATCTTCCCACACTACAGACAAGCTTAATTGGCCATGAAATGAGTTTTCGTCCTTACTTTGATCAGTACATGAGGAATGAAGGATTTTTTTGCAGGAAGGACTTAGCTGCAGTTGAAAGAATTACATAGATTACAATCTATATTGCTAAGGTTTTACATAAGGACATACCATTTAATTGTTTATCACCTCTATTATAATAGGGTCTAAGATTATTTTTACACATTTAGATAAAAAAAAAAATAATAATTTACTGGTCTACTAATACTGATAAATATCGAGTGATGAATAGAAAAATATACACTGTTTGGTGTTCCTATGTTTGTATCAATTAGTCTAATTTAACACAGACATGTCCATATAGCACGTTAAATGAATTTAGTTCATGCTAAGCAGCTGATCCATAAAGAAAAGTGCTGCATGGATGTCAAGTTGTATAAAGGAACATACAGCAGCAGTCTGTGTGGAATATTGCTGGCACTGGTAATGAGTTTACAGGGAACCTCTCATCAGAAAATCATCAATAGTTACAGTTTTATGTAAAATATATTTTTTAGGAATTTTCAAATCCTGAAATCATTTTGTTTTCACAGAGCATGCCCATAACACTCCCTAATACAAACCAATAAGTATTCTCCAAAGTACAAGTCTCGAGGGCCATGTAATGAATATCTCTCAATACTGTAAAAAGCAGTATGGGCAGGATGGCTGCCCCTACAATAATGTACAGAAAATTGAATAAAAACTATCTACATTCAGACAATAAAAATAAATAGGAAGAAACAAATATTTATCAGTATCTATAGTAAAAAACTTTAGGTAATACATTCCATTTAAAGATGACCTAAAGCCATTCCCCCCAAAAATGAGATTGTATTATCATTAATTAGCTTAGGGTGCCAAGATTACACACTTGTTTACAGTTTCTTAATTTGCCCTTCGGTTCCTGAGATATTTGGGTTTATAGTTTGCCTGGCCATTCAGGGTATGAGTCAATGGGCGTGAATTTAACTTGAATAATGTGAGTAAATATTAGGTAATGGGCACGATTACACAGTCAGGTTTGTGTGTTTGGTATACAGGCCCCTTAATGTACAACATTCACACCACCTGACTGTATAATGCCGCCTATCACCTGATATATACTTTCATTATTAAAATTAAATTCATGCCCATGTGACTGATTCCCAGAATTGTCAGACAAACCATAAACCCTCATATCTCAGGAAGGAAGAGCATATTGAGAACCTGTCAAAAAGTTGTTTAATCAGGAAACCCTAATCTTAATTTTTGGGATGGTCACTCTTCATTTTAACCTTTGTTTGGGTTTCAGAAATTGGACTCTACTGACTGCTGCACATACATTTAAGAAAGAGATAGCAAGGAAGTCCAAATTAAGCAACCATGCACTTGCTGATCATTATATTTCATTACAATGTCAAACTTGAGATTTTCTTTGAGTTTCTGTTTCTATGAGTATGTTTTCTACACTGGTGTTATAACATTGTTTTTGCCCCTTTGGAAGGTTTTATCAGTACAGACACGTATTGTGTAGTCTGAGGCCTGCTGGTATTATTAAATTAATGATATATCCTCTAGCAACTCACAGGTAACATCCTTATCCCTACGCCATGGATCTCTGGCCCAACTCGTATGTTCTGATAAAGGAGATAAGGACTTTACTCAGTGAAACGTTTGTTAGAAATAAATAACAGGAAACAAAGAAGTGTGTTATTGTACAGCAAGACAAGCCTTGAGAATAGATGCACTCATATGTGAGAGAATGTGCATAAAAATGTACATGGTGACATATAGAAACATGAAGGACAGTCAGGTGCATTCTATTGCTATATAGTTACTAGTTATGAGTTATGAGTCTCTCTCCTGACCAAAAATTCTACAACTTACTATGCACAGTCTAATGCTGCCCAGATGTATAAAAAAAATGAATGAGAATCGGGCGGTATGTATTTACTCTCAGAGCATTGATGAGAACTAATCATCAAAAATACTTACTGTTGCACACTGGGAACTTCCAATTTCTTTCACATTCCAATGGTCCTTAGTCTAATAGTTCCCAGGAGGTTTGGGGACAGTCACAACTCTCACATCCTGTAATCTCCAATGATATATATGTGTTCCCACAAATGGTGGCTGATACATGGCCAGAAAGTCAACTCATGTGTCCCAAAAGGGTTATCCCAAGATCCAAATGTATTCCCTATCCATACAGAATAATTAGCTGATCAACGGTGGAGCAACCCCTGGGACTCCCACCAATGCAGAGAATGAAGGACAGTTGACCTAATGAATAATCAGCATGGCCAGTTTTCCATTCATTCTCTGTGGGGCTTCTGAACATTGCAGACCACTGAGTTGAGGATACACGATAACTTTGAATCTTAAAAAAAAAACTTAAAATATGTTTCCCCCTTTGAGCAGTCATATTTTTGTTAAAATAATCTCCTTCTGATAATAAACTGGTCACAGGATGTCACACCATGGCAAGCCCCAAGAAATGGGCAGTGAGTGTCCAGTTTCCCTACAGCTCCACCACAGAAGAAATAGGGCATTACAGAATGATTCAATTTATACAATACAATTCAGGGTCCTAAATAATGGATACCCTACATTAATGAATCCCTTCTATTTACTAACAGGTTATTAGAAAATGGTCTTTCTAAGCCAAAAAAAAGTTATTTTTGCAAAGATAGACAACACATTAATAATCATTAACCTGCTAGGATTTCACCATGATGCTACATGAATGCATTGCATATTGAAAATTCCGCTTTAAAACATTAATGGTTCCCACTAGTTGTACAGTTGTGTGTGTTATAGTTCTTGGGGTACAGAGGCTTCAATCACATTGGGGCCTTTATGTTTGCGGTGACCCAGAGACCCTTTTGTTATAAAAGGAGATAGCAGTGCTACAAATTGGATATGTGATATCATATCATGATTAGCATGGTGACTACAGCTACTTATAAGAGAACATAGGAATAAGTAAGGTTGTACCTTATCCTACTTCTCCATCTGTAGACAAACTGTCATGGTTTGATGAGAAATAAACCCCAGCATAACTGGAATGCAGTGGCATGTAACCTTGCTATGTAGGATAATGGGAATAGTAAAAAGTATCTGCGTCATAGAGTAAGACATTCATCGTGCAGTTCTCCCGCAACAAACATATTCCCATGTATGTTCTGTTTCTAAATACCAAGCAAACCATACATACCAGTGCTTTAAACAAGATGTGCTTTGTTCTCCTTATATGGCCATGACAATAGAGATCGCGGCACCCTTCTGTGAAGTTTTTTCTCTCTCAGGTGCCAGAAGACATAATAACCAACGCATAATATAATAATATTTAACATGCAAAAAGATTATCTTAAATTGTATATGCATTAGAATTTTTTCATATTTCGTAATCATTTTTATAACAATACTATAGGCTCAGTCTGGTGAATGGCCTAAGTGTTACAGATGTAAATGTGAATATGTATCTACATTTTTTTATACTTGCATTGGTTTATACGATTACAAGGGGCCATTTAGTATATTCTAGGAATCATATTCCTGATAAGTTCATCCGTGTGAATTAATATGCCACTTTTTTTTATTTTACAGACATATTCGGGTCTATTTTGTGTTGTGGTCAACCCTTACAAATCGCTACCAATTTATTCTGAGAAGATCATTGACATGTACAAAGGCAAGAAAAGACATGAAATGCCCCCTCATATCTATGCAATTGCAGACAATGCATACAGGAGTATGTTACAAGGTAAGCCTATTGAGTGCAAACTATATGTTGTCAGGTCCAAAGACTACAGGCCTATAATTATTATTGTGGCGTTGCATTAACAATGTCTTTGTTGGTTCACTTCAATCCAGATGTACTCCATTAAACTAGAGTGAGGCAATTCAGCATTCCTGTATTTTTGATGGCAAATACAGTGCTGCTGCCTACACTATACCAAAACACCTGATGGAATGGCAAAAATAGAAATAGGAACAAAACCTACTGACTCATCGAGAAAGAGCTGGAGCATAACTTTGCTGTATGCAGTTTCAACTGCATCATACATCAGAACTGCTAGTTACCATTTTTGTGCTCAACGAAGTCTCTACATTTAAATCAATTTTGCAATTTGGGGCAATTTATTTTGATTTTAAATATTAACTACTATTTGGAAATACCAGTGTTCAGGGAACTTCCTTTTAGGCTATGTACCTATGGTAATGCTCTTCTTACTTTAGTAAAACATTGATGTTTCTAGTTAGGTGTGGAGCAATACTGTACGTTTTTATGTTTATATTATAAGTTACAGGATACTGAGCGAACTGTGATAATCCATGTAATCCAAATATACATAAATATTTGTTCTCAAAGGAGGGGAGTTCTCTGACATCTCAGAATGGTTAGGTAAGGGTGCCTTTGATTTACATCTTAAATGGGTCCTAGACATCCTATGGCTAAAAAGAAAATGAAAAGCGCTCCATAACATAATACCGCTAATATTAGTAAATGCTTGATGCGAATTAGCGCTTACCAAGGTTTGTATGCGAGCCCGGCACAACATAGGAAAGCATATGGGGTAATAATCAGGGACTTTCAGCTGCCTTCCCATCAAAGATGGTACATAAAAAATGGATAATTCTCCTGGATAGATGGAATAGTTCTAGGCACTCGTAAGAAACCTCCACAAGCAGGTCAGGTAAGAATCAGGTTAATTCCCAGAATGTAAAGTGTTTCGCGGTAAAACAGCAACCGCTTCCTCAGGCATCTCAGGCATCTGCCTGAGGAAGCGGTTATTGTTTTACCTTGAAATGTTTTGCATTTTGGGATAAACCTGATTCCTACCTGATCTGCTTGCAAAGGTTCCTTTCGAGCGCCTGGAACTATCCCATCTACCATGGAGAATTAGCCATTTTCTTGACATCCTTTGGTTAGGGGAAAACATGTCTAATTGCAAAGGTTTGCCTGCTGGGACCCCCACAATTCTTCAACAAATCTGTGATCAATCTGCAACAACATTAACATATTATGGATTTTAAAATCCGAAGAGCAGGTCAAGTTACATGTGGAAAATTTCTCCATCTCTTTATAAAATGTCATCCACTTGCCTTATGCTCCACTCCACTACAGATTTTACTTTTTTTCAAAATATTCAGAACAAATCTGCAGCATACTGGCTTGTGTAAATTTAATCTAAACCGTTTCATATGCTGATACATATATAGGGTAAGGTATGGATCTGTGACATGTTCCTAGTATCACACAAATCTGTGGAGACATCAAGAAAACATCCTCCCAAATATATGACAGGCAGTGTGAAGTCAGCAGTGGTTATGGAATTCATTGCCTTTTTTGGTGGGGAGAAGTTTGTATATGGTAATGGATTTAGTTATAATGACTATTTAATCTCATTTGGAAATTTCTCAATTACTTATTATAAACTCAGATGATTTTAACATAATGTGTCAGGTGGTATTCTTATATTGCTTAAAATACTTTGCATATATTATAAAAAAAGGAGATTACGTGTATTATAAGGGATATAAGCATTGTGTAATAAGGGGCAGGTTTGCCAAGCTTTTGGTTTTCTTTTTGTCTAGAGAATTTATCAAAAAATGTTGGCAGCCATCACTTTTTACAGGCATTCTAGAAGACCATAATGAATGACAAAGTTTAATAGTAAGACATATATATTCATATGAACAGAGGCCTGGAATTAATGGTGTAGCAAAATAAACAATAAGATTAATAGCTCAGACCACAGAGCTCCTCAAACTTATCTCCTCAACTCAACTTATTAAGTGTAGCTTTTATTTTACTGTATAGAACAGTGTTTCCTAACATTTTAGGCTACACCTCAAAAATCTTTGTACTGTGGGGCACATCAACCCCCTCTTTTGCAGTTTGTCTCCATATGTAGCTTTTCTTGTAGGTAGGACCCATCTGTAGGTAGTTTGGTCCCTGTAGGTAGGACTGGCTTGTAGGTAGCTTGCTCCTGTAGGTAGGACTGGCCTGTAGGTAGTTTACCATCTGTAGGTAGCTCCATCTGTAGGTATTTCCCCTTTTGTATGTAGGAGCACCTGTAGGCAGTTTGCCCCCCTGTAAGTAGAACCCCCCTGTAGGTAGGATCTCCCTGCAGGTAGTTTGACCCCAGCAGGTAGGACCCCTTGATAGCTAGTTTGACCCCCCTTGTAGTAGGACCACTTGTAAATAGCACGCCCTGCAGGTGGTTTGCCTCCCCATAAGTAAGATGTTTGTGCAGGTAACTTGCATCCTCTCCCATTGTAAGGCGCTTACTTACATAGTTCAAACTGTTAGCATCCCCTTGCTGTGTTAAACTCCATATCATGACATCCTAAGGAGAAGCATGTGACCATACACGTCACTCTACTTCCTTCATAGCGTTGCATCCAGCCGCGGTGGAAAAGGCAAAAAGATGTGTATGGTAACATGCTTCTCCATAGGATGCCATATTATTAATGGGGAAGCCAGAAAGCACACAGGGAAACAGGGGAGAGGAGCGGAGCTACATTTTACACAGAACAACAAGAATGGTTGACCAAATGATGTACTATGCCTATGTTAAGTTGTAAAAGTTAGCTGTGTGCTAAATAATTATTTAGAAAAGAGCTATATCATCATTATTATTATTATTGTTCAATTGTAAGCTCTTCCACAGAATGTATTCTAATTTAGTTGTACATGTCTTGCCCCTTTATTGATACCAGTTATATTTTGTATATTGAAAAGTTATAACATTTTCCATTGACACACAGCTGTATGGCTTGCTACAGTTTTTATTAGAGCTGTGTCTTATAAGGATTCATTTGATTCTGACCAGGAGCAAGTTTACTGGAAAACTGACTATATTTTATTTGCAGAAACTACATCACTTTAAGTCATCATGTTTCCATTTGTCAGAACTGTTTATTTTGGACCAGGCTAAAAATTTATAATAGAAATAAGGGCCAACCATAAAAGGAATTGTGTGCTATTACCGTTCTCAATAACGTTATTTTATTTTATGTGCATTCATTATGAACTCTGAAAATAGTCTGTTGCTATTACTGTATCAATAACATTATTATGTTCTACTTTCAATTTCTAAATATAATAAATGTAAGTTAGAACAATGAAATATCTAGGTTAATTTTGTTTGTAGCTCAGGAGCTGGATGTGAAAAACAAAAATGCTAAACTGGTTTTTATTGACTGGCTTTTACATTGGCTATTTCTATTAATATTCTTACTATTAGCACTATCAGTTTGCTGAGTAACTGCTGAAAGATCAATTGAGTCTTCCTGTTAGCAAACCACTTCTACGGCTCGTTCTTGTGTTATGAAGAGATAACATAGACAAGCACCAGAAGGAACTCTCTGCTCATCCTGATAATGTGGAAACACATACAGTGCTATGCACAGTTATTCATTATACACTATGTGACTTATGTTATATGGGACTTTTGTTGACCAATAAAATATTCTTCATTATTTACAATAGGGGTTTTTATAATTCACAATCTACCAATCTTTTGTGTCTTAGGGTAAATTGAGCTTAAAGCGTTACGGTGATTAAAAGTAGCTTTTAACATATTGATCAGACATATCAAAGGTTGTGGATTGAACTGGCTCTCACTCCTAATCTCCAGCTGGCCAAGAGATCTGTGCATTTCTCTGGATAGAAGTCTATGCAGAGAAATGGGCGGATCTATTGGCCATCCGAGGGGCAGAGCACAATGCTTCTCCGGTCAACAACTCGCGATCACAGCGGGTCCAATAGTAAAACCTGGTGCGATCAGCATCTGATCGACATGTCAAGAGTTGTTTTTAAGGACAGTAACGTTTGAATGTATATTGAGCTTCCTTCTCCTCATAAAGAGGTTCTGCAGATGTTGTAGGTGGGAAAATAGGTTCTGTTTAAATTGTTTTTGTTTTATTATGATCAGAAAGATCAGAATGGTGCAAAAATTGTATGTGTAAATGGGACGTCATGTGCAACCCTCTTTATTAACTTAGAATCTGTTAGTTACATGTCTCTATCCTTCTCCAGCAGTCTGATTTGTTATTCTACAACATCACAAGAAGTGTTTTTCTTCCAAATCTGGTAATGTCCTTCGGCAGACACAGCTGGCAACAAGGCAGTCGCTCTTTATCTCGATCTAGAATTACAGGAACCAGCTATACAATTAGAAACATCTGCAGCACCGCATCATAGTAAAGCATTTTTCTGAATGATTGTTGTGGGGATCTGAATTATTCTATACAAATTCCTTAAAGTCTAATAAAAAGCCTGAATTATTATAAACAAATTCTCTCCAAATATAATAACTCCTGAATAAACAACAAGCCCTGGTAGTAAATCAGACTACAATACACTATGATTTCCTCAGACAGAAATCTATACTTTACATACCTGCTATCTGCAAATCCAGAATTAGAGATAAGAGTTACACAAATAATAAGGAGCCGCCATAGACACAAGCACTTGTTTCTATCAGACAAACTTTACAATATTATTTATCATTGGCATGGTAATATTATTGTACATGCTGTTTTCTCATTGGGAAAAAATGTTGCAGAAAGAGAAGATCTTGATTCAACATTCAATTTAAAACTTTTTTAATCCATTAATAGCATTACAACACACCATTGTGTCAAGAGGATTACAAACACTGGACATGTTTCCAGTGTCACAGATAACATCCTGTACATCAAAGCAAAGCATATGGGGGATATTATTGAATGATGAGTTGAGATCCTGAGGAACAATAGTAATTAAATGTCAGGGGTCAATTCATGAAGTATCATTCTCCTTCTTAAAGGGGTACTCCGCCCCTAGACATCTTATCCCCTATTCAAAGGATAGGGGATAAGATGTTGGATCGCGGGGGTCCAGCCGCTGGGGACCCCCGGGATCTCAGCTGCAGCACCCACCTGTTGCAGCTTCCGGAAACGCTGGAGGCTTCGGCTCTCGACCACGGTGACGTGAGATCGTGACGTCACGACTCTGCCCCCGTGTGACGTCAAGCCCCCTCCCATAGACTTGCATTGAGGGGGCGGGGCGTGACGTCACACGGGGGCGGAGTCGTGACATCACGATCTCCCATCACCGTGGTCGTGAGGCGTTAGAATGAGAGCCTCCAGCGCTGCCGGAAGCCGCAACAGGTGGGTGCTGCAGCCGAGATCCCGGGGTTCCCCAGCGGCGGGACCCCCGTGATCTGACATCTTATCCCCTATCCTTTGATAGGGGATAAGATGTCTAGGGGCGGAGTACCCCTTTAAGAAGATGCCTTTTTAGCGCATACCTAAAGAGGACCCGTCGCCCTTTTGTATTTCCCATTTTAATACTGTAATTCTGAAAAATCTGTTGTTAGAAATCTGTCGTGCCTTTGCTTTGTTATTCTATTCAAGAAATGTATGACTAAATAGGCAGCTGGCTGTAACCAGTCAGAGGATTGTCCCCTAAAGTTTATTTTATAATGAACGGGCAATTAATGTCACAGGGTGTAGCGGCTGGACAGAAGAATATGGCTGGCTTCTGTATTCAGGATAGACTGGAGATTGAAGATTTTGCAGGAAGGAAGACCAATTAGTAAAGAATTAAAATGATCAAGGCAAGAATGAACCAGGGAACATGTTTAGGCTGTTTTCATTGTGAGAATTTATTGTGAATTCTGGAAATGTTTTAGAGGCCCTTGTTACATGAGTGTGCAGGTGACTAAAGATATGGAAACAGGGAAAGGCAAAAATAATCCCAAAACAATAGATGCACTACCCCGGTATGGTAATAACCGTTACTAATATGGAAAAATAAGGTTTAGGTAGATTAGTGGATGATGAATATGAAGAAAAGTGCCCACATTTATCAATCTGTGTGAAACCTGTATAGTCTAGTTTTGCACATAGCAACCAATCACAGCTCAGAACTCATTTTACTAGAGCTTTTTACCAGAGCTCAGCTGTGGCTGGTTGCTATGGTAAAAAAAAACTGACGGCTTTTGTTTTAGGGTGCATGCACACCACGTTTTTGTTATACAGTTCCCGTATACAGTTTCAAGTTAAAAACCGTATGGAACTGTATAGAAAATTGTATGCATTGACATAACATTGTAAACTGTATGTCAAACGGATCATCCAGTTTAGTCCGTTTTGCACCTCATACGGTTTTGTCCAGTTTTTTACCCGTATCCAAAACCGTAGTCTACCACGTTTCTTGGTCCGGGTGAAAAACTGTATTAAACTGTATACGTTTTTTTTTAACATGGGAGTCAATGGGAACCGTACAGAACTGTATGTGCGTACGGTTCCATCAGGTTTTCACCATACGGTTTTTGACTTTGCACAGTTTTTTTTCTTGTAATTTCAATCAAACAAGTGAAACTTTCTTCAAAATGGAGTGAAAAGTTAAAAACATATACATTTTTTTCTTAAAAAACTGATGCAATCGGACATAATTTTTCAAACAGTATACGGCTTTTAACCGTATATGGGTTAAAATTTGTACACACTTTTTGATACAGTTTAGTCAGGTTTTGAGGAATCCGTTTTTCATCAAATACCTGATTACAGGAACTGTATTGCATAAACGGGGTGTGCATGCACCCTTAGGCAGGTTAATAAAATAGGCCCAAGTTCAGTTTTTGAAAAGGGGAGATTTGTCAAATCGTATTCAAAGGATCAGTGGAGTAGTTGCTCATAGCAACCAGTCAGATTCCAGCTTTTACTTTTTAAAGGGATTTGAAAGAAGCCATCTGATTGGTTGCCATGGACAACTACTCCACTGATCCTTTGAATATAATTTGATAAATCTTTCCCTTTTAAAAACTGAACTGTCTGGCAACTACTCCCCTGACCCTTTGCACAAGGGTAAGGGGAGTAGTTGTCAAAGGTTTTGCATGACAGGGACACTTTAGGAAATTAATCTAATCAATTAATATATATTTAAAAAAAAGAGTATTTAAGAGTGGATGTTTACATAAAGGTATTTAATGTGAACTTGCATATAGAGCTGAGTATTGTTAAGTCAGAAGTCCAAGATGGCGCCGTATGAGATAAAAGACTTCCGCATCCCATTCAGTGAATGGGATGCGGAAGTCTTTTATCTCATACGGCGCCATCTTCAGGGAAGTTTGTTCATTGCCAAATAGAAAAGGTCCTTGTCATCCTCTATCAACAAGATCAATAGCTTCATTAGCAAACAGTTTTTGTACTACCAATACATCTCTGGTTTGGTTTACTTCATGGGAATCTGCAGCGCCTATTGGGGTCTTGTTGTTCTACTTGCCAAAGTTTCATCAGGATTGGTTGTCTTTCCTCCCCTGTGATCTTCGGCTTGGCAGCAGTCCTACCATCTTTGCTACTTCTGGTAACCCCATTGTGGGTTGACACGCAAGTTTCCACTTGCTCTCAGGTGAGCAGCCACTACCTAGGGGTGTGTCTTAACCGACCCCCGATCTTTTATGTTGCTTACCCATACGGTATCACACGAGGCGCCTCCCTCTGGTCTCTCCTTTTTTCTCTTTTACAGGCTATTCTCCTTCATGGCAGTCATTAATATTTTTATTACACTTTGGTGATTTTTCGGTACCTTATATTTTTACATTTCTAGTATGTGGGAGATTTGTAGCTAACTGCACATAGATAGCATTTCTTATCTCATTCATATAGTCCTATATGTACTCTTGCTTTACAATGTCTGCATGCTGAGTTTTATTAAAAGCAGTAGTTATTTGTAGAGAAGGATTTTACTTGTGTAGTATGGTTATGGGTACTTAGCTCTTAGACCAAATTGTTACTTTGTTGTTCCATTAACTGATTATTAAAGGGGGCCCCAGTCTTTTGGAACTTCTTCCAATCAGCACAGTTAAGAGGTCATGGCTCTTGCAGTTACACTGGCACATCAGCTCCCCTAGGTGGCAAGTACTGCAGCTCCGTGGATAAGACAAGTTGCAGTACCAGGCACAGCCATCAGTATGTTTTGCACAAGGGTTTAGGCGTGATGTAGGCATGAAGGTCTAAAAGTAGGCCTAAAGTCACAGACATACACCACCACCGTAGGTGACATATATTTGCACGCTGGGTGCAATGGTAGCTATGAAGCCATGAGATTTGCTAAGAGGCACATGACTTATAGTAAATCCTGCTAACCAAATATGGGTGGAGCTTAATTTATTTGTGAAGCACCAAAATACATGTCCCCCCATTGTGTATATTCAGAGACTAATCCTGTTCCTAGTTCAATGAAGTTAAAGGGTTTAAATCTGGAGTTAGAATTAAGCTATTTTTTGGGCAGCTAAAACATACAGGTCATGATAACAGATGATTAGGTATGTCCATGTGACCACAGGCACTTTGCTTTTGCTCATAGAAGGAAGCACTAAATTGTTACCCTTCTTTCCTGATGTTTTGCTACAACATATGGATGGGGAAACCCTTTAATGATTGGAGAAAGATTTCTGCTGCTGTTGCACACGGCAACAGTACCATCTCAAAGCTGAAGATACCCAGTAGAGATGAGCGAATCAAAGCTGTCGTTACGAATTTCAGGAAATATTCGATTCACAACAAATGCGAATATCAACACGATTCTGTCACATGCCGGATGCAGCCTATCAGCAGCCAGTCACCCCTGTGATGGCACAGCCCTATATAATCGGCAGCCATAATTCCGGCTCCTCACTTCATTACAATACACTGCAGAAGGGTCATAGCATGCAGAGCCTGTGTGTGTGTGTTACAGCAGAGAAAAGCACAGTCCAGCAGCGTTTAACATCCTCCTAATCACATCAGCATTCTTGTGGACGGAGAGCAGTGCTTTTTTCACTGAAAAGGAACTTTACTGCAGCTGCAGGCATGAACCTCCCAGTCACTTTCTTCGGCATAGTATTACAGAGAGGGCATATAGCTGTGTGTTGCCTCATACATTTCAACAAGCTGCACAACTTCATAAACCTTAGCAGAGGAGGCAGGAAGAATTTTTCAGTGCAATTCAGTGTCTTTGTTCCCCAAAAAAATCATCTGCTGGTTATAGTAGTCTGTAATACCCAGCAATCCATTCCTAATAGTCTTTGACAGAGTGCAATTTTGTGTTTAGTAGACAGCTTTTTTTGGCTGCAGCACTGTTGTGTACTGCTGGTGTTTTACAAAAATATGTTTTTTAAGGGTACTGTAGAGCATTTATCTGCCTTCATAAGTGCATACTTCATATGTACATCTAAGTAGTGTACTATTTTGTACCTGTTTAATCTGTCAAGGGTCTATATACTGTGAAAGGACAGACAAAAGTAATCAACGGCTGGTGTTTTACAAAAATACAGAGTTTTTAGCTGTACTGTAGCGCATTTTTCTGCCCTCATCAGTGCATACCGCATACATACATCTAAGTAGTGTACTATTTTGTACCTGTTAATCTGTCAAGGGCCTATATACTGTGAAAGGACAGACAAAAGTAATCAATGGCTGGGGTTTTACAAAAATACTGAGTTTTTAGGCCTACTGTAGCGCCTTTTTCTCCCCTCATAAGTGCATACCGCATATGTACATCTAAGTAGTGTACCTGTTAATCTGTCAAGGGCCTACATACTGTGAAAGTCCAGGCAAAAGTACTCACCGGCTGGTGTTGTACTCAGATACTTTTTTAAGTGTACTGTAGAGCATGTTTCTGCCCTCATCAGTGCATTCCACATACCTACATCTAAGTAGTGTACTATTTTGTACCTGTTAATCTGTCAAGGGCCTAGATACTGTGAAAGTCCTGGCAAAAGTACAAACCTGCTGCTGTTCTAGACAAATACTGTTTTAAATGTAGTGAAGCGCATTGTACTCCCCTCATATACGCACTAAGTATGTCAGGCAGAGAAGTGCCAGGAGGTGCACAGAGGAGTGGCAGAGGCCTAAATCCTTCAGGCAGAGGTCGCAGCAGACTAAGGGCGAGTGGCAGCAGGAGTCGCAGCGAGAGGCCTGAGCTCCCGTTATCAGCTAGCTGTCCGGGCATGCTGGGAATTGTAGTTTTGCAACATCTGGAGGGCCACAGTTTGAAGACCACTGCAGCAACCCATCTGCCGTCATCGATTGGTTAACACGGTCATTCACTTTATCGCAAGTGACATCTGACACCCCCAGTCAACAGTCGGTAGGTTCCTCAGATACAACCCTCAGTTTTTCTAGTAATCTGACAGGAGAGAAGGAGAAGGAGCAGTCAGAGGAGCTAGAGGGTTGTGAAGAAAGCGAGACAGATGACCCAGACACACCGTGGCAGTATGCAGTGGAGATGGAGACAGGGAGTCCCTCTGAGTCACTTGCACAAATGGCACGATGCATGCTAACTTGCTTGCGTAGTGACAGCCGAATTGTCACCATTCGGTAGTGGGATGACTTCTGGATCTCCACCTCATTGGACCCTCACTACCGCCACAAAATAGGAGCCTTTTTTACCCCCACTGAGAGGGAGGACAAAATGACCTAATACAGAGGCATCCTATGTAGTCAGTTGGCCGATGCCTATCGGCACCATCGTCTATCCTCTCGCAGGTCTGAATTGGGGGGCCCCCTGCGCTCACCTTCCACTGCCATGGCTGCTGGGGAGGGGTGGGGGATAGGAGCAGTACCAGCTCCATCAGTAGCAGCCTGAGTCTACGCTGATGATTAGCTTTCTTCACCTGCATAGTGAAGCAACTGATCAGCAGCAGGTACACCTGGAGCAGGACCTGAACCAGCAGATGGTGGCACACCTTGACATGCCCATGCCAACACACCTTGAAGATCCGACGGACTTATGGGCAGCCAAACTATCAGAGTTTGCCCTGGAAAAGCTGTCCTGCCCGGCCAGTAGTGTGCTATCAGAGTGGGTGTTTAGTGCGGCAGGGGCCATAGTCACCCCAAGGAGAACCAATCTGTCCACGAAAAATGTGGAGAGACTAACCTTTGTGAAGATGAATCAGGCATGGATCAGCCAGGATTTCCAACCACCAATGCCTGATGCATGAGAGTAAATTGACCATGGTGCCACACCAACACTTCACAAATATGGATAGTGCCAAACAGATTTGAGGCGCTGCTCCCCAGTTACAAACATTCTTCGTCATCAGACTTTTTTCACCCACCTTCGTCATTGGGTACTGGTATTGCCACTCACCGCTGTCTCATTCAGGCACTATATGGTCTCTTCTCATGCTTCAGCCAACTCCAGGCTGTGTCATTCAGCCACTATATGGTCTCCTGATGCTTCAGCCAGCTCCAGTCTGTGTCATTCAGCAACTACATGGTTTGGTGATGCTGCTGGGCCTAGGACATTGCCTATATATGTTTATGGTAGCACTAGGTACCATACAACTTCAATGGAAATTTCAAAATTCATCTTTCATTCTTAGAGATTGTGTGGCCCTATTGTCGCCACCTCCAGGCTATGCCATTCAGACACTATATGGTCTCCTCATACTGATGCCACCTCCAGGCTGTCTCATTCAGCCACTATATGGTCTCTTCTCATGCTTCAGCCAACTCCAGGCTGTGCCATTCAGCCACTATATGGTCTCCACCTACTGATGCCACCTCCAGGCTCTGTCATTTTGCTGCCATGTGACATGTGACTCCTTGTTAGATTTGGTCCTTTGTATCCACACGCCAGGGCCCGGGACACTAACACTTAAAGTTAAAAGTTCAATTTCAAAATCCTTAATTTAAATTTCAAAATCTTAAAATTCAAAATCATAAATTTCAATGGTCTCCTCATGCTTCAGCCAACTCCAGGCTTTGTCATTCAGCTAATAAATGGTTTACTGATGCTGCTGAGCCTTGGTCTGGGCCTAAAAAAATTTTGTGGTAGCACTAGCTATCCAAAATCTTCAATTTAAATTTCAAAATTCGTCTTTTATTCTTAGGGATTGTGAAGCCCTGGTGTCTACTCGTGCTGCTGCCAACTCCTGGCTGTGCCATTCAGACACTATATGGACTCCTCATGCTTCAGCCAACTCCAGGCTGTGTCATTCAGGCAATATATGGTTTACTGATGCTGCTGGGCCTGGGAATAAAATTTTTGTTATGGTAGCACTTGCTACCAAAAACCTTCAGTTTAAACTTCAGAATTCATATTTTAATCTTAGGGATTGTAAAGCCCTAGTGTCTACTCATGCTGCTGCCAACTCCAGGCTGTGCCATTGAGACACAATATGGTCTCCTCATGCTTCAGCCAACTCCAGGCTGTGTCATTCAGGCAATATATGGTTTACTGATGCTGCTGGGCCTGGGTCTGGGAATAAAAATGTTGTTATATAGCACTAGCTACCCAAAATCTTCAGTTTAAACTTCAGAATTCATATTTTAATCTTAGGGATTGTAAAGCCCTAGTGTCTACTCATGCTGCTGCCAACTCCAGGCTGTGCCATTCAGACACTATATGGTCTCCTCATGCTTCAGCCACCTCCAGGCTATGTCATTCAGCCAATATATGGTTAACTGATGCTGCTGGGCCTGGGCCTAAAAAATTGTTATGGTAGCACTAGCTACCCAAAATCTTCAGTTTAAATTTCAGAATTCATCTTTTAATCTTAGGAATTGTGAAGCCCTAGTGTCTACTCATGTTGCTGCCAACTCCTGGCTGTGCCATTCAGACACAATATGGTCTCCTCATGCTTCTGCCAACACCTCCACGCTGTGTCAATCAGCCACTATATGGTCTCCTCATGCTTCAGCCTCATCCAAGCTGTGTCATTAAGCCACTATATGGTCTCCTCATGCTGCCAACACCTCCTCGTTGTGTCATTCAGATACTATATGGTCTCCTCATGCTGCCAACACCTCCACGCTGTGTCAATCAGCCACTATATGGTCTCCTCATGCTTCAGCCTCATCCAAGCTGTGTCATTAAGCCACTATATGGTCTCCTCATGCTGCCAACACCTCCACGCTGTGTCATTCAGACACTATATGGTCTCCTCATGCTGCCAACACCTCCACACTGTATCATTCAGCCACTATATGGTCTCCTCATGCTGCCAACAACTCCACGTTGTATCATTCAGCCACTATATGGTCTCCTCATACTGATACCACCTCCAGGCTCATTGTGCTGCTCTGCGGCAGTGATTCCAAAAGCGATGCCTGTAATCTGCATGTCATACTGAATAACAGTATTATTTCACTACCCCAGCACACTCCATATGAGTGTTAGAACACAGAAAAGTGTTTTACTCCCCTATTGAGGCTCTCTGTAGGCCAGAAATAGCCGTTTTTAATATAGATTCGCTGCAAATAAATTCGGATAGAACCAAATTCGGCAAATCGGCCGAATCAAATTTTTTAAAAAGTTCGCTCATCTCTAATACCCAGTTGCATACCTCTTCTTGGGACATCACCCCTGCACCACTTCAAATCACGTTACTATTTGCTGTCTTTAAAGGGGTTATGCAGAAATAGAAATACAGAGGTAATTTCTTTCAAAAACTGCTCCCCATTTGTCTCCAGGTTGGGCGTGGTTCTGCAGCTCAGTTCTATTGAAGTGACTAGAGCCAAGTTTTAATACCGCATTCAACCTGGGGACAGAATTTGAAAGAAATTAGCTCTGTTTTTCTATTCCTGGATAATCCCTTTAATATTTCGTCCTATATATCTGAAACTAAATCCTGTGTATCCCCCATGTACTAACCTACGTAAACCTGATATCACTATAATTCCTATGCACAAATCCTCTGTTTTGGGATTATGTCTGACTCAGATCTTCCTTTTCTTCATAAATTGAATTACTTGCATACTCAAGCCACCTGTAGCTCAAAACATCTTCAAAATCTCACAGCTTTCTCACTGTGGAGATGACTGATACACTTCTTTATTACGGTAATTCACTTACTAACCTATCTTCCCTCACCAAAGCAATATATTGCAAATGTCAAGGCTGCACCTCCCTACATCTCTCCCTCATCTCTCTCTACCACATGTGTGTACTACATCCTGTTCTATGACTAAAATACCCAATAATCCGAACCACTGACTTCTATTTTTAAGACATTTCTTTTGCTGCACCATTTCTTTGAAATACAGTATAATATCCTGGACAATCAGATTTTCCAATTTCCCAATATCCATTTTCAAGTGTGCCCTAAAACCCCATTTTTTTTAGTAGTCCGACTACATTCCATAAACTGTTTAAGAAGAATCCTCTTCTTCCACAAGAATGGGTATTAGACAGCACTTATAGTGGAGTGTCATAATGTCCATATAGCAATGGACTCCAAGGCAACAGTAGTACTTTTTTAACACGGGTTTATTAGGTACAGAACTACGAACGTGTTTCGTATCACACTGGATGCTTTCTCAGATTTAGTTTAGCTGGGTATTTTATGTTATTATTAGTTACAGAATTACGAACGTGTTTTGTATCACGCTGGACGCTTTCTCAGATTTAGTTTATCTGGATATTTCATGTCATATACTAGATTGTGAATTGAAGTTGATGTTAGCTTTTTTACATTGTAATTGGCATATAAGAAGGAGTCTTGAATTAAGATAGTTACCGTTGCAGTAAGGGCTGCCAATGATGTCCTGGCTTTGGCAGTATGAGGGATTTTTTCGTACTAACAGCACACAATAGAGCACTTATATCAAGAAGAGGCTGTACTTTTGGCAAACAAAACGCCTGGGTATAAATAGATGACATGTGGGTCCTTCTTACATTTTTTTTTACTTTTATGAGCATAACTATAATGTTTGAGGGAAAAGTTTTACAAAGAAAAAAAAGAAATTTTTGGGACGTTATCAAACTTATTAACGAAACGCAATAAACACCTCAAAATGAGTAAATACAAGATTTCTTAATTTAGGAGAGTCCTGGAACATGCCACATCTGACTTCTTAACCCTGCTTTCTGGCCTGGAGCATTTAACCTAGAGTGGCACTTTCATTTATACACACTAGTGAATTATTGTACTAGTTATAGAGCTTTATGATCCAAGCTCTAGGACCCCCATGGTTTGTGAAAATGAAGGTGATGCAGAACTGATGTAAAGCGATGTCCCCTTGATGCTTTTAATTCTGCACAGGTGCTGTGGACACTTCTCTATGCAGGCAGTGCTGCCCTATTAAAGAGAATGAGACTGGTTGGAGAACCCTGCAAAGCCAGAGAGTCATACATCAATGTTGTGTTTTTCATATATTTTTAGGGCTTTATTCTGTGGGTCCCAAACTTGGTGTGTTATGGGACTAAACTGTAACTCTATGTGTGTCCAATTGGTAAAAATTGGAAATTGTGTGATGCCCCATTCTGTGTTGTATTATGCAGCCATTCTCCTGAAAAGTTTTGCCTATTGGGGAGAATACCATGACTTCCACAAATATGCATACCTAATGTTCCACAACACACATCATATAATATCACATGGATTTTATGCATTGCCATACAGGGTCTGTGAGCTGAGATTTGTCCATGAATCCATATTCTAATATATAATTAAGTGACAACACTACGAACGCCAGGGATTCTTTCTACTGTATACCCAACGTTGTCTGGGGAATGATAAAGATCTTTATATACAGTGACTGATCATTATTGCTGTCTATTTATCTCCTTTTATGGTAAAGCTGCCAAAAGCTGAACATCAGATGAATGTCAGATTATGCTTGAGATTAGGCAGAAGTAGCTGTTCTCAAAGTCTAGAGCATTGTGAGAGAAAAGATAATATAGTGGCATCCTGCAGATTTACAGCTTGATTCATTATCATTTCTGGAAATCGTGGAGTCTTCACGAACATCTTCTAGGGTTGGGTTGTGTGTAGAACAGAGGACATGTTTGATTTTTATATCTCAAGGGCAGAAACAAAACTGATGACAACATACAATTGCCCTATTTTCTTATATGCTAGTAGTCAGAGACACGGCTAATGTATACTGCCCATTGGGCTAATACAGTATATCTGTGTACTTTCAGATTTATACAGGAGCATATGTTCCAGCATATTCTTACAGAGGTATTCCCACCTGGGATGAATGATGCCTGAATCCCATGAAGCAGCATATGGATGGCTCAGTGTACAGCCAGAAAGAGTTTGTGTACACAGTTTTGCCCTCAGTTTATCCTAGTTTTGTACAAATGCTTTTTATAGAACCGAAGGAATGGGAGCCTGTTAATGCTGCCAGCAGTATTCTTACATCAGTTTAAATTCCATAGAAACTTGACTTAGTGACAAGATTTCTTACATCCAATGTATGATACTAACTTACTGTATTTTCTATACTAAATTCTATTTTGTGAAGTCTAAATATCTAAAGAACAACATGTAACACAGATGTCAGATATATAAACATGATAGGAAGATATGTAGAACACATATATGATAAGATTAATAACATATAAAACACGAGACATATAAAAATAGATATAAAGAAAGATAAATAGACATAGATAGATTATACACACGACTATCTGTTGTAAAGCATTTTGTTGTACTAGTGGTGACTGCTTGAAATACATACCAGATTATGTGATGCATATTAATATTGCTCCTAGCAGGAACAACATATACTTGAAACTTAGACAGAATTGAAGGAAAGAGTGTGAAGGATTCTTGCTTTTTATGGTGTTCCATAAATGATTTGTCATTCACAGATATAAATCTTTAGAAACATGTATGAAAATGTAATGAAAAGGCGCGACTGCGATGATCATAATACAAAATGTAAATTAATCTGGTGTATACAATGTAAAAAGGAAATCCATAATGCAAAATGATTCTTGTAATCTTTAAAACATGGGCATAAATTACTACAATAACGGGTGTGTGAGAACGAGAGGTACGTACATGCAGGGCCAGATTAAGGCTGGCTGGAAGACGGAGCACTTCATTATGATGATATTAGGTGCAGTACAGTTCCCCACATTCGGTACATTACAGTTCCCCACATTACGTGCAGTACAGTTCCCCACATTGCGTGCAGTATAGTTCCCCACATTAGGTGCAGTATAGTTCCCCAGATTACATGCATTATAGTTCCCCCACATTAGGTGCAGTATAGTTCCCCACATTAGGTGCAGTACAGTTTCTCCACATTAGGTGCAGTACAGTTCCCCCACATTAGGTTGGCAGTATAGTTCCCCACATTAGGTGCAGTATAGTTCCCCCCACATTAGGTGCAGTATAGTTCCCCACATTAGGTGCAGTATAGTTCCCCACATTAGGCGCAGTACAGTTCCCCACATTAGGTGCAGTACAGTTCCCCACATTAGGTGCAGTACAGTTCCCCCACAATAGGTGCAGTATAGTTCCCCACATTACGTGCAGTATAGTTCCCCACATTATGTGCAGTATAGTTCCCCACATTAGGTGCAGTATATTTCCCCCACATTAGGTTCAGTCCAGTTCCCCCACATTAGGTTCAGTCCAGTTCCCCCACATTAGGTGCAGTACAGTTCCCTCACATTAGGTTGGCAGTATAGTTCTCCCAACATTAGGTGCAGTATAGTTCCCCACATTAGGTACAGTACATTTCCACACATTAGGTGCAGTATAGTTCCCCCACAATAGGTGCAGTATAGTTCCCCACATTACGTGCAGTATAGTTGCCCACATTATGTGCAGTATAGTTCCCCACATTAGGTGCAGTACAGTCCCCCACATTGCCTGTAGTATAGTTCCCCACATTAGGTGCAGTATAGTTCCCCAGATTACATGCATTATAGTTCCCCCACATTAGGTGCAGTATATTTCCCCCACATTAGGTTCAGTCCAGTTCCCCCACATTAGGTGCAGTACAGTTCCCCCACATTAGGTTGGCAGTATAGTTCCCCCCACATTAGGTGCAGTATAGTTCCCCACATTACGTGCAGTATAGTTCGCCACAGTAGGTGCAGTATAGTTCCCCCACATTAGGTGTAGTACAGTTCCCCCACAGACATACAGCCTTCAGCCATTTACACTGTATGGCTGGAGGCTGTATGCCTGTTTACTGCCCCCCTTCAGTGTTCCGACCACCAGTCCTATGGGCCATAGCAGTAGGTCCCGGGACTGGAGAGGAGCGGTGGTCGGAACACTGAAGATGACATGCTGGTGAGTGGTGACTTTCCATGTGCGCGTCCTCCTCGATGCTCCGCTCCGCTCTGCTCTTCTATTGGCGCACGCACAGGACGTCAGTGACGTTCCTGTGTGCGCTACTTCCCGGCGGCCCCTGCGTTTTTAAAGTTAACGCGAGGCGGCAGAGAGGTAACCGGGGCATCCTTGTGTCCTGAAAAGATTTTTCGGGATTGTGCGCCACTGATGAGCGCCAATGATGATCCGGCCCTGCGTACGTGACACTTACATAGTCATAGACTTTTCATTCTTACCATGATCACTTTTGTCTGTCCTTATATCAGGCCTCTTAAAGCCAAATTTCTGGTCCATATGGTTAAATGGATTTCTTTTCTGCTGCATTTGCATTGGTTTCTCCAAGTCCTTTTTGGATATATGGGACAGTCAAATACATTTCAAGTTTTTTAATCACACAAGAACGTAAATAAAAATTACATACCATGAACTTAAGTTAAACAATATTTGAACTTGAAAAAGCCCCTTCATATTGAATACAAAAAGGGGATTTTAGATCCAGTTGTGTTTATATGAGATGGTTGTAGCAAAATTTATATCCGATCAGCATTAGCTTGAAGAGCTGTACAGAACAGTGATATGGAACCCATTGAAATCTATAGACCAATCCTGTAAGGAGGCAAATATAGGATTTTTGTCAGAAATTCATATGGAAAGATTGTGGCTGGTTCCATTGGATGTCATATTACAAAGGTGCTCTAAAAAGAACACCTATGTACTAAAGAACCATGTGGCCTCCATTTGCAGCTGTACAGCACCTGTGGTGTGCATTAGGTCCAAGACTCTGACTTTGACAGCAACATGTGATATTTGAAGCCATTTTATTTTTTCACAACAGAATTATATGGCAGTACTGAACGGCCGTGCATAAGCCATTTTGTTATTCTAACATCTCAGTGATATTACAAATGTATCTGGTATGAGATTATGTTGCACTGTGTGAACTCCGGTGATGGTGTAAGTGGTATTGTATGCTGTAATTAACAGAGAGACAGACATAAGGAATCACTCAGGAGAAGTAGAAGAAGACTTGAAATTTGAGAACATTGCTGGCATTCACATTGGCATTTTTTGGTACATGTACATGAAGACATCACAGTATGCACATATATGGTGTTTTGGCTTTATGCCTGTGATCTTGGATACTCTACACAGACACCAGGAGATCATTATTTTGTTTTTAACAGAGGATCTGTGAGCCCTTCCCACCTGTCTGTGTTAGGGAATAATTGTACTCCCCAATGTCTTTCCGTAGAACTTTTGTTATTTCATTAAGAAATGAATACATGACACCTGGGTGTAAAAAGTAGCAAAACCAGAGTGCAGCGGAGCGTGGTGGAGGATGCCAGTCAGTCAGGAATGAGAGGAGAGAGGACAGAGGTGTGTTTCAGTGTGGGTCGGTGCATCATGATTCTTGGTGCATGATGTGGTACAGCATATGGCGGTCCAGTATATATGGGGCACAGTATGGCACTAGCACAGGAATCCTGCCTTTGGTGCCAGTGCCACCATATATATGTCACGATTCGGCTAGCTGGTTGTGGATCCTCTGTGTCAGCGAGGGATTGGCGTGGACCGTGCCGGTGGACCGGTTCTAAGATGCTACTGGTATTCACCAGAGCCCGCCGCAAAGCGGGATGGTCTTGCTGCGGCGGTAGCAACCAGGTCGTATCCACTGGCAACGGCTCAACCTCGCTGACTGCTGAGAAGGCGTGGGACAGAAGGACTAGGCAGAGGCAAGGTCAGACGTAGCAGAAGGTCGGGGCAGGCGGCAAGGTTCGTAGTCAATATGGATAGCAGAAGATCAGGAAACACAGACTTTGGACAACACTAAACGCTTTCACTGGTACAAGGCAACAAGATCCGGCAAGGGAGTGCAGGGGAAGTGAGGTAACATAGCCAGGGAGCAGGTGGAAGCCAATTAGGCTAATTGGGCCAGGCACCAATCATTGGTGCACTGGCCCTTTAAATCTTAAAATTAGAGCTGGCGCGCGCGCGCCAGGACATGACAGCCGGGGGCCGGGACAGGTAAGTGAGTTGGGATGCGATTCGCGAGCGGGCGCGTCCCGCTATGCGAATCGCATCCCCGCCGGCAATGTCAGTGCAGCGCTCCCGGTCAGCGGGTCCGACCGGGGCGCTGCAGAGAGAGGAACGCCACAAGCGCTCCGGGGAGGAGCAGGGACCCGGAGCACTCGGCGTAACAATATATAGAAAGGGTTCAGTGTGGTGGTAGTATTATATTCGTGGGTTCAGTATGTGTCAGTATTGTATTCAGGGGTACAGTGTGTGGCAGGATTATATTCAGAGGTTTCAGTGTGGTAGTATATTTAGGGGTTCAGTATGTGGCAGTATTGTATTCAGGGGTACAGTGTGTGGCAGTAATATATTCAGAGGTTTCAGTGTGGTAGTATTATATTTAGGGGTTCAGTATGTGGCAGTATTGTATTCAGGGGTACAGTGTGTGGCAGTATTATATTCAGAGGTTTCAGTGTGGTAGTATAATATTCAGGGTGCAAAGTGTGACTTTTTTTATTCAGGGGCACAGCGTGTGGCTCACAGACCCCAGTTAAGTTTCTGAAATTGAATCCCCTGTCAGTAAGTGGCTGGGGATTCTGATTTTCCTCTCGCCACCCCTTCCCGTCTCAGCAGCTGACTGGACAGTGTCAGAATGTGAAGACACACCTCTTACTTTTTTTTTAAAGAGTTTTTAGAAGAATTAAGAGGAATTTTGAAATGCTTAGGACTGGAAGGCCATCCCATTCCCCCTCCTATCCCTGTCCTAGCTTGATTGACTGTCAGGGCTCAGCTTCCAGCACCCAGCCCTGTATTCAAGTCTTGTTCCTGCTCTGTGCATACAAATTTTTACAGCTATCTAACAGTATCAGCAGTTTGGAACATGAATTCCAGCTGACAGATTTCCTTTAAAAGAGTATTCTAGCCAAAGGCTTTCATCGCATATACCCTGAATTGGTAATAGAGGTAGATCAGTGGAGGTCCAACTGTTTTTTAGTTCTTTCTGGAAAACATTAGGAAGAGATGTCCTTTTTTGCGATTTGTTCCTGTCCTTCTTGAAAAAAAAAAAATTCAAACAAATACTACAAAGGATCTGTGATGTGTGAAAACAGTCTAAAACTCCAGCATAATCTGAAACGTATATAGTAAATGAATTAGATGTAATGGCCTTGCATTTCATATACAAGCTGAAGTATATACGCTATACTTTCTGCAATTATGAGAATAAACAGTTCTGACCACATCTGTAATGTCCGACAGGAAAATGCTACATTGCAGTGAATATTTTCCATGTAAAAACAATTATCATCTGTGACAGTAAGAAACTCCTCTTTCAAAAGCACAACATGGTGAAAAAACAAATGCAAGACCAAAATAGATCTAAAAAAAAAAAAAAAAAAGATCTCATCCCCCCATGGAGAATTAAAAGTTCCATCCGGCTTAGCCTGTGTCCAAGTCTTAAAGTTATCTTCAGAAGCTTTTAAAAAGCAATTCCCAACTTGTGATGGTATATTGATATATATGGGATATTCCACTGCGAACCCCCAATTTTGTGAGAATAAAGTGGCCATAGCACTTGGAAAATGCCTCACCTTTCTGTAAACAAAAAATAAAGTAGCCTAATATAGTTAGAGCACTGTAAATGCCCTTTTAGCTGTCATATTAAAAAAAAAAAAAAAAAAAAAAAGGGGGGGGGGGGATTTAGGAAGGCTATAAGACAGTTTTCTGGCAGACAAAAGTTGCACACTTTTGCACAAGCAATGCCTTGCTCGAAACTTTGGGATTTATTGCCCCACAGTGGTACCTTCTGTAAATGTGGCTGAGGGCTTAGAGGCAGGGAGTGTAGCCTCCTGCTACTGTAATTTATGCCAGAAACCGGCATAAATTATACCTGAAATCTACATGAGCTCTACATGGGTAGCATAAATTTCCATTCAGTGGCGAATGGACAACCAAAGATGCAGCAAATGCACTAAGAGGTCGGTGCCTCCTAATACATCTAGCACATCTTACTCCAGCTTTCTGTTATGTAAAATCTCCATGTTCATAAATTTGTCCAGTGTCCCTTTTAGGAACATGGACAGACACGAGCATTAGTTTTCATATCCATAGCCAGGTTTAGTCCTTCCACTGGTTTCTGCTATCATTTTAACAAAAGTTAACAAAAACTGTGATATGACCTCAGTGTGGCTATACAGCACAAAAGACACCAGACTACTGCAACTAGTAAAAAATGTATAAGGGTGTGTGTGTTCGCACAAGCATATTTTCTTTCAAACTCGCAGTGCACGGCAAATTTTTGGCAGTGGAGTCTTTCCTGTGGAAAATCCGCCACAGACCCTATTGAAGTAAGTAGGGTCTGCGGTGGATTTTTAACAGCAAAGATTCCCTCCAGAAGAGTCTGCTACCTAATGAAGTCAATGGTTAGCAGAAGCAGTTGCAGAAAATCTGCAACAAAATACGCATGTTTGAAGTACTCTAAGGGTAGGGCCACACGTACTGTATTTTGTTGCGTATTTGTTTCTGCATATTTTCCTGCCTATTAAAGTCAAAGGGAAGCAAAATCAGCTGCGTATTCTGCTACCCATTGACTTCAATGGGTAGGAAAATATGCAGCAGCAAATACACAACAAAATACGCCACGTGTAACCCTACCCTAAATGTTTTTCTGTTGTCAGTATTTAAATTGTGTGGACACCTTTACATGCTTTTCATATTGATCTTATATTTTAGCATATATGAAGATAATTCTACATACTTTTATATCTAATATGTAATACTTTTTCTTTTTCAGACCGTGAAGATCAGTCCATTCTGTGCACGTAAGTCCAATTTGCATTATTGTTCCATGATCTACAATTTACTCAGAATGCTTAAGGTTTCATATTCCTATTATTTTCAAGTTATGCCCTATTTACAGGATAGGGGATAACAAGCTGATCAGTGGGGGTCCAATAACTGGGACCCCCACCGATCACAAGAATGGAGTAAAATAGTTCCCCCAAATGAACAAAGCATTCCGTGTGTGCCGAACTCATTATCTATGAGGCTATGGAACGTTGGAGAGCACTAAGTTCGGCATTGTTTAGATTCCCCATAAAGAATAAATGAAGTACTGGCTGCGCACATATGGGGGGAGATTTATCAAAACCTGTGCAAAGGAAAAGTTGCCCAGTTGCCCATAGCAACCAATCAGATTGCTTCTTTCATTTTGCAGAGGCCTTGTTTAAAATGAAAGAAGTGAGCTGATTGGTTGCTATGGGCAACTGGGCAACTTTTCCTCAGTCCAGGTTTTGATAAATCTCCCCATGGTGTGCTCCATTCATTCAGGGTGATAATTGTCCTCCATCCTTGTGATTAAAGGGGGTCTATCAGATGGACCCTACCAATCTGCTGTGGATGGGGGATAACATTTGAAGATGGAATACTCCTCTAAAAATGTTTCACCTGTTCCTCTATGACAATTTTTCCCTTGTGAAATATACTGCATAAAGAATAACGCATCTGACCAATGTTATATTCCATAGCTAAGTCAGATGCTTTATACTCTAGTAGGTGTATTCCATAAGTAAAAAACCTATGGTATTCCTACTGTGTGGCAATTTTTTTTTGGAGATTTTAATCATAAAATTATACAGCCAATACGTTTTAATAAGTTTAAAGGGGTACTCCAGTGGAAGTGGATTTTTTTAATTAACTGGTGCCAGAAATTCAAACAGATTTGTAAATTACTTCTATGAAAATTTTTTAATCCTTCCAGTACTTATTAGCTGCTGAATACTACATAGGAAATTATTTTCTTTTTGGAACACAGAGCTCTCTGCTGACATCACGAGCACAGTGCTCTCTGCTGACATCTCGGTCCATTTAAGAACTGTCCAGAGTAGGAGAAAATCCCCATAGCAAACATATGCTGCTCTGGACAGTTCCTAAAATGGACAGAGATGCCAGCAGAGAGCACTGTGGTCATGATGTAAGCAGAGAGCGCTGTGTTCCAAAAAGAAAATAATTTCCTATTTTTTAATAGAAGTAATTTACAAATCTGCAAAACAGGAATGTTCAGCTCTCAGGATACCCAACACGGCTACATGCTCCAGCATAAGCAATCGAAAGAAGGTAGGTAGCCAGTGGTAACAAAGTAAAACTCTGCTTTATTCGGATCCTCATAAAACCGCGTGCAAGCGGGATTCAGCCAACAGACGACAATTACAGGTAAACGTGGACACGTTTCGGGAATACACCCTTTATCTTAACACCAGATAAAGGGTGTATTCCCGAAACGCGTCCACGTTTACCTGTAATTGTTGTCTGTTGGCTGAATCCCGCTTGCACGCGGTTTTATGAGGATCCGAATAAAGCAGAGTTTTACATCGTTACCACTGGCTACCTACCTTCTTTCGATAATTTACTAATCTGTTAAATTTTCTGGCACAGTTGATTAAAAAAAAAAAATAAATGTTTTCCACCTGAGTACCCCTTTAAGTAAAATTTTAAGAATATTTAGGGAGATTTGTCAAGCTGTCTTATAGCAAAAGTCTCTGTGTTGCCCATAGTTACCAATCACAGGTCAGCTTTAATTTTTTACATTGCCCTGGTTAATGCTGCTCTGATTGGTTGCTATGGGCAGCAAAAAGAATCTTACTATATGACAACACGATAAATCTGCCCTATTATGAAAACCAAGATAATTAGTAAAAAAAAAAAAAGCTTTTCCTGTAATGGATTAAATATCCGACATTCAGAAGTTCTTACATACGTGACTCCCTTATCTGTATAGAGCTCTAAGAACAAATTGCATACTCAGCACAATTGGGCCTCATTCCCTGGCCATTCATATTTATGTTGTCTATGATATAGAATAAATGAACCATAAATTACATGCATTATGTTAGTAATCTACTAAATCTTTTTAACCAATGTATATTACAAATAAACATATAGGGGGAGATTTATCAAAACCTGTGGAGGAAAAGTTGACCAGTTGCCCATAGCAACCAATCAGATTGTTGCTTTTATTTCTCAGAGGCCTTTAAAAAAACAAAAAAAAAAAGAAGTTATGTGATTGGTTGCTATGGGCAGTTGCTCAATTAACCAATCACATCATTTCTTTTTCTTTTTTTTCAAGGCCTCTGAGAAATAAAAGCAACAATCTGATTGGTTGCTATGGGCAACTGGTCAACTTTTCTTCCACAGGTTTTGATAAATCTCCCCCATAATGCTATTATCAACATTATACAGTGGTCCCTCAACATAATCCGTTCCAAACGGTCCATCGTTTGTTGAAACCATCGTATGTTGAGGGATCGGTGCAATGTAAAGTATAGGACAGTGGTCAAATCTTTGCATGCTGGGAGTTGTAGTTTTGCTACATCTGGAGGTCCGCAGGTTGAACACCACTAGTATAGGAAGTTGTACTCACCTGTCCCCGCCGCTCCAGACCGTCACCGCTTGTCACCGCTGCCCTGGATGTCGCCCTCCATCACTGTCGCCGCGTCGCCGGGGTGTCCCAGGCGCTCTGGCAAGGCCTCTGCTTCCCCGGCATCCTCACTCTCCGTCGCCGCCATCACGTCGCTACGCACGCCGCTCCTATTGGATGACGGGACGGCGTGCGCAGCAACGTAATGACGATGATGGAGAGCGAAGAGGACACGACGGAGCCCCGAGGACAGGTAAGTGATCGTCAGTGGACCACACGTGGCACCGTAAACGGCTATCCGGTTGCAGCTGAAGCAGTCTGCGCTGCCATCGCATGAGAGGCCATCGCATGTTAAAATTATCGTATGTCGGGGCCATCGTAGGTCGGGGGGTCACTGTATATATTTTTTTTGCAAATGACAGTGCCTGCTTAAAGTATTACTATCATTTAACTAAACTTCTGGTGCTAACCCCCTTCCTCCCCCTTGAAACAATGGCTGTGGCCAGGTAAAGTGTGCCGCTGTACTCTTCACTGCCTGACTCTCTGTTAAGTCCAGTTCCAGTTATTACTGGTACATGAGAAAATAATAATGGATAGAACCGTGCTTCAATCACAATATATATATATATATATATATATATATATATATATATATATATATATATACATATAATTTATTGAAATAATTGCATAAAATATAAATAATTAACTGTCCTCTCACAGGGCCCTTGTGGGAGGATTGACAGTATAGATAACAATGTAAAATTTCAGTAAAATAGACACACTGCTGCATATAAATGAATATCATGATTTTCACAATTGTGCCATTCGGCATTTGATAATCCAGCAATTGTTTTGTATTGCTAACAGTCCTGTAGCTTTATATACCAAAGTCCGTTATAGTTCTAGTCTATAGCCATGCAGCACTGTCCGCCTGTATAAGCAAGAAAATACTTCCAAGCCAACTGTTGGTTTGAATATTTTCTTGTTTATACAGGTGGACAATGCTGAATAGTGTTGAGCGGCATAGGCCATATTCGAATTCGCGAATATTCGCGAATATATGGACGAATATTCGTCATATATTCGCGAATATTCGCTATAGTCTCGTTTTATTTTCGCGTATGCGAAAATACGTGCATGCGAAAATTAGCACATGTGGAAATTCGCATATGCGAAAATTAGCATAATTTTCGCATATGCGAAGTTTCGCACGCCAGTCTGACACAGTAGTATTACAGCCTTCTTTAGGCTGGGTTCACACTACGTTTTTCAACTACGGTTCCCGCATACGGTTTCTATCAAAAACCGTATGGGGAAAAAACGGATGGAACAGTATGGGAAAAAGTAAACCGTATGGGTTTTTAAACAGTATACTGTTTTTAAAAGTGCATACAGTTCCGTCAGTTTTTACAGAAAAAAAACCCATACGTTTTTGAAATTTTTGTCCATTTTTAATGGGAGGGGTCTTGGGTGGGGACTTTAGTATTCAAATGCGCATGTGCAAAGTAAAAACGTATACGTTTTTCCCGTATGGAACAGTATACATGTGCGTTTCCCATTGACGTCCATGTTAAAAAAACGTATGCGGTTGCAGTACGGTTTTTAAACCGGAGTCAAAACTGTGGTTGACCACGATTTTGTCTCCGGTTTAAAAACCGTACTGCAACCGCGAATATTCGTAATTACGAATATATAGCGCTATATTCGCGAAATTCGCGAATTCGCGAATATGCGATATTCGCGAATAATATTCGAATTGCGAATATTCGCGAGCAACACTAATGCTGAATGGCTATAGACTAGAACTATATTTTATGATCCCTAAATTTGTAGATCCCTTTCTCCTCTTCTAGTTTACACTGATGATCCATCACACACAATACAGAAAATGTTGAGTGCTGTCATAGTGTGTGAGAGCATTTACAAATACCGCCTGAGAGCCTGGTATGACAATTAGGAAGAGATAATGCCTTATATGGCCACAGAGACAGGGATATTTATGAAATGCCAAGTGATAGGCACGTTTTGCCTGGGAGAAAGGAAATGCAATTCAAAGTCATAATGACCACACTATAACCTTTTAACCAGAGAAACTTCTCCATACAGCCTACTCTATAAAAGGCTTTAGTATTCCAAAACTAAAAAAAAAAAAGGACGTAGATGTTTTCTTGAAAGGTACTATCCGCAAAGCTTGTTGCAGATCCCATTACACACAGGGATATATAGAGCATGTGTCCTTTCATGTGGGAATCAACATGTGGGAAGCAACACTGTGCATACATACTGCCCTATGAGAAGCTCTGTCTAGTTTTTTCTTGCTATTGCATTTTCCACATTATCTGGAGATTCTGTCTCCAGAGTACCCTGCAGTTGGCATTTTCTTTCTTAGGGTTAGCTGGCAAGTAGCGGCCAATGTGTGGCTGAGGGGAATTCCACCTAAATGACTTATCTGCATGTATATTGTACAGTATATTGAACAGTCATGGCCGTAAATGTTTGCACCCCTGACATTTTTCAAGAAAATGAAGTATTTCTCACAGAAAAGGATTGCAGTAACACATGTTTTGCTATCACATTTTTATTCCCTTTGTGTGTATTGGAACTAAACCAAAAAAGGAAGGAAAAAAAGCAAATTGGACATAATGTCACACCAAACTCCAAAATGGGCTGGACAAAATTATTGGCACCCTTAACTTAATATTTGGTTGCACACCCTTTGGAAAAAATAACTGAAATCAGTCGCTTCCTATAACCATCAATAAGCTTCTGACACCCCTCAGCCGGTATCTTGGACCACTCTTCCTTTGCAATCTGCTCCAGGTCTCTCTTATTGGAAGGCGCCTTTTCCCAACAGCAGTTTTAAGATCTCTCCATAGGAGTTCAATGGGATTTAGATCTGGACTCATTGCTGGCCTCTTCAGAACTTCCCAGCGCTTTGTTGTCATCCATTTCTGGGTGTTTTTTGACATATTTTTGGGGATCATTGTCCAGCTGGAAGACCCAAGATCTCAGATGCAAACCCAGCTTTCTTACACTGGGCTGTACAGTGCGACCCAAAATCCGTTGGTAATCCTCAGATTTCATGATGCCTTGTACACATTCAAGGTACCCAGTGCCAGAGGCAGCAAAAAACAAAAAAAACAAAGCATCATTGAACCTCCACCATATTTCACTGTAGGTACCTTGTTCTTTTCTTTGTAGGCCTCATTCTGTTTTCGGTATCTTGGTCTCATCTGTCCACAAGACATTTTCCCAGAAGGATTTTGGCTTACTCAAGTTCATTTTGGAAAAATGTAGTCTTGCTTTTTTTATGTCTCTGTGTCAGCAGTGGGGTCTTCCTTGGTCTCCTGCCATAGCCTTTCATTTCATTTAAATGTCGACGGATAGTTCACGCTGACACTGATGCTCCCTGAGCCTGCAGGACAGCTTGAATATCTTTGGAACTTGTTTGGGGCTGCTTATCCACCATCCGGACTATCCTGCATTGACACCTTTCATCAATTTTTCAATTCCGTCCATGCCCAGGGAGATTAGCTACAATGCCATGGGTTGCAAACTTCTTCATAATGTTGCGCACTGTGGACAAAGGCAAATCTAGCTCTCTGGAGATGGACTTGTTACCTTGAGATTCTTGATATTTTCCCACAATTTTGGTTCTCAAGTCCTCAGACACTTCTCTTCTCCTCCTTCTGTTGTCCATGCTTAGTGTGGCAAACACAGATACACAATGCAAATACTAAGTGAATTCTTTCCTTTTTATCTGCTTTCAGGTGTGATTTTTATATTGCTCACACCTGTTACTTGAATTAGGTGAGTTTAAAGGAGCATCACATGCTTGAAACAATCTTATTTTTCCACAATTTTGAAAGGGTGCCAATAATTTTGTCCAGACCATTTTTGGAGTTTAGTGTTACATTATGTCCAATTTGCTTTTTTCCTCCCTTTTTTGGATTAGTTCCAATACACAAAAAGGGAATAAAAACGTGTATAGCAAAACATGTGTTACTGCAATCCTTTTCTGTGAGAAATACTTAATTTTCTAAAAAAATTTCAGGGGTGCCAACATATTTCGGCCATAACTGTATATCAGCAGATGCTATCTCTGACAGATCTGCCATCTCTGAATAATGTGCTATGAACTAGCAATCTTTCCTCTTGGATGCAATAAATAGATTTGGAACGGGGAATGATAGATACCTGTCCAAGAGGACTCTATATCTGCATACTATTTCTTTGTACTAAGATCTCCCACTTTAAATGCCATCTTTTCACATCCCAACATACATATATGAGGAATTTGTTTTTAGTGGCATAAGTGTATTTTGGGGTACCTATATCTTAACACTCAACTTGTATCATAGTATCATCCTTCTCTTTTCTCCAAGCTCCCTTGGTGTCTCTTACTCCACCTATGGCCTCTGATAAGTTGTCGCCTTTTGGTGGACCCCACCATGAATCCTTCCCCTCTCTTCCTGATGTTTGGAGCTATTTCTCTCCAGCAGCGGGGGAAAACTGACAACAACTTGCTTGTTTTTAATAAAGAAAAGTGATTGTAATAAAATTATGTTTTAAGCTTTTAATCAACTCATATTTTCAATGTTTAAATGCTAGTTTACATGCTTTTTAAATATTAATTTGCAATAAAACAAAATAAATATTGGATTGAGCTTTATTAAATTCAGGAGCCAGATAATTGACCTTTTTAAGGAAAACTGAGGTAAACTGTAACATTATACATACTGCCCATATTTCTTTGAGAAAACCCACCTCTAGTAGATCACTTTTTAATGCAATTTTGAGTGGTAATTTCATTGAACGTAAGTGAACGTGAAACTCTACTGCCTAGTGAAGTAATAGTTAATGCATTTGTTATAATAAATTATAGACCTGTACAACCCTGGTAAGGATTGCTGTGGTAGCTCCGGACCTTGTGCCATCTGATTTCCCATGCTGATTGTGGATTAAAAAGTTCAAAGGCTTCATCTCATAAATAAAACACTTACTAAACTGGGATTGTGGAAAAATAGATATTATCAATTTATTTTCATAAGCATATTTTTTAAGGATTCCTGCTGTATTCAGGGATAGTCTAAATTTAGATGGTACTCTATGCAGCGTCTTCCCTACGGAGTAGCATGCCTCAAAAAGTGTCAAAATAACATTGCTGTATAACATCCAAGTTAGACATCCTAGTCAATAAAATAGGTATAGCTTCATGTTCATCCACTAAGTGTGGGATGATGGGTTCAAGCTCTAGGTGCCCAATCTATTTGGGCTGATCTTAAGCCCTGGCTGTAGTTTAGATTTAGGTTTACTTTTAGTGAAGCTACATTAATATGACAATAAATAGAATAAATATTTATTCACTTATACCTATACTGGTTCAGAACCACTGATATTTACATATACCAGTAAAAAGTCTACCAGCTCCTTATAATTGAAAGTGGCGTTCTTTGCTAGTATTGGGCCTGCACGTGCATTCTTTTTTTTTTTTTTATAGGCACTCCAAGAACATGCCATGTGAACACCTATAGATTCTTATTTATTCCAGTCTGCTTTTATAAATAAAATACATTTTAGACAGTGTCCACATTGCCATTGTGCTCCATCCTGTTCTGGGTCTGTTCGACTTTTTATTTATTTATTTTTTTGCACCAGGGGGCCCCAAATCCATTTTTTTTTCTAATAAACTCCTGTCGCGTTGGCGGAATTGCTGATGGAGCTTCATATGGCAGTGCCCAATGGCAATGTACAAAAGGCCTTAACTGCACAATGAAATCAAACCATACAATATATCTTCCTAAGCATATACATTTTTCAAATGTATGGACCATATGGACCAGATATTATCTAAAGAATGAATACAATATACATATTGAAGAAATACTCAAGGAGAAAATGTATGCCTTAAGCCTGTTGCATAGACTGAGTTTGGGAGGTGGAGTCTTGCACAGAAGATTCAAAACCCCAAACATAGAAGTCGTGCCTTGCCCCTCAGACCCTACACTTGGCACTTTATGGAAAGACAGTTATTAATTTCTAACACTTTTTACTAATTAAACAAGTATTCTGGGATTGAAAAATCTACAACATGTTGCTGGGGGTGGCTGCTAAGATTAAAAAAATAAACCATACTTACCAGGTTCCCCCACAGCTCCCAGTCTGGTGACTTCCGGTTTCTCACTGCTCCCAGCTTCAGCTGCTTCTGAGATGACACCTCAGAGCAGGACCTGCCCACTAAGCAAATTGCTGGCAGCAGCAGTGTCCTGTTTTAGCCAGTGTTTGGCTGAACAGGCAGATTTTTTTCAATGTGTCGTCTCTGAAGCAGCGACATGCAAGGAAGATTGAGGGTCAGGAAGTCTGTGGACCAGGAGCTGCAGGAGGACCAGAGTTGGTAAGTATAGTTTAACTTTTATTTTTTTGCAGCCTTGAGCTAAATATATATATATATATATATATATATATATATATATTCCAGAATACCCCTTTAATACTAAGGAGAACTATTATAGACACTTTTTTCCAATGCCTATGACAAATTCTTGTAGCTATGAAAGGTCACCTTGGGTTAACAGTGGTGTAATGTGTTTGCTCGGAGTACAGGATTTCCACATGCTAATTATGCAATTTGACAGCTAGACTAGAGGAAATAGAGACAAATAATTATGACAATAATTAGATAACTGTGTCTAGCCATATGACTCCGGACCACTGAAGAAGCTTCATATTAATTTATATTAATCTAGCTTTAGTATTAGTTCTTTTGGTTTTAGAGGCAACTAAATAAAATGAACATAACATATGTAGCTGCCTGCACAGATCCAATTTAATAGGAAGCAGTTACAACAATCTCAATACTGTTATCCTTCATTCTCTATGAATATAGATGTTAATTATAATTAAGACTTTGTATCAATAAGAAGTAAGTAAAATCTGCTTTATATGTAAACCAATATAACATTGATGAACTGCAAACACTGATGTATGTAGCACGAGTAGTAATATATATATATATATATATATATATATATATATATATATATATATTGTTTTTCCAAATTCAAAACGTGACAAAAGGGGGTTGTAGACTGCAAAGGAGATGTAGTTTATACCAGATTTAATATACTGAATAGGTTGAAATAATGCAGATTTGGACTGGACTGATTTCCATACCATTTTTGCTACACAAACAATGGTCAGTAAATGATACTGGCCCCAATACATATTTATAGCACCTATCATTTCAGTAATTTAGTCAGAAGCCAGATGGTTCTCAAAGTGCTTCCTCCCTCCATAACTGGGATTGACCTATCTATTCTAGCTTGGCTACACACATGATGGTCAGTAACTAAAGCTGGCCAAAATCTGATAGAGGAGCCCGATTATGTGACTATTAAAGGGGTACTCCAGTAAAAAAAAATTTTTATTTTAAATCAACTGGTGCCAGAAAGTTAAACAGATTTGTAAATTACTTCTATTAAAAAATTCTTAGTCCTTCCAGTACTTATTAGCTGCTGAATACTACAGAGGAAATCCTTTTCTTTTTGGAACACAGAGCTCTCTGCTGAAATAACGAGCACAGTGCTCTCTGCTGACATCTCTGTCCATTTTAGCAACTGTCCAGAGCAGAATGTTTGCTATGGGGATTTTCTCCTACTCAGGACAGTTCCTAAAATGGACAGAGATGTCAGCAGAGAGCACTGTGCTCGTGATTCAGCATAGAACTCTGTGTTCCAATATTTTCCTCTGTAGTATTCAGCAGCTAATAAGTACTGGAAGGATTAAGATTTTTTTTTTAATAGAAGTAATTTATAAATCTGATTAACTTTCTGGCACCAGTTGATTTAAAAAAAAGTTTTCCACCGGAGTACCCCTTTAACTGTGCACCTCATCTTATAGCTACTCCCCTGATTAAGATGAGATTTTTCTTCTCTTGTTCAGAGGTGAATCTGGTGCTGGGAAGACAGAGAATACCAAGAAGGTCATCCAGTACCTGGCAGTGGTTGCATCATCACACAAGGGAAAGAAAGACACCACCATTACTGTAAGTACAGACCATTAATAATGTATCAGTGTTTTACAAAGCTACTCATGTGTGGTATCACTCAACAAGCCCTCCACAAGGGTGGAGTCTGTAAAGGAAACATTGCAGCTTTAGTCATTTGTTCTCCTGCCAAGTACTGACATATGAATTATACACAGCTACATTTCACGATTCATGTTTATGCAGAGCTAAGACTTTGTTTAATATACTTTGTGTAGTGACCCGGCACAATCTAAAGTGTGTCCCGTTGACAATGTCACTTGCAGCATCGAGTGAAATATTTCTCATTCTAAACGTCATTTGCTCTAAATTGTTTATGGAGAGGTTCAGGAACATACAAAAAGAGTATTTTATTTGGCCCAATATAGAAATTATATCATTGGATACCAAGAAACACTTCACTGTCATAAACATGCATCGTTGGAGTAAATGTTAAGCTGTCAAATGTTCCCTAAATTATATCTACAGCTGGCCATACATTTAAGCTAGATGTTGTCTGAATACTTCTTTAGCCAACAGCTATTGGTAGGGATCCTCCCATACACGTGTGGTTTAGCCCAATGTACATGCGTTCTGAATAGGGAGAGGGCAGAAAGCTGTTGCCAGACAGCTCTGGTGGGAGCTCAACTCTCTGAACACAAGGATCAAGCAGTTGAAATTCAACACGCCCCATTCTTCTTTCCCCCAATATCTGACATTTGGGGAAAGTCAGGAAGCCACATAAGATGGACGGATGGTCCCTCTAAAATCAGTCAAGTAATTCAACATGTTGGTTGTCAACCAGTGTAGCGCCTATTGCAGCTGCCACAAGTATTGTTACCCGGCTTTCCCTGATTACTGAAGTACAAATCTGTAAATGTATACAATAATACATGATAACTGAATCTGTGCTAAAAGCTAGGCTATACTTTACATAAGAGACACTTCGACTACGTTCCCAAAGCAAAAAATTCCCATAAGCAAATCTTATGTAGACAAACTACAGTAGAAATCCACATCTGAAACGTGGATGTCCACTATGGATTGGATCCACAAATAGAATAGTTATATTGGTTATAATAATTATATAGTTATCCATTTGGGAATGCAAGACATATTATGAAGCGATTGGACGACCCCCCCGCCCCCCCCTCTATGAGGTCCATACTACTTTATGGGACAACCCATGTAAGAATTAATTGTTACTAAAATTGAATATTCCCTTGTCCCTTGAAATATAAGCAGAATAGAGTTGCAAAACTACTACCAGAAAGCATTTGTATCATAATTCCCGGAGTTCTCACCTGTCCATTCTGAAATGTTATAATGGACTGTTTTCTTCTTAAGAGTTGTCTCCATGTTATTCTTTCTATTAATTCTTTATTAAAACAGGGTCAAAATGTATATTGTATGCCATATCTGTTTCTGACATTTGTTTTACTACATTATTCAACTACAGCAAGGCCCGTCTTTTGCTTACGTGAGTAAATAGATTGTGCAGTGTGTGTTAGCACTGAGTGGTTATTTGCATGCTATTGTTGTACAATCAGAACCAATGGTGGAGTAGAGATGGTGGTGATATCATGTCGTATCACACATGAAATGCAACAATAGCACCTATGTTTGACACAAACGAGTGAAATGAATGAGCTTTGACTCGTGCAGAACTGTGGTTGTCAACCAAATAAACAGGGTCACCAAACAAACTTTAAAGAAATAAGTACCATAATGTAATAGAAATGAAATCTAAATTAAAATATTGCCATAAGAATAATAACATATTTTAGTTAATCTGTACAAAAGGGGTTGACAATCATTGTTTAGAAGTCAAACCTCATGCCATACTTGTGGTTTTTATACCTATTTTTAACCTTTTCAACAATCCTGAAAGAACCAGCAGTTTAAAATTGGAAAATCAACAAACATAAGTCGACATTTTACAGACCTGCTGTGAATTTGTAGTGGGATTGCAATAAAGTGTGCACCTTTAATACTGATACTTTTGATGTGCCCTGCATGACTGCATGATACTCTGCTTGCAAACGTTTGTTTGTTTTTGAATATTAACATATATCTAGCAGACTGCATGAAATATATTTTGGAGGTCCGGCTTCTCAGTTCCTACATTATAGAACAAAGCACTTTAAAAATGAACGTCCGAAAGTGGAAAATATTTGGGCGCTAAGCATGTCGATAAACGGGGCTGTGCATAACTTCTGTCTGCTTAGTCAAGTGGTCAGCCATGTTTCAACACAGTATTTTGGGCCATGTTTTTAACTGTATATCAGCCCAAAATGGCTGCATCTTGAAGATCTATGCTAAAACAGCAGCAAAATAATTGGCAAAACAGGCACATCAAGGGAGATACAAAGTACTTACTCTGAGCTCCATATAGCGCGAGTTGTGAAGCACAAAAGTAGACTACATAGTTTGGCTGTAGATCAGCATCTTAGTAATTCTGTACCTGTTAAAGGGGTATTCCAGGAAAAAACTTTTTTTTTATATATATATATATATATATATATATATAATATATATATATATATATATCAACTGGCTCCAGAAAGTTAAACAGATTTGTAAATTACTTCTATTAAAAAATCTTAATCCTTTCAGTACTTATGAGCTTCTGAAGTTAAGGTTGTTCTTTTCTGTCTAAATCCTCTCTGATGACACCTGTCTCGGGAAAGGCCCAGTTTAGAAGCAAATCCCCATAGCAAACCTCTTCTAAACTGGGCATTTCCCGAGACAGGTGTCATCAGAGAGGATTTAGACAGAAAAGAACAACCTTAACTTCAGAAGCTCATAAGTACTGAAAGGATTAAGGATTTTTTTTTATAGAAGTAATTTACAAATCTGTTTAACTTTCTGGAGCCAGTTGATATCTAAAAATGTTTTTTCCTGGAATACCCCTTTAAAGCTTCCACTTGTGTGTGTATAGATAGAAACTATGAAATGGCCCCCAATCTTGGGCTATGGGATACTTAGTTTGCCGGCTTAGCTCCCACCTCTTCAGTTGCAGGTAAAGAGTATTATTTTAATCTGGTAACAGAGTATGTGAATACTGCACACAATTTGCGGCATATTCTCAAGCTAATATGGAATGGAAGTGTCTTGCATTACTCTCATGATGGGTTATCCCATGGATTACATTATAAAACCACTACTTATTACCCCAACTTAGGTCAGAGTTTAATTTTTTTTTTATTTTTTTTAGAGGAAAAGGGTGTTATGATTTTAGGAAACAATCCCAACTGGTGGCTTGTGGGACACATGTGACTTATGGTACAGCTTCTTGCTGCTTGTGGGACATTCACTCATATCCTTATCTGTTCAGGGACAAAAGGGGAAAATAACAAAAAGGGATTGATCCTAGACTTATTAACTGGCCTTTATTTATTTTTAGTTAGCAGGCGCCTATGGTGAAAAGAGATTGAAATGTTCTTTCCAGAGGTGTAAATTGAAGCTCCAGGGCAACAATGGAAAATCAGGGCCCTACCTACCGTATGCCATTGATAATACTGGTGTCTCTTTTGTATGGTGAGGTGGCCTCATGCACGGGATCCAGGTGCCGCTACTATCTCTGCAGCCCTTGATCAATTGATATGAATATGATAGAAAGCAGACATGGCCAGCTGGTTGCCTTTCAGAAGTTATAAATGTGTCAAGCTTGGCATACAGGAGCCTGAATTGTAAAGGTTTGGTGCTCCAAGCACATTTTGGGGACCTAGGGAGGAGAGCGGCCTACCCAATCCCCTCCGCCACAGTCAGGTAGAGATGATCTCAGGAAGTCCTGCCTTCCACCTCACTCTTCTGTCTTACAGCAGCTCTATTAGGGGGAGATTTATCAAAACCTGTGCAGAGAAAAACTTGCCCAGTTGCCCATAGCAACCAATCAGATTTCTTCTTTCATTTTCCACAGGCCTTTTCAAAAATGAAAGAAGCAATCTGATTGGTTGCTATGGGCAACTCAGCAACCAAGTTTCCTGTGGACAGGTTTTGATAAATCTCCCCATATATCTCTATAGCAGCTCTATATCTTGCTCTATATGGACTTTCTTTTTACCCTTTTTTTTTCACTTTGGTTTTCGTGGACATGCACCAAATTTATCATTTGGTGCAAGTTGTTAGTAATTTTGGCTCAAATGTTGAAATCAGCCGTTCACAGCACCTTTTACACAGAACTTACCACCACAGAGGACGCGTATTTTACCCTGTAGAGCAGCCATTTCGGAGTCCCTCCTGCAGTATATCAGCAAGCGACGTGAGTTATTTTCTTTTGTGGGGTTTATGGCCACCATGTGAAATGGATTTTATTTTCAACTTGAGTAGTTTTTTTTTGGTTGCTTTAGTGCAGTGGTTTTCAACCTGCGGACCTCCAGATGTTGCAGAACTACAATTCCCAGCATGCCCGGACAGCCGTTGGCTGTCCGGGCATGCTGGGAGTTGTAGTTTTGCAACATCTGGAGGTCCGCAGGTTGGCGACCACTGCTTTAGTGCTTACCTTTCCTGAACCTGTGCGGCCATGTCCAATGCTGGCTCAACGGAGGGTGAAGGTTCCTCAGAGACAACTATGTCGCAGGATAGTATTGAGCAGCCCCGGAGGCGTCGCTGCTTTCACAAAAAAATTTTTTAACGTATTTTGACACCTTTTACATTTTCTGACATTGCTAAGTGTGTAAAACCCTAAAGGCGCAAAATTGCGCCAAAGATCGATTGGCGCAAATGATGAATTACTGACTAAAGTTAAAATCACACACAGCACCGTGTGATTTTTGAGAAAGTTGTAAAAATGACAGTGGAGAAGATGCGCCAAACTTTGGCGCAAAAAGACACTGCGCCAAAGTATTGCGCCAAAGTTACGTGAAAAAAACCCCCCACATAAATCCTTTGATAAATACCCCCCTATATGTATTGTATTTATATATGTAGTATTGTGTAATTGCAATATAAATTGCATGAAGGGGCAATTTATGTAGATAATGCATAATTAATAGCATTTATTTCACCATGAAGCCCCTGCGATACTATGATCTTCCTGTGTAAATTGTGATTAGTGGTACTATGTACGTGTATGGTATAGAAATAATATTTATGTACGTGATATAGCACCACTAGGTTTGTATTTTTGGCAATCCAAACTGTAGCTGTAGTCCTGCCTCTGCGAATGGGAATGCATTTAATACTTTGGTGTAACAATGGTGTAACATTGTATTACCAGTTAAAAAAAGTTTTTTAATTACATTTTTTTTTTCAAATTATGTGGGAAGGGTGTGCCACTGGATCTGGGCCTTGGGTAAAGACAAACCTAGCTATCAGTTTGGCACAGTGTCCCCACATTGGGACAACACAGTACCTACACGTTTGCTTCACCCTGCAGCTATGCTCCATTGTTTCTAAGTGAGGCTGGGTTCACACTACGTTTTTGCCATACTGTTTTCAATCCGTTTTTCTAAAGAAAACCGTATGGCAAAAAACGGATGGAACAGTATAGAAAAAAGTAAACCGTATGCGTTTTTAAACAGTATACTGTTTTTAAAAGTGCATACAGTTCCGTCAGTTTTTATAAAAAAAAAAAAATAACCATACATTTTAGAAAATTTTGTCCATTTTTAATGGGAGGGGTCTAGGGTGGGGACTTTAGGGTTCAAATGCGCATGTGTAAAGTAAAAACGTATACGTTTTTCCCGTATGGAACCGTATACATGTGCGTTTCCCATTGACGTCCATGTTAAAAAAAACGTATGCGGTTGCAGTACGGTTTTTAAACCGGAGACAAAATTGTGGTCAACCACGGTTTTGACTCCGGTTTAAAAACCGTAATGCAACCGCATACGTTTTTTTTTAACATGGACGGCAATGGGAAACGCACATGTATACGGTTCCATACGTGAAAAACGTCTACGTTTTTACTTTGCACATGCGCATTTGAACCCTAAAGTCCCCACCGTAGACCCCTCCCATTAAAAATGGACAAAATTTTCTAAAACGTATGGTTTTTTTTTTTTTTATAAAAACTGACGGAACTATATGCACTTTTAAAAACAGTATACTGTTTAAAAACACATAAGGTTTACTTTTTTTCCCCCATACTGTTCCATCCGTTTTTTTGCCATACGGTTTTCTTTAGAAAAACGGATTGAAAAAAGTATGGCAAAAACGTAGTGTGAACCCAGCCGAAGAGTAATGCCTTCAAAGTAATGACATAGCAGAATTCCTCTATCATTGTGCCCAATGAGGTGGGGAATATACAACTAATTCTTTATTTGCTGATGGTTAAATACTTACATTTAGTATGTATTATGAGGATGTGTTGAGAAATTGAGTGCTAGAAAATAAAAATGAACTTACTACTAGCAAAAGTGCCTAAATTTCTCAATGAATTACTTCTGCCTTCAAATTGCATGGCGTGCTGTGTACACATTCATATTCTTATTGCACGGCTTGTGTATCTGTGCATGCCAAATCAATGATTTCTTTTCAAAGACATTGATTTTTTTCCTGTCGCAGGCTAAGTATTGCTGCATTTAGCATCATTTTTGTCAATGCAAACAGTGCAGTAGCAAACATTAATTAATAGGAATAAGGTTTAAGCTGCTTTAAAGCTTGATGATGTACATTACCTCATAACATCGCCCAAAGCTATATATACAGTAAGCCAGAAGATAAGAAGATCCTGGATGTGTCTTGTCTGATTTTAGTTGTTGCCAAGAATACCAATCATTTATCTATGGACTTGTGCCAAGTCCAATCAGGGCATCTTGGTAATGATCCTTAGCAGATGCCGTGCTTGGTCTTTGATCTACGAACATTACAGTACTTACTGTATGATAGCGGCTGCTCTAGTCTTCATGCTACAGTAGAGATTTTAAATTGCAATCCACCGGCACATCAAGCAATTCACTCAAAGGAGTAAATAACCTTTGACTGTCCATTAAAGTTCATATTTTATAGATATTTCTGGTTATAACCTTAACCTAAATTGCATGAATGTATACATATTCTTCATTTATTCATTTCTGTTCATAACATGTGGTTGCCATGAATTCCAGGGAGAGCTGGAAAAGCAGCTTCTTCAAGCTAATCCCATCCTTGAAGCTTTTGGTAACGCCAAAACTGTGAAAAATGACAACTCATCCCGCTTTGTAAGTATCAACAAAAAACTTGATCAAGCATCTAAAATTATTTTAGTTGCAAAATGAAAAACATATTTGAAACATCATTCCAAAAATAGTCCCTTCTGATCTGTTAGGAAGACACGTAGGTAGACATTCCTTAATCCAGTTGTTAGCTTTTACTATGATGCTTACAGAAAAAAAAATGCCATGCCTATTCCCATCGTTGCCTCTACTGGTCATTCCTTTTTTCATGGTGAAGTAGAATTACCAAGAAGAAATTCACAAATAGATCCCAACAAAAAATCAGGCCAAGAAGAGGACAGAAGTGGTCACAGAGGCGTATTACAATTAAAAGATAACTTTTAATATGTATCAAAGACTAAAAGACAAAGGGCCAGGGTGGTCTGCTAGGCTGGGTTCAACAGTAGTCATCTTGGGGACTTGTATCGCCTTTTTTTATACTATCTTTCTGTTATATTTCTAGGGTAAATTCATTCGTATCAACTTTGATGTTTCTGGATTCATTGTTGGAGCAAACATCGAAACTTGTATCCTTTTTGGTCTGCTGCAAAAGAGTGTGGCCTGTTAGATGAACACAAAGGGGGAAGATTTATCCTGTGCAATGGAACAGTGGAGCAGTTGCCAATAACAACCAATCACATTCTAGCTTTCATTTTTTAGAGACCATTTTAAAAATGAAAGCTGGAAGCTGGTTTCTAAGTAAGGGTGGAGGGGGGATTTATCATGGAGTGTGGGATGTTTTGTTTTTCCGGTTTTCCTTGCAGTGTATTTGACAAGGCTGTGAAAAATGTATCAAAAGGTTGAATGACCTTTCATGAATTGTATGCAGAAGTCACAGTGATAATGATGACTGGAAATATTGTGTAGAATAGACAATTTTATACTGTGTTGTCAGATTTGGTGTGCATTAATTTGGTCCATTGTGCATAAATTTGTGACTTTTTACAAAAGTCGCGAACGATAAAGCGATGACCACTGCGAAAAAAAAACTTCTACTTTACACACATAAATGCTGTGTTGTATAAAAATTTCTCTATGTGAAAAGTTGCAAAAGCTTGCTGCAACTTTTTAGGGCCAATTTTACACATAGCATAAAGAGCATGATAAATGTCCCCCACATACATTACAGAGACAGGAAGCAATACGTTTCTTCAAATTAAATTCAAGTGGTACATCCCTAGCCTAAATCAGAATATTCCTTAGAATTATATCATAACTTTTTCATATCTCACGACATAATCATTGACCCTGTAGTTGTAGGATAGTTTTTTTAAATCTAAAATCGTAAGAAGCCATTTAATACAAAATTAGTTAAATCTTATTTAAAGTACTTTTTTTTTTTTTTATTACAAAGCATTTAATTGTTATTAATCCTGGTTTCTGTACCTTGCTTAGTCAATTGGAAATTCTTTATATACTGTACCATTTTATCCTGCATGTAGCATCAAGCCAATATATTCTATTATATATGGTTTAAAACTGTGACATCTTAAAGGAACATTCCAGGCAAAATACACTGTGTGTTGCCTAATGTGGGGCCTGAGTAGTCTTAAAGGGGCATCCCCATCATATAATGTTATGGCATATCACTAGAATATACTATAACCATATGACAGATATGCTGCACATCTTCCAAAGAACCATTGATTTAAGGGTTACAGGCCACAAGTGTAGCTGGGCAAGAAATATCTTTTAAGGTACTACAGCACTTAAAGGGATACTCCAGGATTTTTTTCTATGATGCCAAGTTATAATCCTGTGTAATATGCTTCTAGCACTGATTTGTCCTGATTACATTCACAGGACCCACACCCGGAAGTGCTGTAGTGCAAGTATTTTTTGTTTACTGTTGTCTCTGACCTTTCCCAGCATTCTATGCTGCCAGAGACAATATTCACAAGTCACATTGTCTCCAGGGGGCGAAGATAGCAGGGTGGATGGAATTTACTGAAGTAATGCTATCCACTCAACCAATGCAGCAGTCTTTGACAGCAATAAAAAGGCTTGCACTACAACACTTTTCGGTGTGTGTCCTGTGCACAAAGGAGTTAATAAAAGCTTATTACTCCGTATTATAACTTGGCATCATAGAAGAAAAAAAAATTCTGGAATACTCCTTAAAGGGGTACTCCGCCCCTAGACATCTTATCCTCTATCCAAAGGATAGGGGATAAGATGCCTGATCACGGGGGACCCACGGCTGGGAACCCCCGCAATCTCTCCTGCAGCACCCCCTATCATCTGGTGCACAGAGCAAGCTTCACTCTGTGCCTGATGACCGGTGATGCAGGGGTCAGAGGATCATGATGTAACGGCCCGCCCTCTGCATCACCAGTAATCAGGCATGGAGAAAAGCTTGCTCTGTGCACCAGATAATAGGGGATGCTGCAGGAGAGATCACGGGAGTTACCAGCGGCGGGACCCCCCCAATCAGACATCTTATTCCCTATCCTTTGGATGGGGGATAAGAGGTCAAGGGACGGAGTACCCCTTTAAAGTAACACTACAGCTTCTTACTTTGGAAGATTGGTGAGGACCCATAGGTTAGGTCCCAATGATCAACATGTGATTCTGTATCCTAGTGATATGCCATCACTTGTAATAATTGGAAAAACACTTTAACTGCTATCAAGAGTAACTAAAACAACAGTACAAGGAAAAGGTGGTACATATAAGACATAGAATAAATAAGTCACTTATCCCTAAATATTGGCCGCTGCACTGGATGGATTACACTGAAATGTCTGATGTAGAGGTTAAATTGTAGCAAGCCATTCCTTATAAGGGCTAATAGGATTTTGGCACAATGTGCCACTGTATAAACAAGCACTACATTCCAGCTTGTGTTCCATCAATTTATCTTTAAAAGTGGTTTTCTATTGAGGCAATGTTTGAGTCTTTAATAATGGAACAGATTTGCTAGAAAAATCGCGTGCTATCCGGCAAGCTAAAGATGAGAGGACTTTCCACATATTTTACTATTTGCTTCAAGGATCTAAGCCTGCATGGAAGGGTATGTGGCATTTGTTTATAACAATCTGTCCTTCTTAAAATAAGTACTGGGAATTGTTGGTGGGGCAGTACACCATAACAGTGCCAGTCACCAATTCCCACAAAATACCCACGCAAAATATTAACCTCCTCCCCCTAATAAGGTATATCATTTCTGTTTCGGCTTTCAGAGGAACTACTACTGGAAGGTTTTTCAAATTACACCTTCTTTTCCCATGGTTATGTGCCCGTCCCCTCACAGGATGATGCAGACATGTTCCAGGAGACTTTGGAAGCCATGGAAATCATGGGATTCAATGAAGAGGAACAGATAGGTAAGAGTTCATCGAATGATGAACAAGTGATCGAATGAGTTGACTCTAGATACTTCAAATTTTATTATAGAATAGTATAATATAACTCCTTGATCTTGAAATGAATCGAGGGCCACATCTTTGAGCATTATAGCCACATGTTAGGCAGTTGTCTAACTGCTTTAAAGTTCATAAAATATCTTGAGCTAAACCTAACAAACTTGTAGCAATTACCATAAGTCGTTTGCCTTTGAAGTCTCCAAAATCACCAATTAAACTAATCTTGTGAATATGAAGCACTCATCCTTAATATCAAGGTTGGCGTTTTGAATATTATAGGCTTTAACCCCTTCCCTTATAGTACAGTGGACAGAACAATGTAGAGAAGTTCAGATATTGTCTACAGCAAAAGTCTTTTATTCTTATCTTAACATAATTAGAGCTGGCAGGAAAAGTAATATAATAATATCACACCGAAGCAAAGAAGATGCACCACCGCAACAGATTTATATCAAAATATAAAAGAATAATCTTTATTTGATCACATATTAAAAATTCATACATATTTTAAAATACACATAAACAGTGAAAGAGAGCAGCACCAGATACATACATGTACAGGACGAGGGAGGCTATCCCACAGAGCATATATAAGGAATGGAACAGGTCAGAGATAGAAAATCATTGTGGCATATTAGACAAAATAGACAATATAAAGTGCAAGTATAATAGCTGATAAAGACCTGAACACAAAAGAGTAAAGACGATGTGATAGAGGGATGCCAACCATACCTATGCGTATAGGTACGCTTGGCATCCGTCTATCACATCGTCTTTACTTTTTTGTGTTCAGGACTTTATCAGCTATTATACTTGCACTTTATATTGTCTATTTTGTCTAATATGCCACAATGATTTTCTATCTCTGACCTGTTCCATTCCTTATATATGCTCTGTGGGATAGCCTCCCTCGTCCTGTACGTGTATGTATCTGGTGCTGCTCTCTTTCACTGTTTATGTGTATTTTAAAATATGTATTAATTTTTTATATGTGATCAAATAAAGATTATTCTTTTATATTTTGATATAAATCTGTTGCGGTGGTGCATCTTCTTTGCTTTGGTGTGTTATTTAATCTTTGCACCTAGTACTTGCTGTTGTTGGCAAGGTTTTTTCTTTTTTCGGTGGGTAATATAATAATATGCAAAATTGAGTGGTCTGGAATTTCTGACCGCATTCTAGCTGTTCACCACACTGTTATCAAGCCCTAATTTTGCATGAAGAAAGGATAAGGCAGATCATAGAGACAAGATTTAGCCAGTACAAGAATGTTTGTCTTTATTCAAGGATCATAGGTTACATACTTGAGGCATTATCATATGGGTCATTGGCCCATGTAGAAAGTCCAGCAATCAGCAGACGAAGAAGGTAAAGCTTGTTCATCAGCTGGTCGTATGGACTTTGCAGCTGTTTGCTCCCAACAATTGGTCTGTCTAAATGGTCCTCTCAATGAACACCAAGTAACTTATATCAGCAGTTGGATAGAAGGACTCTAACTTAAAGGGGTACTCCGCCCCTAGACATCTTATCCCCTATCCAAAGGATAGGGGATAAGATGTCAGATCGCCGCGGTCCCACTGCTGGGGAGCCCTGGGATCCCCGCTGCGGCACTGCGCTATCATTACAGCACAGAGCGAGTTCGCTCTGCACGTAATGACAGGGCAATACAGGAGCATCATTACTTTACGGCTCCGCCCCTCGAGACATCATGGCCCGCCCCTTTCAAAACAAGTCTATGGGAGGGGGCATGGCGGTCGTCACGCCCCCTCCCATAGACTCGCATTAAGGGGACGGGCCGTGATGTCACGAGGGGCGGAGCCATGACGTCCAGCTGCTCCGTCCCCCGTATCGCCCGTCATTACGCACAGAGCGAGCTCGCTCTGTGCTGTAATGATAGCGGGGTGCTGCAGCGGGGATCCCAGGGCTCCCCAGCAGCGGGACCGGAGCGATCTGACATCTTATCCTCTATCCTTTGGATAAGGGATAAGATGTCTAGGGGCGGAGAACCCCTTTAAGTTGCCATGTTAATACTTGAGGTCAGTACTGAGATCAGAATGAGAAAATGTTGACTTATCTATATATATAAAACTCAATGGGAGAGATTTATCAAAACCTGTCCAGAGGAAAAGTTGCTGAGTTGCCCATAGCAACCAATCAGATTGCTTCTTTCCTTTTTGAAAAGGCCTGTGAAAAATGAAAGAAGGCATCTGATTGGTTGCTATGGGCAACTGCACAACTCTTTTTCTACACAAGTTTTGAAAAAATGTGTGTATGTATGTTCCAGCATCACGTCCAAACGGCTTAAGATATTAAAATAAAGCTTGGCACACGTTACTAATATGTCAACAACAAACATAGGATAGGTGATTTAACCCTTACTTACCCCCATTCGCCAGGGTCGGGGTTTTTGTTTAAAATCCCATACAAGTCTATGGGAAATATACTTGGATAACTTCCAAATGGCTGTAGATATTTCGACAATACTTGGTCACATGTTGTTTTTTGTATGTCCCCTAAAAACATAGGATAGTTAATTTAACCCTTAACTACCCCTATTTGTGAGGATCAGGGTTTTCGTTTAAAGTCCCATGCAAATCTATGCGAAATCTATGTTCCCACATAACTTCCGTACAGCTGGAAATATTTCAATAATACCTGGTACATATGTTACTTACTGTATATGTCAAATAAAAATATATGATAGTTAAATTAACCCTTACCTACACCCTTATATAAAAGATGGGTTTTTGTTTCAAGTCCCATGCAAGTATATAGGACTTACAGTACCTTACTCCACAAGCTCCGCATCTCCTGGTGAATGTGTCAATCCGGCTTGCAAGCCACACCCCATCTCACAAAGACACACCCACTGTTTAAGCCCAATCCCTTTTATTCTCTAAACTTTTTGTGCATCAGTCTGGCTTGCAAATCACGTCCAGTCCCACAAAGCCACGTCCCCTTCTATTTTCAGCTTAGAATATCTTCATCACAAATCTGTCGCACCTGAGGACAAGATATGAGGATGTGACATAAGGGCAGGATATATGGACAGAATATGAGGACGGGATATGAGGTCGGGATATGAGGACAGGATAGGAGGATGGGATATGAGAATGGGATATGAGGTCGAGATATGAGGTTGAAATATGAGGAGGGGACTTGGGGTCGGGATATGAGGAGGGGATATAGGATTAGGATTTAAGGACAAGATATCAGGACAAAAGCTCTTCCTTTGTTGCTTTTCCTCCCCCACAAGGATAAGGTAGGAAAAACAGGCAACGAAGGGTACTCAGCTAGTTAGAAATAAATGTTTTCTTTTTCCAACATGGCAGCAATGATGAAGGTGGTGTCATCAGTCCTCCAGCTTGGCAACATTGTCTTCAAGAAAGAAAGGAATACCGATCAGGCTTCCATGCCAGATGACACAGGTATGGTGGTAATAAATAAAATATATCAGAGGGAATTTATCATGATGTGCATGATGTACATGTTTTTTATCCTGGTTTCCTTTTTGAATCGGTTGGGTCAAATTTGTCAAAAAGTCACACTGCCTTTCATGAACTGTATACAGAAGCATCAGTGATAATGAGGACTTGAAATATTGTGTGATATAGACACTGTTTACTCTGTGGTGAGACTTGGTATGCATAAATGTTGTCGATTGTGCATAAAGTTGCAAATAATAAATCGATGACCACTGCAAAGAAAAAATAAATAAATAAAAAAACAACTTCAGTGGTACACACAAATGCTCAATGTGAAAACTTGAAAAAGCTTGCTGTAACTTATTTAGGGACAATTTTACACATAAAAAAGAGTAAAAGACTATGTCTAATTGTCTAGCAACTTGGTGACTTCTTGGTGTCTTTTGCTGTTCAGCTGCCCAGAAATGTTGCCATCTGATGGGAATCAATGTAACAGATTTTACAAGGTCCATTCTTACTCCTCGTATCAAAGTGGGAAGAGACCTTGTGCAGAAAGCTCAAACCAAAGAACAGGTAACTTTGCAGTAATTTACACTTATGTACTTGCATGTAAATCTTCTATGGTCCTTATAAGAGTACATATGAATCGAGTCATTTACGGTTTAATGCTGTTCCACAACAATGAGAAGTTTAAACTAGGTAAAGTAAATAGCTAATCTTAAGGACACGATTCCCTGATTTTACTTTCAATATATTCTTGATTTTGAACTTGTAGTTCTATAGCTGGAGACATTGGGAGTGTATTCTTGATCTCTCTCTCTCTCTCTCTCTCTCTCTCTCTCTCTCTCTCTCTCTCTCTCTCTCTCTCTCTCTCTCTCTCTCTCTCTCTCTCTCTCTCTCTCTCTCTATATATATATATATATATACGGTATATATATATATATATATATATATATATATATATTAGTTGTTGACATTTTCCCTTTATATGTTTACTGTTGGGGCAATTAATTGGTCACTGTAAACCTTTGGTTCCTCCTTAAGGTGGTTGCCACTAGAGGTGTCTGGCATCTCACCCACCATAGTCCTCCATGAAAAAAAAATATATATATACTATAATGGGAGAAATGGGAGTGTATAACTACTGTCCACTACTGTATATGTTGTAAGAAATGTCAAATTTTATTCTCTAAAGATTATTTATTTTCTGTTTCATACACCACTCATTCTGTGTTATCTTGATTACTTTTCTGATATATGATACAGAAGCTTATCACCTTAAAACAAAATCACCCAATTTGTCAAAGAGCCAACCTTTAACTCTATTTATTAAGCTATGAGCACTCAACTGCAGAAGTTCCTAACCTTTCGTACCTTGTGTGCCACATTTAGCTTTCAGGGATGGTCTTGAGTTACATTCCGCTCAAAAATGAATGGGGACCATCATTCTTCTTTATGAATGTTACTGTTATGTTTTACTGTTCAACTTGCCCTCAACACAAAAGGCTACAGTGTAAAATAATATGATATAATAACACAATGGACTAGGTTTATCAATCCGTTTGAGGCAAAAACTGGAGTGATTTGCCAACATTGAACAAATCACAGCTCATCTTTCATTTTACCAGAGCTCATTCAGATATGAAAGCTGAACTGTGATTGGTTACTATGGGAAAATCATTTCAGTTTTTATTTTTGACAGATTTTTGGGCCAGATAATTCTGGGCCAATGGCTTCGATTTACAGACAGTGGGGAACATTAGTCAAAACCTGTGCAGGGGAAAAGTGGATCAGAATGCTTCTTTTATTTTTCACAGGCCTTTTTAAAAGTTGAAGCAATCTGCAAACTGATGCAAAGTGGGCAACTGCTCCACTTTACCTCTGCTGAGGTTTAAATTAATCTCCCCCACCGTCTAACACATTGACAATGCCTACTTAGACTAGACAGTCTAAAAATTTACCAAAATGTACAATACTGTAGTAGTTTAGTGTTTAATTTATCTGGCTCATCTTTAGATCTTTTAGATCTTTAGTCTAGTTTAAAGGAGAACTCAGGACAGGGGATAAGTAGCTGATCACAGAACGTGACTCGGGCTCTCTTTGTGAGAAGAGCGTTTCCTCTACCGGTAGACGGTACACGCTCCATTTATTTTTATGGACGTGCCAATAATGCCTGAGTACTGTACTCTTTTCGGCACTCCAATAGAAATGACTTGAGCACATACTGTAGGCTTCTCACTGAGTGCTGGAGCCCATTCAGGAGATCACAGGGGGTCAAAGTGGTTAGACCCCACGTGATCAGCTTCTAATCCCCTATTCTGTGGATAGGGGATAAGTAAATTTTTGATGGATATCGCCTTTAAGTTTAGACCAATCATTAGTAGGCGTACTTTACTCCAGAATGCTACACCACAATTTTTGCACAACTTTTGCACAAGTGTTGAAATTTCTTTAAATTTACACCATCATCCTGGTGCATGTCTAATGCCCCAATGTATGTGCCCTTACCTTCAGCATTCCTTTGGTGCCTCTGGTGTCCTGCTCTAGTCCCCTGATTCGATAGTCTTCCTAAGCTGCAGCGTGACTGTCATCCACGGAAGCACATGGGCCTAATGCGTCATACTACAGCTCAGAGAATTGCTGACCACAGTGATGTTCCACGTAAGTCAGCGATTCGCTGAGCTGCAGTAATACACATTGGACCAGGGTGCTTCCATTGATGATAGCACGCTGCAGCTCAGCAAGACAATCACATCAAGGGACCAGAGCATGTAACATTTATTACTGGTACTGTTCCAGTACCTCTGCAGATTCTGGTGTTGGTCATTCTCTGTAAAATGCAGCAAAACACATGTGGCACAGTGACAGGACCACTAATAAAATGCCATATGTGAACACAGCACAAGGCATCATGCAATAAACACACCTCATTCTTCTTAAATATCCCAATTAAGTTATATACAGTATGTATATGTGTATATGACTGGGAGAAGGTAATTTAGGCTGTAGGCACTAGTCAGAGGTATTGACATCACTTAAGGGGTGGGGTCAAGTCAAGCCTCCTGCATTGTTGAGAGAGGAAAAGGTTGGAGCCAGGGAGCTGGAGATAATACCAAAGACACAACTTTGTGTCAGGGGGTGAACCACACAAAATATGCAGAAACCAGTACAATTTGTGATAGTAATATAAAAGTAAGTTGTATATTTTGAGATGATAGTCCTAAAAGGATTATCCTAAGAAAATTCACATATCAGACCTTCACTTTTCCATCTTCAAAGTATTTTAAATAGTTAGTTTTTAATACTGTTTTCCCTGGAGATTGATCAGCTCTTCAATTCTTCAACTATTTTTCTACAATTAGGCTGACTTTGCAATTGAAGCTTTGGCAAAGGCCACTTATGAACGTCTCTTCCTGTGGCTGCTCAGTCGGGTCAACAAAGCTCTCGATAAAACCAAGAGACAAGGAGCTTCTTTCCTGGGTATTCTTGACATTGCTGGTTTCGAAATATTTGCGGTAAGGTAATATTTAAAGACACTTAAAATATGAGGTACTCAATGTACTCAAGTATTATCACTGTTTCACAGTCAAGACAATAAAGTGCAGTCAACAGTTACTCTAGTAGCAAATGTTCCAATACTCATAGATTTTTCCTTCTTTAATTATAATACATTTTAACATTTTAGGTCAACTCATTTGAACAGCTTTGCATCAATTACACTAATGAAAAACTCCAGCAGCTGTTCAACCACACTATGTTCATTCTGGAGCAGGAGGAATACCAAAGAGAAGGTATTGAGTGGAACTTCATTGACTTTGGTCTAGATCTTCAGCCATGCATAGAGCTTATTGAGAGGCCTGTAAGTCATTTGTTAAGATCTAAAAAAGATTCTAAATCAGAAAAAGGAAAGTGTTGAGTAGTTGATTGATTGTTTTTTTTGTTTTTTGTTTTTTATCGGCCTGTTTGTAGAATAACCCACCTGGTGTATTGGCTCTTCTGGATGAAGAGTGTTGGTTCCCCAAAGCCACTGATGTCTCATTTGTGGAGAAACTTATCCAAGAACAAGGGAGCCATATTAAATTCCAAAAAACCAAGCAACTGAAGGATAAAACTATCTTTACCCTCCTCCACTATGCCGGAAAAGTATGACTTAAATAGGATAATATAATGCACTGAAAACATCAAAGTTTTGAAAAAATACATTACCAAAACTTTACTTTATCTTCTATAGGTAGATTATGATGCCACTTCTTGGCTAACCAAGAACATGGACCCCTTGAACGACAATGTAACATCATTATTGAACCAATCATCAGATAAATTTGTTGCAGATCTATGGAAAGATGGTATGTCATAATTTTGGTCTCTAAATAAGTGGCTTGATGTGTTCACTTAAATGGAAAAACAGAACAACCATTAAAATGTTGATGAAAACTATGTAGATGTGCCTCCATTGCATCAGTTCCACTGTAAAGAATATATAAAATATTATCTTTTTTAGTTGACCGTATTGTGGGGTTGGATCAGATGGCAAAAATGACTGAAAGTTCCATGCCTAGTGCTTCAAAAACCAAGAAAGGCATGTTCCGTACTGTCGGCCAACTTTACAAGGAGCAATTGGGCAAACTAATGACAACACTGAGAAACACAAATCCAAACTTTGTTCGTTGTATCATTCCAAATCATGAAAAACGGGTAAACGCATATTATATACCTATTGGAAATTATGTAGCTGTATGAGTGTATGTTTTTTTGAATTTTTTTTTTGTATTTTTCAGAGGCCTTTGTAGAAATTAAATAAGCAAATTGATGGGTTGTTATGGGCTACTAGTCCACTTTTCCTCTGCATCAGTTTTAATAAGATTCCCCAAAAATGTTTTAAGTGAATATTGTTGAACATTAAAGGCCTAAGTAATTTAGGGAAGCCGCAATGTTCTACAAGACTAAAGGACATATCAGTATGTCCACTCTGGATAATCCCATTTTATTATATGGGTACCTAACATCACAGAGTCCTGTGATGCTTGCCCTTCAGCAATCAGCTGTGAGGGAACCTGGCTGCAAGAAAAGTGGAGAATTGTGTTGTTCCAGTAGAATTCATAGTACTGATATTTTAGGTCCTCCAGAATAAGAAATACTCTTTGAAACCTTGGCTGAAAGATGAGGGCTCTTGTTCAGGAGGTCCAAACATATCAGTACTGTGGACAGAACATTGAATTCAGTTGCAACCGAAGTTGCAGTTGAACGGGGCCCCGACAGTCTGCTGGAAGGGGGCATGCCGACCCACGCACGGATCGGTGGCCAACACGCCCCCTCCATGTATCCCATAGAGATACATGGAGTGGGCATGTCGGCCGTGGCTTCCTTCGGGGGTCGGAACAGTCGCTTCAGCATACTGCCGGGTTCCGTTCAGGAGATCTTGGGGGGGGGGGGTCCCAGCGGTCGGACCCCCCATGATCTATAACTTATCCCTATACTTTGGATAGGGGATAAGTTATCTTTCACTGAACTACTCCTTTAAGCTGGCTACTCACACCATTGCATCATCTTATTATATTAGTACATATTTTACACTTATGTAGGGTTATGGCCACAAACTCTATGCACATAAGTCCAAGATTTGTGTCTCTTTAGAAATGCAGTTTTGTGTTAGACTGTATGGTAATATTTTTTTTGCATTCCCACATTTTTCTAAGATGTCTACAATGTTATAACTGAACTAAACTAACTGAAACTAACTGAAATGTTATTTCTTTAGTCAGGAAAACTTGATGCCCATCTTGTTCTTGAACAGCTGAGGTGCAATGGTGTCTTAGAAGGCATCAGAATTTGTCGTCAAGGATTCCCCAACAGAATAGTTTTCCAGGAGTTCCGTCAAAGGTAATTCTATTGTTAAATAGTACCTGTCATAAAACCATATTTTCTAAACTACTAACTATTATACTACTATTCCCTAACTTCTCCTAACACCCCTCCTGCCCTTAAAATTTTTTTCTGAGCTTTAAAAAGCTCTATATAATACCTTTCCTCTTGCTCACATCGTGTGAGCTCCCGGCAGGAGAAAGTGGGCGTTTCCCAGCATGTGCAACGTCACTGAAGCCTGTGAGAGCTGTGCCTCTCCATGCCCCGCATGCACTTCCAGAGTTTGGTCACTTGCACAGGAAACAGAACAGAGCCACCTAGTGGACATTTTTTCAATCACATTAAAAACATATAAAAGTTGTGAATTTTAACAGCAAGTAAATAGCATAATTAAATAAGGAACAATATATTAAAAGTTTAGTTTGGTGACAGGTACTCTTTAACTTATTTTCTATCTTTCTCAAAGGGGACATGTGCTCACCCTGAAAAACACAAAGGGGACACATGTTCACCCTGAAAAACATAAGTGGCAGTAATCTTTACATAGTTATGTGTGTTATGGGACTTTGAAAGCAGGCATGTGATTAGCCACTGTGATTGTACAGTTTATTGCCACTTGTTTTTTCTTAACCAAAAAGTAACCACAGGTCCTCTTTAAAGCATCATTTAGAACACAAAACAATAGCATGGGATAGTAAAAAAGTTAATACAATAATCAATAAATCACTGACCTATTCCAGGGTTATATATTTACAGTCTGTTGTTTTAACTGTATTGCAAGTGACTCACTTCTGAACAAGGGATCATTCTCTTTTATCCATTGTACAGATATGAAATCCTTGCTGCTGGATCTATCCCTAAAGGCTTTATGGATGGTAAACAGGCATGTGTGCTCATGGTAAGTAATACATATAAGTAACTGAATATGTGGCCATCTCATGATATTGCTCGTTTGTACTTTCCTGTATATGAGTTTATGTTTATTATTAACATACATTTGTATTTGTTGCTTATTCTAAAATAATGTATAGAGCAAATACCGTGACAGTATGTTCATACCCAGAGTGAAGTATAATTACCGGTAGCAACCAATCTTTGCAAATTGAAATCAGCATCCTGATTGCAAAGAGCAATGACGCTTCTTCTTTGAATGCATTTTTGATAAACATTCTCCACTATCTTCCAAAATTCACAGAATTTTACATGAAATGGAGCACAAAAATAAAATAATCAAGTAGTAGGAACAGCTCACCCAGCCAAACTTCCACACCTGTGCCAAGACCTGCCGGTCCTGCCTCTGGCTTCACTGCACAGCAACTCAAAGAAGAGAAAATGTCCAGAATCCAAGGGGTGGAGTACAAACAGGGTCCTTCTTTATTGGAAAAGTTGCATAGACACGGTAAAAACACTGACGCATTTCATGCTTTCTCGCTTAGTCATAGAGACTCTATGACTAAGCGTGAAATGCGTAAGCATTTTTATTGTGTCTATGCAACTTTTCCAATAAAGAAAGACCCTGTTTTTACTCCACCCCTTGGATGCTGGACATTTTCTCTTCTTTGAGTTGCTGTACAAAAATAAAATGAATCAAATAAAATTGAAATATGTTTATATGTAGTTAACACAGAAAGCTTTCATAGTGTGTACAAAGCATCTTCTCTGTGATATACATGTTTTATAGTAAGACTGGCCCAACAGAGGTAACATAGGATTTTCCGTCAGGCCCAGGCTCTGACACAGTAATGACTGTTTAGAATCCAGAAGAATATTTATATTTGTAACCTTTGTACCCAATCACTTTTCACTAGGGTCTGTTATTTATGGGTTAATTTCCACATAATATATTAGACTTTATTAATATTATTATGCAGATGAGTCCAACCTTTTATTTTATTTTGATTAGTTAAAGGAGTACTCCAAAATGCTATTTTTTTACCTGCCCAAAATACCTGCAGTGAACTTATCTCCTGCCACTCCCCCAATGCCTCCAGTATCCTGCTCCCAGCCTCCACTGCTGTCTTCTTTCTGCTTTTTGTGGTTGACTCCTCATACTGTGGCTCAGCTCATTGACAGCAGCAGTGATGTCCGCCTTGGCTGGTGATTGGCTGAGTGGCAGTGGTTTTCTTCCTGGTACCAGGGCCCAATATGTCTCACTGCGGCTCAGCCTATCACTAGCCGAGGCAGGACATGGTTGCATTCAGGGAAACTAAAAAAATGTTTTAAGTTACATCCCGGAGTATTCCTTTAAAGATTTCAATTTCTCTTAGAATCATTTTAACATGACATGCATGTGTTGTTTTCAGTGGTTAATGTTAAAAATGTTTAAAAAAAATAATCAATTGTGTGTTTTTGTCAGATTAAAGCCTTAGAACTTGACCCCAATCTGTTCAGAGTTGGCCAGAGTAAGATATTCTTCAGGACAGGTGTCCTTGCCCACCTAGAAGAAGAAAGAGACTTAAAGATCACAGATATAATCATTGCTTTCCAAGCCCAAAGTCGTGGTTACCTTGCAAGAAAGTAAGTAATTTTCTATGCTTTAGCAGTTAATGGATTAAAGCACAAATAACATATTATGAAGCTGTTTATGAGCCCAACAATGAAGGATGTAGCTCTTAGATGTTTGTAAGCTAAAAATGTGTTTAATTCACCCATGCCACTCATACAACGTTTTAGATCCTGCAAGCTTCCCTTCTTTCCTCATAGTTTGGCTGTGTTAGATGTGACAGTGGAATTGGGTTCTCTTAGACTTTGCAACTGCTGATTTATACTGTGATAATCTCCGTATTAACTCAGCAACATTCTCATATTTGGTTGGAGAGGTCTGGAACAAGAAACTTTAATAATTACACACTAATGTCCTCTGTTCACATCTGTCTTTTTCGCAGATGCCATAAAAATGTTAAACAAAATAGCACAGAATGCAGTGTTATATTGCCTAGTTAAATGAGTGACACCATGAAAGAAACACAACAGACTTTATAATATTCAGTGGGGTCCATTGGGCATGGTTGGTGTCCTTATGTATCTGATCTGTCACCATCATTATTTGTTTGTTCTGCTACAATCATGGAGCAAAACAAATAGAATAAAATTTTAAAGGAAATCTGTCACCAGTGTCACTTGCACTAACCTGTCGGTACAGACAGGTAGTGCAGGTGACATTGATAACAACGGTGCCTACCTTGTCCCGTTCTGTTGTGGGGATCTCCGGTAAACTTCTCCATTAAGCTTCAGCTCCAGCCAGCTGGGGGCACGGGTGGAGCTAAGTGACATCACCGCTGCTGTTCTTTAGCAGCGGGACCTGGCAGGGAGCAGCAGTGGTGACGTCACTAAGCTCTGCCCATGCCCCAAGCTGCTGCTGCTCTGCTGGATCTCGCAGCAGCCGTGACGTCACTAAGCTCCGCCCGTGCTCCAAGCTGGGTGCCGGGAGCTGAAGCTTAACAAAGAAGATTACCGGAGATCCCCGCCACGGAATGGGACAAGGTAAGTACCGTTGTCATCTGTTGGTACCGACAGGTTGTCACCTGCACTATCTGTCGGTTCGACAGGTTAGTGCAGGTGACACTGGTGACAGATTTCCTTTAAGGTCACCCATTTTGTGTTATGTGTGCATTTACTTATGTTATAGTCTTGAATTCTAAATGTGTGTCATACTCACAGGGCTTTTTCAAAGAGACAGCAGCAACTCACTGCAATGAAAGTCATTCAAAGAAATTGTGCTGCCTACCTGAAGCTCAGAAATTGGCAATGGTGGAGACTGTTTACTAAGGTAAACTTCTAAAATGTAAAAAAAAATCTAATATATATATATCTAGCATTTAATATCTGATCTAGTAAAATTATATTGACTTGCATTGTTAGGCATATAGGTTAAAGTTCTAATACTTGTATATATGATAGGTGAAACCTCTGCTGCAAGTAACCCGTCAGGAAGAAGAAATGCAAGCCAAAGATGAAGAGCTTCAAAGAGTCAGTGAAAGGTTCCACAAAACAGAGCTTGAATTGAAGGAGATTCAGATGAAGCATATTCAGGTATATGGAAATCAGCCATATCAGCTGTTTTCACAGATATATAGTTAATGAAACATTTATAGAACATTATACTATACTATACTAGGGTAAATCTTAAAATATGGTCATATTGTGTATGCTTAGTTGACAGAGGAGAAGAATCAACTTCAAGAACAGCTTCAGGCTGAGACTGAGCTTTTTGCTGAAGCAGAAGAGATGAGAATACGGTTGCAAGCCAAGAAACAAGAACTGGAAGAGATTCTTCATGAAATGGAAGCCAGAATAGAAGAAGAAGAGGAAAACAACCAACAACTACAAACAGAAAAGAAGAAGATGTTGCAGCAAATGCAGGTAATGTGGCCCTTGCCATTTCTGTCATCTTCAGAACATGTCTTCTATTGGTACAGTAAGATCTAACTGGATTTTGCGTTAAGTACCAGTTGAAAATGGGATTTTGACACAATGGATTAATGGGGGCAACTTTACCTACAAATTTGTATACATTTGTCTAATATATACATATATATATATATATATATATATATATATATTAGGGATCGACCGATATCGGTTTTTTAGAGCCGATACCGATAATCGGTGGAGGTTAGGGCCGATAGCCAATAACTTATACCGATATTCCGGTATAAGTTATCGGCTATTTATCCCCCCTCGACACCGCTGCAGGTCATTGATTTAAAGCGGGCGCTTTAAATCAATGCACTGCAGTGGCTTTTGCGGTGCCATAGGCCGCCGCCACCACCCGCTTCTCTCCCCTACCTGTCAGGGTGGTCCGGGCCATCCTTCCTTCCTGTAGTGTCCTTCCATTACGGGTGGAGGGTCCACCGGTCCGGGCTGTCCTTCTTCTCCGGGGGTCCTCTTCTCCACTCCGGGCAGGCTCCGGCCTAGTACGCTGCATAGACGCCGCTGCGCAGTGACGCCCGTGCGCAGCGACGCACCTGATGTCAACGTAGCGGCGTCTATGCAGCGTACTAGGCCGGAGCCTGCCCGGAGTGGAGAAGAGGACCCCTGGAGAAGGACAGCCCGGACCGGTTCACCCTCCACCCGGAATGGCGCCGGACACTACAGGAAGGATGGATGGATGGCCCGGACCACCCCCATTACGGGTAACTTTATTTTTATTTTTTTATTGACTCGGAGGGTGGGGGAGGGGCCCGACCGGTATAGCGGTATGGGCAAAAATCCATACCGGTATACCGCCCAGCACTACGGTGGGGGTGCGACACGGGGGGGCGGTGGTGGCGGGTCGGTGGGGGGCGGTTGCGGTGCGGTGGGGGCGGTGCGGGGGGCGGGGCATTATCGGCTTATCGGCAAGGTAATTGCCGATACCGATAATGCCCAAAATCGTGATTATCGGCCGATAATATCGGCCATACCGATAATCGGTCGATCCCTAATATATAAAATATCACTGTTCCTAATAACCATGTATTTAGTAAAGTGTCATGATGTTATGGTTTCCACTTCAGGACCTGGAGGAACAATTAGAAGAAGAAGAAGCAGCCAGACAGAAACTCCAGCTGGAGAAAGTGACAGCAGAAGCCAAAATTAAAAAATTGGAAGATGATGTTCTTTTAATGGACGATCAGAACAACAAATTAGCTAAGGTATATGCCTAGAAAGAAATGATTTACATGATAATAAAGTAAAATTTTCCCTGGATAACAAAATTTTTTATAAAAAAAAAAAAAATAGGAGAGAAAGTTGCTTGAGGATAGAGTGAACGACCTGACATCCAATTTGGCGGAAGAAGAAGAAAAAGCAAAGAATTTGACAAAATTAAAAAATAAACATGAATCTATGATCTCAGAACTGGAAGGTCAGTATAGTATATTTATGCATTATTGGTAAATGCATATATGCTGCTGTAGAGCAATGGTTATAGGGAGTGCTTTGGGGGTCTCTATCACCTTGATGACTTAAGGGCTTCACCATCTTCCCTCTCTGATTGTTGTCCAGTAATGCTATCTAGCTAAGAAGATATGGGAGCACTGTGTTTCTATCTTTTGAGATCTAAGGGAGTCACTGGTCCTGTATTCTGCTATGATAGAGGATCAGATGCGGTTTGGAACAATGTTTCACAGCATCATCATGTATGACCTTCTTTTTGTCCTTCCTATAGTCCGTCTAAAGAAAGAAGAGAAAGGCAGACAAGAACTTGATAAGGTGAAGAGAAAGCTGGAAGGAGAAGCTAATGACCTTAATGAACAAATTGCAGAACTACAAGCACAGATCGCTGAGCTGAAGCAACAACTAGCTAAAAAAGAAGAGGAGCTCCAGGCAGCTCTTGCCAGGTGACCCTTTTAGGCAACTGGTCAGGCAAGAAGAACAATGTTACTGTGATGAGCTAAAACTATATAAGGATCAATTGTGAGAGGGCTGATAATGAAGGGCAACATTTTATGCTATAGTAGTTGTAGAGCATTGAAGCTTTCCAGGATGTGTGCTGTTTTATAGCTGGGTATAGCAGTGGATAATGAATATTCTAACAGTAAATTGAAGCATTTTAATTATTAGCGGGGAAGACATCAATTTTACTGCTGTTCTTGACAACCTGAGTAATTGTTCAGAATTTGTCCCCATTTATTATGATTTTAAGGTTGGAAGATGAACTTGCCCAGAAAAACAATGCTTTGAAAAAAATCAGAGAGTTAGAAGGTCACATTTCTGACCTTCAAGAAGACTTGGAATCAGAAAAATCTGCGAGAAATAAGGCAGAGAAGCAAAAGAGAGACTTAGGTGAAGAGTTGGAAGCACTGAAGACAGAGCTGGAAGACACACTTGACAGCACAGCAACGCAACAAGAACTCCGGTGAGTGTGTCAGAGAATCCCAGTATATATTATCTGTTGCACAAAGCAGCTACCGTGTTTCTCCAAAAATAAGACCGGGTCTTATATAAATTTTAGTCACAACAAACACACTGGGGCTTATTTTCAGGGTAGGGCTTATTTATTTACGGTATGTACATTGAACAGCATACATTGCCCCCCAATGTCCCTTCCGCCCCCCGGCCGACTTCTTACATGACAGTGGGCTCAGCCTATCATCGGCAGAGGCGGGACATCGCTGCGGACGGTGATAGGCTGAAGGCTCTGAGACGTCCCAACACCAGGAAGCAGCAAGAGCAGCGGAGAACAGTGACGCCAGTTCCTTAGCAATGGGGGAACGGAGGACAAAGGTAAGTTAAAGTTTGTTTTTTAATATTTGCAGCCCAGGTATTGCCTAGGGCTTATTTTCGAGGTAGGGTGTATTTTTGGGGAAACACGGTAAGACATAAGAGAGAAAAAGAATCAATAAGGCCCAACTATTTAATTATGTCAAGGGCTTTGACATCACAGATCATTGCCAACCACTAACATCATTATGCAGTTGGGTTGTGTTAACAAACTGCATTATAATAGATTAATGGTCAAAGAAAAGTACTGCTGGCTCCCCCAACTTCCTATATTCTGTAACTGAGCTCCATTCTCTAATAGATTGGAGACCCATAGTGGGAACCTTGCCATCTAACAATCAGAGCATATCCCAGGTGATGCCATAAAGGTCTATTGTTGGTATTCACCTTTAAGATCGATGTGCTGTAACTATCTAAGCATTGGCTCCACTGACCATGACACTGCTGTAATGTCCAAATGGTTAGCCCACTCAATAAGTTAAATTTAAGTATCATAAATGTTAGGTCACAAAGTGCTAGTTTTGTCATTGTTGTAATACTTGCAAATGTAGCTATATAACTATTCACATAATAAAGATACAGTTCTTCGTGTAAGCTTCATCTTCCCTTGATGAAATCTCAGTGTTCTTTTAATGTGGTAATATATGCCAATTGTCAGTTATGGTTGACTAGAATCCGTAATTGTAGATAGCTAATTGAAAATTATACTTACATATTTAGTATGTTGTGTGTATATAATGCTTTATTATGTGCCTAATTCATAACAGAGCTAAGAGAGAACAGGAGGTTACAGTATTAAAGAGGGCAATTGAAGAGGAGACAAGAAACCATGAAGCCCAGGTCCAAGAGATGAGACAGAAGCATACTCAAGCTGTTGAAGAGATTACAGAACAACTGGAGCAAGTAAAAAGGGTAAGAATATTTCATTACCAGTATCAAGTCAGAAAATGTATAAGAATGACACTCAATTATATAATATCTTTCCAATATCCAGGTTAAAATCAACTTGGAGAAGAGCAAACAAGCTTTGGAGAAGGAGAACTCAGATCTCACAATAGAGATCAGATCTATAAATACAGCCAAGCAAGATGTAGAGCATAAGAAGAAGAAGCTTGAAGTTCAATTACAAGAGCTGCAGTCTAAGTATGCTGATGGAGAGCGGGTCAGGAACGAGCTGACAGAAAAAAACCACAGAGTACAGGTACAGAACATTGTTGAAATTTACTTTGGATGTCACTCTTACCCCTGCTGCTTTTCTGATTACAGTTTTTATATATCTGTAGGTGGAACTGGAAAATGTCACTGTCCTACTCAATGAAGCAGAATCAAAATCCATCAAACTTTCCAAAGATGTTGCAAGCTTGTCATCGCAGCTCCAGGACAGTCAGGCAAGTCATTTTGTGTGGAAAATGATAATAGTGGAATTACTATAAATCAGTGATCTTTTATGTATACATATATTAACATTCTTGATTTTTTTAGGAATTGCTGCAAGAAGAGACTCGTCAGAAGTTGAATGTGGCCACCAAGCTCCGTCAAATAGAGGATGAAAAGAACAGTCTACAGGAACAACTTGATGAGGAAGCAGAGGCCAAGCAGAATCTTGAACGCCACATCTCCACACTGAATGTTCAGGTATTCTAAGGCATTCGTTTTTATTGCCTACAGCTACCCTTGTACTGCAAGCTTTTCAAGAAGCAGCAGTGTGGATCATTTCAGAGTGATCTATGACATGATATTTGATGGAATTAAAAGTAAGGATGTGTTGATACATGTCAGATTTGATGGTGAAATCTACAATCCGTGAATAACACTACGGTATATTTTATAGGGTTTTAAAAATGTCATCTAGATGCTTTTTTACCCCTCCAATGTACTGGACAGGAGTGAATTCATAGCCAAATCCATATTTACACCCGTGGTGGTACAATTGCTCCAAAATTGAACACACATATCTGCATTTAAACTTTGATTTTAGCTATGTTTTACATTGCTAAAAAAAACAACTAAATTATATATATTGACACACAGAATGCCATTAGCGAATTTATCAAATATATTGTACTTGTTCATTTCATTTTAGCTTCAAGACTCCAAGAGGAAACTGCAAGAATTTACTGCTACAATAGAAGCAATGGAGGAAGGCAAGAAAAAGTTCCAAAGAGATATTGAGTCCGTGACGCAACAGTTTGAAGAGAAAGCATCTGCCTATGACAAACTGGAAAAGACCAAGAATCGCCTACAGCAGGAGCTTGATGACTTAGTAGTTGACCTGGACAACCAGCGCCAACTTGTGTCCAGCTTGGAGAAGAAGCAGAAGAAGTTCGACCAGGTTTGTCACAATTCATCAGGCTGATATTTATACCATGTCATCATTTCATAGATAGGTGACTGACTATTCATGTTATATTGGCAGATGTTGGCAGAGGAAAAAAATATATCTTCAAAATATGCAGATGAGAGAGACAGAGCTGAGGCAGAAGCCAGAGAGAAAGAAACTAAAGCGTTATCACTGGCCAGAACTCTTGAGGAAGCCTTACAGTCCAAGGAAGAACTTGAAAGAGTCAATAAACTTCTGAAGGCTGAGATGGAAGACTTGGTCAGCTCTAAGGATGATGTAGGCAAGAATGTAAGTAATGTAAATTGTTAAATGTAAACATATATTGCTTCGGCAGTGTTGTCAGATTTGTTCTAGACATTAGCATATTCATAATTGTGCAATTCAAAATTACTCTGAAAGAAAATGATAAAAATGTGTTTTTTTTTTTTTTACTAAGGTCCATGATTTGGAGAAATCAAAGCGAGCCCTTGAACAACAGGTTGAAGAGATGAAGACACAGCTGGAGGAATTAGAAGATGAGCTTCAAGCAACAGAAGATGCCAAACTTAGACTTGAAGTCAACATGCAGGCCCTTAAAGCACAATTTGAAAGAGATTTACAAGCTAGAGATGAGCAGAATGAGGAGAAGAGGAGACAGCTCGTCAAACAGGTAATGAGAAATATGTAAAAATGCATTGTACTATCTATCAATATCGAATTCACCGGCTATGGATACAGCTGCGTAAATATACAGTTACTAACAGATTATCGACAACATGTATCAATGCAATGCTAATAGTTATACATTTTTTAGCAACAATTTATTTGTTATCAAAGCAATAGCGTAGTCTTCATTAAATATTTATTTGTATTTTCTAAGGTTCATGAGTATGAAACAGAACTGGAAGATGAACGGAAACAGAGAACACTGGCAGCTGCAGCCAAGAAAAAATTAGAGGTTGACCTCAAAGATTTAGAAGGACAGGTTGACTTTGCCAACAAAGGCAGAGATGAAGCTATCAAGCAACTGAGGAAGCTGCAGGTCAGCATAAAGCTGCAAACATACTCATACACAATCACTTTATGTGATTACCAGAAATACACACTCTACACTTACACACATCTTGCTATCAATATCAATAATATATAAATAAATAATTTAAAACATATCTATGTATATATTTTAGGCTCAGATGAAAGACTTCCAGAGAGATCTTGATGACGCTCGTGCAGCACGAGAGGAGATCTTTGCTACTGCTAGAGAAAATGAGAAGAAGGCCAAGAGCTTAGAAGCAGAACTTATACAACTACAAGAGGTAACAGATCAGTTATGACATTGAAAAGAAATGAACCTGTAAAAAAACAAATAACCCCAAAATTTAATAGATTATGTTTTCTCTTTTAGGATTTGGCTGCTGCCGAGAGAGCAAGAAAACAAGCAGAGATGGAAAAAGAGGAACTTTCAGAAGAACTTGCAGGAAGTGCATCAGGAAAGTAAGTGAAAGCCCTCAAGACCAAAAAGTAAGACAAAACAGATATTAAACATTACTGTAAAGATCAGCAAGTGTGGTTCCATTGTTCCACCTAACCAGTTTCATTTAGGGCTACTTCAGAGGGCATTGTATACACAACCCCCTAGTTTTCACTCTTTTAACCCTGTATGGCATCTGTACTTCACTGTAGAGGTCTACTAAAGCGCTACCACTGGCAGTGATTCTGGTATAGGTGGTGGTTGGCGTTAAGGGCCAAGAGACACTGGTACCAAGCTCAAAGGGGTTAGGCAGAGAGGTGTCTAGATAGAGGCAAACAGCACAGTCAGATACAGGAGGCACATTATAGTACAGGGCAGCAAGCAGGGACAAAGTAAAAAAATAAAATAAAAGTTGTTCATACACTGTAAATGCATACATGGAACACCATTTCTAGAACACTAGAACTCTAGGTGGGCAAGGTGTGGCAGTGGCCTATACCAAGACTAAGTAGGGTGCACTTACTGTCCCTTTAAGAATTAGAGAATGAGCACCCTAGGGAAGAATCAGAAACAAAATGGAAGGTCAGCAGCACAATAAGGGGGGGGGGGGGGGGCATGGCCCAAAGCACTAGTAATAGAGGTAACCCGACAGCTTTGAACGACCAATAAGTTTGCTGGTGGAAGCAGAAACATCGCCAATACACTTGAAGGATTAATTACCTTAAGGTTTGCAGTACATTAGTGGTTTGCCAACTGAGTCTCACCAGGTGTCATGAGACTAGGGAGAGCTCCCAGTATGCTTTAGTTACCAGTGGTTTCATAGATGACCTGGTAGCTGTAGTTTTACAGCTGGAACGTAATAAGTTGTAACACATTATTTAAGCATTTATCACAATAATGTACATAATTTACAAGATCAATAATTTCATGCCAATAGATCCGCCCTCCTGGATGACAAGCGTCGCCTGGAAGCCAGAATTGCACAGCTAGAGGAGGAATTGGAGGAGGAACAAGGCAACATGGAGGGTATGAGTGACAGAATGAGGAAAGCAGTGCAGCAGGTAGGAATCAGGACAACGGCTTTCATTATATAATAGATGAACTGGCTTTAATAGAATTTGTCTCTTTTTGCTTGCAGGCAGAACAACTTAACAATGAGCTGGCAGCTGAGCGCAGCACTACACAGAAGAATGAGAGTGCACGCATGCAGCTGGAGAGGCAGAACAAAGAACTCAAGAGCAAATTGCAGGAAATGGAAGGCTCTGTCAAGTCCAAATTCAAGTCCACTATTACTGCATTGGAAGCTAAGATCTCTCAGCTTGAGGAACAGTTAGAACAGGAAGCCAAGTATGCATTTTATCAAGTATCTTTGAAGGATAACAGTTTCCTTTATCTTATACATAGTGGAGGTGGTTTATTATGCCTCTATAGCTGCTTTTTAGTTGTACAAAAGTTGCCCCCTTTTTTCACTATTATGTCGTTCCTGTTTCAAAAATGGGGCGTGATGGGATGTAAATAGGGGTGTGGCCTATCCTCACATGTAATTTACTACAATGTACGCCAGTGAGTTGTTGTATTTGTAGCTGAAATGTAAACCAGCTTGGTACTAGATTTTTATGTGCGGCATGCAGGACAGGCGCAGCCACACCTCATTCATTACAGGCCTTAGCCTTTTAATGAATTGGCGAATGCTATGGAGATGGCATGTACAATTCAGTCTTAGTAAATCACCTTCAGTGTACTACAATGGTGGCACATACAGATGTATGTTTACTTCTTACATAAAGTAACATACATAAAGTATTCATGTTGGTTATCTGCATGCTAGTAATGGTAGTTCATTTCACAACAGAACCACATATTGTAGTGGGCTGAAGCTGTAACAGAAGCTTCTGACATTTTCTTACAAAATCAGTGTTTTATAATTGTTATTTATTTCATTGATTTCAGGGACAAACAAGCATCACTGAAATCATTAAAACAAAAAGACAAAAAGCTTAAGGAAGCTCTTCTGCAAGTTGAAGATGAAAGAAAGCAGGCTGAGCAGTTCAAGGACCAGGTAAACTCATTTCAACACATTAAAGATACAGTGGGGCAAAAAAGTATTTAGTCAGCCACCAATAGTGCAATTTCTCCCACTTAAAAAGATGAGAGAGGCCTGTAATTTTCATCATAGTTATACCTCAACTATGAGAGACATAATGAGAAAAAAAAATCCATAAAATCACATTGTCTGATTTTTAAAGAATTTATTTGCAAATTAGGGTATGTTCACACTACGTAATTCCCGAAATGACGTGCTGTGAACACAAACATTCCACGAAACCCCTTCACACTGAGCAATTTCAGCGGCGGAAAATTCCACCACTGAAGTTGTTCCGTGCAAAGAAAGAACATGTTCATTCTTTGCGCGGAAGTCCGTGAGCTTTACATAGCCGTCAGTGGTGATGGCACAGTGCTGCGCGGTCATACCGCCGAAGTATTTAGGTGGCGGTCGTCAGAATGGAATCTCCGCTTGTGGAATTCTGCGAGCAGAGATTCCGTTTAAACTCCGTAGTGTGAACATACCCTTATGGTGGAAAATAAGTTATTGGTCAATAACAAATGTTCATCTCAATACTTTGTTACATACCCTTGGCAATGACAGAGGTCAAACATTTTCTGTAAGTCTTCACAAGGTTTTCACACATTGTTTCTGGTATTTTGGCCCATTCCTTCATGCCGATCTCCTCTAGAGCAGTGATATTTTGGGGCTGATGCTGGGCAACACAGACTTTCAACTCACTCCAAAGGTTTTCTATGGGGTTGAGATCTGTAGACTGGCTAGGCCACTCCAGGGCCTTGAAATGCTTCTTACGAAGCCACTCCTTCGTTGCCCGGATGGTGTGTTTGGGATCATTGTCATGCTGAAATACCCAGCCACGTCAATGCCTTCAATGCCCTTGCTGATGGAAGGAGGATTTCACTCAAAATCTCACGATACATGGCCTCATTCTTTCCTTTACACGGATGAGTCGTCCTGGTCCCTTAGCAGAAAAACAGCCCCAAAGCATGATGTTTCCACCCCCATGCTTCACAGTAGGTATGGTGTTCTTTGGATGCAACTCAGCATTCTTTCTCCTCCAACACGACAAGTTATGTTTTTACCAAAAATTTCTACTTTGGTTTTATCAGACCATATGCCATTCTCCCAATACTCTTCTGGATCATTCATCCAAATGCTCTCTAGCAAACTTCAGACAGGCCCTTAAATGTACTGGTTAAGCAGGGGGACATGTCTGGCACTGCATGTTTTTAGCCCCCGGTGGTGTAGTGTGTTACTGATGGTAGCCTTTGTTACTATGGTCCCAAATCACTGCAGGCCATTCACTAGGTCCCTCCTGTGTCGTCTGGGATTTTTGCTCACCGTTTTTGGGATCATTTTGACACCACGGGGTGAGATCTTGCGTGGAGCCCCAGATCGAGGGAGAAATTATCAGTGGTCTTGTATGTCTTCCATTTTTTAATAATTGCTCCCACAGTGGATTTCTTCACACCAAGCTGCTTGCCTATTGCAGATTCAGTCTTCCCAGCATGGTGCAGGTCTACAATTTTGTTTCTGTTGTCCTTCGACAGCTCTTTGGTCTTGGCCATAGTGGAGTTTGGAGTGTGACTGTTTGAGGTTGTGGACAGGTGTCTTTTATACTGATAACAAGTTCAAACAGGTGCCATTAATACAGGTAATGAATGGGGGACAGAGAAGACTCTTAAAGAATAAGTTACAGGTCTGTGAGAGCAAGAAAACTTGCTTGTTTGTAGGTGACCAAATACTGATTTTCCACCATAATTTGCAAATAAATTCTTTAAAAATCCATGTGATTTTATGGATTTTTTTTTCTCATTATATCTCTCATAGTTGAGGTATACCTATGATGAAAATTACAGGCCTCTCTCATCTTTTTAACCCCTTAATGACCAGGCCCATTTTGTCCTTAAGGACCAGACCAATTTTATTTTTGCATTTTCGTTTTTTCCTTCTCGCCTTCTAAAAATCATAACTCTCTTATATTTCCATCCACAGACCCATATGAGGGCTTGTTTTTTGCGTCACCAATTGTAGTTTGTAATTACATCACTTATTTTACCATAAAATGTACGACGCAACCAAACAAATATTATTTATGAGGGAAAATTTAAAAGAAAACCGCAATTTAGCAAATTTTGGAAGGTTTTGTTTTCGCGCTGTACACTTTCTGGTAAAAATGACATGTTTTCTTTATTTTGTGGGTCAATATGATTAAAATGATATCCATGATTATATTCTTTTCTATAATTGTACTGCTTAAAAAAAAATCTCAAACAATTTTAACAAAATTTGTATGTTTGAAATTGCCCTATTTTGACTACCTATAACTTTCTCATTTTTCCGTTTATGGGGCAATATGAGGGCTAATTTTTTGCGCCATGATCTGTAGTTTTTATCAGTATCACTTTTGCTTAGGTTTTACTTTTTATACATTTTTTATTAATTTTTTTGGGAATAAAATGTGACAAAAAAGCAGCAATTTTGGACTTTTTGTTATTTTTTTACATTTACGCCGTTCACCGTACGGGATGATTAACAAAATGGGAAAAACAGACGTTTTACCGTACTTTTTTATTGGGGGAGGGTATTTTTTAAAAAAAATTTATTTTAAATTTTATTTTATTTTTTTACACTTTTTATGTCCCCATAGGGGACTATTCATTGCAATCATTTGATTGCTAATACTGTGCAGTGCTATGTATAGGACACAGCACTGCTCAGTATTATCGGTGATCTTCTGCTCTGGTCTGCAAGATCTCAGACCAGAGCAGAAGACCCCGAGAGACGGCCGGAGCCAGGTGAGGGGACCTCCGGTCGCCATGCTGGATGATCGGATCCCCGCGGATGTCCGCCATTACCGGCGGGTCCCTGGCTGCTGATGACTGCCGGGCATGACGTGAGCACCGCTCCGGTGCTTGCGATCATGCCGGCGTGTAAATGTACGTCATGGTGCGTTAAGTACCACGTCACCATGACGTACATTTACGTCCATTGTCGTTATGGGGTTAAGTGGGAGAATTTGCACAATTGGTGGCTGCCTAAATACTTTTTTGTCCCACTCTATAGGAGTCTCTAAAGTCCTTAAAAGTCCTCTAATTTACTTCAGTTGAGGCTAAGAGTAGTACAGTCTCTTCCATATCTCATGGTTAAAGCACTGCAGCAGCTGTTCAGAGCACGATTCTGGTACAGAGCTGAATCGTCACTTTAAAAACTAAACCCCTAAGGGACCCTTGTGGCTCCATGCCAGATTATGATCTAAGGCACCATATCATGCAGATGCTTTAGTACAAATTTTCAATTTAGGCTAAATATGTTCTAAACGCAATATATTTATGTATCAATTCTGTCAAATTTTAGGCCGATAAGGCAAGTCTAAAACAGAAGCAACTGAAGCGGCAGCTGGAGGAGGCTGAGGAAGAAACACAGCGTCTCAATGCTAACCGCAGGAAATTGCAGAGAGAGCTGGATGAGGCCACTGAAAGCAATGACACGCTGACAAGAGAACTCAGTGGACTTAAGAGCAAACTCAGGTAAAAGCATTATATGTGTTGGCTCCACACAGTAAATATGCATGGAAAGTGATTGCTCTAAAAATTAGGTGCTGGCCATATATACCATTCAGCCATAACATTAAAAACACAGACAAATTAAGGAAAAACCTTTATTTTATTTATTATTTATTTTATGGAAATTATACTTTTCAGGGAGTGGCATACAGAAGGCAGAAGCATAAAGTACATAAAGCTAAATTTAGTTCATGGAGCTAATGTGTTAAATGCAGAAAAAATGGTCAAGTGTAATTATCTGATTGATGTTGACAAGGGCCAAATTGTGATGGCAAAATGTCTAGGTCAGAACATCTTCAGTAGGTCCTGTGAGGTGCTCCTGGTAAGCAGTGCCTTATATCTGCCTAAAGTGGTCCAAGAACTGGGTAAAGGGTGAGCACCCAAGGGTTATTGATGCATGTGGAGAAGGAAGGTTAACCTTTCTGATATATTCCCACAGAAGAGCTACTGTAGCACATATGGCTTAAACATTTTCTTTGAAAGAAAATTGCCAGACCAACAGTGCACAATATTTTCCTGCGTAGCTGCAGACCAGTCAGAGTGCCCATGCTTAACTCTGTGCATCGCTGAAAGAGCCGTTTATGGGTACATGAACAGAGGAATGAGACGATGGAGCACTGGAAGAAGGTGACCTATACGGACGGCAGGTTGCATGCGCTATGTTTACCTAGCGAAGAGATTGCAGCAGGATACTATGGGAAAAAGACAACCCGGGAGAGTTAGTAAGATGCTCTGGGCAGTGTTCTGCTGGGAATCTTTGGGTCCTGCCATCATGTGGATTTTACTTTGATACATATCATCTGCCTACACATTGTCGCAGGTCAAGTACACTCCTTACAATTTACAGCACTTGAAGGATCTGCTGCTGAAGTCTTAGTGTGAAATTTATGTCTAGATCAGAGCTGTTTTGGTGACATGATGGGGACCCACACAATTTTGGGCAGGTGGTTTTAATGTTATGGTTGATTGGTTCCTATATATTTTTTTTTACTATTATTATTTTTATTTTTTTATAATTAATATTTCTAAGCAAAAATTAGGTGACGAGAAAAGTTACCATCCTGTAGTAAAGGTGCAGCTGTTTAAAGAAAAATACATTAAAAAGTAAGCCAGATTGAAGCTGCAAGACAGACGACTAAGACTAAAACTAGTAACAGCTTCATGATAACAGTCATTAAATGATGCAGATTCTTTTGTAATAATGTAGCTTAGGGACAAGTAAAAGTAGTTATTGAGATTCAACCATACCATTACAGAGCAGACTGGGTCAGTGGAGATTTTGCCGACAATCATTTATTTTTGTAACCTGCACTGGAACAATGAAAGATGGCATCTGGGGACATTGAGCAATTAGTATCTGCTCTAATGTATAACCTGATGGGTTAATAAAGTAAATCGCCTGTCAACTTTTGGCACATGGTAGCTAGGTTGCAAGTATTGGCTTAGGGCCCAATAGCTTCAAGTTACACTTTTGGTAAGGAATGCATTAAAATAAGCTTTGTCGGCTTTGTGTTCACCAATAGATGTCAGCCATAATTGTCTATTTTGACATAATATTTTATCCGTTTATGACACTTTTATCATTAGTGTGGGAGCAGAAAGAAACCCTTCATTAAGGGCCTATTTTTATTATTTGACACTCTGACCACTCATATTCCTTCTTAGACATATTATCAGGGGAGTTGAGTCTGCCAGTATACTGTGCCAAAGCTATCTAACATCATATCATTATATAACCTTGTATGGTAAAAGATATTAAGCTTTAACCTAGAAAAGAATGTTGTTTGAGTGAAGTTATACAAAAGATTTACATGCAATATGAGTTTCTTCTTTGGGTGCCACTTGCTAATCGGCCTTTTGAAACCTACAATGTTAGTTACCTTTGATTTGAAGTTCTCTTGTTATGGTATAACAGCTACAGACTTTCTATTGCAGAGGGACACAGGATACTACGCAATGACTAAGCAGGTACCAATGCCTTCAATTTTGCAGCTCCTCCTAGTTGGACATATTTCTAACTTATTCTTTATTCCCCTTTTAAAGACACATTGAATGTCTCAGATCTTATCTAAAAATGCCACAAATGTCTGGACTGCAAGCTAAAAATTATAAAACAAAAAATATAAGTAATAAAACCAAAAACTGAAAATTTGGCAGCATGGAACATGCAATGTGTCTTCAAATATCCACCCTTTTTCTGCAAAATCTGAAGGCTTGGACATCTATGTATGAATACAATCTAATTCATGAGATACAACTGAGCGAATTAAAAAAACTAACGTTCTACACTCATATGGACATATTGTAGACCGTATACTGCACTTCACTAACTTAACACACTTTAGTCTCTCCATTGTCATGTGGAATGTGTCCGTCATGCATGATAATGAGCACTATATGTCATCATTAACTAAGCTTTAATTTACTGTATATTAGGAATATTGCACATATATGTTTGGGTAATGCTTACCCTTATTTAAACATTTTGATACTTTTTTTTTTTTATAGAGACAGAATCTGTTTCTTAAAACCCCCATGCCTAATATATAAAAGTATAAACACATTTCTCAGACAGATGATAATATAAAAAAAAAGCGTTGTTCCCTTTTATTGGGGCTAGTCCATTGACCATAAGCCTATCAGAGAGTGTCCTGCTGCCGGAACTCTCAGCAATTATCTGTAAAATGCAAAGGGACCTGTCAGCAAGTGTTCACTTTCCCAACCACGGCATCACACGGCTAATGCATTCTTATGCGTGTATGATGCCCACTGTTGTGTAATGCATGAACTGGCTGGGAAATAGCTGCTTTTTGTTTAGGGAAGGTCAGATTCACCTTTTTTTATTTGCCTAATATATTCTGTTTATAATGGAGGAGATATGTGTTGCCTAAAAATCATTGGGGGCCCAATAACATTTTTGGGGGGGTTCTCCAAGTATCCATTATGTAAATATATCCCATTTAAAAAGTGGACTACTATAAAAATCTAAAATACTCCAGGGTGTTTAATGATGCTAGACTTTACTTATTAGTTAGCTGTATCTTGTAAAATCAGAGAAATGACATACAGGTTTATATTCTGCATGAGGAAAATTCTATTATTTTGGCTTTGATGGATATATACCACCATATATACTGAAATAGGTAAGTCACAGTAATAGGACATCCTGCTAATACTGCATATTATTAACTGCATCAAAGAGACTTTGCATGGTCAATGCAGTAACATAAACATTGCCAAAGACAAAGTGCATGCAGAACATGAATTTTGGGACATGGCCATAACTTACTGGACATTGTAACTTAAATGGGTTTGCCCACAAAAATGCTCCCTGGTCATTTCCAGCTTGTTTGGTCCACTGAAGATGGTTGGGGAGCCAAAAACCACCAGATGTCTTTGCAAGTCGTTTAACTCCCTTAACATGAGAGCTGTGCAAATGGCACAACATCAGAAGCTCAAGGAGTTATGTGAACAGCAAAGCATTGTCTATATTTTTTGTAGGGTAGCCGACTAGGCTGTTTTTAGCTTTCTGACCATAGCAGGCATTTGCAACCGGGCTGCGATGGCCAGGAAGCCTACATTTTTGTTTGTGGGCTAACCCATTTAAGGTCACTGTCAACCATGCGCTCACTTTCACACTAATTCACTTCTTATTACAGGATAACTGCATATGATGTGTATGCAATGTATCTGTTTCTTTTTCTCTGTTACAGATACATATATTTAAAGGAAATGTCTACCGTGAAAAATATTCATCTTTTAATGATTTGTGTAATTTACATGAGTAATAAACTGGGGAAATTTATTTAGCTGACTTATAGTAAGATTCTCTTTTCTGCAAAAAGAAACCAATCAGAATGCAGAATTTATTTCTCAAATTGTTCTAGTAAAATGAAAACAGAGCTGTGATTTGCTGCAGTGGGCCACAAAGAGAATCTTACTATAAGACATAGGCCTTGTGGGACCTTTAATACAAGAGGGTTTCTCTTTAAAAATACCATGTGTGTCCTCCACTGAAATAGCATTTAGACTTCACGAACAGTCCTCTTCCTACTGAAATGGTCCAGAGAAACCAAACCCTGGTCACTCTTATTACGACCTTATCAAATGGCCAAATGGGACATAAATGGTGTAATTCTATTTTAAGCAAATAAAAGCTTTTCATTATATAATGAAACATTATACATTTTCCTATATACATTCTGTATTATCCACGGCTCACAATTTTCAAGATTACAAAAATCCTCTGTCCTGGGATCTGATGGACATGCGGGTGTATGGCTCTTAATAGGCACAGTACAGATATTATAGTAGTCTTGTTATAAACCCATCACATGATCGGGAAGGCGTTTTAAGGCTACTATTGAATAACACAAAAAGTATATTAGAAAATGTTAAAACTTTTCATCATTCAAAGAATAGCATTTGTTTGTAACCAGATTATATTCACATTTTAATAATTGAAATTCGTTTCCATAGTTTTTCTGATAAGCAAATTTGACATCCCTTTAAATATTTTAGACTACTGATCAGTTACTCAGAAACGGTGAATCTTTAGCAGCAGAGAGTACAACAACCAGCTCAGCTGCCAAAATAAAACAGGTCTAACAATACTTCTTGAATCTGACAGGAGGGGAAATGAGCCAGCCTCATTTGCCCCACCTAGACGATCCGCGGGAAACAGAAGAGCTGTAGAAAATGCAGCTGACGGGTCTGAGGAAGATGCTGAATCACGAGATGCTGATTACAATGGAACAAAAGCAAGTGAATAATCCTACTCCTTATCACGTCACGTGCCTTAAGACTGTATCACAACTTTATTTATCCCTCTTCAATCCATGAGAAGGTGACAAGTGTTGGAGGCTGTCTTGGCAATGAAGCAAATTCGTTCTATTTCAAATGCACCAATATGGCGTCCGACTACTGCAACACAGAAGCCATGCAGAAGGTCCAACCACTATTAAAATAAAAAGACTTCTACTCTCCACACAGCAGCTGTCACAGTGTATACCTGAGATTGTCACAAGCACTGACTTGCCCTTAGATGGTTAAAATGAAGGTTTAGCTCCCAGGTGTGCAGTAAGGGAGAATTGACCTTTTTATTTCCTCATGGGCAGAGCCAACCATGGTCTGCCCAGTTCAGATGTGCAACTCATGAGAACTAGCTGAAATTTCTGTAATAATTGAAATTAACTATTTGACCCCTTCATTCACTGGTTGACACAAAGGAAATGTTCTATCTCAGTTCTACATCCTTGTTTGATCCAGTGTGCAACCTATTGTTTATTCTCTCAAAAACATATATTTTTTTTACTTTTCATGCACCAAGTGCCTTTCTGTTCACCGTTAAATGTATCAAATGTATTTGTTTTAAAATAAATTCAGATGTATTACACTGTTTACTTGTGCACCCTGATCGTGCTAAAGCCACAACCACTCATAAAATTATACAGCACATGAGTACATAGTAGTGACTCTCTGTAGTAGTTACTAATATTCTAGGGGTAGGATTATTGAGTTTTTCTTTAGTTTGTTCAGCAGTGGCCACTTAATCCACCCAACTGTGTTACTAATGTCTATTTAAATGCAATAACATTGGATTTGGCTTCTCTAATAAAATTCGTTTTTATTGCAAACATTTTTGGTTGGTCTTTTTACACAGTTACATAGTTCATAAGGTTGAGAAAAGGCAACAGTCCATCAACTTTAACCCTTAATTCTACTGTGTTGATCCGGGGGAAGGCAAAATTTCTCTTTGAGGCTGATGCCAATTACTCCCTACTAGGGGAATAATTCCTACCCGTTTCCAAATATGTCAATCAGAATAAATCCCTGGATCAACGTCCCACCTCCAGAAATCTATTAACGATAGCTTGTAGTATTATATTTTTCAAGAAAGGCATCCAGGCCCCTTTTTAACAATTCAACCATCACAACATCATGTGGCAGAGTTCCATAGTCTCACTGCTCTTACAGTAAAGAATCTGTGATGACAGTGAAACCTTCTTTCCTCTAGATGTAGAGGATCGTCCTTGTCATGGTTACTGGCCTATTGATAATATGATCAAGACAAAGATGTCTATTGTCCATTTATATATTTGTACATTGTGATCAGATCGCCCCTACCAGTCTCAACCTCAACCTTCTCCAGTTCCGCAATGTCCTTCTTTTATATAGGTGCCAAAACTGAGCATAATATACTGTGGAAGTGCGGTCTTATTAGTGATTTGTATAGAGGCAAAATTATGTTTCTGCCTCCAGTGTCTGAATCTCTTTTGATGCATCCTTTGATTATTTTCTTTGGCAGTCCTTGCCTGGCAATGGTCACTAAAATGTAGTTTACTGTCCACCGTATCCCCAAGTTATTTTCAGTGTTGGCTTTACCCAATGTTTTACTATTATACTACATAGACATACACCTTATGGCTCATCCCAAGTGCATAACCTTACATTTACCCAGGTTAAACTTTTATGACCTAACCTCCAGCTTTCTCCATTTATTCAATAGTGTGATATTATCCTCTTCTGTGACAATTACCTTGCAAAGCTTAGTATTATCTGCAATTATTAAAATTATACTCCATAATCTTAATATAACATCATTAATAAACATATTGAAATAAAACCCAATACTAACCTCTCTGGTACCTCACTATTAACTGTTAGCAAATAAGAGTATGTTTTATTAACAACTACCCTCTATTTCCTATTATTGAGCCAGTTGCTAACCATTTACATATATTCATTCTCCCTAGTCCCCAGATCCTCAATTAATGCACCAGCTTTTTATGTGGCACAATATCAAATGCCTTTAAAAAGTCCCAATACACAACATCCACAGCCTTACCTAGGTCAAATCTAGAACTCACTTCCTTGTAGAAGCTGATCACATTAATCTGACAGGACTGATGCATTATAAACCCATGCCGAGCTGTTGATCACTTTTTGACCCCTTTTTAAATATTGGCACCAAATTTGCCAAACTCTAGTCTTGTGGAACAAACCCTGTCATCAAAGAATCCCTTAAAATCAGGAATAGTGTTGAGTGAACCAAACCCTTAAAACCAAGGTTTGCCAAGGAAAAACCTGGTAACATGGCGTGGGTGCCATATGAGAATAGAAGAGAGGAGGGACACAGATATGATGTTAGGGTAACCGTGAATACTTTGGAAGATCAGATGGTATCAGGCTAGTCAATAATGGTTGCATACAGTTCTCACCCAATAAGAGGGCAGTATAGGGATCAAAGGCACAAGATAAATCGCAGCTGCAGCGGCCATTTTAAGAGGAAGAGCTGAACATCTCCTTGTGATGGATAGTGTGTGTTCAAATCCCTGATAAGTACTGCGTTCCTTCTACAATACCAAAGGACCATACATGAAGCAGTTGCATTCGTTTGGTCAGGGTCATGAGAAAATCTCTGACTGTGAGGGACAGTGTGTTTAGAGCCCAAGCACAGCTGCACTTCTACAATACAAAAGCAATATATATTGTGGGCTGCATTAGTTTTGTCAAGGCAAAAATCGGTGTAAAGTGTCCTACACTGAGGGGAAAAAGATGGTACAGTAAAGGGAAAGAGATGTCCAAACAAAAGCTGTGTGTCACATTTGCACACAGGTGTCTAAGCACAGACACAATCCTGCTAGTGTTTGCTAATGGAACACATATGTAGGTGTGGAAAAACCTCCACTAAAAAAAACCCTCCACATTAACACATTGTCTAATTTTCTCAACCATGCCATTTTATGTGGCACATGTATAGGTGGTAAACAAATGGGCAAAAAACAACAACATATTTTTCTGAGTTTGGGGGAGATTTATCAAAACCTGTCGAGAGGAAAGGTTGCTGAGGTGCCCATAGCAACCAATCACATTGCTTCTTTCATTTTACACTGGCCTTTTCATAAATGAAAGAAGCAATCTGATTGGTTGCTCTGGACAGGTTTTGATAAATCTCCCCCAATGTCTAATTGTTTCAGTAGGGGATAAAGAACACCCCTGCCATGTCCTCTGCCATTAAGCATGTTCATAGCAGTACCAGCACTGTGGGCACCAGCCATGTGCCCACGTCCAGGACAAGTACCAGCAGCCATTTTTGTAGTAAGACTGGTAGTAGGCATGGTGATACTGGACCCCTTGTTATGTGCCTTGAGGGGTGTAGTTTCCAAAATAGTATACCATGTGGTTTTTTTGACGTTCTTGCACCATAGGGGTTTCCTAAATGTGACATGCCCCCCAAAAACCATTTCAGAAAAACTCACTATCCAAAATCCCACTGTCGCTCCTTCCCTTCTGAGCAGTCTACTGCGCCCGCCGATTACTTGACATACACATATGAGGTATTTTCTTACTCGAGAGAAATTGGGTTACACATTTTAGGAAGATTTCTCTCCTTTTACCCCTTGTAAAATTCAATAACTGGGTCTACAAGAACATGCCAGTGTAAAAAATGAAGATTTTGAATTTTCTCCTTCAATTTGCTGCTATTCCTGTGAAACACCTAAAGGGTTAACAAACCTTTTAAATGTAATTTTCAATACTTTGAGGGGTTCAGTATTTATAATGGGGTCATTTATGGGGTATTTCTAATATGAAAGCCCTTCAAATCTACTTCAAAAGTGAACTGGTCCCTGAAAATTTTCGATTTTGAAAATTTAGTGAAAAGTTGCTGCTATACTTTGAAGCCCTCTGATGTCTTCCAAAAGTAAAAACATGTCAACTTTATGATGCAAACATAAAGCAGACATATTGTATATGTGAATCAATATATAATTTATTTGGAATATTCATTTTCCTTATTAGCAGAGAGCTTCAAAGTAAAAAAAAGATGCAAAATTTTCAATTTTTTCATCAAATTTTTGAATTTTTCACCAAGAAATGATGCAAGTATCTACAAAATTTTACCACTAACATAAAGTATAATATGTCACGAAAAAACATTCTCGAATCAGAATGAAAGGTAAAAGCATCTCAGAGTTATTAATGCTTAAAGTGAAAGTGGTCAGATGTTCAAAAAATGGCCGGGTCCTACAGTGAAAATTGGCTGGGTCCTTAAGGGGTTAAATCAACTGGTGCCAGAAAGTTAAACAGATTTGTAAATTACTTCTATTAAAAAATCCAAAAAGAAAATAATTTCTTCTGTAGTATACAGCCCCTAAAAAGTACTGGAAGGATTAAGATTTTTTAATAGAAGAAATTTACATTTGTCTGTTTAACTTTCTGGCACCAGTTGATTAAAAAGAACAATAATTTACAAGAGGTAAGAGAAGAAAATGCCCCCCAAAATATGTAACCCCGTTTCTTCTGAGTATGGAAATACCCCATATGTGGATGTAAAAGGCCTTGTGAAAATGAAAAATTTGGGATAACAGCAGCATTTTTGTGAAAAAATAAAAAATTTTCATTTTCACATCCAACTTTAACGAAAATTCGTCAAACACCTGTGGGGTGTTAAGGCTCACTGTACCCCTTGTTACGTTCCGTGAGGGGTGTAGTTTCCAAAATGGGGTCACATGTGGGTGTTTTTTTTTTTGTGTTTATGTTTTTTTGTGTTTACAGAACCGCTGTAACGATCAGCCACTCCTGTGCAAATCACCTCTAATGTACATGGTGTTCTCTCACTCTTGAGCCTTGTTGTGCGCCCGCAGAGCATTTTATGTCCACATATTGGTTATTTCCGTACTCAGGAGAAATTGCGTTACAAATTTTGGGGGTCTTTTTTCCTTTTACCTCTTGTGAAAATTAAAAGTATGGGGCAACACCAGCATGTTAGTGTAAAAAATGAAATTTTTTTTTTTTACGATAACATGCTGGAGTAGACCCCAACTTTACCTTTTCATAAGGGGTAAAAGGAGAAAAAGCCCCCAAAATTTGTTAGGCAATTTCTCCCGAGTACAGAAATGCCCCATATGTGGCCCTAAACTGTTGCCTTGAAATACGACAGTGTTTCGAAGTGAGAGAGCACCATGAGGCCCAAATATTGCATAGGGATGGACCCGGATCCAAGAATTACACTTGCCTCCGATACCAAAAATACCCTACAGCAGCATTTCCCAAACAGGGAAATAGGGAGCCCTATCGTATTTCAAGGAAACAGTTTAGGGCCACATATTGCGTTACAAATTTTGGGGGACTTTTTCTCCTTTTACCCCTTATGAAAAGGTATAGTTGGGTCTACACCAGCAAATGTTTCCACTAACATGCTGGTGTTGCCCCATACTTTTAATTTTCACAAGCGGTAAAAGGAAAAAAAGACCCCCAAAATTTGTAACGCAATTTCTCCTGAGTACAGAACTACCCCATATGTGGGCGTAAAGTGGTCTGCGGGCACACAACATGGCTCAGGAGTGAGAGCATGCCATGTGCATTTGAGGTCTAAATTGGTGATTTGCACAGGGGTGGCTGATTTTACAGCAGTTTTGACATAAACGCAAAACAATAAATACCCAGATGTGACCCCATTTTGGAAACTACACCCCTCACGGAATGTAACAAGGGGTATAGTGAGCCTTAACACCCCACAGGTGTTGGATGTGAAAATGACTTACCCTACATTTTTCATTTTCACAAGGGAGAATAGGAAAAAAAGAGTTAGCACATACCCCATATGTGGATGTAAAGTGCTCTGCGAGCAAACTACAATGCTCAGAAAAGAAAGAGTACCATTGGGCTTTTGGAGAGAGAATGTGTCCGGAATTGAAGGCCATGCGTGTTTACAAAGCCCCCATAGTGCCAGAACAGTGGCTCCCCCCCTCTACATGTGACCCCATTTTGGAAACTACATCCCACACATAATGTAACAAGGGGTACAGTGAGCATTTACACCCTTCAGGTGTCTGACAGATTTTTAGAACAGTGGTCCAGTGGGGTTTAAATGTTAACTGCACCCCCTATTAAAGGGGTGTAGTTTCCAAAATTGGGTAACATGCGGGGGTCCACTGTTCTGGCACCACGGGGGGCTTTGTAAATGCACACGGCCTCCCATTTCTATTCCAACCAAATTCTCTCACCAAAAGCTCAATGGCGCTCCTACTCTTCTGAGCATTGTAGTTCGCCCGCAGAGCACTTTACATCCACATATGGGGTATTTCCATACTCAGAAGAAATGGGGTTACACATTTTGGGAAACGTTTTTCCCCAATTACCCTTTGTGAAAATGAAAAATTTGGGGTAACACCAGCATTTTAGTGAAAAAAATAAAATTTTCCATTTTAACGTCCAAATTTAGCGGAAATTTGTCAAGCACCTGTGGGGTGTTAAGGCTCACTGTACCCCTTGTTACGTTCCTTGAGGGGGTGTAGTTTCCAAAATAGTATGCCACTTTTTTGCTGTTCTGGCACCATAGGGGCTTCCTAAATGTGACATGCCCCCAAAAACCATTTCAGCAAAATTTGCTTTCCAAAAGCTAAATGTGACCTCTTCTCTTCTGAGCATTGTAGTGCAGTGCACTTGACGTCCAAACATGGGGTATTTACATACTCAGAAGAGATGGGGTTACAAATTTGGGGGGCATTTTTGCTATTCCCCTTGTGAAAATTAAAAATGTAGGTTAACACCAGCATTTTAGTGAAAATAATTTTTTTTCTTCATTTTCACATTCAACTATACCCCTTGTTACATTCCGTGAGGGGTGTAGTTTCCAAAATGGGGTCACATCTGGGTATTTATTGTTTTGCTTTTAAGTCAGAACTGCTGTAAAATCAGCCACCCCTGTGCAAATCACCAATTTAGACCTCAAAAGTACATGGCACTCTCACTCCTGAGCCATGTTGTGTGCCCGCAGAGCATTTTACGCTCACATATCGGGTAGTTCTGTACTCAGGAGAAATTGGGTCTTTTTTTCCTTTTACCGCTTGTGAAAATTAAAAGTATGGGGTAACACCACCATGTTAGTGTAACATTTTTTATTTTTTACACTAACATGCTGGTGTAGACCCCAACTTTACCTTTTCATAAGGGGTAAAAGGAGAAAAATCCCCCCCAAAATTTGTAACAAATTTTCTCCCGAGTACGGAGGTACCCCATATGTGGCAATAAACTGTTTCCTTGAAATACGACAGGGCTCCGAACTGAGAGAACGCCATGCGCATTTGAGGACTAAATTAGGTATTTGGAACCGCCACAAAAATACCCTACGGCAGTGTTTCCCAAACGGGGTGTCTCCAGCTGTTGCTAAACTCAGTCAGTGGATGTCCGGCATTACTGGGAGTTGTTTTTCAATAGGTGGAGGCTCCGTTTTGGAAACAGTGCTGTACCAGACATTTTTGTTTTTTCCATTGGGGGGGGCTGTGTAGTGGCATATGTATTGTTCTACTTTTTATTTTGTGTAGGTGTAGTGTAGTGTAGTGTAGTGTTTTTAGGGTACATTCACACAGGGTGGTTTACAGTGAGTTTGAGCTGAGAGTTTGAGCTGCCTCCAGCTGTTGCATAACTACAACCCCCAGCATGCACAGATTACCAAAGGGCATGCTGGGAGTTGTAGTTGGAATTCAAGCTGTTGCTAAACTACAGCTCCCAACATGCCCTTTGGCTTTGCATGCTGAGAGTTGTTGCTAAGCAACAGCAGGAGGTGAACAGGCCTCATCTCCTGCTGTATTCTGCACCAGAGGGGACCCGCGCCAGACCAGGGAGAGGTAGGAGATCCCCGCCGGCCCTGATCGCCGCCATGATCGCCGGCCTGATCACCGCCCAGCAAGGTCGTGATTGGTCGGTCGTTCCGACTGATCAATCACGTGATCGTGAGGCGGCACCCGTGCCACCTCACTCCTGCTAGGTAAGGGTAAATGGGGCTGTCTCGGACAGCCCCATTCACCCTTTTTTTTTTTTTATACGGGTCACCGGGTCACCAGAGACCTGATTGACCCATAATCACTGGTCTGAATTGACAGGTGATTTGCTGTATCTCTCAGGACCCCCCCCCCCCCCTCATGGGTTTGCACTATAGATATCAGAAGTCAACCCAGTCAGGTCCCCGCCCGGCAGTGACCGGAATTCCCACGGGCATACCCATACGCCCTCAGTCCTTAAGTATTTTTAAACCGGGGACGTCCTTAAAGGGGTACTCCCACCCTAGACATCTTATCCCCTATCCAAAGGATAGGGGATAAGATGTCTGATCTCGAGGGTCCCGTCGCTGGGGACCCCCGCTGTATTGCATGCGGCACCTACCTGTTTTTTGTGCGGAAGCGCTGGAGGGTCTGAGTCGCGACTACGGGAACGGAAGTCCATGACGTCAGGACTCCGCACACGTGTGACGTCACACCCGTCCCCTCAATGCAAGTCTATCGGAGTCTCAGACCCTCCAGCGCTTCCGCACAAAAAACAGGTGGGTACCGCATGCAATACTACGGGGGTCCCCAGCGGCGGGACCCCCGAGACCAGACATCTTATCCCCTATCCTTTGGATAGGGGATAAGATGTCTAGGGTGGGAGTACCCCTTTAAGGGGTTAAGCCACTATATGACCTCCTCATGCTTCAGCCACATCCATGCTGTGTCATTTAGCCACTATATGGTCTCCTCATGCTGCCAAAACCTACAAGCTGTGCCATTCAGCCACTCATACTGATCCTCATACTGATTCCACTCATACTGTTTCCTCATACTGATTCCACCTCCAGGCTCTGTCATTGTGCCGTTCTGAGGCAGTTATTCTAAAAGCGATGCTGGTAATCTGCATGTTATTCTGAACAACAGTATTATTTCACTACCCCAGCACACTCCATATGCGTGTTAGAACAAAGCAAAGTGTTCTATACCCCTATTGAGGCTCTCTGTAGGCAGGAAATAGCCATTTTTAATATAGATTTGCCACAAATCAATTCGGATCGATCCACATTTTTTTTTGGAGAAAATTTGGCGAATCATCCGAATGGAATTTTTCAAAAGTTCGCTCATCTCTAGTATCATCTATGGTTTAACCATTTATCCCACTCCAAGATGTGGAAGTTGGAATAACATGTAGGAAGGTAATTTAAAGTGGTTCTGGCGCGGATAGTGGCTGGTCCTGTGGACCAGGAGATATCAGTGGGTGGCACTGAAGGGTAAGGAAAGAAGTGCCCGGTTTGAGTGGTGGGACAAATGCTTTGTGGTAAGGAGCAATCTGGAAGAGGGCTCCTCATAAGGAATAGGCAGTAAGAGAAAGAGGATCTGTTTTTTTATAGAGGGATTATCAGAATTAATCTGGTGTATGGAGGGCATAAGAAGGGAGCATATGGAGTAGACAGTAAGAAATTAGGGGTATAAGAAGTTGTACATGAGAGGGAACAAGAAAGGCCAGTCTGTCAATGCTTAGGTCCTATAGGCCAGTATGTGGAAACCTATGTAACATTAACCTAACATGAAAAGAGAGAAGCAGTAAGGATATGCCACATTTCTCTTACACTCTAATGTTACTGTTATCATATTAGGTGTCCAGAGCCAGGAGCATATTATCACACTGATGCAGGTCTAGAGCTAGAGTCAGTAACTCATAATTATATCATTTACCTGTCCTGTGATTCCACTTTTTGCTTCTCATAGTCAGTCACCTTGCAATTTCTTCCATGTAATCGGTCACCTAGAATAAGTTGATTTGATAATATGTTCCTAGAATGGAGATCTTAATGTTTTTAACTCTCAATGACCATTTGCGGCAACAAAAGAAAAGGAAAAAGGGGGTTTCACAGAGGTGTTACTGCAAGAAAGGACGACCACTGGCGATGCACCGGACAGGAATCTTGAGACACCGCTTTGGATGCACAGGCATTAACTCCAAGAGCCAGCATCAGCCTATTTGGTGGACCTGAGGTAGGCACAGGTTTGTGCCAAAATGCATTGTCCCTGTGTTATACTTATTAAATCAATTCCCATCCTTTGAGTTGAGCAATCACCAGAATGACATGCAATTTGATCAATAGAATTTTAGGTTTGTTAGAAATTAAATTCTGTATGCTTCCCAATTCTCATATTCCTCTTACATTGTGAAATTTGATAGTTTACGGCCACTCTTTAAAATTCCTAATACTAATAAAACTATTATTGCACACTAGATGGCAGCAGAAGATAGTATATATGGTGAACACTCTCCAAAAAGACCACTGCTTTTAGTAAACATAACCCATAACCATGCCCGATTTCCCGTGACAGATTTTCAATGGCATCATTTATTATTCATTCTTTAGGAAAATCACCCCCTAAGAGACCAAACGCAATTTTGGTGGTGTTCTCAAAGAGGTTTCATTGTATTTCCACCCTAGCTGGTGAAAAACATTACCCTTTTACATACATAGTGTTACGCCGAGCGCTCCGGGTCCCCGCTCCTCCCCGGAGCGCTCACGGCGTCTCTCTCCCTGCAGCGCCCCGGTCAGTCCCGCTGACCGGGAGCGCTGCACTGTCATGGCCGTTGGGGATGCGATTCGCACAGCGGGACGCGCCCGCTCGCGAATCGCATCCCAGGTCACTTACCTGTCCCGGTCCCCGGCTGTCATGCTCTGGCGCGCGCGGCTCCGCTCTCTAGGGCGCGCGCGCGCCAGCTCTCTAGATTTAAAGGGCCAGTGCACCAATGATGGTGCCTGGCCCAATCTTCCCAATTAGCTTAATTGGCTTCCACCTGCTCCCTGGCTATATCTGATCACTGCCCCTGCACTTCCCTGCCGGATCTTGTTGCCCTTGTGCCTAGTGAAAGCGTTCCTTGTGTGTTCCTAGCCTGTGTTCCTGACCTCCTGCCGTTGCCCCTGACTACGATCCTTGCTGCCTGCCCTGACCTTCTGCTACGTCCGACCTTGCTCTTGCCTTATCCCTTGTACCATGCCTATCTCAGCAGTCAGAGAGGTTGAGCCGTTGCCGGTGGATACGACCTGGTTGCTACCGCCGCTGCAAAACCATCCCGCTTTGCGGCGGGCTCTGGTGAAAACCAGTAGCTACTTAGAACTGGTCCACCGACACGGTCCTCGCCAAACCCTCTCTGACACAGAGAATCCACCTCCAGCCTGCCGATCCGTGACAGTAGATCCGGCCATGGATTCCGCTGAGGTGCCGCTGTCAAGTCTTGCCGACATTTCCACGGTGATCGCCCAGCAAGCCCTAAAGATCTCCCAACGAAATCACCAGCTGGCATACTTGACCACCGTGACACAGCAACTTCAGTCACAGATACAGCAGCTGCTGCCGCAGATACAGCAACTTCAGTCACAGACACAGCAGCTGCAACAACCATCTCCTCCGCCGGCTCCTGCAACTCCTCCGCAGCAACCGGCCGCTCCTAACCCCTGCTTGTCCCTGCCGGACAAATTTGATGAGGACTCTAGACTCTGCCGTGGTCTCCTGCCTGGGAAGGCCCTGCCATGTGCCACACCGCCCGGAGCACCTCTCTTACAGTATCCTTTGCAAACCACCCCTGTGCCTCCCGCCGAGGAGGCTATGCAAGTGGATCGGTCCCGCCTGACCCCTGAAGAGAGGACTCGCCGCAGGAAGAAAGAAGATTTACTTCTACACTGCACTGTGCGTTACTGCACAGAACCCCTGCTCTTCAGCATGGAACTTTTTGTTTTGCCCAAATGCTCCTCTGAAGTCCTCCTCGGTCTGCCATGGCTCAAACCCCATCTTCTGCCCTTGTCTGGACCACCGGGGAGATCGGGAGCTGGGGTGCTTCTTGCCACAGGAAGTGCCTCACGTCTGCTCCCAGTCCCGTCAGTCAAGCCTCTGTGTCTCCCCCTTTACCTGGCCTCCCCAAGGCCTGTCTGGACTATGCTGTGCCTCCTCCTCACGGCCCCCGTCCTGTTGACACTCTGCCCCGTGCCGGGCTTGACCCTCTTCCCTCCCTCCCCACCCCCACGCCTTCTTGTGTGCCCGCTGTTGATGTGGTTTCCCGGGGCTTCACCACCATCTGGAAAAAGACCCTGAAATTCCTCATGCTGGCCTCATCCCGGGTGAAGAAGCTTGCCGGAAAAAAGAGAAGAGCTCCTCCTGTTTTTGTGTGGCTCTCCGCCAAGTATTTCGGCTTCCGTGTCCCCAGTTTGTATCTCGGACCACGTTATCTTGGACCCTTTGTAGTCGAGTGCTCAGAGGAGAGATCTTGGGAACCTGAGGACGACATCCTGGACAATAGTCTTGTCCTCAGGTTCTCAGGCTCCAAGAAGAGGGGGAGACCCAAGGGGGGGGTACTGTTACGCCGAGCGCTCCGGGTCCCCGCTCCTCCCCGGAGCGCTCACGGCGTCTCTCTCCCTGCAGCGCCCCGGTCAGTCCCGCTGACCGGGAGCGCTGCACTGTCATGGCCGTTGGGGATGCGATTCGCACAGCGGGACGCGCCCGCTCGCGAATCGCATCCCAGGTCACTTACCTGTCCCGGTCCCCGGCTGTCATGCTCTGGCGCGCGCGGCTCCGCTCTCTAGGGTGCGCGCGCGCCAGCTCTCTAGATTTAAAGGGCCAGTGCACCAATGATGGTGCCTGGCCCAATCTTCCCAATTAGCTTAATTGGCTTCCACCTGCTCCCTGGCTATATCTGATCACTGCCCCTGCACTTCCCTGCCGGATCTTGTTGCCCTTGTGCCTAGTGAAAGCGTTCCTTGTGTGTTCCTAGCCTGTGTTCCTGACCTCCTGCCGTTGCCCCTGACTACGATCCTTGCTGCCTGCCCTGACCTTCTGCTACGTCCGACCTTGCTCTTGCCTTATCCCTTGTGCCATGCCTATCTCAGCAGTCAGAGAGGTTGAGCCGTTGCCGGTGGATACGACCTGGTTGCTACCGCCGCTGCAAGACCATCCAGCTTTGCGGCGGGCTCTGGTGAAAACCAGTAGCTACTTAGAACCGGTCCACCGACACGGTCCTCGCCAAACCCTCTCTGACACAGAGAATCCACCTCCAGCCTGCCGATCCGTGACACATAGGTTATTGTTATCTGCCTTTATGCAGCATTACACGCTATGATGTGCAATGTGTGCCACATTTTCAATGGGAATATACAACCTGGTACAGTGAACCACTGTGTGTATTTACTTTTGGCAAGCATTACATATACATGAGAATGACATTTGCATTCTTGCACCTGTATTCAGCAAACACGTGAAATTCAGGTATTCATTATTCCTATTAAATACTGCAACAAAATACAAAAAGAGTCAAAATAGGCTTCAGAAAGGCAAGGCCACCGCCAGATGTGTGCTGCATACATTGCACACTATACATTTAAACTATTATTGAATTAATCAGTAGTTAGCAATAAATAATTTATATTGGAATCGATACCAGACATCATTGTCCGTCAACAGGAAAGCGACAGAAGAGGTTCCTATACTCTCATGCTCCTCTTCTCTCCAGCCCTGATGCTAACCCAAACAAACCGCTGTCCCTACCTATTTCGACTACACACCCTAAATGCCCCCCCCCCCCCAAACTGGGTGATGGTCCCTACGCTATTCAAAATGCAGGGGCACCAGGAACAGTCAAACAATCCAAGTATGGAACAGCCAGGCAAAAAGGTACCAACACAGCAAACAAAGGGTTAACTGGCAACAAGCCAAGAGTCAGAAACCTAGAGGCCCAGACCAGAACTTCTGGTTAGAGTCACTTACGGGTCACAACACAACCCTATTCTTATTAATGTAGCACAATAATAAGCAACATGGTAATATTAGGATGTGCAACCCATGGCCAAAGTCACCATGTAGCCCTAGATTTAAAGTCAATAGGCCTCATTTACTAAGAGTGGAGTGGAATTTTCTTTGCGGATTTTTATTTCCAACAGGTATTTTCCACAGTATTCACTATTGTATCTCGTATTTGTTGATGTTCCCTATATTTTGCTCTTTTTACACATGATCTGAGCTGTGGAGTTTTCCAGAGCTCAAATCCACTACATTTTATGTGGAGACATAGTAAATTTGTAAGTTTATTTTGCCAGTTTTTTTTTTTTTTTTTAAACAAACCCCTTTTTCCTCATGGCCACAATGGTGCAACTCTCTGAGTATATTCAATGCCATCTTGTGGTCTCAACAGCATGAACACAGAGATTACATAGATCCATAATGCTGCCTCATGCATGAGTTCTTAAAGGGGCTACTGTGGCTTCAACACAAAAAGATTATTCTTCGTATTGTGACAAGTTATACAGTGTTAACCTTTATTGTTTACTTCTAGCGTAGTGGTTCCTCTTCCCCATTTTCAAAAATTGTACCTCCACATTAATGACATGTTTGTAATTAATATAGTTATTGTTTTTTTTTCAAATGATATGCTTTTCTTTACTCCATATACTCTCCTCAGGCCCCCTGCTCCTCTCTCTATGTCCTCAGGGAACCTGATCCTCTCATCACTATTGTACACAGTTTGACTGCACCAGTAGAATAGTGAGTGCAGCTCTGACGTATCATACAGGATATAATTAAGTATCAATACAGGATAAGTAATGTCATGTATGTACACCAGTGCTTGACAAGTGCCAGGTTGCTAAAGCGACTAAAAATTTGGCATTGGCACCAGTTGTCACATCTGCCCGCTCTTCCACTCCACTCTTATTTCCCACATTCCATTGCTGACCAATCGGAATCATCCCTCATGGTGGCATGCAGGTAGGTACACCCGGATGGCTACCACATGTTAGAAATAAATAAAAATAATGGATCCAGACCTCGACGACATAATCAGAACTAAAAGGACTGGTACATGATGACTAATATATATATATATATATATATATATATATATATATATAAAAAGGGGAACGGGCTGGCACTGCAAAGCAAGGACTTTAAGTCCTGGTTGGGTGCTGCGCTTCAACAGGTTCAAACTCCAAAACCCTCCTTAAACAAAGTCCAGATAAGAAGCAGCACTCCGGAGTACAAGAAATAGTGACTTTATTCACCCATTAGGCATATGCCTAATGGGTGAATAAAGTCACTATTTCTTGTACTCCGGAGTGCTGCTTCTTATCTGGACTTATATATATATATATATATATATATATAGTAAATTTGAGTAGCCGTATTAGTCCAGTGATGGAGATGCAAATCCTAAAATGTTGCAGTATCTTGTAATACCTTTTTTATTGGACTAACAGCATTTTGTAGAGACAAGCTTTCGGGATTCCTCCCTTTATCAAGTCCAAAGCAAATCTAAGCTCACAAGTAGAAGACACAGGTTACATCTCACAAATATGCAGGGGTTAAGACAATAGATGTGGAGAATTCACACTAAGATGGGCCATAAATTGTCCTGTTATGGGAACATAGACTGACTAGATAAGAATGAGAAAAGGGGGGGGGGGAGCAGGGGAGAGACTGATAATTAGCAGGACATAGTGAGATGTAAAAGAGAACACAGTGCAGGTTATAAGAGAATACAGTACAGCACAGGTTATAAGACATTTTGATAATGAGATAAACTCAAATCCACATTAAGTTCCCTGTTTTTCGAGTCAAAAAACAGTATCATTTTGGCTTCAAATGTCTTTCTCTCGTGTGTGTTTTTGAAGTTCCCTCTCAGTATCTTGATTGTAAGGTCATGTATGGAGTGGCCTGTTTGGGTAAAATGGTGTCTAACTGGGGGGCAGTAGTCATTTTCTTTATGGCGGTTGATGGAATGTCTGTGTAGGTTCATCCTTTCGTTGAGTTTCCGGCTGGTTTCACCAATGTAGCATCCTGTGTCACACTTGGTGCATTGTATCATGTAGACCACATTTAGGGATGTGCAGGAGTATAGTCCCTTAATGTTATATGTCTTGTTGTTGTGGGTGGCTTCCATCTTGGTGCAGATATGTTGGCAGAGTTTACAGCGAGGTTTGGTGCAGGGTTTGGTCTCATTGTCTGTGCCTGTTCTTTCTGTAGGTAATTTTCGGCTGACCAGCTTTTGTTTTAAATAGTTTGGTTGTCTGAAGGCCAAGTTGGTAGGTTCAGGGAAGATTTCTTTTAGCATCTCATCTTCCGCCAATATCGGCTGTAGGTCCTTGATAATTTTGTGTATTTCTTCAAGGGCCGGATTGTATGTGGCTACCAGTGGTACGCGTGGTGATGGTTGTATCTCTCTGTATTGTAGCAGGTGTTCCCGTGGTGTTTGAAGGGCGGAGTGTATTTTCCTATTGATTGTCCTAGGTTTGTATCCTTTTTGTTTGAATTTCTCAGACAGTGTTTGTAGGTGCAGGTCTCTGTCATCAGGGTTGGAGCAGATGCCATGGTACCTGGTAGCTTGGCTGTATATGATGCCTTTCTTTGTGTATGATGGATGGAAACTGGATTTATGTAGATAGCTGGATCGGTCTGTGGGTTTTCTGTATACAGACATTTGTAGTGTGTTCCTGTTTATTGTGACAGTAGTGTCCAGGAAGTTCACACTTTCTATAGAGAAGTCCATTTTGAGTGTGACATGGGATGCTACATTGGTGAAACCAGACGGAAACTCAATGACGGAAACGCCATAAAGAAAATGACTACTGCACCCCAGTTAGACACCATTTTACCCAAACAGGCCACTCCATACATGACCTTACAATCAAGATACTGAGAGGGAACTTCAAAAAAAAACACACAAGAGAGAAAGACATTTGAAGCCAAAATGATACTGTTTTTTGACTCGAAAAACAGGGGACTTAATGTGGATTTGAGTTTCTCTCATTATCAAAATTTCTTATAACCTGTGCTGTACTGTATTCTCTTATAACCTGCACTGTGTTCTCTTATATCTCACTATGTCCTGCTAATTATCAGTCTCTCCCCTGCTCCCCCCCTCCCTCCCCCTTTTTCTCATTCTTATCTAATTTAGTCTATGTTCCCATAACAGGACAATTTATGGCCCATCTTAGTGTGAATACTCCACATCTATTGTCTTAACCCCTGCATATTTGTGAGATGTAACCTGTGTCTTCTACTTGTGAGCTTAGATTTGCTTTGGACTTGATAAAGGGAGGAATCCCAAAAGCTTGTCTCTACAAAATGCTGTTAGTCCAATAAAAAAGGTATTACAAGATACTGCAACATTTTATGACACACATACACATGGGAATATGCAAATCAGCTCATTACATCACCTTTTCAGGCGATGTTCCCTGGTATAAACTTCAGTTACGGAATATAAAAAGCTAATGGGGATTAATGCCAAGCCAGAACTCTCTCTCCAGAAGGAAAGAGCACCCATCTGTAGACAGCTGTTTCAGGGTACTTACCTTGCTCTGTACTGACGAGGGGCAAGCACCCCGAAACAGCTGTCTGCAGATGGATACTCTTTCCTTCTGGAGAGAGAGTTCTGGCTTGGCATTAATCCCCATTAGCTTTTTATATTCCGTAACTGGAGCCATATGGGCAGCTGTCACGCCCCCTCCCATAGGCTTGCATTGAGGGGGCGGAGCGTGATGTCACACGGGGCGGGGCCGTGACGACACAATACTCCGGCCACGTGATCGGCAGTTATCAGACCCGGAGCGAACATGCTCTGGGGGCTGATGGTAACGGGTGCTGCGTGAAAGATTACGGGGGTCTCCAGTGGCGGGACCCCCACGATCAGGCATCTTATCCCCAATCCTTTGGATAGGGGATAAGATGTCTTAGCGCCGGAGTACCCCTTTAACTGGGGAAATCCACAAGACATGTGCAGTGTATTTGGGATGTTTGCACATACCCCAATAGGTATGATTTGCTATATAAATAAGGTAGATCACAAGATGACGCTGTTTAACTTTTGATGTCAATCAAACTTTAATGAGATTACAGAACATACGACCCATGACAGGTCCCAGACAACCCTTTCTGACAGAATATAAAGGAGTCCTAAACCTTTAGAGATAAAGCAGTTTAGTTGTGAAATAAATTAAAAATACATACATTTTTTTTTTTTTTTACTCAATAACAAATAGAGATGAGCGAAGTTACAGTGATTCGATACGTCACAAAATTCTCGGCTCGGCAGTTGCTGACTTTAGCCTGCATAAATTATTTCAGCTTTCAGGTGCTCCGGTGGGCTGGAAGAGGTGAACTAATTTATGCAGGCAAAAGTCAGCAACCGCCGAGCCGCGAGGTTCATGACGAATCGAATCACTGTAAGTTCACTCATCTCTAATAACAAACACCATTATCAAGTACTTTTATCCTTATGTTATGTTACTAGATATTATAATTCTGGTTGTCATGGCTATGTCCTTAACACATTTGTAAATTAGTAAAGAATACATAAAGTTTACTATCACATTGCATAGCATGTACACACGATTTATATAGGCTTACAACACTTTCCACACCAACATTCTGCTTGTTCACTTGCCAATCCTGTGTACAAGTTCCTGCGTGATGACATGTGATCTATAGTAACAAATCACACAACTGCAATGAGCAATTCCAGTCCTCCATAATAACATTTTGGAACCCGTGGTCACATGATTGGTAACATTTTATATGTGCTTTTTAATCCCATATAAGAATTGATGGTAATGCAGTTATCTAACATTTTATTGTATTACATCTAGTCAAGAATAATGGGGAAAAAAAATTAAACACATGTCTGCAGATGTAGCAATGACAACCGGAATAAAAACATCCATCGCTTCATAGCGGGTTGTGCATACAGAGAAATGGAAAATAGTGAACAAAGATTAGAATATAAAAGTAACCTACTTATGTTAAAGGGGTATTCCAGGCCAAAACTTTTTTTTTTTATATATCAACTGGCTCCGGAAAGTTAAACAGATTAGTAAATTACTTCTATTAAAAAATCTTAATCCTTCCAATAGTTATTAGCTTCTGAAGTTGAGTTGTTTTCTGTCTAACTGCTCTCTGATGACTCACGTCCCAGGAGCTGTGCAGTTCCTATGGGGATATTCTCCCATCATGCACAGCTCCCGGGACGTGATATCATCATTGATCAGTTAGACAGAAAACTTCAGAAGCTAATAAGTATTGGAAGGATTAAGATTTTTTAATAGAAGGAATTTACAAATCTGTTTAACTTTCTGGAGCCAGTTGATATATAAAAAAAAAGGTTTTGCCTGGAATACCCCCTTAAGTCTAAACAAGGTTAGGAACCCCTCTATAAAAGTTTTACAAAAAGCAGAAAACTGGAGATCCATTGTAGCTAGCAATGCAGTACAGGCATCATTGTGGTGGAGCTTAGCAAGTCTTTATAAAGTAAGTACTCTTGGTGAAATAAAAACAATTGCAAAAAAATTAAAAATTATGTTAAAATAGTCCTATGGCTCAACTATCAATGTGTCATTGGATGGGGTCTCAGGTCTCTCAACAGAATGAAAGGGCTCTGGTGCTTACGGCATAAGCCACTGGAGCGGAGCTGCAAATCATAGCTCGATATCAGTTATTGCCTCATCCAGTATGGAGACAACCCATCGTGTCTGGATTCACAATAAAAAGCTTGACGCTCTATAGAGATCACCACAGCGCCATCATTTCGCTGACTGTTGGGAGACCCAGAGTTCAAGCCCCTAACAATCACTCATTCATAGGCCATCCCAAGGACGGGTATGGAATGTGTTTTTTTTTTTTTAATAGAAAAACCCTTCATCTTTACTTGAATAAATCTTCAAACATGTTTAACCCAACAGTGCCAATATTCTCAAGAAGAAAAGTCCCTTTATCATTGTGAACATACATAAACCATCAGAAAGTCACATACTTTATTCCATCTCTTCAAATGTTAAACCATTGATAAAAAGAAAAAAAAAAAAAAACGAGGTGAATGAGGAATGTTCAGTGCATGACCACCATTACTGATCCCTTGAAATTCTCGAATGGATCATAGTTCTTGAGGTCTTCATTACATCTCTTGTACAAAGTCCATGCCATTTCTTGTCATGATTAAAATGCCACTAAAAATTAATAAGTTAAAGTCCATAGTGCTACATTCTCTACAGTATCATCTTGACTATTCCCTGAGGAGACTGCATGGCTTGGACAGATACATTTTGGGACAATGATCCAAACTCCAGTCGCTTAATGAACCTAGAAATCAATACATTAAAATTTAAGGGGAATTAGAACATAATGTAACAGCTCTAGCTATGTTAGTGCTCAAATACAACTTCACACCTTCAAATTGCATTAAGTTTTGTGTTTAATGGGAACCTTTAACTGTTTTTTTTTGGGGGGGGGTACAATATTTTAAACAAACATCAGTGCACGCAGCATTTATAGCCTTTATATTTCTGCACAGAAGAGTAAAAGATCACGAGTAAATAGACTAGGCCATTAAAGGGGTACTCATCCCCTATCCTTTGGATAGGGGATAAGATGTCTAGGGGTGAAGATGTCTGATCTCGGGGGTCCCTCCGCTGGAAACCCCTGCGATCTCTGCTGTGGCACTACAGTCATTCGGTGGACAGAGCAAACTTTGGTCTGTGCCTGATAAGTGATGTGGCACCGAAGGGAGTGGTGTGGGGATAGGATAGGGGATAAGATGTGTAGGGGTGGAGTACCTCTTTAAGCTCTTTCCACTCATTACTTTAATGGCCCAATGGACAAAAGGGGTGAAAGAAATGAGCCTTGTTTTATATACACATGTATAATAATAAATAATAATAATACATTTAATTTAATTGGGAAAAATTACAATATCAGACCATAAATAGGGGCATTACTGTTTCAGAGGAAAACAAAAACTAACAGTAGATCCTTTTTCTATTACTAGATAGCCCATTTAAATCATGTGGCATTATTCTTCGGCTATCTTCACACAGCATAAAATTAGGCCATATTTCACAAGCACATTTTAAGCAGTAAGCGCATTTTTAGCAGCAGCCACGTTTGTGTGAGTGATTTCACCGTAAAATCTCTCTTGTAGCCTTCATTGGGGGACACACATACTGATGGGTATATACTCCTGCCACTAGGTGGCGGTGAAACTAGGAAAAAAAGTCAGCTCCAACCTAGCAGGATATACCCGCCCACTGGAAGTGAGGTAATCAATCAGTTTTGTCACAAAGCAGTAGGAGAATAGGAGAAGCCAACAAAGAGATATGTCTGAAGGATTTTATGGCGAGTAGAAAAAAAAAAAAAAAAAAAAAAAAAAAAAATCTCCTTTACTCGGTCGCTTGTCATTGGGAGACACATACTGATGGGACATACCAAAGCAGTCCCCAGAGTGAGAAAGAACAACCACCAGCAGAAGGGAATCAGTCCAGAGACTGAACCCTAGCCAGCCATAAAGGCTCATGGACGAGACCCTGGGCCAAAAGGCAAAGGAGGCTTGGAACGGAGTGTCCGGCAGTTCCCAACATCCATGGAGATGGACTAGGACTGCAACAGGAAGGGGCCGCCCTTAGAAGAGACTCTAAACCAAGAGGCAACATAGAGCGACAAGAGGGCAATTCGAAGACCTGATGGGCCGCAACCAACCTGGAAGGAGGAAGAAGCACAGAACCAGACAGAGGGAGAGCCTGGTTGCCAAACAAAAAAAGGAAAAGGGAACGACAAGAGAACCCCATACAGAGAACAGGGCGAAAAAATGCCAGGGAGAGCTCAAATGCCTGAGTCAAAGAAGAGCCAGTCAAGGTGAAGACCAGAAACTTCTAGAAAGAGAGGAAGGGAGACGGGAACCGTCTCCGGAGAGGCATGGTGCAGAAGATCTGAACCAAAAACTGTAGGCTCCAAAAACTACTGTCCCAGGGGCACAGCGTGAGCACCTGGGGAGAAGAGCGGATTCTGAGAATGAGAGGCTGAACAGCGGGAAGAAACCACATCCACGCATCAGCCGAAATTGGCCCGACTGGTGTAATCCGATCAATTGGCTTACCCTCCTTCCCCAAAGTACATGGACCCCGAAGGAGGAGACTGAAAGTAAGGAGCATCCCCGGAAACCCAGAGTGGCCGACCTGTAAACCGGAGGATCACCACCTGTAGGGGGAGCAAACCCAACATCTTAGAAACGCTCCAGGAGAAACACTTCTATGTCAACACAAGAAGAGCGGTACAGAAAGAATGCCCCACAAATGGGATCATGGAGAAGTGTGGGAAGGAGCACTACACATGCCCGAGACCGAAACCACCACTAAGTCCCGAAGAACCAGGAAGACCGACCTAGAAAATAAGATGCCACAGCAGTCTAGGAGAGTGCCCAAAACAAAGAGGAACCCCGCGAACTACTATGTGGTGCATTGTACAAGGCCCATGGAGCAACATGGGGTCACTCACTTGGAACCACACCTTGGCAGTGGGTTACTTAAACTTACACCATGGTGTGGGAAGTGTATGGTACGTGACCCGAGGTAGTAGTAAACCATGCAGACAACCGTCTGGCTGACTAGTAAAGGATTCCTGAAAGCACAGGGTCACTCCTCCAAACCCTCCCACAGAAAGTATGGGTACTGGAGTGCGGCCGATCTGATGGGTGACCTGGTAGTGTAGGAGTCCAGGCAGGTGAAAGTCTGGCTGACTCATCAGTCCCGTGTACCTGCAGGGGACCCTCTTCCAGATTCCCACTAGCAGTGAGGTACAGGAAACCCCAGCCATGCATGCGGCAGCCCAGAGATGGGAGACCGACTGCGGCGGAAATCATGCAGACAACAGTCTGGCTGAACGAGTACACCTCCAGGCGCTGGCAAAAAGGGGACAGCAGTCAGCTAGGCGATCATTGTGCCCTTTTGTTGCAGGTGGGAGGGCGGGGAGGCCTAGGAGCCATAGATAGAATCCCTGCCATCCTGGGAGATCAAGGGGGGCTGGGGAGCCATGTATTTTATCCCGATCGCCCCATATAGGGTCCATAGGACACACCAGGTAACTTCAGTGTCACTAGCAGTGGGGTACTGGAACTCCAGCCGCAGAGACATCAGGCATGTGATAAATGACAGGTGGCGGAGGAAACCACACAGACCACTGTCTGGCTTACTGGTATGGTTACAACGGGTCACTCCTTCGGACACCCCCCGTTAGTTAACCTCCAGATTCCTGCTCCAAGCTCAGGAAGAAGTGGGGCGGAGCTACCTGTTGCCATTATTGCTCCCATCGGCCAGCACAGCGCCGGAGGAGAAACGACCAGCTGAAGAGCTGAGACAAAAATAGGGAGAGGGGAAAATCTGCAGCCACATAAATGTACAGGGAGCCGCTGCAATAGCCGCTGGCTGCCCTGAGACAGGAACGGCCGCCGTAACTCCCGTCCCTTAGACTGGAGAGACTACTGGCAAGGATCCAGACCCCTCTTAACATCGGGACCCTGGCCCTGAGGTTGCCCCGTTGAGGACTGTCGTATCCTCAAACCACAAGCACCAGTCTACAAAGTGACTGCGCTAATGGAGACCCAGCGAGAATATTAACCCCCTTAAGTCCTGCCACAGGCCTGCCAGAAAGGGGGGGGGGGTAGTTGTACATAATCACCCAGATTGCTTCAGCCAGCTTATGGCCACACTGCATCATGCCAGGCTGCCATAGCAAGGAGAGCAGGGGCAGTGGGTGACCCGCACCCAGGGTACAACCTCCAGGCGCTGGCCGTTGGTGATAAGGGGTTGACTTCCCATACTGTTATGTTCCATGCCCCTTTGTCATTCCTGTTTACCAACCTAGAAAAATAAAGGAAAAAAAAAGAACCCAACTAGACAGACTTAACTAGAAAATAACAAAAATAATAGACCAGGTCTGGGGAGCTCGCAGACCGGTGTCTTGCCTCCTAGCTAAAAAAACAGATAACCTCACTTCCAGTGGGCAGGTATATCCTGCCAAGGAGGAGCCGACTTTTTTTCTCCTAGGGTCAGCGCCTCCTAGTGGCAAAAGCATATACCCATCAGTATGTGTCCCCCCAATCAAGAGCAAATGAGAAATAAATATGCAGCTAACTTTAAGCTGTGTTAACATGGCCTTATGCTGCTCTTCACCTTAGCTTCTCTGCCTCCCTATGAACTCATGACTCTTTGGTGCCAGTTGTGGTCAAAAGTTTTTTTTTTCCCCCTAAACAAAAAACAATATTGCTGCTGAAGTGTTTTTAGATCTTTTAGTCAGATTTTACTAAGTTTTCTATGTATACTGCAGCACAATTAGGGTATGTTCACACTATGGTATGCAGGCAGAAAATTTTGTCATTGACTTTAATGAGCTTTTACTAGCTAATTCTGCAGGATTTTGGATCCATTGAAGTCAATGGAAGTCTGATGCAGGGCATAATCCAAGAGGAATTTATAAGAAAGAAAGAAAAAAAAGAAAAAGAAAAAGAGCCCCTAATCCCATTCTGGACAATAGTTTTAATCCAAATAGTTACAAAAGGAAAAAAAAAAAAGTTCTTACTTAAATATCACAACACTTACCCCTTTCCCCCTGGGGCGACAGTAGGCATGCTGAGCCTATTTTCATTGTACTCTCTAGTGTTGTTCACATGAGCCAACAATGGTGCCACGGGTCTATTGGGTGACTGTTCATACACAAAATTTTTGCAAGACGCCAGCTTGGACTCCAATGCCTGAGGGAAAGGAATGCAGACTCAAATATCCAAAATTTAAAATAAAAACTGGAATTAGAAGGAAGTGTCTAGTTTATCATTACCTTTATGCTTTAATAAAAATACAAAATAAAAATATGCCCACTTGAAGATAGATAGCAACCAAAAGGCAATCTAACTACTAGTTATGTATGTAATAAGGAGTCTATAAATGTGTGTTATCCAGGTACTGTGTGTACCCATTAGTAACCCTGTAACGTATTTACAACCATTGAACCCCCTCATACAGAAGATATACAGAACCTCTGTTAAGACTTTTCAATGTAAGTTTGTCTCACTTGGTGCAGCTATTGGTCGTGTTTGAACGTTCAGACCTGATCAATCAAATGTTTCACACATCTTTACAACAGGTCAAAGTTCTTTCAAGCGACCGTGCCTGTTTAAATAAAAAACTTGCTTACCCCAACTTTTCTTTAGCAGATCCCCTACAATGTTTAATGCAGATATCCTTGCAGATGGCGTTAGCGGGTGTACCACTATACCCATCATCCAAACCTGGAATATACAAAATTAAGGTGTGAATACACTAAGTAATAAGCAAACTTGTTTATTCTGTTAAATATTTTTCAGCCCTTCAGGAATAACAATAGGGGAGTGGGGGGGGGGGGGGGGGGGGTGGTATTGATCAAACCTAATGCAAGATAAAGAAATTGCCTGCTTTTTTATCAGATCCTTTTTTTATTGCTATAAAAAAGGTTTTTGTAGGAAAACAAACATACGATGCAAAAACCATACAATTAGTAACAGCATTCAGGTACACCGTGTCAGAAGTATGTACAATAAAGCAATATCATGTACCTGAATGACAGTTGTGGTGCATTTCTTTACCATGGGCATATAAGTAAACAGAGTCTAGGGGCTAGTACATGAAGAGTCAGGATGTGCCCCAGTAGTATGCAGGAACCTTGGGGTTCTATACACTCTGGATAAGATCTAGCTGAGAGAGGTGATGCGCATCACTAAGACAGAAAGGGTACCATCTCTCACACATCTCCATCCAATGGTCTGAGGGTGGTATGGCCATTACAGACCACTCGTTGTCTCCGGTGGCAGAGGAGGTTACACAACTGGGAGCGATCTCCGCTGATTTTGCCCCTTTTTTGAACTGTGAGGGGATAGGAGGAAAGGAATATGCTAAGAAGAAAGGCATAATCAGCAGAGATCGCTCCCAGTTGTGTAACCTCCTCTCCCACCTGAGACAACGAGTGGTCTGTAATGGCCATACCACCCTCAGACCAGATAGCATGTCAGAGTTTAATTATATTGGTATTGGTAGAAGACCCTATGCGAGAGTCTAAACGTGTCCTGCAAGTCACTAAAAGTAACAGAACCATCCTTCAATACGTGCCAGCGTATACGTTCACACCATCTCCCAAGGGGAGAACTTCTCCAGCCGAAAAATTTCCAGCAGTTTAAGATTCCTCCAAAGTGGTGTGAATGGTTGTCTGTTGGTATTGAAAAAAGACAAAACCTAGGACATGTGCTAGAAGAGGGCAATACGTGGCTGCCAGACACATAAGCAGTGGCTTATCTACTCTTGGAAAAGTCAGGCATGGTAAATTTCAAGATATATCAGTACAAAAATTGTGTTTTTTTCCCATATTAGAAAATATACATTCTAGCTGATTGTGTAAACCAAGAACACCTTCTGTTCCCTGAAATTAAGGTATGGTACGTAGTCTAATATCCGTTTACTTACTTTTTCTGAACTGCATTGGAGTGCTCACACTAGAAATGGACCCCCTGTGACCCACAGGGGTTGACGGTACAGATATGGAAGCTTGTACGGCTGTGTCTACACGCTCACTTTCTTGGATACCGCTTTTGCTACGTTTTAGCACCTCCTGCTTTTGCTGAACTGCTAGCTCTTGTTTCAAGTCTAAAACGGCCAGGAAAACATATATGATTAAAAAGGTCAATATACACACACACACACACAATTATATAATAAAAAAAAAAATAAAAAAAATAAAAAATAAAAAACACAACAACAACAACAACAACAACAACCTCCACCACAACCCCCCCCCCCCCCCCCCACTTTGGCGGCTAAAGAAATAGCCTGAAGACAGACATGACATTCATGAAATTAAAAAGGGTGTGTAGCAATCTAATGGCCAATCCATATAATACATAGGTGTACAAAATCTTTTTCTATGAAAAGAAACTTTTTTATGTTGGTTTTAAAACACAGGCAGAGTCTCGCAAAATGCACTTAAAAGTAATAATATTCTGGGAAAACCCCAGCTGTGAGATGTGGTAGAACCTGCAGCACCACCAGTGGGGAAATTAAAGAAGCATTCCAGTTTTTTTTTGTCTCCCCCCCCCCCCCCCCCCGCCCTATATATAATGCACACCGTCAGTGCATTTCTCCAGTTTCTCCCATAATGTATCCCCTTTCATTTTTTCCCCTTATGTCCGGTTTCTTTATAAACATGCATTATATTCTAAATATCACATATACATTATATTTGATCATCAGTCGAAAAAGGAAAGGTTTTAGATATACCCTCATACGGTATTTTGTTTTGTATTTTTGATTTGTATCGTATTACTTGACACCTGATGTTTGAGGGTGCGTTCCCACACGGCGTATTTTGCTGCGTATTTGGTGCTGCGTATTTTCCTACCCATTGACTTCAACAGGGAAAATAAAATATGCAGCAAATACGCCGTGTGGGAACGTACCCTTAATGAGGCTACATAATTATGTGTGCATGTGGTGCAGTGACGTCACATCTTGTTTCTGTCGCTCCCCCTTGCATATATAAACGATCCAAGCATCTGTAACATTTGTATGACTAAGGCCCCACGGGCCGAAACAAGTCACGTTATTTGAATCCTTGTTGTTTTACTCCAACTATTTTACTCCAATAAAGAAGTTCCTTTTCCACGAGTCAGCGCTTGACATTTTCCTTTTTTGCCTATTATGTGGATGAGTCCAAATCCAGTCCGGGCGCATATGCAGGAGCTGGAATACACTGCTTTACCTCCCCACGTGCCGTTTCATCCTTCATTCCAGCTCAGCTCTATCAATATATTTCAGTACTGTAGCAGGCCCACCCAGCCCTGTGTGCTGCTGCTAGCTCTGTGGCAGTGGTCTCCAACCTGCGGACCTCCAGATGTTGCAAAACTACAACTCCCAGCATGCCCGGACAGCCAACGGCTGTCTGGGCATGCTGGGAGTTTTAGTTCTGCAACATCTGGAGGTCCGCAGGTTGGAGACCACTGCTCTATAGGATTAGAATATCGAAGAAGGCAAGTTGATGACTAGCTGAAGAGTTATAAATCTGCCCTATAGACTTCATATATACAAAAAAGTAACTCAATTGTTAACTGTCAGGCCCAAGGCCTGATTATTAAAATCCTATATGTGTATTATAAATTATATCTGTGTATAAACTAAGACATGGGTGAAGGGTCATTCAGACTGTTTTGTGTATTGCATTTTATTGGAGGTCTGGCTGTCTTGGTATCTCCTTTGAAGTCATGCACTCTGGTCCCATCATATAATCAAACAGATAAGGGGCCAGGAAGAGAGAAGACCCCCTGGTGGGACCAGAGGGGAGGGGGGAATTGAGTCTCCCTCCCAAGAAAGCAGATATGTTATTTAAAACAATGCTAGACTCAAAGTTGGTTGTTAAATGCTGGGCAACAAGCTGACAAGACAATCCTAAGAACAGCTGAAACTCACTCTCTTGGAACTGCTATACCATCTTGCTGTAAGAACTTAATCTTTTGTTTTCTGAACTTGCTAAACTCCTATACATTTTTGTAACTATGTCATTTGTTCCTGTATTTTTATTTATATAGCACTGATACCTTTTATCAGATTAAATGTTTAATTAATCATCTATGGTCTTTGATCTCTAAATATATGAGCTCACCTTTCTGAAGGCAGCTCGGGTGGAAACACGTTTATCCAAGGGTTAATTTGGTGACTTGCTGGGACTAGTAGTGGATACCCAGAGGTCTGGCGGCTTTAACCCTTGCACCATCACACTCTCTCTAGCGTCTTGGTTGGACCGATAGGGTGTGATCGTGACATTAACATAGGTCACTTTCTCCTCATGGCAATATTTCTTCACAAAAACATTAATACACATTAAGGGTTGGGTCGCATGTGCCATATTTTGCTTCAATAGGTACCAAAATAGGTAAGAAAATACAGCATGTGTGACCCTACCCTAAATAGGTAGGAAAATACAGCACGTGTGACTCTACCCTAAATAAGAAAAGCCATACAGTGTGAATTGACACATAGGCAGCTTAGGGCTGGGGGGGTATACTGGTTCATACCGAAATTTTTGGGCTGCACGATATGAATTTTAGCCCATACCGCAATACCGGTTGGGCCCCTCCCCCTTGGGAATAAATTATCAGCCCAGCGCTGCGCTGTCCCCACATCGGGGAACTAATCATACGTGACATACGGCGGTTCCACGGTATATAACTGTATTTTCTCACCACCCCCCCCAAATCATGTGACCCATTAATTGGGGGGGGGGGGGGGGGGGGGGAAGCAGAACAGCGCAGGCGGTTCCACGGTATATAACGGTATTTTCTCACTACCCCCCAAATCATGTGACCCATTAATTGGTGGTGGTGGGGGGGGGGGGGGGGGGGGGGGGGAGCAGAACAGCGCAGGCGGTTCCACGGCATATAAAACGGTATTTTCTCACCACCCCCCAAATCATGCGATCCATTAATTGAAGCAGAACAGCGCAGGTGGGTCACTTATGATTAGTGGAGTCGCCTGCGCTGTTCGTTCTGCTTCCCCCCCAATTAATGGGTCACATGATTTGGGGGGTGGTGAGAAAATACCGTTATATACCGTGGAACCGCCGTAAGTTAAAAAAATACTGTGATACACATATTTGGTCATACCGCCCAGCCCTAAGGCAGCTCATCTAATTAAATCATCTATATGATCACTGCTGCTGTAGTCTTAGTAGGTCCCCTGGTTGGACACCAAATAACTAGATGGTTTGATGAGCTGGAGTCTAAGAGCATGTTCACAGCGCAAATAGACACATTGTTTTTGCAACCTCCCAACCCTACTTTTTTCTAGCAATGTGTTGCGAATGTAGTGTGGTGCTTCAGAGCAGAGAAGTTCTATATTTCCTTGACTGAATTAGGGGCAGCCCTCGCTATTAAGTATACGCTCCCAAATAGGGCGTTGTATTAAATAGGAAACTTTACTTTTACTTCCAGTTAGTGTACTAGTACACTCCAATCAGAGGTGAATATACAAATTTAGTTGCAGAGCACTATCTGGTCCCAAGCATACACTGGGCATCATCATCTTACCTCGAGTTTCATCTTTTAGCCTCTGGATACACTCAAGATCATTTTCCTTCTCATCCAGTTCACTTTCAAGAAATGCATTTCTCTCAATCGCTTGATTTAAACGTAGTTCAAAATCCTCTAAGGAAATGATTGTTGCTCTGTGGAAAACAGACGTTAAAAGGAATTAACTTTTTTTTTAATATATCAACTGGCTCCAGATAGTTAAACAGATTTGTAAATTACTTCTATTAAAAAAATCTTAATTTCAGTACTTATGAGCTTCTAAAGTTAAGGTTGTTCTTTTCTGTCTAAGTGCTCTCTGATGACACGTCTCGGGAACCACACAGTTTAGAAGCAAATCCCCATAGCAAACCTCTTCTAAACTGGGCGGTTCCCGAGACACGTGTCATCAGAGAGCACTTAGACAGAAAAGAACAACCTTAATTTCAGAAGCTCATAAGTACTGAAAGGATTAAGATTTTTTTAACAGAAGTAATTTACTAAATCTGTTTAACTTTCTGGAGCCAGTTGATATATTAAAAAAAAGTTTTTTCCTGGATAAGCCCTTTAAGACAAAGTAAGCAACTGACCAGATGAAGTGTAAACTAAAACAGGAGCACAATTTACTTGTCCTGGTACACGAAAGTATTTCAACCAAAATAGTATGTAGATAAAAAGGTCTTTATTAATAGAAACTTAAAAAGAGGTAGACCTAAAAATACTTTAACCGCTTAAGGACTGGGCCAATTTTTGTACTTTAGTTTCTCCGTCCTCCTCGCCCTATAATAGCAATAAACTTATTTTTTCCCATCCACAGACCCATATAAGGGGCTGTTTTTTGTGGGACCAATTTTACTTCGTAATGACACTTTTTTCCCCATAGCATGCTCCGAAACAAAAAATTATTAAAAAAAATAATAAAAAAATACCAATTTTCCTAACTTTTTTCTCTTTTAGAACATTCACCTTGTGGTCAAACACACACTGTCTTGATACTTTAGGTAAATTTGTATAGTTTCCGTCATGATTTACCAATTTTAAAAATAATTCTAAAATTGCCATTTTCTGACCCCCTATAAGCTTTTTTATTTTTGTATACTGGGCTGTATGGGGGCAAATTTTTTGCAACGTAATATGTTGTTTGTAACAGTACCATTTTGGTATTGATCGGACTTTTTGATTGCTTTTATACTATGATTTTTTTCTGGGATAGGATTTAAAAAAAATAAAAAAAAGAATAAAACACAATTGTGGGGGGGGTTGGTGTATTTTTTTTTACATTTATGTCATTTGCTGTACAGGATGTATAATGGTTATATTTTAATAGTTTAGACAATTACACAGATGATACCAAATATTTTTATAAATTTTTTTATGTTTAAAAGGAAAATGGGAATAGGGGGGCGATTTGAACTTTTAATACAAGAAGGGGTTAATGCGTATTTTTTGTTCTTTTTAGCCCCTGGACTGAGGGGTAAGCCCTATGGCTACCCCCCCCCCCCCCAGGCGATGCACCCAACTAGACCACCAGGGGGCATTTATGTCCCTATAGACACCGCTGTCATTTTTGATAGCGGCAATCTAAATGGTTAATAGTTGCCTGCAGGGATTACCACATGCTGGCATATTAGCTGTGGCCCCAGTTACTAAAATCAGCTGGGGGCCACGCGGTATGGAGCGGGCTCAGGTCAGGAGTCTGCTGCACACACAGGGTGCTGCTGTACTTCAAGAACAAAATAAAATCAAAAAATATATATAAATAAAAAAATAAAAAAAAACACCCACACAGAACAGGTTCAAACAGAGCACATAAAAAAAAAAAAAATTAAATAAAAAAAACAAAAAAAAAAAAAAAAAAAAACACATGCCAATATTTATTGTGCCATTCAGTAAAAAAAAACCCTACTTAGGCCATAATCTGCTGCCTGACCACATGGTGGGGCCCAAGGAAAGCACGACTCTGGCTTTTAGGACATAGTCATTTTAGAATGAAAGACTTCTAGACCCCAATCCACATCTGCCAAAGATTTCCACGCCTGACCCACATTCCCCCACCCCCAAGGTTTTTTTATTTTTTATTTTTAAGAATATATAAAAAAGGAACCCATAGACAACATTTTGTACAAATACAAATAGGCAGTTGAGTGCCAAATGACAAAGAACAAAAAAAAAAAAAATAATAATTTTTTATAAATATATATTAAACACATACACACACATACACACACATACACACACACACACACACACACACACACACACACACACACACACACACCAAAAGTTTGGACACACCTTCTCATTCAGAGTTTTCTTTATTTTCATGACTATGAAAATTGTAGATTCACACTGAAGGCATCAAAACTATGAATTAACGCATGTGGAATTATAGACCTAACAAAAAAGTGTGAAAATATGTCATATTCTAGGTTCTAGCCACCTTTTGCTTTGATTACTGCAGTGTCACCAGCAAAGCACCCCCACACCATCACACCTCCTCCTGCACACCTGTGAAGTGAAGACCATTTCAGGTGACTACCCCTTGGATCTCAACAAGAGAAGGCCAAGAGTGTGCAAAGCAGTAATCAAAGCAAAAGGTGGCTACTTTGAAGAACCTATAATATGACATTTTCAGTTGTTTCACTTTTGTTACATCTATAATTCCACATGTGTTAATTCATAGTTTTGATGCCTTCAATGTGAATCAAAAATTTTCATAGTCATGAATATAAAGATAACTCTGAATGAGAAGGTGTGTCCAAACTTTTGGTCTGTCCTGTAATCTCTCTCTATGTATCTATACACACACACACACACACACACACACACACAATCAGACATTATAGTGGGGTAGAAGTGGGGTGGTGACTAGCAGTGATGGCAGTCTCCAATACTAAGCTTGGGACAGGATTGGGGATTGAGTGAATAGGTGGAGTACAGAGCTGCTCGTCACCCTGCAATTCATACTTTTTGCTAATAATGAATCTGGCTTGATGTCCTGCATGTAAAAGTGTAGCTTGGATGATCTTAGGTCTTTTTTGTATTAAAACAAGAGATGCTGTCAGAGGTGTGTCCTCTCTTGGGCTAGTTGAGTTGCTAAATCACAGGTAGGGGAGTTTTTGTATAAAGCTTCAAGTGTCGCTACTTTACCTATGGATTCGTTGACAACCATGGTTCTGTTTTTTCTAAGGTAGATCCTAATCGGATAAAAGTACCACGAATCATGTCAGCCACAAAGTTGTTGGAGACACTTCTGGGGTGTTAGTAAGCAGTAAATATAAAAGTCTCCTACGGGAACTTTAGAATAATCAATAATAATAATAATAATAATAATACACACACACACACACACACAAGTCAACAAAAATCGCTTTTTTTTTTTAATTAAGAAAACTACCAAAAAAAAAACAAAAAAAAAAAAAACACACCACATAATTGGTATCACCGCATGCAGAAATATCCACAAGACTAAAACAATGTTTTGGTCCCAACACATTTCCCCCATCCTCAGCAGTGACATGGAGCCATATGACAGTCCCAGGAGGCCTTGGCTCCATGTCACTCCTGAGACAATGGTTGGTGGGTCTCACTTCCTTTTTATTAGCCACTTATATCCAGTTTGTGGCGATTTCACATAATTTCTGCTCCATTTTAAGCAGAAAGGTGCGGGTTCCAAGAGGAATTAAAAAAAGGAGGCAATTTTCCTCGCTAATCCCATAGTGTGAACATACCAGGGGATCCCAGAGGTCAGACTCTATAGAATTATAAAGTGATGGCACATCCTAGCAATATATTCTCCCCTAATGATATGGGAAATTCCCTTTATCACCTTAAGGATACATAAATTAAAAGGAGTATGGAAATTAAAAAAAAAAAAAAAAAACTACTTGTCCAAGGGACTAAAACTGAGCACAATCTACTTGTCCCTCATGACCATCCACTTGTCCTGGTACATAAAATCATTTTAACCAAAATAGTCTGTAAATTGATAGAAACTTAATAGGCAGACCAGTATGTCATCCCATTAGGTGGATAGAGCCCCTGATAAGCAAGTCCACCCCATTAAGTATGTAGTCTCCACTTCAGGAAGGTATGTCTCTTTATCAGGTAGGCAAATCCCTGCATCAGGTAGGTAGGGCTCCCCTAGTAAGTAAATAATGCCCAAGATCGATATTTTCCCCCATAATTGGTAGGAAGGGTGGGCTTCCCCAGTAGGCAGACAGAGCCCCAGGTAGCTATGCCCCCATTAGGTAGAGCTTCCCCATATGTAGAAAGGCCCGCAGATTACGTCCCTCTCCCTCCCCCCCCCCCCCCATCAGGTAGGGTTCCCCAGTAGGTAGTTAGACCCCCAGATAGATATGACTCCCATCGGGTAGGGCTCCACAGTAGGTACATAGGCCCCAGTTAGATATGGCCCCTCATCACTGATGGGGATCATATCTATCTGGGGGCCTGCCTATCTACTGGGGAGCCCTACCTAATGATTACGTAGGGCTTCCAAGTAGATAGACAGGCCCCCAGATAGATACAGTCATGGCCACAAATGTTGGAACCCCTGAAATTTTTCTAGAAAATGAAGTATTTCTCCCAGAAAAGGATTGCAGTGTTTTGCTATACACGTTTATTTACTTTGTGTGTATTGGAACTAAACCAAAAAAGGGAGGAAAAAAAAAAAAGCAAATTGGACATAACGTCACACCAAACTCCAAAAATGTGTTGGACCAAATCATTGGCACCCTTTCATGTGATGCTCCTTAAACTGACCTGGGTCAAGTAACAGGTGTGGGCAATATAAAAATCACACCTGAAACCAGATAAAAAGGAGAGAAGTTCACTTAGTCTTTGCATCGTGTGTGTGTATGTGTGTGCGCTACACTAAGCATGGACAACAGAAAGAGGAGAAGAGAACTGTGAGTACTTGAGGACCAAAATTGTGGGAAAATATCAACAATCCCAAGGTTACAAGTCCATCTCCAGAGATCTAGATTTGCCTTTGCCCACAGTGGGCAACATCATCAATAAGTTTGCAACCCATGGCACTGTAGCCAATTTCCCTGGGCGTGGACGGAAGAGAAAAATTGATGTAAGGAGTCAACGCAGGATAGTGCAGATGGTGGATAAGCAGCCCCAAACTAGTTCCAAAGATAGTCACGCTGTCCTGCGGGCTCAGGGAGCATTAGTGTCAGCGTGAACTATCCGTTGACATTTAAATGAAATGCTATGGCAGGAGACCCAGGAGGACCCCACTGCTGACACAGAGACATAAAAAAACAAGATTACATTTTGCCAAAATTAACTTGAGTAAGCCAAAATCCTTCTGGGAAAACTTCTTTTGGACATGTGCTTTACCAAAAAGCTCTATCTTGGTCTCATATGCTACTGTTTACTGAAAAGGGAATGAGGCCTACAAGGAAGAGAACACAGTACCTACAGTGAAATATGGTGGTGGTTTAATGAGGTTTTTTTTTTTTGTTGCTGCCTCTGGCACTGGGTGCCTTGAATGTGAGCAAGGCATCATGAAATCTAAGGATTATCAATGGATTTTGGGTCGCACTGTACAGCCCATGGCAACAAGGCGCTGGAGAATTCTGCAGTGGGCAGCAATGAGTCCAGATCTAAATCCCATTGAACACCTATGGAGAGATCTTAAAATTGCTGTTGGGAAAAGGCGCCTTCCAGTAAGAGAGACCTGGAGCAGTTTGCAAAGGAAGAATGGTCCAACATTCCGGCTGAGAGGTGTAAGAAGCTTATTCATGGTTATAAGAAGCGACTGATTTCAGTTATTTTTTCCAAAGGTTGTGGAACCAAATATTAAGTTAAAGGGTGCCAATAATTTGGTCCAGTCCATTTTTGGAGTTTGGTGTGACATTATGTTCAATTTAGCTTTTTTCCCCCCCTCTTTTTTTGGTTTAGTTCCAATACACACAAAGGGAATAAACATGTGTATAGCAAAACATGTGTTACTGCAATCCTTTTCTGTGAGAAATACTTCATTTTCTTGAAAAATTTCAGGGGCGCCAACATTTATGGCCATGACTGTATGACCCTCGGCAGGTGGGGCTCCCATTTAAAACAATTATACCCCCCAAGTAGATCGGTTAGTCCGGGTGGTAGGCAGGTCCTCCCTTATGTAGTAAGTAGCTAAGTTTGAGTAAGTAACTCACCGCTACTTACATCTCCCTGTTTCCTGCAGGGACTTTCTGGCGGGGGAGCGTGCGGTGAATTAAGTCATTGAATGTGCCACGAAGGACGTCTGCGTCATGTCAATCATCGCATGCACCTCCACCAGGAAGGCTCGCTATAGGCTGCAGTATACAGCTGTGGTCTATAGCAGTTTAGTGACGGGGCAAGACTGTTTGCCCCGTCATTGTGAATTCTTCGGACATTTAGCGCTGCTTGCCCGAAGCAGGGCAAAATGCCTGAAGAACTCATCTAAATATAGAACTGCATGTCCCGGGCATCATGCGATACAATTTCCACAATGATCCATAGCTAATGCCGGACAGCACCCATAAGATGATGTATGGCATTAACCCTTGAGATGCATCTATGAAAGTTTATTGCGGCATCTAAAAATTGTAAAATTTTGTTGCCAGATGCTTCAGGGGACTGATCAGGACCTCCGTGGCAAAGTGGCGCATCTCTGATCAGCTGATATGACTGCTAATATTACCTGCATCTGTGCCGTCCAATAGTTGCTCTGCTTCTCTAGTCTGGCTAGGCAGGAGAAGTAGAGCCCTGATAATGATCAATGCTATGGCATTAGCAATCGAAATATTGCTTGTAATAGTGCCCTGTAGGGATCAAAAATATTCTTAAAAAAAATAAAGTGTAAATATAAGTAAACCCCTTCCTAGCAAAGTAAGAAAAATCAACCCTATTCCCCCCCCCACATTTTCCAAATAAAATAAACGATAAAGTAAAAAACACAACATATTTGGGATCGCTGCAAGCAGAAATGTACAAACTACAATATTAATCCCTTAAAAGGAGATATCCAGTGGTGAAAAACCTTATCCCCTATCCAATCGCTGGGGCCCCCCGCGATCTCCTGTACAGGGCCCCAGCAGCCCGTGGGAAAGGGGCATGTTGATTACCGCAAGAAGCGGCGGCGGCTCACACGCCCCCTCATTACAACTCTATGGCAGAGCCGGAGTGCTGCCTTCGGCAATCTGAATTGAGGGGGTGTGTCGGCTGCCGCTTCATGCGGTGGTCAACACGCGCGCTCTGGCCAGCGAGCCCGGGCTCCGTACAGAGAGATCGCGGGGGGCCCCAGCGGTCGGACCCCTGTGAGCTGATAACTGTGCAGGGGTATGTGTATATGTAGTGTTTTACCCTTTATTTTGTGTTAGTGTAGTGTTTTTAGGGTACATTCACATGGCGCAAACCTCCATCTGTTGCAAAACTACAACTCTCAGCATGCAGTGACAGAAGGGCATGCTGGGACTTTTAGTTATGCAACAGCTGGAGGCATACTACTACAACTTCCAGCATGCCCATTGGCTGTCCATGCATGCTTGTAGTTGAAGTTCTGCAACATCTGGAGGGCTACAGTTTGGACACCCCTACACAGTGGTCTCCAAACTGTTCTCCAGTTGTTTCAAAACTATAACTCCCAGCATGCCTGGACTGTCTGGGCATGCTGACAGTTGTAAATTTGCAACATCTGGAAGATCACAGATTGGGGACCACTGCACAGTGATCTCCAAACTGTGGCCCTCCAGATGTTGCAAAACTACAACTTCCAGCATGCCCGACAGCCAAAGGCTGTCTGGGCAGGCTGGGAGTTGTAGTTTTGAAACTCCTAGAAGCAGCAGTGAAGATCACTTTACAGTGATCTTCACTGCTGCCTCTGATGCAAACGCCGCCTGATCCACTTGTGCCTGCTGCGGGTCCCCACTGTCACGCCGGTCCCATGTATGTGCCGTGGTCCCCCCCGCCCACAGCTCTCTGGATCCTCTTCCCCTGCTCTGCCCAACTTCTAGGGGGCGGGCAGAGCGGGAATCTGAACTTTCACACCCCGTCAGCTGAGGCACTGCGATTGGTCCACAGCGATTGCTGACCAGGACCATCCACAGATGGTCCAGAGGGGGCTTGCAGAAGTTGTCTCCTGCTGGTAACAGCGGGACTTCTGCCTTTTAACCCGTGCGATGCCGAGCATCACCGGGTTAACTTAATCCCCTATATAAATGGTGGGATGCGCGAAGTACCTGCACAATCCGCCATTTACATAAGGCATTCTACGGGAAGGGGTTAATGAAACTGCTCAGTGAATCTCTATAAAATGGGCACTTTCAGAGATCAAAAACTTTTTATATGTTTTACATCTTGGCAAAACAGTTTTTCTCATATACTTCTTTAATGTAATTTTTTCTTTTTAAGGAAAACTGCCTTTGAAAATCCTACCACTAGGAGTCCCCATACCTCTTGGGACACTGATGAGTCCCACAGCAGCATGAGGGTATCCAAGGGTTATGTACAAGAGATGACTGATGGACAAGGCTGCAGGATAAATACAGCCTGCAGCAACAATGCTGTAAGACAGAGTTTTTCCAAACATGTGCCTCTAGCTGTTGCAAAACTACAACTCCAAGCATGCCTGGACAGTCAAAGGATGTCTGGGCATGCTGGGAGTTGTGGTTTTGCAAAAGCTGTAGGCAGCATGAGCAAGGGGGAGGAGTAATCCCCGTGTAGGCAAGAGATGGACACGCCACGCTACCTTTGACAAGATGGAAAAGACATTAAGCAGCTGTAATATGCTAAATTTTATGAAATATGGTTGATAGAGAACATAAATGAAGACTTGGTACACTGTTTACGGTGAACACATCAATGTGAATTTTATTAAGCAATCCAAAATGGTAACGTTTCGGTCCAAATGAGGACCTTCCTCTGACTGGAGACACCTCTGCGACTACAGGTCGCATCTCCAGATACCTGCAACACAGCTGAGAGCCGTTCCTCTGTATTCACACCTATCCTCCGCAGCAATCCGGTCTGAAGAAGGTCCTCATTTGGACCGAAACGTTACCATTTTGGATTGCTTAATAAAATTCACATTGATGTGTTCACCGTAAACAGTGTACCAAGTCTTCATTTACGCTATATTAAAGATTGGGACTCCAACTTGGGATCACTTTTTTCACTCAGAGAGTGACGTAATTCTATCTACGGTTGATGGAGACAAATGTACATGATTAGGATGAGGCACTGTGTAACGAAACAGTTTTGTTATGTGGGATCTGATAGGTACGCTTTAACCTCTTCAAGCCTCCTCGCCGACCGATTGTTGCTAGGTTACTCCAGGCAGCATCAGCAGGCTGGAGAAATTGAGCACAGATTACACCGATCAATGTTATGCTATGGAATAGCATTGAACAGCATATGCAATCAGAAGATTGCTTGTAATAGTCCCCTAAAAATAAAAAATGTGTAAATAAAAAAGTTACAAAAAATAAAAATAGAAAAGTTAATAAATGTGATTAAACCCCTTCCCTAATAAGTTTGAATCACCCCCCTTTTCCCAAAAAAACTAAAATGTGGTATCGCTGCATGCGTAAATGTCTGAACTATAAAAATATAATGTTCATTAAACCGCATGGTCAATGTCTTATACATAAAAAATAATAATTCAAAGTCCAAAATTGCGTATTTTTGGTCATTGTAAACCCTAAAAAAAAATGTGGCGCAAAAAAAATAAAAAAATCTGCCCTCATACCTCCACGTATGTGTAAAAATAAAGTTATAGGAGTCAGAAAATGACAATTTTACACATACTAATTTTGGTGCATGTAATATATATATTTTTTTTTAAGTAGTAAGATAAAACCTACATAAATTGGGTATCTTTGTAAATCATATGGACCTTGAGCTGTGACCCGGAAAAGGGGTGATGCCACTAACCTCTTAGCTCTCTCCAAGTCATCATTAGATTGCTCCAGTTCTCGAATGTATTTCTGTAGTTGATCCCGGACAGCTCTGGTTTGGGAAAGCTCATTTTCTAGTGTACAGATCTGGGTGTAGCTTGCCGCATGGTGCTCCTCATACTTTTCCTGAAAGACGACAAATTGCAAGATCTTTACCTAAAGTCTAAGACCAAATCTGCCCTCCTGCATAGGTTTGTGTATGGAGAGATGCAGTTGGCGCTGGCCCCTCCAGTTGCTGGGGCAGCTGTACAATGCCCAGGAACTTCTGGTCAGCAAAAAAAGACGCGCTCTGATGATTACGGTAGCGATACTTAATGATACAATATCTCCTCAGTTTTGGGGCCAAAGTGCTGGTAAAGTAGAGGGTCCGAAACGTGTCTGAGCCAGCTACCCTACACATAAAGAACATTATCTGCACCATTGCTATACTTTACCAGCACTTCTGCCCCAAAACTGAGGAGACATCGTGTCATTAAGTATCGCTACCATCATCAGAGCGCGTGCTCCCACGAGGAACTACAGCTTGTGAACATCCTGAGAAGCGGCATTTGCAACTTTGGGTGACCTGGCTGTCGGAAGGCAGACTCCGTCACCGGAACTAAAAGAGCGCCAACGCTACCAGGACATCACAGGTAAGCAGTACATAGTACCGGTGTGCTATTACCACTATCTATGGTCGCCGGGCCGGTTATGCATTTACAAACTTTCTCTGTGATCGCCATACTAACTGTCTCTTCTATACGCTACAAACTCTCTCTCTGTGGATACGATACTTAATTGCTATTGTATGTAGAGTTACCAGCTAGTAACTCACTTTATAACAGTGGGACGATTTTTGCAGGACTGCAGCGCGAGGCGAAATTCAGCAAACCAGCATTGGAAAGTTGCGGTGACTAAACCTCAGTGACATAACTTCTCACCTATTATATTTTGTTTGCTGCATTACCATTTATATGTAATCATTTTATTTATATTGATTTGTATTTCAAGCAGAGGGGATTGCAAGGATCCTGCATCCCCCCCCCCCCCCCCCCGCTATTATTTCTGCATATTGACTAATAAATCTGCATTGCATCTTGGACATTAGCATATGATCCTTTTTCATACACTTACCATTAACCCCTCTTACTACAGAACACTCAGCTACTGTAAAATTATATTATATATATATATATACACACAAATACATACACACACGAGAACACTCATACATTCAGCTAATATAGATCTATTAACATCCAAAGTAAACCTATTTGACCCACACCTATAGTCTCAGTCAACATTTAACCACTCTATATTCCACTCTCATTCACAATGTCACATACAGAGTAGTCCTTGAGAACCTGCCATTTGCCTTTTTTCTAACTTGTGGGTGTTATGAGGATATCACCTGGGCAGAGTTCTCGGACAATTTTATAAATAGAGTACCGCCACTCTTTGCTTTTGATCTAAACATTAAAGTATACAGTCATGGCCTTAAAATGTTGGCACGCCTGAAATTTTTCAAGAAAATTAAATATTTCTCACATAGTCACACCAAACTCCAAAAATGGGCTGGACAATATTATTGCAATCCTTTTCTGTGAGAAATACTTCATTTACAGCCATGATTGTAGATCAATGTAATGCCGTTGCATTACATTGATCCATGTTATCAGCGCTCAACTGCTAAGGGCTGCCAAAGGCAGCCTTCAGCAATCCCGTAACCAGGGATGCCCGAGGAGCAGAGGTAAGGCCCCAGGCTTCCCTAGCAGCCCATAGTCCCCTCCACTAGAACCCAGGGAATAGCAGCATTAACTGGTTAAGTACTGTGATCTATACAGATCACAGCATTTAAAACATCATAATAAAGGACGTCTGAGCGATCTCTGATGTCAGGCATTACTGACATGTCAGCTGCTCATAGCGGGTATCATCTCCTGGTTATGACGCAGACCTGACCACCGCCCATCTCTGCAACAAGAACTAAAACAAGCAGCAGAGAACCCAGCTACACTGTGCTTCTGTTTGGTGCCAGCTGGTGCCATCTCAGGAGGGCATCGCTGCAGCACAATACCCTTTTGTGAAGTCTTGCATAACACATCCTACAAACATGGAGAGGCTGCAGACTTTTTTTCCTGTTACTACTAAAATAAGAAGTAACCTTGCAAATATTGTGGCTATATATTTTTTATTTATTCGTTTTGGAGTATAATCATACCATATGGAGCCATGTTTATTTATGGTAACATTATTGTGCACACATGATCAAAGATGAAGCTGTCATTTGGAGCTAAACGTGACGCTTCATCACTTGAATGATGAATTATCAGCTATTTCAGATCACAATTTTTAACAAAACAGAATTTTCAAATCAGCCCTAGTGCCCGCATTTTACTCCCTGCACATCCAGCGCTAGATACTTCCCATGAATCCCGATAAGGTTACGGACGTAACTCTGTTCCCTTTGCCACAGCATCTGTCAGCATTATTGTATTGCATGCTCTTGTATAGTCTGTTAGCTAAGGTTGATGTTAAAAAGGTACATGAAATCTGTGAGCAAAGGCTGTTCATCTGTAAATTATGCATAGGGGATGATGTAGAAAAAAAGTCCTTGCTATAAAACATGGAGAATGCAGGAGTCTGACTGTGCCAACTATGGAAGTAGAAGAGTCTGTCTACAAAACTGCTAGAGAAAAGAAAAAGGAACACATTTTAAAACATGTCCTATTATCAGAAAGAATATATATATATATATATATATATATATATATATATATATATATATATATATATATATATATATATATATATATATATATATATATATATATATATATATACACACACATACATATACATATATACACACACACATTACTGTTGTTAGAAACAACTCCCCCCCCCCCATTTAATACTTCCTTAAAAACTAGGCATTTACCTAATATACTTCATTAAAGGGGTACTCCGCTGAACACTTTTTTTTTTTTTTTTTTATCAACTGTGCCAGAACGTTAAACAGATTTGTAAATTACTTCTATAAATTTTTTTTGTAATCCTTCCAGTACTTAGCTGCTGTTATCCACAGGAAGTTTTTTGTTTTGTTTTTCTCCTTTCCTGTCAGACCACAGTGCTCTCTGCTGACACCTGTGTGTCAGAAACTGTCCAGAGCAGGATAGGTTTTCTATAGGGCTCTGCACCTACTATGGACAGTTCCTAAAAATGGACAAAGGTGTCAGCAGAGAGCACTCTGGTCAGACAGAAAACAAATTAAAAAAGAAAATAACTTCCTGTGGAGCAAAAAGAAGCCCAGGAGAAGTACTGGAAGGATTAAGTAATTTACAAATCTGTATAACTTTCTGAAACCAGTTGATAACATTTTTTTCATGGAATACCCTTTTAAGAAGAGGATTTCCATGCACAGTGGCAAGCAATCAAAGGTGATAAATTATTATTTATATGCAAAATGGTTTCTCTTTGGTCATTTTATTAACTTATTTCTTGTGTATTTGCACCATATAGGTTTCACATGCCTGCTTTAGGGTTATAAAAAAAAACATGCATTTTGGTTACAAAGCTGTGAAGATGTAAAAATCTTTATTTTTGGCACAAAATGAAGGTTTTTCTTCTGTCCTTGTACCATATAGTTACACATGGCTACATTAGAGTTCTATAGATAATGCATTTTGGCAGTAGGCTTTGCAAATGTAAAAAAATGTTTGTGCAGACCCCCATGACAGGTGAGGTGTGGGGGAGGAGAGGAGCAGATCATACTTCAGGGGAAAAGCCCCCAGCCTCCCAGAGAACTTCAGAAAGACTCATCACAGTTGAGTCCGCTAACGGATCATTAAAACTGATACATTTTATAGTGTGAAAGCAGCCTTACTCAGTACCTCATCCTGATCATGTAATTGTAGTTTTGCAACAGCTGGAGGCACATGACTGATAAGACTGTTAAAGCAGTGTTGCTACAGCCATGTCAATCAGCCATCTTGTGTACATGACCCTTGAAATATACTCTAAATTGAGGACCAAAATACTGTGTGAGAAGCCAGCCTTAGGGTACACACACTTATACATGTGAAAATCCACAGCAAATTTGCTGCAGACCTAAGGAAGTCAACAGGTAGCAATATAATCCGCAAGATGAATTATTGCTGCCTTATGTGTGAACATACCCATATGATGATATTTTAAAACCATTTATGTGTACTTATTAGACTAAACAGTCCTAATCAGTAGCTGGTATGTCCTGCTCTTCTCTTACCCGAATGGACTCCAGTTCCATGCGCAGTCTGTTATTCTGAGTCAGGAGATCTCTGTTCCTGGCCTCGGTCTGGTGAAGTTGTGCTTCCAGCTCAGCCTCATATTCTCGACTTGCCTCCTGGAATTCCTGGAGTTCTTCCTGAGAATCCTCTGAACTAAAACACAAAACAAGAGACGCATGTCCATCACGTGTATCAGAGATCTGTAACCGCCAGTCTTCAACCGTTTTATACTAGTGTTCCCTAAGCCGCCTACATACCACTTCTTATATTTTGCTGCCAGATCTTTCCAATATTCTTTTTCTTCTTCCAATGAGTGAAAGGTCTCTCTCTCTAAATCATTCATAATGGCGATTCCATTAGCACTTGATACTGCAAAACCTGGAAGAACAGATAGTTAGAAAAAAATTCATAATTATGTTTTGATTAAAGAGGTATTCCAATCGGAAAAAGCGACAACATATTGTTATTATAGGCTATGGTGGACTCCCACTGATCTGAGAATAAAAAGGGGTTGTGGCTCTGGTTCGGCCCCTGCACATCAGTGCTCCCAGCCTCTGGCCATACAGGGAACTACACATTTACTTGGATAAAGTATTGCTGTAGTTCCCTTATACACCCACTAACGCCAACGTGCAAGGGGTGCAGCACTACTTCAGCCCTTTGTTCTTAGGATTGGGGAAACACATAGGTTAGGGCCCCAAGTGCTCATAAAGGGATGCTATACATCCTAGCAATAAGCCATCACATTATAAAATGAGGACACCCTTTGAGTCACAATAAATGGCCATAGGATCTGTACTAGTACATAGGGCTGGGCGGTATACCGGTTCATACCGAATACCTAAAAAAATTTCCTGCACGATATGAATTTTAACCCATATCGCAATACCGGTTTGGCCCCTCCCCCTCGGGAATGAATGAATTATCAGCCGCAGTGCGCTGTCCCCACATCGGGGAACTAATCACATGTGACCCGCGAGCGCTGTTCTGCCCCCCAATTATTAGACCGGCGCTGCACTGTCCCCATCGCGGTACTACTCACATCACCCGCAAGCGCTGCCCTCCTCGTCCTCCTGTTTGTTGCGGCCGCTGACACTCTATACCAGTGGTCTTCAACCTCCAGATGTTGCAAAACTATAACTCCCAGCATGCCCGGACAGCCGTTGGCTGTCCGGCCATGCTGGAAGTTGTACTTTTGCAACATCTGGAGGTCTGCAGGTTGAAGACCACTGCTCTATACTGTATCCCTATGCCCGGGCTGCAAAAGGTAAATAGAATAAACTTTAACTCCCCTTCCCTGTCTGTCCGGACCAGCTTCCTAGTGTATGGAACGTCAGAGAGCTGTCAGCCTATCGCCGGCCGCAGCGATGTTCCGTCTCGGCTGGTGATAGGATGAGCGAACTGTCATGTAAGAAGCCGGCTTCTTACATGACAGTGGGCTCAGCCTATCACCAGCTGAGGCGGAACATCGCTGCGGCCGGTGATAGGCTGATGGCTGCCCGACGTTCATGTCCCCAGCGTAAGGCCAACATCGGAACATGCGTTAAAGTTTATTTTTGTTTACCTTTTGCAGCCCGGGCATAGGGATACGGCTATAGAGTGTCAACGCCGGCGGCCGCAACAAACAGGAGGACGGGAGAGCAGCGCTTGCGGGTGACGTGAGTATTTGCCCCAATGGGGACAGCGCAGTGCTGGGCTAATAATTAATTTGGGGGGGGGGGGGGGGGAATACAGTTATACACCGTGGAACCGCCATAAGTTACAAAAATACAGCGATACACATATTTGGTCATACCGCCCAGCCCTACTAGTACACAAGGTCCGTTACACTGTAAGGCTCTGTTCAGATCTACAAATCAGTTTAGGATGCATCACATGACAGATCGCAGCAATGGATCCCATTAAGGAGATGTGCACATCTGCATCAGTGGGGGTAGTCACAGACTATTCAATTTACTGGACAAGAAAATAGAGCAGACAGTATTTTTTATGTCCAGTAAAACGGACAGGTCGGCACTTCTGTGGGCGGTGGTGCTCATGGTGGATCGAATCCACATGTAAACAAAAAGTCCCAGCACTCACCAAATCTGCTTAAGTAGTCTGAAGTTTATTTATATCGTCAGGTGACAGATACTAGGGATCGAGCGATTATCGGTTTGGCCGATATCGGCCGATAATCACGATTTTGGGCATTATCGGTTTCGGCAATTACCCCCCAGCACCGCGACCGCCCCCCCCCCCACTGCGTCGCACCCCCCACCGCACTGCCCCGGCCCCATTGCCTCCCCGGTTTTATAATTACCTGTTCCTGGGGTCAACACTACTTCTGGCTCCTGCGCTGTGTGCAATGACGAGTGACGTGATGCCACCGTCAGTGTGCATAGTGACAGCTCAGGAGGAAGCCACTGGAGCCAGATGTAGAGTGGACCCCGGGCACAAGTAATTATAAAACCGGGGATGGGGGAGGCAATGGGGCCGGGGCGGTGCGGTGCGGCACGGTGGTAGGGGGCGCGGAGCGGCGGGGGGCTGGTGGCAGTGATAGGACTCAGGACCCCCGGACAGGCAGGGGGAGAGAAGTGGGTGGCGACGGCGGTCTATGGCACCGCAAAAGTCACTGCAGTTCATTGATTTAAAGCGCCCGCTTTAAATCAATGATCTGCAGCGGGGGGGGGGGGGGGGGGATTGGCAGTAAATTGCCGATAACTCATACCGGAATATAGGTATAAGTTATTGGCTATCGGCTCTAACCTCCACGGTATCGGTCGTTCCCTAACAGATACAGGACGCTTTTTGGCTTTGGCTCACCCTACCGTCTGACAGCAGAGGAAGGAAAAACGCATCCTGTATCTATTGCCTGACAACATAAACCTCAGACTACTTAAGCAGATCTGATGAGTGATGGGATGTTCTATGTCCAGTAAAATGACTGACACCATTAAAGTCAATGGAGGTCATCAGGCTTTGTTTGTCTCTGTCATGCAGGGATATCATCAGCAGATAAACGGGGAAAAAAAAGGGGCACCTGGGATGTAGGTACCAGCCATGGAGGGTATGTATGGGGGGCTTACCAGTCAGGTTCCACTGTTTTGACAGGTCAAGTTGCTACTATTTGGATAAACTCTGCTGCAATCCTCTGACACAAATGTGAACAGTTCCTGACAATGTGAAATATATATAACTGTAGTCTGCAAACTGTTGACCTATAGCTGTTTGCAAAACTACAACTCCCAGCATGCCATAGTAAGTGGTGTCCAAACTGTGGACCTCCAGATATTGCAAAACTACAACTCCCAGCATGCCATAGGCAGTGGTCTCCATCCTGTGGACCTCCAGATATTGCAAAACTACAACTCCCAGCATGCCATAGGCAGTGGTCTCCATCCTGTGGACCTCCAGATGTTGCAAAACTACAACTCCCAGCATGCCCGGACAGCCAACGGCTGTCCGGGCATGCTGGGAGTTGTAGTTTTGCAACATCTGGAGGTCCACAGGTTGAAGACCACTGCAGTGGGTGTGAAAGACTCAGTATTATCAGGGGCTGAGTAAACAAGGGGGCCATCTCTCCAGGTTACAGTTGTTTAGGCTGATGTCTAGAACTACAAGTCTCAGCAAGCCCTGACAGTCGCAGCACACAGCTACTGAAGGCCATAGCACACAATGATACGGTCATGTAGATTACCAGGGTCAGATACAGCAGCGTTACCGCCGAGGATGACGCACATCAGCCCGGTGCCGGGCCCACTCACCGGTGATCAGGACATACCTATGATCCGGACCGTCACCACCAGGACAGCGCAGCCGTCGTCTAGCGAACACTCCAAACGCCCCGAGACAAACTCAAACTTCACCGCACAGCCATTGGTTAACACTACCCCTACCACGTGACCTAAACGAATCAATCAGCCGTCGCTAAGGGCCGAACAGGAATTTAAAACGCTCTGTTTTGTAACAGCTTTATTGACAACTAAAACAAGAACAGTTATGAGGCAACAGTCGCACATTCAGCGGATGTTTGTGTAAACACGTCATGATGGAACAAAGGAAAACAATACAGTCACCGTTCTAGTCAGTATAGAAAATAGAATGTCGTGCGGGAGGACACGAGGTGAGGCTGTGACAGACAGGCCGGTTGTGGACGCCTTGAAGCTCTTATTGTGGTACACTGTGGTAGGGCGGAAATAACAATGGATAAATGTATAGACTGTAGGAATACTTCGGTATAATATTTTATGTGTCTGTAACCGGATGTGAAGTGCAATAAAGTTTATTGAAGAGAAAAAAAAATCCTGTGTAGTGAAACAAACAAACAAACGCACTCAGACACGCCCCCTTCTTATTTCCAAATATCGGACGGCGGGCAGCACGATGGGGGGGGCGTGGCGTGACGTCATCGGGGCGTGCTGCGTAAATGAAGAAAGCAGTGGCCGCCGCTGTAGAGCGGAAGTGTGAGGGGAAAAAGACACAAAGGAGGATGTGAGTGGGGGCCGTTGTGGAGACCAGGGGGACAGGTGAGTGCTCGGACGACCGCCACACATACCAGGGGAGCTGGAGGTAGCCTCGGAGATAACGTTATTACCATGGTGATGTCCCGGGGCAGTCGGCTCTAAGCTTCTGTTATCTGTAGTGACCCGGCACCTGTTGGGTGTTGTAGTACTAGGAAGTGACACTACACCGGGTCCCGTGACCTTGTCTGTGTCAGGTGCGGTGTTGTTTATCCCTGTGCCCGGGGACATATAGCTGCAATTATCAGAGCTCTCCTGTCAGGAATCAGCGCTGAGACTGGACATGGTAAATACCCAGGAACTGGCAGGGGTAACATGAAAGCTGCTCTCTAAACTGTGGCCCTCCAGCTGTTACAGAACTACAATTCCCAGCATTCCTGGACAGCCCTTCCTGAACCACACTAGGAGTTGTAGTTTTGCAGCATCTGAAGGAGCCACAGTTTGGAGACCTGTGCTATTCCATCAGCGCCCCAGTTATAGTGTAATGTAGGGCTGCAATGATTAATCAATGTTATCGATAAAATTTGATAACTGGATTAGTTGTTGATGAATCCCATTATCGAATAATTGGCTGATTTGTTACAAAGGGATGCCGTGCGCCGGCAGTCATGAGGCTGCAGCAGGCGGTGTGGGCGCTGTGTATGCAGAATCTGCAAATCCCAAACCGCCACAGCCTCCTTAACCCCTTTCTGACCCATGACATACATGTATGTCATGGGTCAGCTCCTGTTCTATAACGTGGGGCCGCGGTGTGGCCCCTCGTCACAGCGGGTCGAGGGACCCGTGGCTAATAGCGCGCGGCAGTGAGCGCGGTGCTGCGGACTATTAACCCTTTAGACGCGTCGTTCAAAGTTGAATGCCGCGTCTAAAGTGAAAGTAAACTAATGCCGGTTAGCTCAGGGAGCTGCTCGGGATCGCCGCGGCATCCCGAACAGCTTACATGACAGCCGGGGGGTCCCTACCTGCCTCCATGCTGTCCGATCGCCGAATGACTGCTCAGTGCCTGAGATCCAGGCATGAGCAGTCAAGCGGCAGAATCATTGATCACTGGTTTCCTATGAGAAACCAGTGATCAATGTAAGAGATCAGTGTGTGCAGTGTTATAGGTCCCTATGGGAGCTATAACACTGCAAAAAAAGTGAATAAAGATCATTTAACACCTTCCCTAATAAATGTTTGAATCGCCCCCCCCCCCTTTTCCTATTTAAAAAAAAAACTGTGTAAATAAAAATAAACATATGTGGTATCTTCGCGTGCAGAAATGTCCGAATTATAAAAATGTCATTAATTTAACCGTACGGTCAATGGCGTATGCGCAAAAACATTTCCAAAGTCCAAAAAAGCATATTTTTGGTCACTTTTTATATCATGAAAAAATTAATAAAAAGCGATCAAAAGTCATATCATTACAAAAATGGTGCCGCTAAAAACTTCAGATCACGACGCAAAAAATTAGCCCTCATACCGTCCCACACACAGAAAAATAAAAGTTATAGGGGTCAGAAGATGACAATTTTAAACGTATAAATTTTCCTGCATGTAGTTATGATTTTTTCCAAAAGTACAATAAAAACAAACCTATATAAGTAGGGTATCCTTTTAACCGTATGGACCTACAGAATAAAGATAAGGTGTCATTTTTACCGAAAAATTTACTGCCCCCAAAAGTTACAAAATTGTGTTTTTTCTTCAATTTTGTCGCACAATGTAGATTTTTGGGTAAAATGACTGATGTCATTACAAAGTAGAATTGGTGGCACAAAAAATAAGTAATCATATGGATTTTTAGGTGCAAAATTGAAAGAGTTATGTTTTTTTTTATAGGTAAGGAGGAAAAAACGAAAGTGCAAAAAATGGAAAAACCCTGGGTCATGAAGGGGTTAAAGGAGTAGTCCAGTGGTGAACAACTTATCCTCTATCCTAAGGATAGGGGATAAGTTTGAGATCGCGGGGGGTCCGACCGCTGGGGCCCCCTGCCATCTCCTGTACGGAGCCCCGACAACCCTTGGGAAAGGGCGTGTCGATCTCCGCACAAGGCGGCGGCCGACACGCCCCCTCAATACAACTCTATGGCAGAGCCGAAGCGCTGCCTTCGGCAATCTCCGGCTCTGCCATAGAGATATATTGACGGGGCGTGTCGGCCGCCGCTTCGTGCAAAGGTCGACAACCGCTATCTGGCCAGAGAGCCTGGCCCCCGTACATAGCGATCGCAGGGGGCCCCAGCGATCGGACCCCTCGCGATCTCAAACTTATCCCCTATCCTTAGGATAGGGGATAAGTTGTTCACCACTGGACTACCCCTTTAAGTTAACTGCACCTGACCCCAGTCCCAGAGCTGGGCGGGTGCTGCTGCTCACAGCTCAGGAGCTGCTGGAGACCATCAGGGAGCTGCTCCGGGACTACTTCTCCAATCCTTGCAACTAGCGGGCATAAGTAACCCCAGCAGCAGTGGACAGCTGAGTAAGTGACCTGATGACAGGGGGCGGGGCTTGCAGGGGGCGACTGTCAGCTGGGCTGCGGATATTCCCAGTATGAAAGGAGATAGTGACAGACGGGTGGCGTGGGTCTCTCTCAATACAGTCTGCAATAGCTTGGTGGGGCCAGTATTAGTATATAGTGTGTACTACACACACTGCTATACACATCGGGGGTATGTGCAGAGCATTGCAGTGATCAAAACATGGACAACGTCCGACGCATTTTGCACCTAGGTCTAAAACGCGTCTGAGGTTCTGTTTTGATTCCTGTCCGAAGATTATTAATAAAGCAAACATTGGTTTTTACCTGCATTTCCCGAGTGCTGAACAACCTTCTTTCTTTTATTATTGAATCATTAACATTTTATTTTAATAGTTCAGACAGTTACCCATGCGGCAGTCTCTTTACCCTGGTTTCTGTACAGGATCATTCATAACCGGCATATGGGGGGGGAATAATCCAAAATTGCTGCGGTTTGGTCACATCACATGCTAGAAACTTCTAATATTGTACTTAATTTTTCAAGTGGAATCAGCTGAACCCCTTTTTTTGGCACTTTGATATTTTTTTCCTATCGATTAAATAATCGAAAACTAATCTATTAAAATAATTGTTAGCTGCAGCCCGTGTGTGTAGATCAGTGTTTCCCAACCAGGGTGCCTGCAGCTGTTGCAAAACTACAACTCCCAGCATGCTCGGACAGCCGAAGGCTGTCTGAGCATGCTGGGAAGTGTATTGTGCCGTGCGCTATTAACCCTTTAGATGCGGCATTCAATGTTCATTGCCATGTCTAAAATGAAAGTATAAGCTTCCCGGCAGCTGTCGGGCTGATCGGGACCATCGCGGTGAAATCGGGATGTCCCGGTCAGCTAGAACTCGATCAGAGGTCCCCTTACTTGCCTCAGTCGCGTCCAGGCTTGAGCAATTAACCGCCGATAACACTGATCTTTGCCGTGTCAATTAGGGGTGTATCTCGATACACGTATGAAGATACGATATATCGCGATATATCCAGATTCTGTGTCAAAAACAATGTCTTTTACACTTTAAATTTTTTTTTTTTTTTTATAAAAGCACTTTTAGGAGGAATCATTAAATTCCTCAGTCAGATGAATAGAGTTCTGTTGAACTCCATTGATCTGCAATCCATTGATAGAGCCTAGTCCAGCCAGGCTGGATGACAGGGCCACGGGACAGCAGGAAGCAGAGGTAAGCCCTCTGGCTACCTCCACAGTGGATTGCCCGCGATCGCGCTGCGGGGGACGATCTAGCCCACCATGGAGCATTCACAGATCCCTTTAGACGGCGCTGTCAGCTTTGACAGCGGCGATCTAAAGGGTTAATAGCCAGCCGCGGTGATAGCCGCATGCTGGCTATTAGCGGCGGCCTCCGGCTACTGAAAACAGCTAGGGGCTGCAGAGTATGGAGCGGGCACGAGTCCGGAGCCCGCTCAATACAGACTGCTTAGCGCTGCATTCTGGCAGTAGCCGGGGGACGCAGAGTATGGAGCGGGCACGAGCCGGGAGCCTGCTCCATACGCCCAGAGCGCTGCCACGCTTGTCGGGTCCGGCCCTGCATGCACGAGCCAAAAAAACTCACCTGCCCGGAACTGCATGTCCCCGGCGTCGTGAGATACAGATTCCACATACCTAAAAGGATCGATTCAAAAATATTTGGAATCAATTCAGTATCGCCAAATGAAAAATCGCAATAATCGAGTGAATTGATTTTTTTTCTTACACCCCTAGTGTCAATGCACAGCAAAGATCGGTGTATGAGATCGGTATGTGCAGTGTAATAGCCACTATGGTGGCTATAAGACTGCAAAAAAAAAGTTACTAAAGATCATTTAACACATTCCCTAATAAGTTTGAATCCCTTAAAACAGTGTAAATAAAAATTAAACGTGGTATCGCCGTGTGCGGAAATGTCCGAACTATAAAAATATATCGTTAATTAAACTGCAATGTCAATGTGTACGTGCAAAAAAAATTCCAAAGTCAAAATAGCGTATTTTTGGTCACTTTTTATATCATGAGAAAATGAATAAAAAGCGATCAAAAAGTCCGATCAGTATAAAAATGGTACCGATAAAAACTTCAGATCACTGTGCAAAAAAAGTCCCCATACTGGCCCTTAAACGGGGGGAAAAAAGTTATAGGGGTCAGAAACTGACAATTTTAAACGTATATATTTTCCTGCATGTAGTTATGATTTTTTTTTTTTAAGTAATACAAAATCAAACCTATATAAATAGGGTATCATTTTAATCGTATGGACCTACAGAATAAAGAGGAGATTTCATTTTTACCGAAAAATGTACTGTGTAGAAGCGGCAAAATGGCATTTTATTTTTCTTCAATTTTGTCGCACAATTACATTTTTTTTTTTATGCTTCGCCGTGGATATTTTGGTAAAATGACTGTCACTGCAAAGGAGAATTGGTGGGGCAAAAAATAAGCCATCATATGGAATTTTAGGTGCAAAATTGAAAGAATTTATGATTTTTAGAAGGTGATGAGGAAAAAAAATGAAAATGGGGGAACCCTGAGTCCTTAAGGGGGATAAAGAGGACAAGTTTAAAGTGTACGAGTCAGTTCCACCAAAAACTTTTTTTTTTTTTTTAATATAAATGTCACTCAGTACCTGATCCTGACATTGTACATACAATTTTTGTGTAGCTCCTTTTTAAAAAAAAATTTTTTAAATACTTTTTTAATTTAGCTCACTAGTCTGAATTCCTCTCAAAGGGAGGGGGTGTGGCCTCACTGTGCAGGTCTCCGCCCACTCCCTCAGTATGCTGTCTGCTCACATCTCCCCTAGCATTAGCAAAACTACAACTCCCAGCTTGTCCTCACTGACAGTAGCGGGACACAAGCTGACAGTGGGAGGATTTTTCCTCCAGCAGTGAGCCCTGCGCTCACAGCTGTCAATCAAGGAAGTGTGTCCATGACATAGGTGATGATGCATGGACACAGAAGGACAAGTATGTGTCCAAGCAGGTAGGTGGGGGGGGGGGGCAGTTGTTTGACTGGATTTTTCAGTATTTCATATTTGTGCTAAAATGAGTGATGTCGTTAATACAACTGGTGGTGCTTAAAAAAAAAAAAAAAAAAAAAAAAAAAAAAAAATATATATATATATATATATATATACACAATAAAATTATAAAAAAAACTGTATGTAACAGACATATTTTAGTTACATTTCTTTTTGTGTACTCTGCACATGCCTTTTCTACCTTTAATGCCATATCTTGAATAAAGCACATCATGCTATCTATAACTCATGATTTAACTATAATTTTTTTATCTAACATTCAGAATAATGCTTTAACATGATGTGGTAAACTTCTGTGTGGCAAATTCACACAGATAGATAGATAGATAGATAGATATATCTATCTATCTATCTCTATATCTATCAGTGTGAATTCGCCACATCTATTGTCTTAAAGGGGTACTCCGCCCCTAGACATCTTATCCCCTCTCCAAAGGGGATAAGATGTCAGATCGCCGGGGACCCACCTGTATCGGCTCCCGGAACCGCTGCAGGTCCTCAGGCTGAGTCCATCTCGACCACCGGGACGGAAGATCGTGACGCCCCCACCCATAGACTTGCATTGAGGGGCGGCGTTGTGACGTCAGGATCGTCCGTCCCGGTGGTCGAGATGGACTCAGCCTGAGGACCTCCAGCGGTTCCCAAAGCCTCTACAGGTGTGTGCTGTATGGTAGATCCAGGGGGTCCCCAGCAGCGGGACCTAGGGGATAAGATGTCTAGGGGCAGAGTACCCCTTTAACCCCTGCATATTTGTGAGATGTAACCTGTGTCTTCTGCTTGTGAGCTTAGATTAACTCTGGACTTGATAAAAGGAGGAATCCCGAAAGCTTTTCTGTATAAAATTCTGTTAGTCCAATAAAAAAAGGTATTACAAGATACTGCAACATTTTTTGATTTGAGAGATAATAAAAAAAAAAAATATATATATATAATATTTTTTTTTTTCTCATTTTTTTTTTTTGTAACTTTTTTTCTCCCCCTAAAAAGTGCTAACTTTTATTTATTTTTATTTTTTTCTCTTCTCGTTTCATATCAGTGTATCCTGTGGATTACTTTTGATTTGGATGACTATGGTGACCAGTGTTTGTTAATAAAATGTTTAACGAGGGCTTTTGGAGGAGTGTTTTATTAATCTATTTTCAACGTGTTAGCGTTTTTTAAATTTTATTTACTTGACAGGCTTAGTAATGGACTCCCTCTATAAGACAGCTTCCACTACTAAGCTGGGCTTAGTGTTAGCCACAAAAACAGCTAGCGCTATCCCCAATTATTACCCCAGTACCCACTGCCACAGTTGTGCCGGGAAGAGCCAGTACCAACAGGCCTAGTGTGTCAAAAATGGCGCGCCTAGGCGGCAACAGGCTGGTGTTATTTAGGCAGGGGAGGGCCAGTAACAATGGTCCTTGTTCACCCTGGTAACATCAGGCTGTTGCTGCTTGGTTTGTATTTGGCGGAGAATAAAAAATAGAGGGAACCTTTATTTTTTTTTTTATGCTTCATTTTTTAAAATATTTTATTTATGCAAAAAAATAAAATAAACGCATAGGGTTCTCCCTATTTTTATTTTCAGCCAAATACCAAGGAAAGCAGCAACAGCTTGAGGTTACCGGGGTGGGCGAGGACCATTGTTATTGGACCTCCCCAGCCTAAACAACGTCAGCCTGTTACTGCCTAGGCCCAGGAGTGCCATTTTTGATGCTCCGGGCCTGTTGGTGCCAGCTCTTCCTGGCACCCCTGTGGAGGTGGGTAATGAGGGTTAGCGCTAGTGTTTTTGTGGCTAACGCTAAGCCCCCGCTTAGTAATGGACTCAGTCTATAAGATAGCTTCCACTACTAAGCCTGTCAAGTAAATAAAATTAATAAATAAAGCACAACACTTTTTTTTTTAAATGTTTTATTCCAAAAGAACACTCCCCCACAAGCCCGTGTTAACCATTTTATTAACATTAAACTGAAAGAACAACGCTGATCATCGATGCAGTCCACCGAATCCAAAGTAGTCCACAGGATACATGGATTAGAAATGAGAAAAAAAAAAACAGTTCAATACATTTATTGTCACCTACCCTTGCATCTCCCATTCCGCACGACTACAACTCCCAGTAAGGACATGCTGGGAGTTGTAGTCATGTGGTGCGGGCAAGTGACAAGCTTATAACCTACCCCCCCCCCCCCCTCCCCTGCATGACTACAACTCCAGCATGCCCTTACAGTAATGGCATGCCGGGAGTTGTAGTTGTGCAGCAGAGGGCAGGTGACAAGCTTGTCACCCGCCCCTGACCCACAACTACAACTCCCAGCAAGTCCTTATTGTAAGGACACGCTGGGAGTTGTAGTTGTGCAAGCTGGCGGTAATGCGCTCTGCTCTCTGGCCTGCGGTGATCAGAAAATCACTGTAATTTCATATTTCCCGCCGAGTCCCGTGACACGGGACCCAGCGAGAAATTTGAAATGACAGTTAACTCTGTGGTCGGAGCCCAGGCTGACATAACACTGCAGCCGCCCGGGACTACTGCAGCCGGTCTGGGAGCCGTCCCTGCCATCTTTGTGTGTACCGCAGTGATGAGGGATGGCAGGCACGGCTCCTGTACATCTCCCCACCCGGCTGCGGGAGTCCCGGGCAGCTGCAGAGTGATGCCAGCATGGGCTTCTTTTTAACATAAAACGGAGCCGCAGAGTTTTAGTCCCTACTGTAAAATCAAATTTCCTACCGGGACCTGTGATTGGCTGCTCGGTCCTGGCCAATGACGGGACCCAGTGTGAAATGGGGAAATTATATTGGACTCCAAAAACTTCACGGCGCCACTCTGCAGCCTGATTAAATCCCCGCTACCCTCACTTAATGACCGGGGCACTGATTTACATCGCCCGCCCCCACCGCATATCTCTCGCCATCTACAAGACTACAACTCCCAGCATTCCTTCACTGTAAGTGCATGCTGGGAGTTGTAATCTTGCAATAGGTAGCAGACAGATGGGAGATGCGCGGGCGGGTGGGAGATAAGGTGGGGATGTAAATCTGTGTGATCCGTGATCAGGTAGTCAGAAAAGCAGAACCATACTGGAGCTGGTGTAGATTCCTGGAGCTTTTTAATCAGATGCGCCTAGATCTGCGACAGTCGCAGTTGATAAATCAGGTTGAAGTGAAAAGTAAAAAGTCTACGTGAGAAAGATGTCAAGATGAGCGATGGGATGCAAATAGCGGAGTTGCACCAAATATACCGGAAAATAATCTCTACAAACTTTTTGATAAATCGGGGCCAATGTGCTTCTTTCTAATCTTACCGATAGCACGGTCTGTGACTGACTCCCTTATCACAAGCAGGGATGTGGAATTCCTATCGCCCAGGACTAGCCGTTTTGGGCGCCGGGCAGGTGAATTTGTCCGGCCCTTAGCCCGGCTTCGGGCAAGCAGGGCCGGACCTGACAAGTGCGATGGCGATCTGCAGTCTGTATGGAGCGGGCTCCCGACTCCTGCCCGCTCAATACTCTGCAGCCTGTGTCCTCCGAAGCAGAGCAGGGGAGATGAGAAGCTGTGTATGTCTTCTCTCCCCTGCTCTGCAGACGTGCAGGGGGGGGGAGATGAGGGGGCGTGGCTTCTTGCTCCCCGTGCAGACCTGTGTCCTCTGCCTTCACTCCACCCAGCTGTAGCTTCGGAGAGCTGAGGGGAGGAGGCACGTCTGCACGGTGAGATGCATGCGGCGCTCACAGGGAAGTATGGAGCGGGCTCGGGACTCCTGCCCGCTCCATACTCTGCAGCCCCCGGCTGTTCTCAGTAGCCGGGGGCCGCCGCTAATAGCCAGCATGCGGCAATCGCCGCGGCTGGCTATTAACCCTTTAGATCGCCGCTGTCAAAGCGGACAGCGGCGTCTAAAGGGACATGTCAATGCTCCCTGGTGGGGTGGATCGCCCCCGCAGCGCGATCGAGGGGGAAATCCACTATGGAGGTAGCCGGAGGACTTACCTCTGCTTCCTCCTGTCCTGCTCTGTCATTGATAGATCCTGGCTGGACCAGGCTCTATCAATGGATCACAGAGCACACAGATTAATAGAGTTCAATAGAACTCTATTCATCTGTCTGAGGAATCTAAAGTGTGAAAGAAAAAAAAAAAAGTTTTGATAAAAGTTTGAAAGACAAACATTAACCCAGTGGTCTTCAAACTGTGCCCCTCCAGATGTTACAAAACTACAATTCCCAGCATGCCAGGACAGCCGTTGGCTGTCCGGGCATGCTGGGAGTTGTAGTTTTGCAACATCTGAAGGGCCACAGTTTGAAGACCGCTGCATTAACCCCTTCCATGTTAAAAGTTCAAATCACCCCCTTTTCCTATATAAAACATGTAAACATATTTGGTATCGCTTTGTGCGTAATTGTACAACCTATTAAAATATAACATTATGTATCCCGTACAGTAAATGTAAAAAAAATACCAAACCACAGATTTGCAATTTTTATAATATCCCAGAAGAAAAAAAAAAAGTTAAAAGCGATTAAAAAGTCAGATCAATACCAAAATGGTACCGATACAAATAACAGATTATGGCGCAAAAAATGAGCCCTCATACAGCCTGGTATGCAGGAAAAAAAATAAAGCTACAGGGGTTAAAAAATGGCAATTAAAAACATTTGAAAAAGTTCAGAATTAGTAAAACATGACGTAAACGATACAAATCTGGTATCGCTGTAATCAGGCGCCTAAAGTATAAAACTAACATGTTACCTCAACCACAAGGTAAATGGCGCCGAAAAGAAAAACACCAAATCTGTAAAATTATCTTTTACTATTTCAATTTCACTTCCCTTAAAATATTTATATATATATATATATATATATATATATATATATATAATATAACATTTTTTTTTTTTTTTTCGTTCAGAGAATGTTATTGAAAAAGTAAAAGGTATCATTATAGTAGGTAGTTATGGCTATTATAGGGCGAGGAGGAAAAAATTTGAGCATAAAAGCGAAAATTGGCCGGGACAAGTGGATCGTCATGAAGGACAAGTAGATTTTGCTCCATTTTAGTCCCATGGACAAGTAGTTTTTTTATAAAATTTCCACACCCCTGACAAGGATTCACTGTGAATGACTGCAGTTTCAGAGAAATCATTCCAAGTCCAGTCCAAAATTCAGCCAGGACCCAATTTGTGTAAAGTGCGAATTCCATCAATCACCACCAAACCTTTCCAAGCCAGTTACAACTAGAATTTATCTGAAACTGCACAGCCATTCAGAATGTATCTCATGTTCTTGTAATAGGTTCTGACACCTAAAGGGGTACTCTGGTGGTAAGGTTTGATTTTATGGATGCACAGTCTATCCCTTCATAAAAACAAGCAAATCATTTACTTTTCCCCAAGGCATCTGGTATCGCTGCTGCATCACAGTGCAGCTTAGAGAATCGCTCGCCCTGATATATTAAAGTCGAATGGGGGGGGGGGTTATCTTGTACAGAACTATCACAAATTGTCCCTTTCCATGTAAATAACTATAAAATGTTCAAGCCCTTGACCATTGTTTGTTTCAGAAGGAAGAATGAAAGAAAGGTGGCCTATAGGATGCTGAAGTGCTGCAAGTGGCTGTATGATGGAGGGGAATGAGAAGGTGAACCTTTGTAGCAAGTCTGTTGGTTGGCTTCAGAGACAAGATAAGGATGCTGAGCCCTGGTTATGGAAACTCTCAAATTGCTTCTCGGCTGTTGATCAGGCATTACCTGCTGCTGGAGAGACTCCGGTAAGATAATGTCCCTGCTAGATACATACTCCTTTAGCTAGGTGAAGCAGTATATTTTCCTATTAATGTGTTACTAGTGGATGGAAGATGGGATTATTTTTCAGGTACTTCTGTCTAGTAATCCTAGCATGTTTCCATTAGATCGCTTTACTTTTATCACAATTCTTATCGTGTGTGTGTGTGTGTATGTATGTATGTGTGTGTGTATATATATATATATATATATATATATATATATATATATATATATATATATATATATATATATATATATAAATTTTTTATTATAATATATATTTTGAAATGTATTGTTGTAAGCACCTTTTTTGAAGCTTTGTCATTTGGTTGCTTGCTATTTGTCTCTTGCAGTAATCTCTTCTTTACTTACAGAATGACAACATGGCGTCCCCTAGACCTACTGTGGATTTGAAAGATATACCACCTCCCCCACCCCCACTCCAACCTCGCACAGCTAGCTTTCCACTCTCCAAAATCCAACCTCCTCCCATAAAGCCAATCCATCTTCAGATTGGATCCAAAGTAAGCTGTTGTGCACTTTGTTCTAATAGCACCTCTTGCACATCTGATATTCGTTTCAATGGGAGTGGTTTTATTCATACTAAACCTATTCTGGACAACAATGTCACTGGCACAATTACCTGTCAGGTAGCCCCAGGTCTACCTTTACCTCCTGAAAGTCCATACAAAAATGTGGCTGCATCAGGGCCGTGCAGCAGCCACACACCCAACTGCTCGAATGTGTGTTTGGAAAAACGTCTGTCTCCCTGCCACCTTCACCACCCTCATGCCGTTCCTTGCTGTACGAATGTGCGTTTAAACCAGTTTCACGGTGACCTTCACAAATTTCAGCTTCCATCTTTTGGGACTTCTCCTGGATACTATCCTTACACAGACTTCTCTAATGGGCCTACACTACGTCTAAAAGAACATCTTGCACAGTCTGAAATGTTATCACGTCTTTGCACAAGTTCTCTTCATTTGAACACAGCACCTTCTGTATTTCTCAAAGGCTCTTCCTTTTGCGATGTCTGCTTGGAAAAGGTTAGTTTATGTAAAAAAAAAAATTTATATAATTTTTTTTTTCATACAGCTGCCACTGATATAATGGTCTGATCCTGTTAATTGGTCAGCAGTGCTTTGCAGTAGTTTGCAGTTTTTATTTATACTAAAAAGGAGTTAATAGAAACACAAAGAAAAGGATGGAAGATTGCACTGTACAGCATTTAGCATTAAAGGGATATGTTAATCCCAAAATGAATTTTTTTTTTTGCATGGGCTGCATAAAGTAGATGGGGCTGACTCCAGTTCCCTAGCTGCACACAGGTCCTCTTTAAAAAGTTCTGTATGTATGGGTAGTGCCGGTGACACTGACGGATCTTTCAAAAGGAAGAATGGGCTGTCCTTTGCAGTGATGGCATTGTTAATCTGCTAGTACCCATTTGATTGTAGCCCTTGCTATGTCCCTAAGGGTAATTACACACCTGGCGATCTTGCTGTGGATTTTAAAGGGTAATTTGTTTTTTAATGTAAAAAAAGAAATATTTTGAGTATTCCAACCTTATAAAGTGAAGGCATGTTGAAAGGATAAGAAATCACTTGCTTTAATGTAAACTTCAGGGATGTGGAAATCCTATCGCCCAGGACAAGAAGCGCCGGGCAGGTAAACTTTTCATGCGTTTAGCCCAACGTTGGGAAGGCAGGGCCCGTGTGAGGTGCAGAACGGATGCAGTTCGCACCTCACACCAGAACTCTAATTTTGAGATGCCAGCGCTCAGGGTGTATGGAGCGGGCTCTTGACTTGTGCCCGCTCCATACCCAGAGGCCCCAGCTGATTGCTGTACTCTGGGGGCTGCCTCTAATAGTTGGCATGCGACGATCGCCTCGGGCGACTATTAAGCCTTTAGATCACCGCTGTCAGCTTTGACAGCAGCCATCTAAAGGGGTCTTAAAACCATCCCCCGCAGTGCAATCATGGGGGGGCAATCCACTATAGAGGTGGATCTGTATTTGGTTGAGCCTGCCTGGAGCAGGCTCAATGAAATGAGCAAAGATCACACAGATCAATGGAGTTCTATAGAACTTCATTAATCTGTATGAGGAATCTATTTATTCCTTCTCAGTGTTCCCTAAGGGACGACTAAGAGTGTAAAGGTGTCGAGCGGTGAGAACACTGATCAATGCCTGGCTATTGCCGGGCAGTGATCTGTGTAGAAGATCAGTGTGTGCAGTGTTATAGCCCCCTATTTGGAGCTATAACATTGCACAAAAAGTGAAAATAAAGTGTTAATAAAGATCATTTAACCCCTTCCGTCAGAATCGCCCCCCTTTTCCCAATAAAAAAAACAAAAAAACCTTGTATCGCCTTGTGCGTAAATGTCTATGGCTTACACGTAAAAAAATACCAAAGTCCAAAATTGCTTATTTTAAGTCACTTTTTATAACATTAACCCCTTAAGGACCAAGCCCATTTTGGCCTTAAGGACCAGGCCAATTTTATTTTTGCATTTTCGTTTTTTCCTCCTCGCCTTCTAAAAATCATAACTCTTATACTTCCATCCACAGACCCATATGAGGGCTTGTTTTTTGCGTCACCAATTGTACTTTGTAATGACATCACTTATTTTACCATAAAATGTACGGTGCAACCAAACAAATATTTATGTGGGAAAATTGAAAAGAAAACCGCAATTTAGCAAATTTTGGAAGGTTTTGTTTTCACGCTGTACACTTTCCGGTAAAAATGACATGTTTTCTTCTGTGGGTCAATACTAGAGATGAGCGAACTTACAGTAAATTTGATTCATCATGAACTTCTCGGCTCGGCAGTTGATGACTTTTCCTGCATAAATTAGTTCAGCTTTCAGGGGCTCCGGTGGGCTGGAAAAGGTGGATACAGTCCTAGGAGACTCTTTCCTAGGACTGTATCCACCTTTTCCAGCCCATCGGAGCACCTGAAAGCTGAACTAATTTATGCAGGATAAGTCATCAACTGCCGAGCCGAGAAGTTCGTGACAAATCGAATTTACTGTAAGTTCGCTCACCTCTAGTCAATACGATTAAAATGATACCCATGATTATATTCTTTTCTATAATTGTACCGCTTAAAAAAAATCTCAAACCATTTTAACAAAATTAGTATGTTTGAAATTGCCCTATTTTGACCACCTATAACTTTCTCATTTTTCTGTATATGGGGCGATATGAGGGCTCATTTTTTGCGCCATGATCTGTAGTTTTTATGAGTACCACGTTTGCTTAGGTTTTACTTTTTATTCATTTTGTTTGTTTTTTAAATAAAATTTGACATAAAGCAGCAATTTTGGACTTTTAAAAAAATTTTTACGCAGTTCACCGTATGGGATAATTAACAATATATTTTAATAGTTCATATTTTTACACACGCGGCAATACCAAATATGTGTATTTTAATGCTTTTTGGGGGGGGGGGAGTAAAATGGGGGGGAAAACTGACATTTAATTTTTATTGAGGGAGGGGATTTTTCAAATATTTTTATTTTTTTTTACTTTTTATGTCCCCATAGGGGACTATTCATTGCAATCAGTTGATTGCTAATACTGTGCAGTGCTATGTATAGGACACAGCACTGCTCAGTATTATCGGTGATCTTCTGCTCTGGTCTGCTCGATCTCAGACCAGAGCAGAAGACCACGGGAGATGGCTGGAGCAAGGTGAGGGGACCTCCGGCCGCCATGCTGGATGATCGGCTCCCCGCGGCAGCGCTGCGGACGATCCGATCGTCCATTCAAACTACCCCAGATCCCGTGATCTGTATTGATCACGGCATCAGAGGGGTTATTGGCGGACATCCGCACAATCGCGGATGTCCGCCATTACCGGCGGGTCCCTGGCTGCTGCTATCAGCCGGGACCTGCCGGGCATGACGCGTCACCATTACGTACATTTACGTCCATTGTCATTAAGGGGTTAAAAAATGAATAAAAAGCAATCAAAAAGTCCAATCAAAACAAAAATGATACTGATAAAAATCAAAATGTCCGATCAATACTAAATGGTACCGATACAAACAGCAGATTACAGCGCAAAAATGAACCCTCATACAGCTCTGTATACGGAAAACTAAAAATGTTATAGGGGTCAGAAAATGGTAATAAAAAATTTTTTTTTTTTTTTAGCCTCTTCAGGACATAGGGCGTATGGATACGCCCTGCATTCCGAGTCCTTAAGGACCGAGGGCGTATCCATACACCCGTGGGAATTCCGGTCCCCACCGCTAGCCGGTTGGGGACCGGATGCCTGCTGAAATTGTTCAGCAGGCATCCCGGCATATCGCCCAGGGGGGGTCATTGTGCCCCCCCCATGTCGGCGATGGCCGCAGATCGCTGGACAATTCAGTCCAGCGATCTGCAGCGATTCCGGGTCAATCGGGTCTCCGGTGACCCGGAATTACTGGCTGATCGGGGCCGTCAGAGAACAGCCAGAGCCTGCAGGAGTGAGGTGACACTGGTGCCACCCCACGATCGCCCTGATTCGTCGGCCGGATTATCGGCCGACCAATCAGGGCGCCTGCTGCGGGTGTCACTCCCGCAACCCGCTCCGCCCCTCTTCCGGAGGACGTGAGCGGGTGCGGGACATGCACCCCGGGTGCTGGAGACCCCGATCCCCGGCATTAAAGTTGGGATCGGGGCCCCAGGAGCAGCGGCGACGACGAGGGACTGACCTGCGTGGCGAAGGATCGTTGGAGGTGAGTGACAGCCTCCTGCTGTTGCTTAGCAACAGCTCCCAGCATGCAAAAAGGGCATGCTGGGAGCTGTAGTTATGCAACAGCAGGAGGCAGACCACCACAACTCCCAGCATTCCCTTATGGGCATGCTGGGACTTATGGTTTTGCAACAGCTGGAGGCACATTTTTTCTATGGAAAAGTGTACCTTCAGCTGTTGTATAACTACAACTCCCAGCTTGCACAAACAGCTAAAGTGCATGCTGGGAGTTGTAGTGATGCATCTGCTGGTTGTATAACTACAACTCCCCAGCATGCCCGTTGGCTGTCGGTGACTGCTGAGAGTTGTAGTTTTGCAACAGCTGGAGGCACACTGGTTTTGAAACACTGAGTAAGGTCACAAACTCAGTGATACATAACCAGTGTGCCTACAGCTGTTGCAAAACAAACTCTCAGCATGTACAGTCTGTCAGCGCATGCTGGGAGTTGTAGTTTTGCAACAGCTGGATGTTTTGGGAAAACAAGCATTTTAGGTAAAAAAAAAATTTTTTTTTTTACATATGCAAAAGTCGTGAAACACCTGTGGGGTATAAAGGTTCACATTACCCCTTTTTACGTTCCCCGAGGGGTCTAGTTTCCAAAATGGTATGCCATGTGGTTTTTTTTTTTTTTTTTTGCTGTCCTGGCACCATAGGGGCTTCCTAAATGCGGCATGCCCCCAGAGCAAAATTTGCTTTCAAAAAGCCAAATATGACTACTCCTCTTCTGAGACCTGTAGTGTGCCAGCAGAGCACTTTTCACCTCCATATGGGGTGTTTTCTGAATCGGGAGAAATTGGGCTTCAAATTTTTTTTAGGGTATTTTCTGCTATTACCCTCTTTAAAATGTAACATTTTTGGGAAAACAAGCATTATAGGTAAAAATTATTATATATTTTTTTTTACATTTGCAAAAGTCGTGAAACACCTGTGGGGTATAAAGGCTCACTTTATCCCATGTTACATTCCCCGAGGGGTCTAGTTTCCAAAATGGTATGCCATGTGGGGGGTTTTAGCTGTTCTGGCACCATAAGGGCTTCCTTAAATGCAACATGCCCCCCAAGAACCATTTCAGAAAAACGTACTCTCCAAAATCCCCTTGTCGCTCCTTCCCTTCTGAGCCCTCTACTGCGCCCGTCGAACACTTTACATAGACATATGAGGTATGTGCTTACTCGAGAGAAATTGGGCTACAAATACAAGTAAAAATTTTCTCCTTTTACCCCTTGTAAAATTTCCAAAATTAGGTCTACAAGAAAATGCGAGTGTAAAAAATGAAGATTGTGAATTTTCTCCTTCACTTTGCTGCTATTCGTGTGAAACACCTAAAGGGTTAAAATGCTGACTGAATGTCATTTTGAATACTTTGGGGGGTGCAGTTTTTATAATGGGGTCATTTGTGGGGTATTTCTAATATGAAGACCCTTCAAATCCACTTCAAACCTGAACTGGTCCCTGAAAAATAGTGAGTTTGAAAATTTTGTGAAAAATCGGAAAATTGCTGCTGAACGTTGAAGCCCTCTGGTGTCTTCCAAAAGTAAAAACACATCAATTTTATGATGCAAACATAAAGTAGACATATTGTATATATTGTATATGTGAAACAAAAAAAAATGTATTCGTAATATCCATTTTCCTTACAAGCAGAAAGCTTCAAAGTTAGAAAAATGCAAAATTTTCTAATTTTTCATCAAATTTACGGATCTTTCACCAAGAAAGGATACAAGTATCGTCAAAAATTTACCACTATGTTAAAGTAGAATATGTCACGAAAAAACAGTGTCTGAATCAGAATAACTAAAAGCATTCCAGAGTTATTAATGTTTAAAGTGACAGTGGTCAGATGTGCAAAAAAAACGCTCCGGTCCTGAAGGCCAAAATGGGCTTGGTCCTGAAGGGGTTAATTAGTAACACATGATGAAAATGAAAACAAATTTGGTATTACATTAGGTCAGCCTGATTACAGCATCACAGTAATATGTTTGACCACAAGGTGGCGTAAAAAACACTAATTTGCTAAACTTTTTTATTTTTTCACTTTTTAAATTATTTTTTTCTGAACATATCTAAGGGAAAAATGAAAGATGTCATTGCAAATTCCAATTGGTACTCCAAAAAACAAGCCCCATATGGGTCTGTAGAGGGGAAAAATAAAGTTATGGTGGTTATTGGATGAGAAAGAAAAAGCGAAAGTGCAAAAAAATTAATGAAACCTTATTTACATGATATATTGGTTACAATTTATTTTGTGTACCAGGACAAGTGGATAGTAATGAGGGACAAGTAGATTGTGCTCCATTTTAGTCCCTTGGACAAGTAGTCCCCTACACCACTGAACTTATCCCTTTCATGCTCCATACACCCTGAGTCACCAGGGCAGTCCCCAGTTGCTTCACATCTTGGATTTGTGGTTCAGGTAACAAAAGTCATGACCGGTTCAGCTTTTAAACAGTTTTTCTTTCTCAAAGTGATTGCATACTTCAGGAAGATCACGTCACACTAGTCTTGTTAAAAAAAAAAAAAAAAAATAATAATAATAATTTTTGGTTGACTAAAATTATGGCGAAGGTGCAGTAGACATCACTTATCTAGATTTTAGTAAGGGTTTTGATACTGTCCTACATAGAAGACATCAATTAACTACAGTTTTTGAGCATGGACTCCCATATTGTTGAATGAATTAGGCAGTGACTGAGTGACAGACAGCAGAGTGTTGTAGTCAATGGAGAATATTTTCGAATTTTCATCAGTTCTATTTGTTGAATACTCCACAGAAAACTTTTACATTGAGATCTAGTTAGTATAGTGAGGAAGCTAGGTAACATAGTATAGTTGTAGCAGAGCTATTAATAAGGAAGAAAAGTGCGGGCAGCTGCAGCACCTTGGTGGAGGGAGACTTGTAAACTTCTGGGCTGTACAGGATGAGTAACATAAAATGTGGCGGGCAGCTTGTTGGTCACCATCTCTGAGGGACTCCCGAGTCCTTACATCTGTATTGGTATGGCTAGTCACTCAACATTGTTTTTTTTTCTTTTTAAGTCGAGAAACGTGCTCTCGAATCACCCAAAGTGCAAGAAAAAGTGCAAACGTGTTACACTAAAAAAAGTGCACAAAGAATGTGGTCTATCGCAAGCCCTTCTCCGATAGGAGAGAGGCCCCCCAACAAACCTTACCCTTCGCCTCCGGACCAAAAGGTACCTGCGAGGTTCCAGGTTCGATGTCCCTTTTCGCCGAAGCTACTAGGGGACCACAAATGCTCTCGGCATCCCCCTTGGCATTAGCCAAGGTATCTGCCTGCAGAGCCGATAACGGTAGGTACCCTGCCAAAGCAGGAGTACCCGGGGTGTTTGCAGGGAGGTGCGGAACCTAATGGCCACACACACCTCCCCTAGACCGCCAGGAGGGACACCCAGAAGGGCTACCGCATCCTGACAAATCCTGTGGACACACAACACGCAAAAAGTGACAGTGAGACAAAAAGAAATAAGTGAATGTGGGCAGATATACTCCCCGGACATCCGGCCGGGCACGCAACATTGTGTGAATGAAGCCCTTGCACTGTGATTGCTCTTCTGTATGAAAGTACTAGCTGAATACCCGGCATTGCCAAGTTTTTCCTTCCTAATCCTTGTTAGGGAGGAAAATAAACAAAGGAGGAAGCTTTTGACTTCATATCCCGTTCTCATATATTGTTGTGGGATCCCGGTCCTCGGTATGTGTACCAGGTATTGAAATATCTCCAGCCGTATGGAAGTTATGTGGGAACATACATTTCCCATTGATTTGCATGGTACTTTAAACATAAACCCGGCCCCTGACAAATGGGGGTGAGTAAGGGTTAAATCACCTATCCTATGTTTGTTGTTGACATAAGTAACGTGTGCCACGTTTCATGTTAATATCTTTAGCCTTTTGGATGTGATGCTGGAACATACACACACACACACACACACATACTGTACATACAAACACACAGACACACACACAGTTTTATATAATATATAGATGTGCTTAGTTTTTTATTTTTTATTTAAATATTGCAGCAGTGTGTTTATCCACTTGCACTGCAAGAAATAATAAGTTAATGTGACACACAGCGCTTGCATTGTTTTAAGTATTACTTTAACATTTCTTTTCACTAATGGGTTTACAAAACGCAAAGTTTAAGGGTGGAGAATGGAATGAATGGTTTGTGTGACCTTGGGCACTATGCTCATGGTCTGCTGGTGTTTATATATAGATTGACACTTAACTCGCTCTAGGAGAATTTAAAGTGTACCTGTCAGATCTTACAAATTTATTTTAAATATCCCTCAGTACCTAATCCTGACCATGTACCTCTAATTTTGTGTCTAGCACCTTTTTTATTTCCCTCAGTATGCTGTTTGCTCACATCTCCCCTAGCATTAGCAAAACTCCAACTCCCAGCTTGTCCTCACTGACAGTAGCGGGACACAGGTTGACAGTGGGCGGATGTCTCATCCAGCTGTGAGCCCTGCACATATCAACATTATTAGAACATATCAACATTATTAGAACATATCAAAATTTTTTGTATCTGACAATGCCTATTTAACCCCTTAAGGACCAAGGACGTACCGGTACGTCCTTGGTCCTGCTCTTCTGATATAACGCAGGGTTACACAGTAACCCCGCGTCATATCATGGCGGGCCCGGCGTCATAGTGAAGCCGGGACCCGCCTCTAATAGCGCGCAGCGCCGATCGCTGAGCCGCGCGGCTGAAAGTGAAAGTTCCCGGCTAGCTCAGTCGGGCTGTTCGGGATAGCCGCGGCTAATCGCGGCATCCCGAACAGCTGACAGGATTGCGGGAGGGCCCCTTCCTGCCTCCTCGCTGTCCGATCGCCGAATGACTGCTCAGTGTCTGAGATCCAGGCCTGAGCAGTCATGCGGCAGAATCGTTGATCACTGGTTTCTTATGAGAAACCAGTGATCAACATAGAAGATCAGTGTGTGCAGTGTTATAGGTCCCTATGGGACCTATAACACTGAAAAAAAAAAGTGAATAAATATCATTTAACTCCTCCCCTATTAAAAGTTTGAATCACCCCCCTTTTCCAATAAAAAAAAAAACCAGTGTAAATAAAAATAAACATATGTGGTATCACCGCGTGCGGAAATGTCCGAATTATAAAAATATATCATTAATTAAACCGCTCGGTCAATGGCGTGCGCGCAAAAAAATTCCAAAGTCCAAAATAGTGCATTTTTGGTCACTTTTTATATAATTTAAAAATGAATAAAAAGTGATCAATAAGTCCTATCAATGCAAAAATGGTACCGTTAAAAACTTCAGATCACGGCGCAAAAAATGAGCCCTCATACCGCCCCATACACGGAAAAATAAAAAAAGTTATAGGGGTCAGAAGATGACAATTTTAAACGTATTAATTTTCCTGCATGTAGTTATGATTTTTTCCAGAAGTCCGACAAAATCAAACCTATATAAGTAGGGTATCATTTTAATTGTATGGACATACAGAATACATATCAGGTGTCATTTTTACCGAAAAATGTACTACGTAGAAACGGAAGCCCCCAAAAGTTACAAAACAGCGTTTTTTTTCCAATTTTGTCGCACAATGATTTTTTTTCCCGCTTCACCATAGATTTTTGGGCAAAATGACTGACGTCATTACAAAGTAGAATTGGTGGCGCAAAAAATAAGCCATCATATGGATTTTTAGGTGTAAATTTGAAAGTTATGATTTTTTAAAGGCAAGGAGCAAAAAACGAAAATGCAAAAACGGAAAAACCTCCGGTCCTTAAGGGGTTAAGGTTCTGTACAGAGAGGAGGCACAGATGATTGGCAGCGTGGCCATGGACGCTTCTGCCGCTAAGCTTTCGAGAGTGAGGTGGGGACTTAAAAAAAATGAATTGCCCTCCCGCTGTGCTTTAAGTAATGCCCCCATCTTGATTGCAAAGCAGTGAGCACTGTTGCCCAGACTATACCAGGCTAAAACTGGATGTTAAAGACCTAGATTGGGGGTGGGGGGAGGGAAACAGCACAGCAGTGATCACTAGCACTGCCATGGTTGGCTGTATGCTTTAAAGTTAGGCAGAGAATGTAATAGAGCAGCAGGGAATGCTAAGAGGGAGGGGGAGAAAGGGAGACTATTTATAATTTTAATGTGTGTGTGTGTATGTAATATATTATAGTCTTTACTTTTTAATTAATTAAAAAATATTATACAGAACTCATACCGTATATACTCGAGTATTAGCCGACCCGAATATAAGCAGAGGCCCCTACTTTCACCCCCAAAACCTGGGAAAACTTATTGACTAGAGTATAAGCCTAGGAGGGGAAATAAATCATATCCACCCCCCCCTTCATCATATAGGCCCCCCTCATTGTCTACTCACTTCCCCAGTTCTCTCGGTACTGTTGCTTAGTAGCTGCAGGGACCGTCCGCATTCTGGTGGGGAGGGTGAGCCTGTCTGGGTCGTCCATATTCACCGGGAGGTCCCAGACTAGTGACGCTGCATTGACGCCGCCGCGCTGGGACGCCCCTGACGTCACGGACGTCTGCTGCGCACGGACGTTCCTGTGCGGCGGCGTCAATGCAGTGTCATTAATCGGATGGTCCCTGCAGAGAAGATGGATGGCCCGGCAAACCCCCCGGCCCTCCCCCACGGTAGTATTATTTTTTTTCACTCGAGTATAAGCCGAGGGGGGCATTTTCATCACGAAAAATTGTGCTGAAAGTGTGTGTGTGTGTGTGTGTGTGTGTGTGTGTGTGTATGTATGTATAGATGTATGTGTGTATGTATATGTATTGCCTATAATTTCCACCTGTTGTCTGTTCCATTTGCAATCAGTGTTGCTTCCTGAGTGGACAGTGTGATTTCACAGAAGTGTGATTGATTTGGAGTTACATTGTGTTTAAGTGTTCCCTTTATTTTTTTTAATATTATATAATAATATTAAAAAAAATAAAGGGAACACTTAAACACAATGTAACTCCAAATCAATCACACTTCTGTGAAATCACACTGTCCACTCAGGAAGCAACACTGATTGCAAATGGAACAGACAACAGGTGGAAATTATAGGCAATTAGAAAGACGCCCCCCAATAAAGGAGTGGTTCTGCAGGTGGTGACCACAGACCGCTTCTTCGTACCTATGCTTTCTGGCTGTTTTGGTCACTTTTGAATGCTGGCGATGCTTTCACTCTAGTGGTAGCCTGGGATGGAGTCTACAACCCACACAAGTGGCTCAGGTAGTGCAGGTAGAGCCCTGCAAAATGACCTCCAGCAGGCCACAAATGTGCATGTGTCCACTCAAACGGTCAGAAAAAAAGACTTAATGAGGGTGGTATGAGTGCCAGACGTCCACAGTTGGGGCTTGTGCTTACAGCCCAACACAGTGCAGGATTTTGGCATTTGCACAAGAACACCAAGATGGGCAAATTCGCCACTGGCACCCTGCGCTCTTCACAGATGAAAGCAGGTTCACACTGAGCACATGTTACAGTCTGTAGATGCCGTGGAGAACGTTCTGCTGCCAATAACATCCTCCAGCATGACCGGTTTGGCAATGGGTCAGTAATGGGTGTGGAGTGGCATTTCTTTGGGGGGGGCCGCACAGCCCTACATGTGCTTGCCAGAGGTATCCTGACTGCCATTAGGTACCGAGATGAGATCCTCAGACCCCTTGTGAGACCATATGCTGGTACAGTTGGCCCTGGGTTCCTCCTAATGCAAGACAATACTAGACCTCATGTGGCTGGAGTGTGTCAGCAGTTCCTGCAAGAGGAAGGCATTGATGCTATGGACTGGCCCGCCCGTTCCCCAGACCTGAATCTGATTGAGCACATCTGGGACATCATGTCTCTCTCCATCCACCTGTCCAGGAGTTTGCGGATGCTATAGCCCAGGTCTGGGAGGACATCTCTCAGGAGACCATCCGCCACCTCATCAGGAGCATGCCCAGGCGTTGTAGGGAGGTCATACGGGCACGTGGAGGCCACACACACTACTGAGCCTCATTTTGACTTGTTTTAAGGACATTACATCAAAGTTGGATCAGCCTGTAGTGTGGTTTTCCACTTTGATTTTGAGTGTGACTCCATATCCAGACCTACATGGGTTGATAAATTTTATTTCCATCGATTAATTTTTGTGTGATTTTGTTGTCAGCACATTCAACTATGTAAAGACGAAAGTATTTCATACGATTAGTTCATTCATTCAGGATGTGTTTATCTTTGCTCGAGATGAGCGACGTTACAGTACTTCGATTCTGGCGGCTCGGTGGTTGCTGACTTTTTAAGCCTGCATAAATTAGTTCAGCTTCCAGGTGCTTCGGCTGGCTGTGAAAGGTGGATACAGTCCTGGGAGACTTCACTTCACAATGTGGATTTGAGCTTCTTATCACACTATCAAAACTTCTTATGACCTGTGTTATAATGGATTCTCTTTTGCATCTGACTTTGTCCTGCTTAATTACAGTCTCTCCCCTGCTCCCCCTCCCACCCTCCCTTTTCTCATCCTTATCTATTTATTCTGTCACTACAGCAGGACAATTTATGGCCTATCTTTAATTCTCCATCTATTGTCTTAACCCCTGCATATTTGTGAGATGTAACCTGTGTCTTCTACTTGTGAGCTTAGATTTGCTTTGGACTTGATAAAGGGAGGAATCCCAAAAGCTTGTCACTTCAAATTTGTTAGTCCATTAAAAAATGTATTACAAGATATTGCAAAATGTTTGGATCTGCAACACTGGACTAATACGGCTACTCAAATTTAAATATATAATTTTATATATGTGATCGCCATAAATGTTGGCACCCGGAAATTTTCCAAGAAAATGAAGTTTTTCTCACAGAAAAGTATTGCAGTAACATATGTTTTGCTATACACATGTTTATTCTCTTTTGTGTGTATTGGAAATAAACCTAAAAAAGAGGGGGGGGGGGGTGGAGTAAACTGGACATGATGCCACACCAAACTCCAAAAATTGGCTGGACAAAATTGCCACGCTTAACTTACTATTTGGTTGCACACCCTTTGGAAAAAATTACTGAAATCAGTCTCTTCCTATAACCATCAATAAGCTTCTTACACCTCTCAGCAGGAATGTTGGACCACTCTTCCTTTGCACACTGCGCCAGGTCTCTCTTATTGGAAGGGCGCCTTTTCCCAACAGCAATTTTAAGATCTCTCCACAGGTGTTCAATGGGATTTAGATCTGGACTCATTGCTGGCCACTTCAGAACTCTCTAGTGCTTTGTTGCCATCCATTTCTGGGTGCTTTTTGACAAACGTTTGGGGTCATTGTCCTGCTGGAAGACCAAAGATCTCAAACGCAAACCAAGCTTTTTGACACTGGGCTGTACAGTGCCAAAATCCATTGGTAATGCTCAGATTTCATGATGCCTTGCACTCATTCAAGGCACCCAGTGCCAGAGGCAGCAAAACAACCCCAAAACATAATTGAACCTCGGTAAACAGTAGAATGATGTGCTTTACCAAAAAGCTCTATCTTGGTCGCATCTGTCTCCATGACTTTCCCTAAAAGATTTTGGCTTACTCAAGTTTGGCAAAATGTAGTCTTGGCAAATGTAGCTTCATAGGGAAGCCGGGACCTGCCGCTAATGCCGCGTGCTATTAACCCTGTAGGCTTGAGCCGCGTGGCTAAAAACAAAACTAAAAGTGCCCGGCTAGCTCAGGCAGCTGTTCGGGATCGCTGCGGCATCCCGAACAGCTGTAGTACAGGAGGAGGTCTTCTTCTTACCTTCTCCTGCGCTGTCCAATCGCCGAATGAATGCTTCAAGCCTGAGATCCAGGCTTGAGCAATCAATCACCGAAAACACTGATCCATTCCTAGGGAGATGCATCAATCAGTGTTAAAGATCAGTTAAATGGGTACTCTCATTTTAATAATTTTTTTTTTTTTTAAAGATTTTGCTAAATAAAAAATGTTTCTAATATATTTTTTATAAAAAAAAATGTTTCACTTTGCAAACCTGGCCACTAGGTGTCACCCTAAGTGGCTCAGGTTGAGTTTTCATTGCTGAATTTCAGCACGCACGGACCAACGCTGGCCGGGCAGCGTGCCCCAGCGTGGTCTGGAATGCGCGCTCACAGCTCTCTCTGCATGTATAGGAAACAGAGAGCGAGCACAGTGCTCGGCGGCACGCAAAATTTAAATATCCCCGCCCCCCCTTACATCTCCCACTCCTCATAACTTGCGCGCGAGCTGCAGTGTATCTTGGGCACAGTACAGCAGCTCCGTTCTAAGACTCTCCTCCTCCTCTGTATGGCACGTGCAAAACCAAACCGTAAGGAGGAGACTCAGAGGCTGCCGTCCCTCCCAGCCTGTATGTCCGCTCCCGACATTGAGCAAAGCATACAGGAAGACGGGCGGAAGCGGTGGCCGGCGAGGCTTCAGATGACGTCACACCGGCCCGCCCGCCGACTTCCTGCACTCGTGAGACTGCTCAACTCTGAGCTACCGAAGAGGAATGGAAAAAGGTATTTTTATAATTTAATAGGATAAAAAAAACAGGGATAGATGTAGATAGTGTCAGGGAAAGATGGGGAGGGGGAATAGGGACATTTTAGTTAGTGATAGCTACTCTTTAAGGAGGAAAAATTGAAAATGAAAAAAAAAAACAGAAAGCCCGGGTCCTTAAGGGGTTAAATGTTGACTGATAGTTTGCGCTGACACTGCTCCATGAGCCTGCAGGACAGCTTGCATATCTTTTGGAACTTGTTTGGGGCTGCTTATCCACCATCTGGACTATCCTGCGTTGACGCTTTTTTTTTTTTTTTTTTTTCATTAAATTTTTCTCTTCCATGTTATGGGAGATTAGCTACAGTGCCATGGGTTGCAAACTTCTTGATGTTGTTGTGCACTGTGGACAAAGGCAAATCTAGATCTCTGGATATGGACTTGTATTCTTGAGATTGTTGATATATTTCCACAATTTTGTTTGCCAAGTTTTCACAGTTCTCTTCTCCTCTTGTCTGTTGTCCATGCTTAGTGTGGCGCGCACACAGACACACAATGCAAATACTAAATGAATTTCTCTCCCTTATATTTTTTTTATTTATATATCTCGCACCTGTTAATTGCCCCAGGTGAGCTTAACCTCTTAAGGACTCAGGGCGTACCTGATGCCCTGAGCCCGGTCCCGGTGTGAAAAACGGGGTCATGCCGTGACCCCGCATCACGCCGGGTCGGCCCCGGCTGCTAAGGATAGCCGGGACCCTGGGCTAACAGCGTGCGGCACTGATCATTGTGCCGCACGCGGTTAACCCTTTGGGAGCTATAGCACTGCAAAAAAAAGTGAAAAAAAAGTTAAAGGTCATTTAACCCCTTCCCTAATAAAAGTTTGAATCACCCCCCCCCCCCCCCTTTTCCTATAAAAAAAAACCCTGTGTAAATAAAAATTAACATGTGGTATCGCCGCGTGCGTAAATGTCTGAACTATAAAATATATTAACTAAACCGCACGGTCAATGGCATACGCGCAAAAAAAAAATCCAAAGTCCAAAATAGCGTATTTTTGGTCACTTTTTATATCATAAAAAAATGAATAGCAATCAAAAAGTCCGATCAACACAAAAATGGTACCGATAAAAACTTCAGAACACGGAGCAAAAAATGAGCCCTCATCCCGGCCCGTACGCGGAAAAATAAAAAGTTACAGGGGTCAGAATCAAACCTATATAAGTAGGGTATCCTTTTAATCGTATGGACCTACAGAATAAAGATTGTCATTTTGACCAAAAAAAATACACTGCGTAGAAACTGAAGCCCCCAAAATTTACAAAATGAAATTTTTTCTTCAATTTTGTGGCACAATGATTTTTTTTTTTTTCGTTTCGCTGTGGATTTTTTGGTAAAATGACTGTCCCTGCAAAGTAGAATTGGTGGCGCAAAAAATAAGCCTTCATATGGATTTTAAGGTGCATAATTGAAAGCGTTATGATTTTTAGAAGGTGATGAGGAAAAAATGAAAATGCGAAAAACGCTGAGTCCTTAAAGGGGTACTCCACCCCTAGACATCTTATCCCCTATTCAAAGGATAGGGGATAAGATGTCAGATCGCCGCGGTCCCACTGCTGGGGATCCCCGGGATTCCCGCTGCAGCACTGCGCTATCATTACAGCACAGAGCGAGTTCGCTCTGCACATAATGACGGGCAATACAGGGGCCGGAGCATCGTTGCGTTACGGCTCCGCCCCTCGAGACGTCATGGCCCGACCCTTTCAATACAAGTCTATGGGAGGGGGCGTGGCAGTCGTCACGTCCCCTCCCATAGATTTGCATTAAGGGACGGGCCGTTATGTCACGCTGCTCCGTCCCCTGTATCGCCCGTCATTACGCACATAGCGAACTCGCTCTGTGCTGTAATGATAGCGGGGTGCCGCAGCGGGGATCCCCAGCAGCGGGACTGCGGCGATCTGACATCTTATCCCCTAGGGGCGGAGTACCCCTTTAAGGGGTTAAAGGAGAATCGCATGCTTGAAACAATCTTATTTTTCCACAATTTTGAAAGGGTGCCAATAATTTTGTCCAGCCCATTTTTGGAGATTGGTGTGACATTATATTCAATTTGCTTTTTTTTTTTTCTCCCTCTTTATTATTTTATTTATTTATTATTATTATTATTATTATTATTTTGTTCCAATACACACAAATAGAATAAACATGTGTATAGCAAAACATGTTACTGCAATTCTTTTCTGTGAGAAATACAACATTTACAGGTGTGTGTGTGTGTGTGTGTGTGTGTGTGTGTGTGTATATGTGTTATATATTTTATGTATATGTGTGTGTGTTAGGGAGAGTGGCACCCCTCCGCTTTTTTACAGGAGGTTATTAAATTGATAGTGGATCCAGCATGTCACCCAGTCAGAGGCCATATGCCCAGCAGAGGTGAGTGAAATGAGTGTTAGGGTCCCATCCAAATTAGGCCACCTCTGCGTGGTGGATGGGGGACACGTTTTGATCAAAAAGTGCGCTAAGAGTCTCCATTTTTTTTTTCACCAACGGTGCTGCTGCAACTTCAGTGTGTATATATGTATATATTATATATTCATTCATTCATAGAGATCTCTATGTATTTGTTCTAATAATTATTTTTAAATATATATATATATATATATATATATATATATATATATATATTTTGAATTATTAAAAATATATACAAACTTTAAAATATATTATATCTCACACATAAAATTATATCTTTATATAATTAGAACGTGTGTGTATATATAATATGTATATATAATATATATGTATATATAATATGTATATATGTGTATATATATATATATATATATATATATATATATATATATATATATATATATATATATATATATATAATTATATGTATAAAGAAAAAGAACTAAGAGGGAACCTTTAAAACTGTGTCACATAAGCAGACTAGAGGCGATATTTCACAATACAAGGATAACATATCACTAAAGATTCCAGCATAATTTATATTCTATTGTAGATCCAAATTGCTGTCCACATAGATCATAGTGCATAATTAATGTATTAGGAATCAGTTATTAGACAGAAGACCGTAAATTCTTAATCCACAGTTCACACTATCACATATCCGCTCCTTCAAATTGACAACTGTGTATCATATTCAAGTCAATTTTGCAACTATAGGAGATTACACGCTCTATATAGAAATCCTCCAGTATTCTGCACATGTTCGTCTCAAAATATCAGGTCACTGTTCACATGATAGAAATTCACAAAAAAACTTGCATTCTACAGCACACAGTCCACAGTGTATATCAGCACAGTATTCAGTAGCACATATGCCCAGTGTGTTCAATACTGGCTTATATCCAAAAGCTTATCCGTCAAATGGCCCCATCAAGTGCATTGTATAACCAGTTCACACTGTGCGATGTGTTTGATCCACAGGTGGTTAGTATTCACACTTATACGGTTACGGTGTGTGTGTGTGTGTGTGTGTTCTCAAATTTTTTTTTAACTATATATAATAAAAAAATAATGTAATCGCGTGTGTGGAATTATATTTGTTTTATATTTAATTTAAAAATAATTATACATATAGTAAAGAAAATATCTAATTTTGCGAGTATATGTAGAATTAGATATTTTAGCTATCTCGCTCTCTTGACCCCCACCCCACCCTTATTATCCCCCCGTATTGCCGCGGCTAATGCCCTTGTTGTCTACCTCACTGAGGTAGATGCCACGCCCTTCCATACAGCTCTATGGTGGAGACGGGATGCACAAACGCTGCATCTTTACCTCAACTATAGAGATACATGGAGGGGACGGTGTGGGGCCCCGTGAAGTCATAGCTTTCTGACCATAGTGCGCTCTACTGACACCTCTGTCAATGTCAGGAATTGTCCAGAGCAGGAGCAGATCCCCATAGTGAACCTATCTTGCCCTGAACAGTTCCTGACATGGACAGAGGTGTCAGCAGGGAGCACTGTGGTCACACAGAAAAACTCAAAAAGAAAAGAACTTCCTCTGTAGTATACAGCAGCTAAGTACTGGAAGGTTTAAGATTTTTTAACCCCTTAAGGACACAGGACGTTCTCATACGTCTCCATTTCCGAGTCCTTAAGGACACATGACGTATGAGAACGTCATGTGTTTTACCGGCCCCCCCGCAACCATCTGGAGCGGAGTCGGTGCCCGATGCCTGCTGAAATCGTTCAGCAGGCATCGGGGCATATCGCCCAGGGGGGTCATTATGACCCCCCATGTCGGCGATGGCCGCAGATCGCTGGACAATTCAGTCCAGCGATCTGCGGCGGATTCCCGGTCAATCGGGTCTCCAGTGACCCGGAATTATTGGCTGATTGGGGCCGTCAGAGACGGCCCCGAACAGCCAGAGCCAGCAGGGGTGAGGTGGCACTGGTGCCACCTCACGATCGCCCTGATTCGTCGGCCGGATTACCGGCCGACCAATCAGGGCGCCTGCTGCGGGTGTCACTCCCGCAACCCGCTCCGCCCCTCTTCCGGAGGACGTGAGCGGGTGCGGGACGTGCACCCCGGGTGCTGGGGACCCCGATCCCGGCGTTAATGTTGGGATCGGGGCCCCAGGAGCAGCGGCGGCGACGACGAGGGACTGACCTTCGCGGCGAGGATCGTTGGAGGTGAGTGACAGCCTCCTGCTATTGCTTAGCAACAGCTCCCAGCATGCAAAAAGGGCATGCTGGGAGCTGTAGTTATGCAACAGCAGGAGGCAGACCACCACAACTCCCAGCATTCCCTTATGGGCATGCTGGGACTTGTAGTTTTGCAACAGCTGGAGGCACATTCTTTCTATGGAAAAGTGTACCTTCAGCTGTTGTGTAACTACAACTCCCAGCTTGCACAATCAGCTAAAGTGCATGCTGGGAGTTGTAGTGGTGCATCTGGTGGTTGCATAACTACAACTCCCAGCATGCCCGTTGGCTGTCGGTGACTGCTGAGAGTTGTAGTTTTGCAACAGCTGAAGGCACACTGAGTTAAGTAGCAAACCAGTGTGTCTCCAGCTATTGCATAACTACAATCCCCACCATCCCCAGCCAAATAGTATGCCTCCAGCTGTTGCATAACTACAACACCCAGCATGCCCTTCCACTGTCCGTACATGCTGGGGGTTGTAGCTTTTGCAACAGCTGAAGGCACACTGAGTTAAGTAGCAAACCAGTGTGTCTCCAGCTGTTGCATAACTACAATCCCCACCATCCCCAGCCAAATAGTATGCCTCCAGCTGTTGCATAACTACAACACCCAGCATGCCCTTCCACTGTCCGTACATGCTGGGGGTTGTAGCTTTTGCAACAGCTGAAGGCACACTGGTTGCAAAACACCATTGTGTTTGTTACCAAACTCTGTGTTTCACAACCAGTGCGCCTCCAGCTGTTGCAAAACTACAACTCCCAGCATGCACTGATAGACCGTACATGCTGAGAGTTGTAGTTTTGCAACAGCTGGATGTCCCCCCCCCCCCCCCCAATGTGAATGTACAGGGTACACTCACATGGGCAGAGGATTACAGTAAGTATCCGGCTGCAAGTTTGAGCTGCGTCAAATTTTCTGCCGCAGCTCAAACTGCCAGCGAGAAACTACTGTGAACCCCCGCCCGTGTGACTGTACCCTAAAAACGCTGCACTACACTAACACAAAATAAAATAAAAAGTAAAAAACGCTACATATACACATACCCCTATACAACCCCCCTCCCCAATAAAAATGAAAAACGTCTGGTACGCCACTGTTTCCAAAACGGAGCCTCCAGCTGTTGCAAAACTACTCCCAGTATTGCCAGATAGCCGTTGACTGTCTAGGCATGCTGGGAGTTTTACAACAGCTGGAGGCACCCTGTTTGGGAATCACTGGTGTAGAATACCCCTATGTCCAACCCTATGCAAGTCCCTAATTTAGGCCTCAAATGCGCATGGCGCTCTCACTTTGGAGCCCTGTCGTATTTCAAGGCAACAGTTTAGGGCCACATATGGGGTATCGCCGTACTCGGGAGAAATTGCCTAACAAATTTTGGGGGGTATTTTCTGCTATTACCCTTTTAAAAATGTAAAATTTTTGGGAAAACAAGCATTTTAGGTAAAAAAAAATATATATTTTTTTACATATGCAAAAGTCGTGAAACACCTGTAGGGTATTAAGGTTCAAATTACCCCTTGTTACGTTCCCCGAGGGGTCTAGTTTCCAAAAGGGTATGCCATGTGTGTTTTTTTTTTTTTTTTTTTTTTTTTGCTGTCCTGGCACCATAGGGGCTTCCTAAATGCGGCATGCCCCCAGAGCAAAATTCGCTTTCAAAAAGCCAAATGTGACTCCTTCTCTTCTGAGACCTGTAGTGCACCAGCAGAGCACTTTTCACCCCCATATGGGGTGTTTTCTGAATCGGGAGAAATTGGGCTTCAAATTTTGGGGGGTATTTTCTGCTATTACCCTTTTTAAAATTGTAAAAATTTTGGGAAACCAAGCATTTTAGGTAAAAAAAAAATATATATTTTTTTTACATATGCAAAAGTCGTGAAACACCTGTAGGGTATTAAGGTTCACATTACCCCTTGTTACGTTCCCCGAGGGGTCTAGTTTCCAAAATGGTATGCCATGTGTGTTTTTTTTTTTTTTTTTTTTTTTTTGCTGTCCTGGCACCATAGGGGCTTCCTAAATGCGGCATGCCCCCCAAAAACCATTTGTCGCTCCTTCCCTTCTGAGCCCTCTACTGCGCCCGCCGAACAATTAACATAGACATATGAGGTATGTCCTTACTCGAGAGAAATTGGGTTTCAAATACAAGTAAAAATTTTCTCCTTTTTACCCCTTGCAAAAATTCAAAAATTGGGTCTACAAGAACATGTGAGTGTAAAAAATGAAGATTTTGAATTTTCTCCTTCACTTTGCTGCTATTCCTGTGAAACACCTAAAGGGTTAATACACTTAATGAATGTCATTTTGAATACTTTGGGGGGTGTCGTTTTTATAATGGGGTCTTTTATGGGGTATTTCTAATATGAAGACCCTTCAAATCCACTTCAAAACTGAACTGGTCCCTGAAAAATTCCGATTTTGAAACTTTTGTGGAAAATTGCTGCTGAACTTTGAAGCCCTCTGGTGTCTTCCAAAAGTAAAAACTCATAAATGTTATGATGCAAACATAAAGTAGACATATTGTATATGTGAACCCAAAAAATATATATTTTGAATATCCATTTTCCTTACAAGCAGAGAGCTTCAAAGTTAGAAAAATGCAAAATTTTCATTTTTTTTCATCAAATTTTGGGATTTTTCACCAAGAAAGGATGCAAGTTACCATAAAATTTTACCACTAAGTTAAAGTAGAATATGTCACGAAAAAACAATCTCGGAATCAGAATGATAACTAAAAGCATCCCAGAGTTATTAATGTTTAAAGTGACAGTGGTCAGAATTGTAAAAAACGCTCCGGTCCTTAAGGTATAAAATGGCCTGGTCCTTAAGGGGTTAAGGACTGAGCCCTTTTTCACCTTAAGGACTCGGCCATTTTTTGCAAATCTGACCACTGTCACTTTAAACCTTAATAACTCTGGAATGCTTTTAGTTATCATTCTGATTCCGACATCGTTTTTTCGTGACATATTCTACTTTAACTTAGTGGTAAAATTTTGTGGTAACTTGCATCCTTTCTTGGTGAAAAATCCCAAAATTTAATGAAAAATTTGAAAATTTTGCATTTTTCTAACTTTGAAGCTCTCTGCTTGTAAGGAAAATGGATATTCCAAATTTTTTTTTTTTTATTCACATATACAATATGTCTACTTTATGTTTGCATCATAAAATTGATGAGTTTTTACTTTTGGAAGACACCAGAGGGCTTCAAAGTTCCGCAGCAATTTTCCAATTTTTCACAAAATTTTGAAACTCTTTTTTTTCAGGGACCAGTTCAGGTTTGAAGTGGATTTGAAGGGTCTTCATATTAGAAATACCCCATAAATGACCCCATTATAAAAACTGCACCCCCCAAAGTATTCAAAATGACATTCAGTAAGTGTATTAACCCTTTAGGTGTTTCACAGGAATAGCAGCACAGTGAAGGAGAAAATGCACAATCTTAATTTTTTACACTCACATGTTCTTGTAGACCCAATTTTTGAATTTTTGCAAGGGGTAAAAAGGAGAAAATTTTTACTTGTATTTGAAACCCAATTTCTCTCGAGTAAGCACATACCTCATATGTCTATGTTAATTGTTCGGCGGGCGCAGTAGAGGGCTCAGAAGGGAAGGAGCGTCAAATGGTTTTTGGGGGGCATGTCACCTTTAGGAAGCCCCTATGGTGCCAGAACAGCAAAAAACCCCACATGGCATACCATTTTGGAAACTAGACCCCTCGGGGAACGTAACAAGGGGTAATGTGAACCTTAGTACCCCACAGGTGATTCACGACTTCTGCATATGTAAAAAAAAAAAAAAAAAAAAAAAAATTTTTACCTAAAATGCTTGGTTTCCCTAAAGTTTAACATTTTTAAAAAGGGTAATAGCAAAAAATACCCCACAAAATTTGAAGCCCAATTTCTCCCGATTCAGAAAACACCCCATATGGGGGTGAAAAGTGCTCTGTTGGCGCACTACAGGTCTCAGAAGAGAAGGAGTCACATTTGGCTTTTTGAAAGCAAATTTTGCTCTGGGGGCATGCCGCATTTAGGAAGCCCCTATGGTGCCAGGACAGCAAAAAAAAAACACATGGCATACCATTTTGGAAACTAGAGCCCTCGGGGAATGTAACAAGGGGTTAAGTGAACCTTAATACCCCACAGGCGTTTCACGACTATTGCATATGTAAAAAAAAAAAAAAATAAAAAAAAATGTTTTACCTAAAATGCTTACGAGACGTTTTTCATTTTTATTGGGGAGGGGAGGGGGGCTGTGTAGGGGTATGTGTATGTAGTGTTTTTTACTTTTTATTTTATTTTTTGTGGTAGTGTAGTGTTTTTAGGGTACAGTCGCACAGGCGGGGGTTCACAGTAGTTTCTCGCTGGCAGTTTGAGCTGTTGCAGAAAATTTGCTGCAGCTCAAACTTGCAGCCCGATACTTACTGTAAGCCTCCGCCCATGTGAGTGTACCCTGTACATTCACATTGGGGGGGGACATCCAGCTGTTGCAAAACTACAACTCCCAGCATGCGCTGACAGACTGTACATGCTGAGAGTTTTAGTTTTGCAACAGCTGTAGGCACACTGGTTATGTATCACTGAATTTGTGACCTTACTCAGTGTTTCAAAACCAGTGTGCCTCCAGCTGTTGCAAAACTACAACTCCCAGCATGTACGGTGCATGGTGTAAGGTGACTGCTGGGAGTTGTAGTTTGCAACAGCTGGAGGCACACCGGTCGTGAAACAGAGTTAGGTAAAAAAAAAACTCTAAGTTTCACAACCAGTGTGCCTTCAGCTGTTGCAAAACTACAACTCTCAGCAGTCACTGACTGCCAACGGGCATGCTGGGAGTTGTAGTTATGCAACCAGCAGATGCACCACTACAACTCCCAGCATGCACTTTAGCTGTTTGTGCAAGCTGGGAGTTGTAGTTATACAACAGTTGAAGGTACACTTTTCCATAGAAAAAAATGTGCCTCCAACTGTTGCAAAACCATAAGTCCCAGCATGCCCATAAGGGAGTGCTGGGAGTTGTGGTGGTCTGCCTCCTGCTGTTGCATAACTACAGCTCCCAGCATGCCCTTTTTGCATGCTGGGAGCTGTTGCTAAGCAACAGCAGGAGGCTGTAATTCACCTCCTGCTGCTGCTCCATCGCAGGTCAGTCCCTCGCCGCCGCTGTCGCTCCTGGGGCCCCGATCCCAACATGGACGCCGGGGATCGGGGTCCCCAGCACCCGGGGTGCACGTCCCGCACCCGCTCACGTCCTCCGGAAGAGGGGCGGTGCGGGAGTGATACCCGCAGCAGGCGCCCTGATTGGTCGGCCGAATCAGGGCGATCGTGAGGCCAGTGCCACCTCACCCCTGCAGGCTCTGGCTGTTCGGGGCCGTCAGCGACTGCCCCGAACAGGCAGTAATTCCGGGTCACTGGAGACCCGATTGACCCGGAATCGCCGCAGATCGCTGAACTGAATTGTCCAGCGATCTGCGGCGATCGCCGACATGGGGGGGGGGGGGCATAATGACCCCCCTGGGCGATATGCCGGGATGCCTGCTGAACGATTTCAGCAGGCATCCGGCTCCGGTCCCCAACCGGCTAGCGGTGGGGACCGGAATTCCCACGGGCGTATGGATACGCCCTGCGTCCTTAAGGACTCGGAATGCAGGGCGTATCCATACGCCCTGCGTCCTTAAGAGGTTAATAGAAATTATTTACAAATCTGTTTAACTTTCTGGCACCAGTTGATTTAAAAAAAAAATAAATAAATCCACCGGATTACCCTGCGCCGTAAATGTACGGTGCTGTGTAGTGCACAGCGCCATACATTTATGGTGCGGCTGTGCCGTGAGCGCAGGAGCTGCGATTGCTTCATTTACGGCGGGTCCCGGCGGCTGTCAGCAGCAGCTGACCCACCAGTAAAGCAATCGCACTTTCTGCCATTAACCACTCAGATACCGTGATCAATTTAGATCACATCTGCGGCAGTGTGGCATTTAAAATGGCTGATTAGCCAAGATGGCGGAGCCTGGTTCTCCTGCCTCCGTCCATCTCCCGGGGTCTTCTGCACTGATCTGCCTTCCAGCAGACCAGAGCAAAAGATCACCGATAATACTGATCAGTGCTATACCCTATGCATAGCACTGAACAGTATTAGCAATCTTATGATTTATATAAATAGTCCCGCGTGGGGACATAGTGTAAAAAAAAAAAAATAGATAATAAATAGGTTGATAAATAGGAATGGGAGATTTCGGACAAGAAATCTTTTATTCCTAGAGCCATTGAAAGGAAGTATCCTTTCTCAGAGTCTGATACTAAGTGTTGGGATCACCCTCCTGAGATTGTGGCAATTTCTAAGGTCTCCAGAAAGGGTTTTTTACCGTTTGAGGACTTAGGTTCTTTAAAAGACCCAATGGATAACAAAGCAGAGACTTTCTTAAGAGCTTGGGGAACTGCAGGGACTACTCTTAAACCTACTGTTGCTGGTACCAATGTTGCGAGATCCCTGCTGTTGTGGGTTGACCAGTTATCTTCAGATCTGCAGAATGTTGTGCGCAAAGAGCAGATTCTATCCTTGATTCCAACGATAAAAGCAACTGCTTTCTTTGCGGTTTCATATTCTGATGCGGTTAGACTGTCTGCCAGATCAGCAGTGCTTACCAATTCCGCCAGAAGGGTGCTTTGGCTTAAAAATTGGTCAGGGTATAGTGGCTCAAAAAGGAAGTTATGTGCCATCCCTTGTGTGGGGGAACTTTTTAGTTTGGTCCTCTCAGATGTATTAGAAAAGGCAGGGGATAGGAAGAAGGGGTCAGAGGTCCTGTCCTTTTGCAGAATCCCATCGAAAATCAATCTCTGCAGTGCATATAAAGGGGGAACTAAATACCAGGGCAGACTTTCTTAGCCGCCAATTGATTTTATCAGGGGGAATGGTGGCTGAATCCAAAAATATTTCACAAGATTACAGCCTTATGGGGAACCCCTCAAGTGGATCTGTTTGCTACCAGGCACAACAGACAGGTCAGAAACTTTTTCCCTGAATCCAGCAGGCAGACCTTTTGGCGGTGGATGCATTATCCCAGAGATGGGATTGGGACTTGGTTTACGCTTTTCCTCCCCTGGCTCTTGTTCCCAGAGTTATAAGGAAGATCAGGGAGGACATAGCAACAGTCATCCTAATCGCCCCATTCTGGCCTAAGAGCCTGGTTCTCCTGTCTAAGGACTATGGGGGAGATTTATCAAAACCTGTCCAGAGGAAAAGTTGCTGAAGTGCCCAAAGCAACCAATTAGATTGCTTCTTTTATATTTTCAGATGGCTTTTTAAAAATGAAAGAAGCTATCTGGTTGCTTACAATACAGTGGAAAACCAGTGACTTCAAAGATTTATTTTAGAATTTGGAAGAAATTTTTCGTTTTCGGATTCTGTCAAGTTAGATTTGGATAAGCCAAATTTTGCCTTCATCCGTGTGTGTGTGTGTGTGTGTGTGTGTGTATTTAAAAAAAAAAAAAAAAAAAAAAAAAAAATGTATTAAAGTTCTTGAGAAAGGGTTAAAGGCTGCTACCCTTAAAGTACAGGTAGCTGATCTAGGGGCTTTATATGGGCAGAAAATGTGCTATCATCCCTGGATTGTGAGATTTAAGTCAGTCACCAGAATGCAGTTCCCCTGTCCGCAACTTTCTTTTCCTTGGGATCTTAAGCTTGTTCTACCCACTGCATTCACCCCCCGAGTTCTAAAAGAATTAAGTAATGTAATAGAAGGACTCTATAGTAACAGGGACTGTTCCCCAGGACTGGCGCATGGCAAAGTGGTGCCAATATTTAAAAAGGAGACAAAAGGTAACCCTGGAAATTATAGACCTGTTAAGTTTAACCTCCGTTGTACATAAATTGTTTGAGGGTTTTCGAAGAGATGCTATTATGGAATACATTGATACAAATAATTGTATGACTCCATATCAGCATGGCTTTGAGGGATCGGTCCTGTCAAACTAACCTGATCAGCTTTTATGAGGAGGTGAGCTCCAGACTGGACCAAGGGCAATCGCTGGATGTCGTATATCTGGATTTTTCCAAAGCATTTGATACGGTGCCACATAAAAGATTGGTGCATAAAATAAGTAGAACTGGTCTGGGAGAAAATGTGGGTAAGTAACTGGCTCAGTGATAGGAAACAGATGGTGGTTGTTAATGCTACTTATTCTGATTGGGTGACTGTTACTAGTGGGGTTCCACAGGGGTCAGTCTTGGTCAGTCCTGTTCTCTTTAATATATTTATTAATGACCTTGTAGAGGGGTTGAATAGTAATGTAGCAATCTTTGCAGATGATACCAAACTCTGTAAAGCGGTAAACACAATAGAGGACAGTGCACTTTTACAAATGGATCTGGATAGGTTGGGGGTTTGGGCTGAGAAGTGGCAGATGAGGTTCAACACTGATAAATGTAAGGTAATGCACATGGGGAGGAAAAATCTGAGACTGGGTTATATATTAAATGGGAGTATACTTGGGACGACTGACATGGAAAAGGACTTTGACGTGGAAAAGGGGTCTTAGTTAATAGTAAACTTAGCTGTAGTGACCAGTGTCGGGCAGCTGCTGCCAAGGGAAATAAAATCATGGGGTGCATCAATAGGGGCATAGATGCCCACGACAAGGAAATAATTCTACCGCTGTTCAAATCACTAGTCAGACCACACATAGAATACTGTGTACAGTACTGGGCACCAGTGTACAAGAAAGATATAGTGGAGCTGGAGAGGGTTCAAAGACAGGCAACCAGGGTAATACGGGCAATGGGAGGACTACAGTACCCAGAAAGATTATCAGAATTGGGGTTATTTAGTTTAGAAAAAAGAAGGCTTAGGGGAGACCTAATAACTATGTATAAATATATCAGGGGACAGTACAGAGATCTCTCCCATGATCTATTTATACCCAGGACTGTATCTTTAACAAGGGGGCATCCTCTACACCAGCACAGACGGGGGTTCTTTACTGTAAGAGCAGTGAGACTGTGGAATTCTCTCCCAGAGGCGGTGGTCATGGTGAACTTTGTAAAAGACTTCCAAAGGGGTCTGGATGCTTTTTTGGAGAATAACATTGCTTGTTATGTATACTAGATATTTAGGGACAGCATGTTGATCCAGAGATTTGTTTTGGCTGCCATATTGGAGTTGGGAGGGAATTTTTGCCTCTAGTATGAGGGTTTTTTGCCTTCCCCTGGATCAACTCAGTAGGGACTCATTGGGCATATGGGTTGAACTGGATGGACTCTGGTCTTTTTTCAACCTTACAAACTGTTACTATGTTTTGAGCCTTTGTCTTCAATACCCCTGAAGATTTTAGTCCAGAAAACTGCCTTATTAATAGCTGTGACATCAGCCAGGGGAGTTAGCAGCCCTATGTACTAGAGAACCCTATACGAAGATCTTACAATTATTTTAAGACCTGATCCTGCTTTTCTCCCTAGAGTTGTCTCAGAGTTCAATTTATCACAAGAAATGGTCCTTCCTTCTGTGCAAATTCATCTGCAGAAGGAGAAAATCTGTTTCACAGGCTTGATGTCTGCAGAGGTGTTCTAGAATACTTTGAATAAACAATCTGACTTTCTAAAATCCTTTTGTCCTTTTTAGTTTGTATGCCCAATAGGGGAAATGGTGTCAGAGCAGATACTATTGCTAAAAAAGTTAGAGGTCAGAAGAGGACAATTTTAAATGTATACATTTTTGTGAATGTAGTTATTTTTTTACAAAAGTACAACAAAATCAAACCTGTAAAAGTAGGGTATCATTTTAACCTCCTGGACCTACAGTATAGTGATTTTTACTGAGAAATGTACAGCGTAGAAACGGACACCCCCAAAATTGTGTTTTTCTTCCATTTTGTCGCACAAGGATTTTTTTTTTCCGTTTCGCCGTAGATTTTTGGGTAAAATGACTGATGTCATTACAAAGTAGAATTGGTGGTGCAAAAACTAAGCCCTCATATGGATTTAGGTGCAAAATTTAAAGGGTTATGATTTTTAAAATGTAAGAAGGTAAAAATGAGTGCAAAAAAACAGAAAAATGCTTGGTCCTTAAGGGGTTAAAACAAGGTTTGCTAACTTGAAATGTTTCTATTACTTGCAGCCCACAGGCAATGGTGTAGCTGATGCAAATAAAATGTGGCCCAATATTCCACTACCAAATACCCAGACTGCTGCTCTTCCTGTATGCAATGGCTGTGGAACACAAGAAAATGTGAAGAAAACAACAATTCTACTTGCTAAGAATTTCTGTAAAGCATCACAAAAATATGGTTAGTGTAATCCAATATGCGAAATTCACTTTGTTGCATTGAAGGATTCTCACTGTTCTGTTTCTCCCCCCCCCCCCCCCATAATTACATTTGCAGGATCCTCAGAGTTGTCACTTGCTGGACAGATGCAGGAAAATCTGCCACCTATTGGTGTATTTTGGGACATAGAAAACTGTTCTGTTCCCTGTGGCCGATCAGCAGTCAGTGTAGTAAAGCGGATTCGTGAGCGGCTTTTTAAAGGTCACAGAGAAGCAGAGTTTATCTGTGTATGTGATATCAGTAAAGAAAACAAAGAAGTGATTGAGGAACTTAACAATTGTCAGGTAATAACATAGACTTTGTGTTTTGACTCGTGCCTGTACCATAATTCTGAGACCGACCCTAGCTTCCTCTCTAAAGCTCCTTTCACACTGCCATTGTGCCCTGTTGAACTGCCTATTTTTTCTCAGTGGGAGAAAAATACAGCGTTTGCAGTAATTTTTCTCCCTCTAGTCTCCCCTGATTTTCTGACGGGCGCTGTTCTTCTGTGTGACAACGGCAGTGTGAAAGGAGCCTAAGAAACTAAAGTATTTATCGGGTATACCACGCACCGATCTATAACACGCACCCTCATTTTTCCAAGGATATTTGGGTAAAAAAAGTTTTTTTTACCCAAATATCCTTGGTAAAATGAGGGTGTGCATGTGTATACCCTGATACACTGTTTCTGACCCCGCAGAAGCCCCCAGGAAAGGCAGGGGGAGAGAGGCCGTCGCTGCCGCTTCTCTCCCCCTGCCTTTCCTGAGGTCTAGAGCCCTGCTGCCACCGCCTCTCTCCCCCTGGCTATTGGCGACGCTGCCCCTTCTCTCCCCCTGGCTATCGGTGCCGCTGCCCCATTGCCTCCCCCATCCCCGGTTGTATAATTACCTGTTGCCGGGGTCGGGTCCGCGCTGCTTCTGGCCTCTGGTGTGGCATCCCCTGCGTCGTTGCTATGCGTTGTTAGACGCAATGACGAGTGACTTCTTCAACGTGACGTCACTCTTCATTGCGCCGCATAGCAACGACGCAGGGGACGCCACACCGGAGGCCAGAAGCAGCGCGGGCCTGACCCCGGCAACAGGTAATTATACAACCGGGATGGGGGAGGCAATGGGGCAGGGGCGCCAATAGCCAGGGGGAGAGAGGCGGCGGCAGCAGGGCTATAGACCCCAGGAAAGGCAGGGGGAGAGAAGCGGGCAGCGACGGCCTCTCTCCCCCTGCCTTTCTTGGGGGCTTGTGCGGGGTCAGAAAAACCGGGGATGGGGAGAGGCAATGGGGCAACGGCGCCGGCAGTCTTTGGACCCCAGGATAAGCAGGGGCAGAGAATCAGGCAGCGACGGCAGGTCTCTGCACCTGCAAAAGCCGCTGCAGTTCATTGATTTAAAGCGCCCGCTTTAAATAATAGAACTGCAGCGGCTTATCGGCATATAACACGCAGATAGACTTTAGGCAAAGAATGTTAGCCTAAAAAATGCGTGTTATATTGCATATAAATTCTCAACAGGGAGCAGTTCTCTAAAAGTGTGTTTGTTTTTAAAGGATCGCTTTTTGTCCCTAACAGGTAACTGTTGCCCACATTAATGCCACAGCGAAGAATGCTGCAGATGACAAACTTAGACAGAGTTTGAGAAGATTTGCAGACACTCACACATCTCCAGCAACTGTGGTTTTGGTTTCCAGTAAGTGGAACTACAATAAATACTCATCTACTTGTGACTTGCAGTTATTGATGTAGAAATCATATTTTAACAATGCCATTATGTGGACAACAATTTACTTTTCTTATTTTATTTTTATCACTTTTATATCGTTATTTAAAGCTGATGTTAACTTTGCTCTGGAAATAAGTGACCTGCGGCATCGCCACGGTTTCCATATCATAATTGTGCACAAGAACCAAGCCTCTGAAGCATTGCTTCACCATGCACATGAGCTCATTCCTTTTGAAGAGTTTATTACAGACCTTCCTCCCAGGCTTCCTTTAAAACCACAGGTAAAAAAAAATAAAAAATAAATTTGCAGGATTTCTTCAATTGCCTCATTGCTTTATACGATTTAATGCAGCTGCTTTATTATGAGGCTTTGCAGGAGATTGTTGTTAAATGGCAACTGTCAACTAAAATAGGCTCGTGAAGCTGCACGCACAGTGTCAAGCCTATTCTAGCCATACCTGAGTATAAAGAAGTCTGCTGTATAGTCACAATACATTGCTTTGTAATCCCTCCAGAAGTCGGACTAAACAGGCGCAGCCGGTGGTCTACTATGCTCGGGGGCTGCACCACCTCTCGCCACTTACGTTGCACAGTTGATTGCCAGTTGATACGTGTGCAAGAGAAATAAAACAGTGCAGCCATGAGCCAGCAAACCCTGTGCATCAATCAATCAATCAACAGCGTGACAAAGCTGGAGCGAGGCGGTGTGGCCCCGGAGCATATCGGCCTTCAACTGTTTGAAAACTCCGAGGGATTACAAAGCTTTTTGTCTATATACAGCAGCCTGCTTTATCAGCACAGGTATGGCTAGAATAGGCTTGTGAATCCCTACTGCACTTTGTGCAGCTTCACAAGCCTATTCTGGTTGAAAGTTGCACTTTAAGGCAATGTCCTAACAGACATTCCGCTGCAGCAGAGTCCTGTTGCATTCAACAGGATTTTGCTGTGCACATGGCAGAATTTCCGTGCCAGATGTTTTCAGTGTTCACTCTTTCTGCTGACTATGCACGGAATGCATAGCCGTCTGAGACTGCATTCTTGTACAGTACTAGCACTGGCACATTATGCCAACACTTGCTGTCTGCGGAACATAGCCAAGCCTCCGCCTTATCACGGTGAACAAGAAGTCTAAGCTTAGTTTCAGGCTTAGTGATGAAAACTTCGAGATTTTAGAATAAAAAAAATATTCCTGACCATGTACATATAATTTTCATGCCTCTATATTTATTATAAAAATACCTCTTTTTTCATTAGCTCACAGTGTTAAAAATCCTAACAGGGGTAGGGGGCGTGACTCATGTTCAAGCCTGATGCTGCTGTAGGACTAGTTAGTGTCCCAGTAGGTATGGGGACCTCTAGTGGTGGGTTTATCAGGAGCAGTATTTTTCGTTAAATATTCAAAAAAATGTATTCAATATTACATTTTTAAACAACCGTATTACTTTCATCCGTAACATATAAAGTTTTTGGATATAGCAGTGCTCATTTTAAAAGGAAATTTTGAAGAAAAATCACCAAATTTTTTGTGTACCTGTCTGTGAAAAAAAATAAATAAATAAATAAATAAATAAATAAATTTTTGTAGATAAAAGGCCCAACAATATAAAAACTGCATAGTCAAACCTCAAATATAGACCATAATCCTGGCAACAACATCCAAAAGGAGAAGACTGATAGCATTAAAAATTTATGGAAAATGAACTTGTATAGAAAGCTCTATCCAACACCTGTGCAGAGGAAAAATTTAGCAGTTGCCCATAGAAACCAATCAGATTGCTTTAATTTTTTGTGGAGACCTTTTTAAAAATGCAAAGGGAACCGGTTATCAGATTTCACCATACATAACTTGTGGCAATGCTTTATATATGGTAAAATCTTCTGTCTCGCCATTCTCTAGAGACGTTCCTGCCATACATGGTAAATATCTTCCACTGCAATGTCAATAATTTACTGCATTTGTCAGTTTTGCAGAAAGTGTTGATTTTGGAATTCTGCAAAAATTTGCTGCACAATTTTTTATTTTATTTTTCTTCAAATTTACAGACAAAAAATTTAAGGAAGACAATGATAAATCTCCCCCAAATAGTTTGTGTCCCTGTCAGCTCCGTAAGTAGCCCTCTGGACAGGGAGATATACTCTCCTAGTCCCGCTGCTCCGGCTGTAATTATGCTCCCTCAGCGTGATTGACAGACTGGACATGGCCAGTGTCATCGCTTTGCTTTGTGTACTTAGGGAGCAGAGTGGTACCCAGGGCTGTCAATCATGCTGAGGGGTTGTGGTTACAGCGGGACTAGGCGAGTGTATCCCCCTGCCCAGGGGACTACTTACGGGGGAGGGGGTGGAGGGGTATCTCCTTCAAACATTGTATCCTTGTATTTACAAACATAATGCGTTGCCACCTGTTATATGGTAAAATCTGATGACAGATTCAATTAAATTTTTAGAGACCTTTTTAAGATTGGTTACTATAGGCAACTGGTCAACTTTCCTTTGCACAGCTTTTGATAAATTCTCTTTTTAATGTTTGTTGAGTAAAAAAAATGCATCCTAAAAAAGCTGGCTTTCTCAGTCTGTACCATCGGGGGGGACACCTAAACTGTCGGTATATGCTCTTGCCACTGGGAGGCGCTGACACTAGGCATACAAAGAAAGATCAGCCCCTCCTGGCAGGATATACCCTGCCTACTGACCCTGATCTAATCTGTTTTAGCTTAGTGTCAGTAGGAGGCAGACAGGTCTGGATTTCTGCAGACCTGGTCGTCTTTTTTTATTTTAGAACTAGGGCCGGGTTTAGATTCTTTTTTTCCTTTTATTTTCTTGTTTCCAAGGGGGGGTTCAGCAGGATGGCGCTACCTGTTCCCCCATATGCAGGTAAGGGGCATGGAGCATAGAGTATGGCGGTATACAGGGTAAGTATTTCTCCCCCCCCCATTTTTGTATTATACCGTGGGGATCCCCTTATCTCTGGGATCTCCTGTTGGTGTGTTCATCTATTTTTTTATTAGATTTTATGTGGGCACAGGTGAGGGTGTTTCTTTTTTAGTGCTGGGACTGCGGGGTAGTTTCCCTCCCCTGCACTTCTTACTGGCACAGCGCTTTCTCTATCTGGGATGCCGGCCGCAACTCCTGCGCTGCGGCCGGCGACCATTACTTTCACTTTCGCCTGCGTTCGGCAGGGGCATGGGGATTCCTATAGACCGTGACTGGGTCCGGGTCTTCTCTCCACCCACATGCTGCGGAGCTCCTGCCCACTTCCACTGCTGGCTAAAGCTTGCTTTGTGCGCGCACCAGGGGTCACTGATTTACTTATCGTCTCGGTACACGCGCTTTGGGGTCGTTTTTCTCTAATGGGGTCCGTCTTGGGGCGGTGGCATCCTCTGGGACAGACTGCTAGCTCCTCCTCTCTTCTCTCCTGCTCTATGGACCGTATGGCTCCATGAGATTGCTCCATTTTATTTTTGCTGATTACTTTTACTTGCATCTATGTCCGAAAACAGACAGGCGACTGCGATCCTAGTCACATACTATGCTTGTGTGGGCTGCTAGACCAAACTGCCCGGTAGTTCCACTGATTCCACCTGCTCCTCCAAGCGTGCCATTCTGTATGTAAAGATGTTACCCTGGCATGCGTGGGGTTCGTCCCTCACCCAGAGTGGGTTTCTTCCCTTACCCAGTCTATTTTCGAACTGGCTAGGCTAAGGATACTTCTCCCAGGGAGTCTCGTTCAGTATCTCCTGACCCTCTATTCCAACGTGCTCGCAAGCGTTCTGAGGTGATTGCCTCTGGCTCTTCTCCAGAGTCACGTACTCGGGATATACACTTTTCCCGTAGATCTCTCTCCTCTACCCCAGTTCACTGGCAGTTTCCCCCCTCCAGGGGCCATTTTTCGAGTGATTGTCAGAGGTCTCTGACTCATCGTTCCAGGTCTCACTCAGTCGAAGGCTACCTCTGCAGGTTCCCACTCTCCAGGGGAAGTAGTAGATGATGGGTCTGAAACCACCTCGGATCATGAGGACCACTTTGCAGTGTCTGAAATCGTGGACAGATTGGTGTCTGCCATCAAGGACACTTTTTTTTTTCATCTGGAGGACCCAAGAACTTCGTATCCTGATCTGGAAGTTTCTCTCTTCGCCGCTCTCGGCGTTCTCCCAAGGCTGTCAGTTCTCATGTGAAATTTGACGCCTTGTTGGACGCGGCTTGGAAGCATCCGGACAAACTATTTCAGGGAGCCAAGAAGATTCAAGCTCTGTTTCCCTTTCCTCCAGATCTTGTTTTCAAGTGGACAGTGCCACCTACAGTTAATCCTCCAGTCTCCCCTCTGTCCAAATCTACTGCTTTGCCTCTAGCAAAGGATCCTGCGGACAAAAAGATTGAGAACTTGGCGAGATTTGCCTTTGCATCCGCTTGAGTGGCCAAGGCTGTTTTAGTTTGGGCTTCTCCACTACACCAGGGCATCCTGTCAGGTGCTCCCCTGGAGGAATTGGTGGATATTGCTCGCCAGCTCTCTCAGGCGGGTGACTTTCTCTGCTCAGCAGTCTTTGAGTCCACTCGTTGCACGGCTTTTGCTTCAGGTAATTTGGTTGCCATTCGCCACTCCATGTGGCTGAAGGCGTGGGATGCAGATACTGCTTCGAAGAAATCTCTAACAGTTAACTTGCTCCTTGGGAAGTGGCTAGAAGAAATTATTTCCAAGCAGGTGCACTCTCAATATCAGAGAGCCCCTTCGTTCAAGGCACGTACTTCCTGGAAGCCAGACAACATCTCTGGTGGTTTCACAGCCAAGTCTGGTACCCAGAAACCTTCCTCTTCCTGAAGGGGCACCCCCAACTGCGTCATCTTCTCGGGTGGGAGGTTGCCTGTCTCTTTTCCGGGACGTTTGGTTGTCTCTGGTTCAGGACTCTTGGGTACTGTATGTCATTTCAGATGGTTATCGGATAGAATTCTCTTCCATCCCCAGGGATCGCTTCTTCCGATCCCGTCCATCTCGATCCCCTTCTTTTGGCAGTGGCTTTTTGCTTTACGTACACTCCCCTCTCAGGGAGTGATAGTGCGAGGGGAGCGTTTTCAGGGTTCTACTAGAACCTCTTCATCGTTCCCAAGAAGGAAGGGTCTGTCCGTCCCATTCTGCACCTCAAGTTACTCAACTGCCATTTGCGGCCTCCACTCCACATCCCTATTTTCCCTGCCCATCAGCGTTTCCTCCGCTTCGCTGTCGCTTCCAATTCGTGGCTCTTCCTTTTGGCTTAGCTACGGCTCCCAGGGTTTTCACCAAGGTTATGCCGGCGGTGATTGCCATTCTTCGTAGTCGGGGGATCTCAGTTCTCACCTACCTGGTCGACCCTTATGATCAAAGCCCCCTCCCGGTCCCAAAACGTGGGGAGCCTTCATCTCATGTTAGACTCTGGCCGCCTTTGGTTGGGTGATCAACCAAGAAGTCTCACCTGTCCCCATCCCATTCTAATATTTCTGAGCTCCTTTTCAAAACTGCAGCTGCCCGTGTTCGTCTTCCGTTGGACAAGTGGCGCTCCCTGCAACAGGGCGTCCATTGCCTACGGCGCCCCTCTCTAATTCCACTTAGTTTCTGCATGGAGGTACTGGGCCGGATGGTGGCTGCCATGGAGGGGTTTCCCTTCACCTAGTTTCGTTATCGCCCCCCTCCAGATCGCTATATTGGATAGGTGGGACAAATCACCGTTCTCTGGATCGGCAGATTCTTCTGCCCCCGGCTGTCCGGTGGTGGCTCAATTATCCCCTCCTTCTCCAGGGGTGGTCCTTCACCCACCACAGGCAGGTCATCACGACCGATGTGAGTCTCCAGGGCTGGGTGTCTGTTTCGGGATCTGACAGTTCAGGGTAGCTGGTCTCATCCTCTGGAGGCTTGCCTTCCCATCATGGTGCGCATGGTATGCCGACGTACCGCTGCGTCTTCCACTTCCCCCTGATCTGCTCTCCCAGGATCCTCTCTGCCCCCCCAGTTTACTGTCACTGCATTTGTCGGCATGGCATTTGAAACCAGTTTTAAGAGCTCGGGTTTTTATCTGGAGTGATTCTCACAATGCTTTGAGCATGGAAGCCGTCCCCTGCTAGGATTTACGACCGCACTTGGAAGGCTTATTTCAGGTGGGTGGTGCAAGGCTCAGTCTTTTTTTTTTTTTTTTCCCCCGGTCGGGTTTTCCTTTCCGTGTCTTCTTGCTTTTCTACAATCCGGCTTACATCAACATTTGACCCTCAGCTCTCTTAAAGGTTAACTGTTGACTCTTTCTATTCTGTTTCAATGTAACTTAGCTTCCAATTCTCATGTCCGCACCTTTCTGCAGGGCGTGGCCCATCAGGCGCCGCCTTTCAGGTCTCTCACTCCTCCTTGGGACCTTAAACTGGTGCTGGGTGTTTTGAGGGAGGCTCCGTTCGAACCTCTTAGGGATGCCTCTCTTCGCATCCTTTCGTGGAAGGTCGCCTTTCTCATCGCAATCACTTCTTCCATTAGGAGGGTCTCTGAGTTAGCGGCTCTTTCCTGTTTCTCTCCTCATGTTTCTTCATCAGGACAAGGTTGTTTTTCAGCCTCCTCCCTCCTTCTTGCTCAAGGTGGTTTTCCCTTTTCACATGAACAAAGAGGGTAGTTCATTAGTTCTTTTTTTTGTCCGACTCCTTCCAATGCTAAGGAGTGTTCCCTACATATATCCAGACAGCCCGAACAATGTCCAGACTATCTTTCGGCCAGCTCCTCTTTTCGGCAGGGTGACTCCTCCTTCGTTATTCCAGAGGGTAGTCACAAGGGTCTTCAGGCTTTCAAGGCGACCATTTCCGGTGGATCTGTTTTGCCATATTGGAATTTTACAGTCTTAAGGGAAAGATCCCACCTTTTCGGGTGACTGCGCATTCTACGCGTTCTGTTGGGGCTTCTTGGGCTCTCAGCAATAAGGCCTGGTCGTCCTTACACACTTTCACTAAATTTTACCAAGTGCACACGTTCGCGTTGGCTGACGCCGGTTTGGGTCGCAAGGTGTTGCAAGTGGCAGTGACTCAGTCCTCTGCCTGTTTCTGTTGGGTATTTATTTTTTTTCCCCCTGGGACTGCTTTCGTACGTTCCACAGTGTCTCCCAATGGTACTGACCGAAAAAGTTGTGTGTGTGTGTGTGTGTGTGTGTGTTTTTTATTTTTAAATTTTTATTTTTATTTATCGTAAAATCTCTTTCGGAGGATCCACAGCACCCACCCATTGTTTGTGGCAAAGGTTCAGTTTTTGTCCGAGGGGTGTTCTTCGGTTTCTTTTTTGTCTGATACTCTCGGACTCCTGTCGGTTTCTTTCTTTGTCGGTCTCCCCCCTACTGCTTTGGGTCTAAACTGATTAGCTCAGGGTCAGTAGGCGGGGTATATCCTGCCAGGAGGAGCCGACATTTTTTTTTGTATGCCTCGTGTCAGCGCCTCCTAGTGGCAAGAGCATATACCTACGGTTTGTGTCCCCAATGGATCCTCAGATTTTACAGTAAGCATAAAAAAATCTACTTTTCTGCCCAAGTATGTTTGACAAAGGACTATGCTTAGACCAATGTGTGTCACTTTTATTGGAATGCACTATGCATTATTTTTCTCCTTTTTGCTCTCTTGCATTGTAAGTTTTTTTTTTTTTTGTCTGTGATTTAGCACACAGCCAGAAGAGTGCGCTTGGTAAGCTCTTTTGGTGGTCATAGTGATCACTCTGAATCGGATTCCAATTAGACAAGTGTAGGACCCAGAACATTTCCTACTGTAATATAGACGCGACCAATGCAGCCAAATTGTGGTAGTCTTAAAACCAGCCTGAGGCCACTTAAACAGCAATATTTAAACTTGTAGGTGTAGACCAAGGCTAGAAGTGGGAAGAACAGATACTAAATTAAAGGATTTGCTCTTCTAAAACTTTTTAAACAGATTTCTGGTTTTGGCTTAAAAATACTCATGTAAAATACTGACACAAAGCTCAGTGATTCTGTTTGTATGTTTTGCTCTTCCATCCTCCTCTTGGCTTCATTTTAATATATTTTTTCCTAATTTGCTATTTTTTTTTCCCACCTTTTTGCTCTCTTGCAGCAGTGCCATACTCTGTTATATGTATATAACTTGCCAACAAACAGAGATGCAAAAAGTATCAGTAACCGCCTCCGGCGCCTTTCTGATAACTGCGGAGGAAAAGTGATGAGTTTATCAGGCAACAGTGCTATACTCCGCTTTATCAATCAAGAGAGCGCAGAGCGAGCTCAGAAACGCATGGAGAACGAGGATGTGTTTGGTAACCGGATCACAGTTTCTTTTGCACCTAAAAATCGAGAAGTAACGGAAGCAAAAAATTCTAGCTGCACCAATGGGGACAAATCGAAGTCTCCCAAAAAAGTTAACAAGAACACAAAGCTGTGCCTCACTGCTAAAGATCAGCATGATCCACCATTAAATGTCAAAGGTTCTGCAAACAAGGCAAATCATGGCTCGAACAAAAGCTCAATTGTCAAAAGTTTGCAGGTAAGCAATTACTGTACCAAAGATTTAAATGGATGCTGTCCCTTTAAAAAAAAAAAAAAATAATAATAATAATAATTTGACAAGTTGTAGAGACTTGTCAAGTTAGTTGGTCTGAGTGGACTGCAGTTTATTGATAGAAAGAGGTGGGAGAAAAGAATGCTAAGGACAAACTTACAACCCAAGGCTTTGTTCACACGTCCGGAATGTCCACACTGCAACAGGTACACTTTAACACCTGTATCCAGTGTTTTACGACCATGACAGTATATTAACCACATCCCTGTCTTGTCAATGTTGGCACTTCCTGAATTTTTTTTAGAAAATGAAGTATTTTTCACAGAAAAGGATTGCAGTAACAAATGTCTTGCTATACACATGTTTATTCCCTTTGTGTGTATTTGAACTATACTCCAAAAAATTGGCACCCTAAACTTAATATTTGATTGCACACCATTTAGAAAAAAAAACTGAAATCAGTTGCTTCCTATAACTATCAATAACCTTACACCTCTTAGCTGGAATATTGGACCACTCTTCCTTTGCATACTGCTCAAGGTCTCTCTTATTGGAAGGGCGCCTTTTCCCAACAGCAATTTTAAAATCTCTCCACAGGTGTTCAATGGGGTTTATATCTGGACTTATTGCTGGACTCTTCAGAACTCTCCAGCGCTTTGTTGCCATCAATTTCTGGGTGCTTTTTGACGTATGTTTGGGGTCATTGTCCTGCTGGAGGACCCAAGATCTCAGACACAAACGGAGCTTTGACACTGGGCTGTACATTGTGACCCAAAATCCATTGGTAATTTTCAGATTTCATGATGCCTTGCACACATTCAATCACCCAGTGCCAGAGGAAGCAAAACATCATTGAACCTTCACCATATTTCACTGTAGGTACTGTGTTCTTTTCTTTGTAGGCCTCATTCTGTTTTCGGTAAACAGTAGAATGATGTGCTTTACCAAAAAGCTCTATCTTGGTCTCATCTGTCCATAAGACTTTTTCCCAGAAAGATTTTGGCTTAAGTTCATTTTGGCAAAATGTAGTCTTGCTTTGTCTCTTTGTCAGCAGTGGGGTCTTCCTGGGTCTCCTGCTATAGAGTTTTGTTTCATTTAAATGTCGACGGATAGTTAGCGCTGACACTGATGCTCCCTAAGCCAGCTGGACAGCTCAAATGTCTTTGGAACTTGTTTGGGGCTGCTTATCCACCATCCGGACTATCCTGCATTGACACCTTTTCATCAATTTTTCTCTTCCGGCCACACCCAGGGAGATTAGCTACAGTGCCATGGGTTGCAAAGCTCATGATAATGTTGCGCACTGTGGACAAAGGCAAATCTAGATCTCTGGAGATGGACTTGGTAACCTTGACATTTTTCCACAATTTTGGTTCTCAAGTCCTCAGACAGTTCTCTTCTCTTCTTTCTGTTGTCCATGCTTAGTCTTTGCTTTGTGTGTCTGTGTATGCCACACTAAATGAACTTCTCTCCTTTTTTAAATCTGCTTTCAGGTGTGATTTTTATATTGCCCACACCTGTTACTTGCCCCAGGTGAGTTTAAAGGAGCATCACATGCTTAAAACAATCTTATTTTTCCACTATTTTACAAAGGTGCCAATAATTTAGTCCAGACCATTTTTATTTTTTTTTTTGTCTTGTTCCAATACACACAAAGGGAATGTGTTACTGCAATCCTTATCTGTGAGAAATACTTCATTTTCTTGAAAAATTTCAGGGGTGTCAACATTTACGGCAATCATTGTCACATTTGTGGCACCAAACAGTGCTTAGGAACACCTAATCACAGGATGCCCTGGGCCACAAAACTTTTTTCCCATGCTGTATTGGCATGGCAGCACTTGACTCCACCTGGAGATTCATACACTGCTCAAAAAAATAAAGGGAACACTAATATAACACATCCTAGATCTGAATGAATGAACTAATCGTATGAAATACTTTCGTCTTTACTTAGTTGAATGTGCTGACAACAAAATTACACACAAATTATCAATTGAAATCAAATTTATCAACCCTTGGAGGTCTGGATATGGAGTCACACTCAAAATCACAGTGGAAAGCCACACTACAGGCTGATCCAACATTGATGTAATGTCCTTAAAACAAGTCAAAATGAGGCTCAGTAGTGTGTGGCCTCCACATGCCCATATGGCCTCCCTACAATGCCTGGGCATGCTCCTGATGACGTGGCGGATGATCTCCTAAGGGATGTTCTCCCAGACCTGGACTAAAGCATCCGCCAACTCCTGGACAGTCTGTGGTGCAACGTGGCGTTGGTGGATGGAGCGAGACATGATGTCCCAGATGTGCTCAATCAGATTCAGGTCTGGGGAACGGGCGGGCCAGTCCTTAGCATTAATGCCTTCCTCTTGTAGGAACTGCTGACATACTCCAGCCACATGAGGTCTAGCATTGTCTTACATTAGGAGGAACCCAGGGCCAACCGCACCAGCATATGGTCTCACAAGGGGTCTGAGGATCTCATCTCTGTACCTAATGGCAGTCAGGCTACCTCTGGCAAGCACATGGAGGGCTGTGCACCCCCCCCCCCCCCCCCCCCAATGAAATGCCACTCCACACCCATTACTGACCCACTGCCAAACCAGTCATGCTGGTGGATGATGCAGGTAGCAGAACGAACGTTCTCCACGGCGTCTCCAGACTGTCACGTCTGTCACTTGTGCTCAGTGTGAACCTGCTTTTAATTTGTGAAGAGCACAGGGTGCCAGTGGCGAATTTGCCAATCTTGGTGTTCTCTGGCAAATGCTAAACATCCTGCATGGTGTTGGGCTGTAAGCACAACCCCCACCTGTGGATGTCGGGCCCTCATGGAGTCTGTTTCTTACCATTTGAGTGGACACATGCACATTTGTGGCCTGCTGGAGGTCATTTTGCAGGGCTCTGGCAGTTGCTCCTCCTTGCACAGAGGCGGAGGTAGTGGTCCTGCTGCTGGGTTGTTTGCCTCCTCCACGTCTTCTGATGTACTGTCCTGTCTCCTGGTAGCGCCTCCATGCCCTGGACACTACACTGACAGACAAAGCAAACCTTCTTGACACAGCTTGCATTGATGTGCCATCCTGGATGAGCTGCACTACCTGAGCCACTTGTGTGGGTTGTAGACTCTGTCTCATGCTACCACTAGAGTGAAGGCACCGCCAGCATTCAAAAGGGACCGAAACATCTGCTAGGAAGCATAGGTACTGGGAAGTGGTCTGTGGTCACCACCTGCAGAACCACTCCTTTTATTGGGGGTGTCTTGCTAATTGCCTGTAATTTCTACCTGTTGTCTGTTCCATTTGCACAACAGCATGTGAAATTGTCAATCGGTGTTCTTGAGTCGACAATGTCCTTTCACAGAAGTGTGATTGACTTGAAGTTACATTGTGTTGTTTTTAAGTGTCCCGCTTTATTTTTTGGAGCAATGTATTTGCATACATACACTTGTTGTTAAATTTTATTAGTTTTTTTTTTTTTCTCTATCCCAGGAGCTGTGCCAAATGCAGTCTAAGGCATCTAACCGGACAAATGGAAATCCACAAGATAAAGAGAGAAAGAAAAATGGAGATAAATTAAATTCTTTGTGTCAGAGTGGTAATTCTCTTTCCAGCCATGTGTCAGTGACAACAAAAAGTGTTGGAACAGAAGAGAAAACCGTTAAAACTAGGTAGAGAATTGCGCTTTGATCAATCTGTTATATGGTTTCCTGTTAGAATATACGTCTATGTAGAATGATAGTGTGCTGAAACGGATTCATCCAAGTGTGCTTGCATTCAGTTTTGCGGTAACCAGGTCAATTAATGTGAATGTAAACCTAGACCTACATGTACGATAAGAGAAAAATATCTAATATGGGGAGGGAGCACAGGGGAGTGCTATCAGACAGGAGGGGTAGCACAGGGGAGTGCCATCAGACAGGAGGGGTAGCACAGGGGAGTGCCATCAGACAGGAGGGGTAGCACAGGGGAGTGCCATCAGACAGGAGGGGTAGCACAGGGGAGTGCCATCAGACAGGAGGGGTAGCACAGGGGAGTGCCATCAGACAGGAGGGGTAGCACAGGGGAGTGCCATCAGACAGGAGGGGTAGCACAGGGGAGTGCCATCAGACAGGAGGGGTAGCACAGGGGAGTGCCATCAGACAGGAGGGGTAGCACAGGGGAGTGCCATCAGACAGGAGGGGTAGCACAGGGGAGTGCCATCAGACAGGAGGGGTAGCACAGGGGAGTGCCATCAGACAGGAGGGGTAGCACAGGGGAGTGCCATCAGACAGGAGGGGTAGCACAGGGGAGTGCCATCAGACAGGAGGGGTAGCACAGGGGAGTGCTAGCCCACATCACTTACTGGATTTTGTCTATGCCTGTGCTTCAGCTTTGACAAAGCCATGATTTTTTTTGAGCAGGGATTTTCATAAGAAAAATTTCCTTTTTATAGAAGTATTTAAGAAAAGTTAATATTTTGTCAAGATGTACAACATATAACATTTCTTCATTTGACAGTTCCCTTTTAAACTCTCTTCCACGACTTTCTTTCAGCTTACATCTTCCGTATGTTCTTTGTTCTATCTACCTCAAACCTAAAATGGCTCCTAAAACTTCTTTTTAGACATTCATAATTCAGTGTCTTTTTCTGCTTATTAAACCACCTTTTCCTTTTAGTCTTAAAGCCATTTTTGACAATTTTAGATTGACAGTGTCATTTATGCTAGCTTTACTTATTATTTAACTAGGCGGGAGGTCCCAGGCATTGGAACTATTTCTGAGACTTCTGTGGAGAAACCAGAGAGGGAGGAAACCTCTTTTCAAATAAGTAATCCATCTGCTTTCAGCAAATTGGCAGGATCAAGGCAACATAGTCCTGTTAGATCTCAAAGTGGCTGGTCTTCAGGGTAATTTTGTCAATTTTTTAACTTTTTGGAAATGTAAGGAATTTTTGTATTTATTTATTTTTTTGTTCTTCCCAAGGAATTTGTCCCCAAATCTATCCAACTGCTCATCTCCCTTGCTGACTACTCAGACTGGTACTGCTGATCCATTTGCTAATGGTGCTGAAATTCAGATTGGAAATCTGGATTATAGGAGGTCCAGGAAGGAGCTTCTGCAAACTTTGCGTGACATATTTTCCAGACATGGGAAGGTAGTTACCTTATTTTGTCTTGGTTCTTGATTTAATGCTTCACAGTTTTAGAACTATGACTGCTGGTATTACAATTATTATATAGGCGTTCTTTTAATTGAGTTCATGCTTATTATATCCACCAGTTTGATGGATATCCTCACTCTAGAGAACCCACCCCCATGAATCATCTGATTAAAGGAGACTTAGTGAACCTGCAAGAGCTGCAGCCTTTTCACCTCCTATGGGTACGTTCACACTAAGTCATTCCCACGGAATTCCACGGCCAGAATTCCGCAAGCGGATTTCCGCGGTGTGAACTTAACATTATTGTGGGTCTCCGAGACCCGTTCACACTGCGGAATTTCAGTGGCGGACCATTCCACCGCTGAAATGGTTTTGCGCAAAGAAAGAACATGTTCATTCTTTGCGTGGATTCTGCGAGCACTGCATAGATGTCAATGGTGGCGGCTCAGTGCCCCGCGGTCCTAGTGCCGAAGTATTTTCAGCGGCGGCCGCCAGACGGAATCTCCGCTCATTGAATTCAGCAAGCGGAGATTCCGCAGTGTGAACGCACCCCATCAGGCACAGCTCCATACACTGAGCGTTCACAGTTCATGATATTGTACTTGTCCTATTTACTGCAAATACAGTTATAGCCACTACCCAGTGTACAGAGCTGTATTTGGTTGAAGTGAAGAGTATGCACCACTTGCATGAGTGCATCAGCCACTTTAGTCTGCTGATCAGTGAAGGGGGCCCAGAAGTTGGTTCCCCACCAATCCTAAAGACAAACTATCAATTTAGAAATGTAACCTCTGATTGTATAAAGTAGGTAGTCACTTCATGGTCATGAGCTCAGTGCATATGCAGTCTACTTGCTTTTGATCTAAGACGGTCCTCCAGTATTTTTTATTTATTTTTTATTTATTTTTTGAGGGTCCTAAAAGGAGAGGAATGGGATCATTACAGAAGTCTGTTGAGGAAATCTTTGGTCTTAGTCAGTACACTTACTGGGGGAGATTTCTGAAGACCTATCCAGCGGAAAAGCTGCCCACAGCAACCAATCAGCTTGCTTCTTTAATTTTTAACAAAGCCTCTGCCAAAGGAAAGAAGCAATTTAATTGCTATGGACAACTGGGTAACTTCCTTTGTACAGGTTTTGATAAATCTCCCCCACTGTTATTTTATAGTATGCCACCTTAGTAGCCACTCCAAGGTCAGCATACATAGTTGCACCTCTGTGGACCCCTACTTTTATTTTATATTTTTGTTTTCTCTCAGTTAAAACATGTGGAGCTCAGCCCTCATACAGACTATCAGTTAAAGGCGACAGTACAGATGGAGAATCTCCAGGAAGCAATCTGTGCGGTTAACAGTTTACATAGATACAAGATTGGAAGCAAGAGAATTCAGGTGTCGTTGGCCACAGGGGCGCCCAATAAATCCCTCTCGCTGCTAAGGTAATTATAGTTCATAAACAAAGTACAATATCTATGGCCAGACGTAAAATGTCAGTTGTGCACCTGTGGTCCAGTTCAAGTCAAGCTTATGTTTTTTTTTTTTTTTCTTCTTTTTTCCTCCCTCCTTTTGGCCTTCCCTCCTTTTTTTTTTTTTTTTCCCTCACAGCTTTGGAGCGATTTCCATCCTGCAAGATGCTCCTGCTTGCTGCTTACCTTTATTTAAGTTTACAGAAATCTATGAGAAAAAGTAAGTGTTTTAAAGATTACCTGTCACCAAACTAAACTTTTTAATATATTATTCCTTATGTAATTATAAGAAACTTTGCTAATTCTCAACCTTTGTTTTTAATGTGATTGAAAAAACTGCCACTAGGTGGCTCTGTTCTGTTTCCTTCTGCATGTCAAACAGTTAGTTTGGCCTCCTCCCGGCCTGGCAGGAGACCAAACTCAGGAAATGCATGCGGGGCATGGTGAGGCAAAGCTCTTGCAGGCTTCAGTAATGTCGTGCCTGCTGGGGAATGCCCACTTTCTCCTGCTGGATCTTACACAATGTGAACAAGGGGAAAGGTATGATACAGAGCTTTTCAGAGATTGGGAAAGTTTTTTTTTATTTTTAAAGGAAAACTGTCAGCCAGTCCACCCACACTATAACCCAGTGTATTGGGTTTAGTGTGGGTGAATAGGAGTCCGTACACTTGTCTGCCTCCACTGGCCGCTGAGATATGCCCTGGTAAAGTTCCGCTGTTTGTCCCCAGCATCGCACTTTCAAGGCAGGGCCCCCGCTCTCTGTCTGCCTCTGCTGTGTCCTAAACACGCCCCCTTAGCATAATCATTATCTTTAACTCCACGTCCTAGTGATGTGGACTCACGCCGCCTGGGCGCAGCGCTGAAGTTTTACCCAGCTCTCACGTCCTGATGACGGGAGAGCTGTGCATTGGGAGAGCCACTCTGTGCAGCGTAACTGCACATGTGCCGGACACTCGCTACACCCCACTTCCGGGTAGCGAAGGACCGGCGCACGCGCAGTTATGCTGCGCAGAGTGGCTCTCCTGACGCACAGCTCTCGCGTCATCAGGACACGAGAGCTGGGTAAAAATTCAGCGCATGTGCTCTGCAGACAGAGCAGCTTGCTCAGGGGGCGTGCGACTAAGGCACTAGGACGTGGATTTGAAGATAATAATTATGCTAAGTAAGGGGACGGGCTTAGGTCGCAGCAGCCGGCCGGCCGGGGCCCTGCCTTGAAAGCGTGATTGCTGGGGAGAAACAGCTGAATTTTACTGGGGCATAACACAGCAGCCAGTGGAGGCAGACAAGTAAGTGACACCTGTATAAACTCTTGTTCACCCACACGATAACCCAGTGTATTGGGTTTAGTGTGGGTGCACTGGCTGACAGTTTTCATTAAGGAGCTGAATCCAGATGATAAAATGAAATGCGGTAACTTTTGCATTTCGGTTTGTCGGTGACAGGCTGTTTAGCCATGAGGCTACCTTTCTTCTAAGTACGAAGGTCAGGCGCCCCAATGCTAAAATTTGGCTGCTCAGAACATGAGGGATTTGCCCAAAATAAACTTTTTCTGTGCAATAATTAGTCTATGATCTCTTGAGCTCCTTTCACACTCTGTTGCTCCATTTTAAAGACCTGTTATAATGCACCGTTAAGAAAACCCCTAAAAACGGCAGTTACAAAATCCCATTCAAGTCTATGGGATTTTTTTGATTACCCATAGCCCGCAATGAATAACTGACGTTATTTGTTACTGGAGAAAAAAAAGTAACATGCACTCATTTTTCTACTGTCACAAATAACGTCTGCTATTCATTACGGGCTATAATGGGTGATAACGGATAATTTAAAAATCCCATACACTTAAATGGGCTTTTGTAACTGCCGTTTTTAAGGGTTTTCTTAATGGGACATTATAACGGGGCTTTAAAACAGAGCAACATGTAGTGTGAAAGGAGCCTTACAAACGGCTTATGTCACCTGCTACGTTTGGCAGGTGTCGCTCTATGAGCAGGATTGGGCACCTCTCCACATTTCCATTTGGATGTTCAGAAATACATGAATGAAATTCTATTGGATTTGCCACGCTGAGAACAATTCCCTAATGTTGCACTGGCCTTTGCAAATGCCAAATATTAACCCCAACCCCCCCCCCCCCCCCCCCCCCCCAAAAAAAAAAACCTCTCTGATAGCACATTGCTGAAACAGTGCAGTCTATGGTCGAGGATATGTTGGCATGTGTCTGGACAGAACTGGAAGGCTGCCTAAACTGCTGTCTCACCAATGGAAATCACTAAAAATTTGAAGTGAATAGATTTAAAGGGGTATTCCAGGCCAAAACTTTTATATATCAACTGGCTCCGGAAAGTTAAACAGATTTGTAAATTACTTCTATTAAAAAAATCTTAATCCTTCCAATAGTTATTAGCTTCTGAAGTTGAGTTGCTGTTTTCTGTCTAACTATTTTCTGATGACTCACGTCCCGGGAGCTGTCCAGCTCCTATGGGGATATTTTCCCATCATGCAAGGGATATTCTCCCATCATGCGCAGCTCCCGGGACGTGACCTCATCATTGAGCAGTTAGACAGAAAACTTTAGAAGCTAATAACTATTGGAAGGATTAAGATTTTTTTATAGAAGTAATTTACAAATCTGTTTAACTTTCCGGAGCCAGTTGATATATAAAAAAAAGTTTTGGCCTGGAATACCCCTTTAAACTTGGATGATGTCAATCTTTGTAATGAAATTTACAAGTGTGATATTATGTTAAAGAAGCGTGAAATTGTATCTGTGTTCAATACCAGGCACAGCTTTTAGGAAGAAATATATAGATTTTTCCCCAACTTTTAATACGTGTCTGCTTTTTCTACTTTTTAGGTTTGGACACAAGTTGATTGTGTCAGATCTCTACAGATTAACAGACACTGTTACCATTCGTGACCAGGGAAATGGTAGATTGGTGTGTCTTTTGCCAAGCTTTCAGGCAAGACAAAGTCCACTAGGGTCTTCACAGTCACATGATGGTTCCTCAGCAACCTGTAGTCCTGTGGTATTTGAAGAGCTGGAATATCATGATCCTGTCTGCATACAGCACTGCACCAATAAGAAACTCTGGTATGAAGCAGGGGCTATTGACCTTCATAACAACGGTTGCTTTTATTATGAAATAACATTTTTATATTTTAATGTTATAGTTTGTAAGGTTGAAAAAATGTCCCTCAAGTTTAACCTTAACTGTGTTATTCAAGAGGAAGCCCCCCATGATGCTAATGGTAATTGCAATTTCTTGATCGCTTCACTTGGGGGACACAGGAACCATGGGTATATGCTGCTTGCCACTAGGAGGCTGACATTGGGCAATAAACAAAAGGAAGTCTGCTCCTCCTGGCAGGATATACCCGCCCCTTGACTCTGGGCTAATCAGTTTTAGCTTAGTGTCAGTAGGAGGCAGACACAGGTCTGGAGCTCTCTTTTCCCCCCTAGTTTCTGTCTAGTTAGTTTTTCTCTCCTTTGTTATTTTCTCTAGGTTGGGGTGACAGGAGCATGGCGCTGCCTAATTCCCCCCGTGTACGCGCTAGGGGTGTATAGAGTATAGGCTTGCTTAGAGTTTTTCCGCTCCCCAGCATCCGGAACATGGTCCTTCCCCCAAACGGTTCCCTCTGTCTCTTCTGTGAGGTATGCGCTGCCTTTTTATTTCTGTAATATGGGTGGGTTTGGGGGGGGGGTCTCTTTCTGAGCAGACTCTCCTCTCTGCACTGTTCCCTGTGCTGTGGCTGCTCTGCTTAACAGCAGCCCCTTTCCCAAAGTGGCCAACGCAGCTACGACCCGGTCTCCGTTGCAACATTCCTGACGTCTGTTGCACGGCAGTGCTGTTTTCAGCGCAGGGGTCCGCGGCTGGCTTCAGCTGATGGTGCCGGCGGTCTCCTATCTGCACTCGTGGCCGGCATCTCTATTCTGTGGCAGCAGTGGTAGCTCGCCCCTCCTGGAAAGCGCGCTCATGGCTGGCAACTCTTATAGTATTCCGGAAGGGGCCTCGGGTGGCTTTATAAATTTTAAAAATGACCAGCAAAGCAGTCCAATGTCTTAGCCAGTCAAAAGGCTGAGTATGTGATGTAAATTTGGTTGAATAATTGATTAGTGCCTACTGGACCATAAAACCTATATTTAATACTGATGATGCAGCACACAATATAAAAACAATATGAAAAACTAAGAAAAGTGGGATAGATAATAAAATTGCTTCCGCAGGGCTCTTGCGGTGATCACAAAATAGGCATATATTAAAACTGCTTTTCACACACTTAAAGCGTACTCGTCAGATGCAACAAAAAACATATATTTTTTAAAATATATCACTCAGTACCTAATCCTGACCGTGTACATCTAATTTGTCTAGCACCTTTTATTTTTTATTACACTTTTAATTTAGCTCACTAGTCTGAATTCCTCTCAAAGGGAGGGGGTGTGGCCTCACTGTGCAGGTCTCCGCCCCCTCCCTCAATATGCTGTCTGCTCACATCTCCCCTAGCATTAGCACAACTACAACTCCCAGCTTGTCCTCACTGACAGTACAGGGACACAAGCTGACAGTGGGAGGATGTTTCCTCCAGCTGTGAGCCCCTGCGCTCACAGCTGTCAATCAAGGAAGTATGTCCATGACATAGGTGATAATGCATGGACACAGCAGGACTAGTATGTGTCCAAGGAGGCAGAGGGGGGGGGGGGGGGCAGTTGTTTGACTGGCTTTTTCAGTATGAATTACTGAACATTTTTTAATTAAAGCAATTGCAAAACCTATTGGTTTTGTATCCTTTACAACATATCAAAAGTTTTTGTATCTGACTGCCCATTTAATATATAGATTTGGCACAATATAGCTTATAAGTTCATGCCACCTATAAAATGGAATATGATGCTTGCATTCATGAATGGTTCACAACGGATATGAAATCAAATAGCAACACTAGATTCCACCTATAGAGAATGCATTCAACCTTTAAAAATGTCCCAATTTTGTCCTGCATCAGGACTTGTTAATCTATAGGACCAACAAAGTTCCAGGTCAATCACCACTATAAGAGCTTCAAATGTTGATACCGGTACTTTGTGGGCCGACCTGCGGGAGAGATAAATGTTCCTGGCACTGCGTGGCACCCACTGTTCCACATTGTCCTGTTCAGCTCCTGTCTGTAGCTTCCTGCTCTTGCTCCAGCCAGCGGCGGTCTGATGGTGTTTGGGACGTGCGCTCCCTGGAGCAATTATAAACTCTTATTATTGCAGGTAAGAAGCGTATAGAGTCCTGGTAAGCAAGGGTGGATGGCAAATATTCCCCTCTTGCCTGTTTTTTTTCATGTCAAATAGTCCTTCACAGGTGTAAACAGCCTCAATGCCACACTTCACCAAGACGTTCACAAAACATTCTGTGATTGTGGGATAAGCCTAGATAGCCGCTTTCTCTCAGAAATGGTCACCAAACGCGTTTTGTGGTGTCATGGGGTGTATCCAAACCCCTTCAGTGGTGTGTGACAACCGCGGTGTCCCAATCAGCTGAGAGGATGCGAGGACGGTCCCTATCTTTCTCTCTGCACCTGATTGTCGCTCTATTGCTCCATCCCTGAAATCCAGGCTGGAGCAGCAGAGTGCTGATAGCACTGATCAATGCTATGGCATAGCATTCAACAGTGTATGCAATCAGAAGATTGCATGTTATAGTCCCCTATGGGGGCTATAAATATGTTTATATGCGTTCCCTTTTTTTATGAACACATTTGGTATCGCCGCGCTATGTCCAAACTATAGAAATGTTAGTTAAACTGCACGGTCAATGGCATAAGTGTAAAAAAAATAATTCCAAAGTCCAAAATTGCGTCATTTTTGGTCACTTTGTATACCCTAAAAAATGTACTGTATAAAAAAAGATCAAAAAGTCCCATGAAAACAAAAATGGTATTGATAAAAATTTCAGATCACGGTGCAAAAAAATGAGCCCTCTTATAGCCCATATGCAGAAAAATAGTTTTTTAAATGTAAAAATTTTCGTGCAAAATGATATAATTTAACAGTTGTAAAACAAAATCCAGCAGATATAAATTGGGTATCATTTTAATCTTTTGGACCTACAGACTAAAAATAAGGTGTAATTTTTACCGAAAAGTGCAATGCGTAGAAACTGAAGCCCCCCAAAGTTACAAAATGTAGTTTTTTTTTTTTTTTCTACTTTGCCTGACTATTTTTTCGCCATTTTTTATTTATTTTTTTTGTAAAATGACTGATGTCTTTACAAAGTAAAATTGGTAGTGCATAAAACAAGCCCTCATATGGGTCTGTAAGTAGAAAACTGAATGAGTTATGATTTTTTAAAATGTGAGTAGCAGAAAACCAAAGTCCAAAAACAGAAAACCCTGAGTCCTTAGGGGGTTAATTCAGCCATGACCTTATATACGGGTGACCAAATTTGGACCTACTTCTTATGTGGTTTATGTTCCTGTTATGAGCCTCTCTTGATACATCCCATGACTTAGCTTTGGCAGCACCTGCCTGACGCTGGTATTTTGTTTTTTATTAATTATAATTATTTATAAAAAAAAATTTCCAGCTTAAGTGCATAAACTTCTATTTATCCACATTAAATTTCATTTGCCATGTCTGTGTCCATCCTCCAGCTTCCACCAATTGCTCTGTAATACTGTTAATTAGCGCCAGTTTATTGCCAGCATGTTGACAAGTATTCATAGTGCATTACTCTTTTGTAATGTACTGTTTAGTCCGAAGTTTTATAATATATACATTTTTAACTGCTTTTATGGTTAAAGTTGACAGCTATTCCGCCTGCAACGAGTTATGTGTAAAACCTAAGAGTGAATTACGACATTTGGTAGAATGCTAGAAAATGTTGGAGTCTGTAAAACATCATACAGGCACATATGCATAGCAAAGTGATGAAAGCAAAAGAAAGAAGTGATCACGTTTCTGGCTGATCATGACTAAGAGCTAACCGCCAGAAACAGGTCTATCTCTTTTTTTTCTTTTTTCACTTTGTCTTTTTCGTGTGCACCGGTTTTTATTCTAAGTGTTTTTAATTCTCTATTTATTTAGACTCTGGAGTCTTGCTCACGGTAGACAGATGAGCTGATTACCTCTCTGCATTTATGTCTAGCATAAGAAGAAGAAAAATCCAGCTGTGGTCTGAAGCAAACTAGTGTCCTTTTTATTTCCATGCTTTGCATAAAAACAGCAAGACATACGCTCAGACTGCGCTTATCCCAACATGTTGTTTTTAGTGTATAGCAAAGTTCTTAGTTATGACTTAGAGTTTTGCTATATGTTGGAAACTCGTTGGGAAGAGTGCTGGGGCAAGTTTTAGTTACACTTGGTACAATGTCCTTGTTTCACAGATGTCTGTCTCCCTTTTGGCAATCTATCTTGCCTGCTGTTCTAAAAATGCTCCTAAATATTGCAAAGTTATTCCTGGTAATTTTTAACATGTCCTATGTGCATTTTACTGTAATGTTTGTTTTGTTCCTTAACCTCTTCAGTACTAGGATGTATATTTACATCTCATGTTCTTAACACACCAGGACATTTATGTCCTAAACATGAAACAAGCACGAGGTTCTTGTTACTATCGGCCAAGTAGATCGCCAATAATACTATCAGCCAAGTAGATCGCCAATAATACTAATCAGTGCTATGCCCTATGCATAGCACTGAACAGTATTAGAAATCTAATGATGGCTTTAAATAGTCCCCTATGGGGACATAGAAGGTGTAAAATAAATGTTAAAGGTGAAAAAGCCTCCTCATATGTCATATGGAGTAGGGGAAAAATTTTTATGAAAATGCAAAAATAAAATTTGCTGTGTCCTTAGAGTACTCAACCCTCTGCAATCTGAAACGTATCCCCTATCCTTAGGATGGGGGATAAGTTTTTATATCCCGGTGTACTCCCTTAAGGGATGAAGTAAAATGACGTTATTTGGTTTGGTCTAGTATTTTACATGTGCTAGGGTAAAAGAGTCCATGTATTTATTGGTCTCTGTTCTATTTCAGCAGGCATGATTTTGATCCAGATACTTACATAATCCCATATGTCATCCAGTCTTTGAAAATCTTTGCCCCTCAAGTTCATAGCCTCCTGCAGTCTCATGAAGGCACAGTTTCCCTATTAAGGTAAATACACAGGTGTTTTTCACCCAAAATTTGAGAAAACAAGATTAGACCTGTTTCTAAATCTGAATTCAGATTTTGCTTTTCTAAACTACTGCAAGTAATTTGGCTGAAGTCTGTTAGCATAGCACTGTCTGACCTGCACTTCACTTGTAATTGATTATTGCAGCTATAGAGACATGGCGACTTCTGGTTTTGTAGAGAGATCCTGAAAGCAAGTGATCAATTTTTTGGCAACATACAGTGTTCTGACTTCATGGAAAATTGCATGTGGTTTTGAGCAGCAAACACTGGTGCAAAGGCTGCAATGTGTACCTGTATCCTAAAAGCAATAGTTGTGTTGCCCGCACTTAAATACTTTAATTTATTTCCTTCCCCACAGCTTCCTTGACTGCTATGCTGCAGAGTTCAATGCCATGCATATAGTGGAGGAAGGACAAGGAGGAGTGCCACTGGAGCATCTGATCACTTGTGTGCCAGGTGTTAATATTGCCACTGCACAAAATGGCGTTAAGGTTGTAAAGTGGATACACAACAAACCTCCACCTCCAAATACTGGTTAGTGTTACATTGTCTTCCCTTTTCACTGTGGCTTATACACAAATTTCTTAAAAGAAAATGGACTCCTTGCCCAAAGTACCAATTAAAAGCTACGTGTTGATACTAGTGGTCATGCTAGTAATGTACCAATGGCAGTATACACTAGTGACAGACACTGAACTGAATGCTGGATTACTTGCGTCTTTTTGTGCAGCCAGTCTCTTGATATGCATAAATAGAAATTTTTATAGAGTGCACAGTGCAAATTAAGGCCAGCACCACAATGCTGAGTCAGAATACAGCTATATAGGGCTAGGTTCACACTACGGAATCTCTGGAGATTCCAGGTTTGGCCAGCGGTACTCATATTGTTCAGTGCAGCTGTTCTGATATTCTCATAAGTTCCTGTGTTATACTGCTATCACATGAGAAGCATAAACTTACTGACATTCTGTTTAAACCGTCCCAACCATGATGCCACTGTGTGATCTGGCCTTAGCGTTATGGATATTAGTAGGCCAGAAGGAAAAAGGGGAAACACAAATGAAAAATTTACCTGGTCCTGAAGGGTTTAAATGCATTGTTTCTATAAACACACAGATCAGTCTTCATCAATAATTTTTTTAATGTAAGATGCTTGAGCATTTAGAGTATTTTTATAATTCGATCTCTGTAATTTTATTTAGATCCCTGGATGTTGAGGTCCAAAAGTCCTGTTGGCAATCCTCAGCTGATACAATTCAGCCGAGAGGTCATTGATCTGCTAAAAAATCAACCATATTGCATAATGCCAGTCTCTAAATTTATCCCAACATATCATCATCATTTTGCTAAGCAGTGCAGAGTGTCTGATTATGGCTACTCCAAACTGATGGAACTTTTAGAGGCTGTGCCACATGTTCTACAGGTATGTGACTGTAGTCTGTTAGTAATCTACATGTTAACTTATTTGGGCACCATATTACAGAAATGGGCTGATTCTTTTTGCCCAAATGACACTGTACGAACTTCAATGACTGCATGGTTTGTTCTCACTATTGTCTGTAGTGGGCATTTTTATGATTTACTTTAAATCTAGTCTTCAGAAAGGGGTTAGAATAAGGTTAAGATGCATGTTTAACCAAACACCATTTTTGGACTGCTAGGCTGATGATTTAACAGGACAGCTCGTTTCTGGCTGCATATATCCACCACTTTAAAGGGGTACTACTGTGCTGGCAACTTATCCCCTATCTAAAGGATAGGGGATAAGTTGCCTGATCGCAATCTCGCACGCAGCACCCTGCTCTCAACAGGCCCCGGAGCGAACATCCGCTCCGGGTCTGATGACTGGCCCGGTGATCACGATGTCACAGCTCTGCTCCCGTGTGACGTCACGCTCCGCCCCCTCAATGCAAGTCTATGGCAGGGGTGAGACAGCTGTCTTGCTCCCTGCCATAGACTTACATTGAGGGGGTGGAGCGTGACGTCACATGGGGGAGGAGCCGTGATGTTAGCTCCGGGGCCTGATGAGAGCGGGGTGCTGCGTGTGAGATCGCGGGGGTCCCCAGCGGCGGGACCCCGCGCGATCAGGCAATTTATCCCCTATCCTTTAGATGGGGATAAGTTGTCAGCACGGTAGTACCCCTTTAAGTTTAGTAGTCCATGTCTTATTTAGGTTTGCTGTATGGTAAGATGTTCAGCCTGCTATGAAGGTGTATGTACGCTGTGTAGTTTATGGGTTTTACTGTTATTTGATGTAGTTTCTTGGCATGCACAGGAGAAGCTAAATAAAACCACAGCAATTAGCAGTAAAACTGCATGTATTTTGCCACACAGTGAGAACCACTTTAACATTACATGGTGTGAATATGCCTTGATCATTTCCAGCACTTGTCTAAGGTGCACCTATTTGTCAGTTATTTATAGTAAATGAAGAATTTTCTTCTGAAAAAGTGAGTAGCTTTATTTTTTTTAATATATAGTTTACTTTTGGTGAACGCACACCCAATTTTATCAATCGATCTAAAACAACTCTTCTGACTTGCCCACAGCAGCCATTCATAGTTCAGCTTTCATTTGCCTCATTAAGATAGGACTGCTGATTGCTATGAGCAAATCACTGCAGAACTCAGCTTTCATATCTTAAAGGGGTTGTGCAGCGTAATATAACTTATCCCCTACCCACAGGATAAGGAATAAGTGTCTGATTGTGGGGGGATCCCAGTGATCTCCTGGAGGAGCCCTAACTCTGAGAGGAGCGCAGGCTTGAGACAGCACGCGCTACATTAATTCTCAGTCGAAGAGACCAGAGTGCTGTACTTCGGCATCTCTGGTGCTCTTACAAATGAGTGAATCGCGTGCTATTCTGTGGCTTCTATAGACAAATCACTGCAGAGCTTAATCAGTTTGAGAAATCTGGGCCATTATGGATGTGTAGTATGTGTTTTGCCTAATTTGTATTTCAAATTTTTAGATCCTTGGTATGGGCTCAAAACGCTTCTTGACCCTTACTCACAGAGCACAGGTGAAGCGGTTTACACAAGATCTTTTAAAGCTCCTGAAGTCCCAGGCCAGTAAACAGGTCATTGTAAGAGAGTTCTTACAAGCTTATCATTGGTAAGTTAGACTGAATATAGAGCTTCATGCTGTGTATTGACATAGGCTTTCAATTGATGTCACCAAGACTGGCACATATGTAGATTAAAACCACAACTGTCCTTCCACTTTTAGTTTCGTCCCCTTAGGCTATGTTCACTTGGCCGTTCTCTCCCGTACCGATATTCTCCCGTTATTGCTGCTAAACAGACCATACTAACAAACGGATGCAAACTGATGCAACAGGATGGCATTTGTCTGTTATTTTAAGGGTGTGTTCACACCAAATTTTTGCAATACAGTTCCTGTACACATTTTTAAATTTGAAAACTGTACGGAACCTTATTGAAAACTGTAGACATTGACTCTCCATTGAAAACTGTATGCCAAACGGATGCGTCTGTTTTGCGTCTTGTACACTTATGTCTTTTTTTAATATTTATTCTTTTTTATTTATTTTTTTCGCGTACCCAAAACCATAGTCCAATACGGTTTTTCACCTATACCAAAAACCGTGGTAAAGCAGTATTCAGTTTTATTTTTTTTTATTATTTTAACATGGGAGTCAATGGGAACCGTAGAGAACCGTATGTGCGTATGGTTCCATCCGGTTTGCACAATACGGATTTTGACTTTGCACAGTTTTTTTTTTCTTGGAATTTGAAACAAGTAACTTCATTCATAATGGTGTGAGAAGTTAAAAACTTATACTTTTTTTAAAATTAAAAAACTTATGCAATGCATCTTTTTTCAAAACGTATACGGTTTTTAACTGTATACGGGTTAAAATTTGTACACGTTTTGATACAGTTTAGTATGGTTTTGAGGAATCTGTTTTTCATCAAAAACCTGATACGGGAACTGTATTGCAAAAATGTGGTGTGAATGCACCCTAACAGACTATTATAAAATAAATAAAAAAAAATAAAAAAATGTGGCATCCTTTTGCACCAGTTTTTTTTTTATCCTTTGTCAGTTTGTCGTTTTTTTTTCCCCCCCTTACATCTCTTCTGAGCATGCTCAGAAGGAATTACTGATCCAAAAACGGATTGGAAAAAACTGATTCAAACGGATGACATTAAAGGCTTATCCATTTTCCATAGACTTCAATGTTAAATTTATTGTATCTGTTTTTGTTCAGTTTCTTTTGATGGAGAAGAAAAAAACTGCATGCGTTGTCTTTTCTCCGGCAAAAAATAAATTAAAGATGGAAAGCAAACGGGTGAAAAAGGACTGTAAAAAAAAAATAATAATCGAAAAATTTGACTTCAATGGGATCCTTTTTTACAGCAGTTTGCAAAAGTATCAAACGGATTGCCGAACAGGCATGAATTAACAGGGATAGATGGCTGTGTGAACTAGCCCTTACCTACTGTATCCTCCCTTTTTTTTTTTTTTTTTTTTTTCCCCCTTCTTCTGTTTACTTCCTTATTCTGCTTTAACAGGTGCTTTTCAAGAGACTGGGAGGTGACAGAATATGGAGTGTGCGAGTTGGTTGACATAGTATCAGAGATACCTGATACCACAATATGCGTTTCTCAGCAAGAAAATGAGATTGTGATCTCAATTCCCAAACGAGGTATGATAAACCATTGATCATGGTGTGTTATAAACTGATCCATTCAACTCCCGACAACCTTGAAACCCCCCAGTCTTGGTATCGAATACCAATTATGATGCTATGTATACATGTATGACATATTGAAGTTAATGGGAACTAAAATCAGCTGCAGAAAAAAATACAGCAAAATACAGGCGTGTAATCGTCCCCTCTGTATATTCACATGCAGATTTATTTCCGAAGTCTCTACATTGGTACTTTTCATGTGAATGAAAACTGAAGAAATCCACGCAGTTAACTCTAAAACAACTAGTCAGATGCTTTTTCAGTTGCAGAAAAGTCTGCAACGATTCTTCCTTTACCCGTTAAGGTCACAGCTCATTTGGGCCTTTTCCGGTTGGAAAACTATTTTTCTCTATCGGCCCCATTGGGGGACACAGACCATGGGTGTATGCTGCTATCTCTAGGAGGCATGACACTATGGCAACAAAAAAGTCGGCTCCTCCCATCAGGATATACCTGCCTCCAAGCCCTGAGCTAATCAGTTTTAGCTTAGTGTCTGAAGGAGGTGGACATGGTCTGGAATTCTCCAGACCAGGTCTTCTGTTTTGTTTTCCTAGTTAGGGATTGTGTTCGTTTTTTCTTTTTTTTTTCTTTCATGTTTTCAGGTGGGGACTCTGCGGCTCACGGTTTCCCCATTGCGATTGAGGGGGCACAGACATTGCGTAAATGCGCTGTTCACCCCCTCTACAACGGTCAGCGCCTGGGGTTGTACCTCATGGGTCCGGGTCCCCCTATTCCCTGCTCGCCTCGCTCGCACATGGTAGCTCGGCGTGATACAGGTGACCGAAAGCTGACTGAAGACCTCACGGAAGACTCCATTAGGTAAGTTCTTCTGACTGAGGTGAGTATATATTTTCTCCCTTAGGTGCTGACTTGCAACCTCTGGAGACCCTCAGTTTTTGGCCCACCTTTCAGGGTCTAAGGGTCTGGCCTGTGCTAGGGGCTTTATCTTTTATTCTGGGGCGAGCAGTGGCATATCTGGAATGAATGGATCACTTTATTATTATGCACCTGTGTGTGTGTGTGTGTTTTTACTATGCGGCTGACAGCCGCGGCGCTTACTATGCGGCGGACAGCCGCGGCGCTTATACTGTTCAGGCGCATGAAGCGCCGACTTGCTTTTGGCAGCAGACTGCTGCTGGCGAATGTCTCGCCCGCTCACTTCCCCACGGGCGCATATGCGGCTGACATGTGCGCTCGGGGCAAGAATTATTATTGTTCTTCTTCGGCATTTTGGCGGCCGGGGTGCTATAGCTCCGCCCACAGGACCGCCGGAGCTTACTGGAGGTGCAAATCATCCTCCAATCAGCGCCGTGCGCACTATTTTCGGTGGCAGGGGCCAATCAGACAGTGCCCCTGCTCCAGGCACGCCCCTCTCTGGCTATTGGCTGGCCTGTTTCTCCCTCTCTATCTACACAGAGCAGAGTTCTCCTCACAGCAGCTGCCACAGGGGACACAGTCTCGGGTGAGAGTTCTTTTTTCGTTATGTCCGTACCCAGAACTGTTCCTCCCTCTAAACAGACAACTGGAGTGTTAGTTTCCTATTTTGTCTGTAAGAGCTGTAATTCCAAAATGGTTGGTTCTGCTGAACCCACTTGCTCTGCCTGCTCCTCTGCTGCCCCAGACCCCCTGGTACCCCTGGATGCTCTTTCAGTTCCGGTGGATTTGGCTGCCCCTCCAGCCTGGGTTTCTTCCCTATCCCAGTATATGGCTGACTAGGGGTGCATCCTCTGACTCTTCCATTGTGACCGTGTCATCTGGTCACAAACGTCGCTCCTCCAGAGGACATTCTCTAAGTCGCCGCTCTGCCTCGCCAGAGCAGTGTACCCGGTCAGGGTCGCCCCCCCCCCCCCCCCCTCCAGGGCTGCCTCCACTCGTTCACATTCTCCTGGTGAACTGGCGGATGAGGCTTCCGAATCAGCATCTTACTCAGAGGACCGCTCAGATACAGTTGAAACGGTGAACTCATTGGTTGCGGCCATAAGAGACACCTTTCACTTAGAGGACCCAGGATCTTTGGACGGGACTCCTGAAGTATCCTTTCATCTTGCTAAACCAGGATCTCAAAGGTTCAGCTCTCATGCTGAATTTGACACCCTTCTGGAATCTGCATGGAAACATCTGGACAAGAGGTTCCCGGGAATGAAGAAGGTTCAGGTGCGTTACCCATTCGACAAGGACCTTGTCTCTAAGGTGGTTTCCCCTCCCTCGGTGGATCCACCAATTTCTCGCCTCTCTAAGGCTCTACACTGCCGCTAGCAGATGCGGCTGCTTTCAAGGATTCGACGGACAAGAAGGTGGAGTCCTTAGCGAAGTTTGCCTCTGAAGCAGCAGGCTTTTCTCTGCTTCCCACCTTCACCTCGGCATGGGTGTTCAAGGCCCTATCAGTGTGGTGCTCTAAACTCAGTCAGGGTATCCAGGCGGGATCCCCACCAGAGGATCTGTCTGCTTTGGTTCTCCAATGCTCTAAAGCTGGGGACTTTCTGTGCACAGCTTCCATGCAGTCAGCCCGTTGTGCTCTCTTTGCTGTGGGTCACCTAGCGGCCCTCCGTCGTTCCATGTGGCTTAAGGCTTGGGATGCGGATGCCGCCTCCAAAAGGTCTCTCACCGAGCTTCCTTTTACTGGTGGCCGTCGTCTTGGCAAGTGCCTTGAAGAGATTATCTCTGAGGCGACGGGAGGTACGAGGTGTTGCCTCAAAATAAGGCTTGCTCTACTTCCCAGAGGGAAATCCTCTTCCTTTCGGACTTTTGACCCCAATAAGGGGTCTGGGCAGGCGCCTTCGCGGGACAAGAAGGCTCCCTCGTTTCGGGCGCGCCTGTCTTGGAAGTCGGACACCAACTATTCCGGATGTTTTGCGGCCAAATCGGGCAACCACAAACCCACTTCCGCATGAAGTGATGCCCCCACCCGCAGATTTTTCTTTTTCGAGACATCTGGACCACACACATTCAGGACTCTTGGGTCAGGGACGTGGTGTCCAACGGATACCGAATCAAATATGCCTCCCTCCCGAGGGATCGTTTTTTTTCAGTCCCAGGCCCCCCGGTCACCTCCTCTGGCGAAGCAGTTTCGGGAGGCTCTGCAGTCCCTGCTTCTCCAGGGAGTTATTGTCCTCGTTCCTCCAGGAGAACGTTTTCGGGGTTTCTATTCCAATCTTTTTGTGGTCCCCAAGAAGGGCGGTTCTGTGCGGCCAATCCTGGACCTCAAGCGTCTCAACCGTCATCTTCTCATCCGCCACTTCCGAATGGAATCTCTCCGTTCGGTAGTGGCATCCATGGAACAAGGGGAGTTTTTCTTCGATGGACATCAAAAATGCCTACCTCCATGTTCCAATATTTCCCGGCAATCAACGGTACCTCCGCTTTGGGGTTCCGGAGGGGCATTTTCAATTTGTAGCCCTCCCCTTTGGTCTGGCCACTGCTCCTCAGGTCTTTACCAAGACCCTTGTGCCAGTGATAGCCCTGTTGAGGTCGAGAGGAGTCTCAGTGATCCCTTACCTGGACGACCTTCTCATCAAGGCTCCCACCAGAGTCCAGACCCTGGAGAATGTGGATCTCACTCTCCAGACCCTGGATCGCTTCGGGTGGATGGTCAACCGGGACAAGTCTGTCCTCTCTCCCACCCAGTCTCTGATCTTCTTGGGACTTCAATTCAACACTGCCTCTGCCCGGGTTTTCCTTCTGCCAGACAAACGTCTGACTCTCCTGTCAGGAGTCCGCTCCCTTCGGGCTCAGGTCCCAGTTTCCATCCGTATTTGCATGGAAGTCTTGGGTCAGATGGTAGCGGCCATGGAGGCCGTACCCTTTGCCCAGTTTCATTACCGCCCCCTTTAACTGGCGATTCTCTCTTGATGGGACAGATCTCCTCTGTCTCTCGATCGCAAGATTGCTCTCCCTCGTGTGATCACTCAGTCTCTTCTCTGGTGGCTCCGCTCCCCCCTTCTTCTTCAGGGGCGATCATTTCTTCCCCTCCACTGGCAGGTAGTTACAACAGATGCCAGTCTGTCGGGCTGGGGCGGTGTGTTCAGGGACTGGACGGTTCAAGTCTTCTGGTCTCAAACGGGAAGCCCTTCTTACAATAAACATCTTGGAACTGAGGGCGATTCTTCTTTGTCTTCTTCATTGGTAGTCCCTGCTTTAGTCCCGCCCTGTCCGCGTCCAGTCGGACAATCCCACGGCCGTAACATACATAAATCGGCAAGGTGGCACTCGCAGCTCGGCAGCCATGGCCGAGGTGACAAAGATTCTCATCTGGGCGGAAAACAAGGTTCCGGCCATTTCGTCGATTCACATTCCGGGTGTGTTCAACTGGGAAGCGGACGTCCTCAGCCGACCCCGGCGAGTGGTCCCTACATCCAGAGGTCTTCGCGCAGATCTGCGACCTCTGGGGCATTCCAGACGTGGACCTCTTCGCGTCTCGGCACAATCGGAAGATCCTTCCATTTGTGTCAAAGTCCCGGGACTTGCAGCTCGGCAGCCATGGCTCTAGCCGTGGATGCCCTAGTGATTCCTTGGGCGGGGTTTGCCCTACCCTATCTGTTCCCTCCCCTTCCGCTCCTTCCCAGGGTTCTGAGGAAGCTCAAAGCGGAGGACGTTCCCGCCATACTGGTAGCTCCAGATTGGCCCCGAAGGTCGTGGTACGCCGACGTGTTCAGGCTCCTGGACGACACTCCACTGCGCCTTCCACTTCGTTAGGACCTGCTGTCTCAGGGTCCTCTTTGTCACCCCAATTTACAGTCGCCGCATTTGACGGCGTGGCGGTTGAGACCGAGGTTTTGAGAGCCTGCGGTTTCTCTTCCCAAGTCATTAGCACCATGCTCGGGGCTCGTAAGCCCTCCTCAGCAAAAATTTACCACTGTACCTAGCGGTTCTATTTTCGTTGGTGTGAAGCTCAGGTCTTGTCTCCTGTTACTTTTTCCATCCCCTGTCTTCTCTCCTTCTTGCAGTCGGGATTTTGTTGCATCAGTTCCCTTAAGGGTCAGGTTTCGGCCCTTTCTATTCTTTTCCAGCATCCTCTGGCTTCTAATTCTCATGTCTGGACCTTCCTTCAAGGAGTAGCGCATGCTGCCCCTCCTTATGGGTCTCCTTCTCCCCCTTGGACTTGAATCTGGTTCTGGGTGTCCAAGGTGAACCTTTTGAACCCATAAGGGAGGTGTACCTGCACCACCTTTCTTTTAAAGTGGCATTTCTTGTTGCTATCCCCTCCATTCGGAGAGTGTCTGAATTGGCAGCTCTCTCCTGCCGTTCTCAGTTTCTGGTGATTAACCAGGACAAGGTTGTCTTCCGGCCAGATCCTTCCTTTTTGCCTAAGGTTGTATCGGCCTTTCATCTCAATGAGGACATTGTCCTTCCGTCCATTTGTCCCGCTCCTTTTCATCCTAAGGAGCGTTTACTCCACAAACTGGATGTGGTTCGGGCTGTTAGGTCTTACCTCTCTATCACTTCTTCGTTTCGTCAGTGTGATTCCTTTTTCGTCCTTGTGGAAGGTCGTCGTAAGGGACAACCTGCTTCCAAGGCCACCACTTCTCTGTGGATCCGGTCTGCCATTTCGGAAGCCTATCGCTGTAGGGAGAAGATTCCTCCCTTCAGGGTTGTGGCTCATTCTACCCGTTCTGTTGGGGCATCCTGGGCTCTCCAGAACAAAGCCTCGGCCTTGCAGATTTGCAAGGCGGCTACCTGGTCGTCTTTGCACACTTTCTCGAGGTTCTACCGGGTTCATACCTTTGCATCGGCTGATGCTAGTCTGGGCCGTAAAGTGCTGCAGGCTGCAGTGGATCGGCCGTCTGCCTGACTATCTGCCCACCCAAGGGATGGCTTTGGTACGTCCCATGGTCTGTGTCCCCCAATGGAGCCAATAGAGAAAAGGAGATTTAACACTTACCGTAAAATCTCTTTCTCAAAGGATCCATTGGGGGGACACAGCTCCCGCCCTTTTGGGTTTCTCTTTAGTTCTCTGTCTGAGGGTGTGTAAGTTAAATTTTTTTCTTCTGGTTCTCGGACAATTCGCATCTCCTTTCCTTGACCTGTCGGTCCTCTCCTATTGCTCTGGTACTAAAACTGATTAGCTCAGGGCCTGGAGGTGGGTATATCCTGCTGGGAGGAGCCGACTTTTTTGTTGCCATAGTGTCATACCTCCTAGAGACAGCAGCATACACCCATGGTCTGTGTCCCCCAATGGATCCTTCGAGAGAGATTTTACGGTAAGTATTAAATCTCCTTTTTTCAAATCAACTGGTTAAACAGATTTATAAATTGCTTCTATAAAAAAAAAAAAAAACTTACTCCTTCCAGTATTTATCAGCTGCTTTATACTACAGAGAAAGTTCTTTAATTTAGAATTTCCTTTCAGTCTGACCACAGTGCTCTCTGCTGAGACCTCTGTCCATGTCAGGAACTGTCCAAAGTAGAAACAAATCCCCATAGCATATGGAGCATACCGCAGCTAACTTTCTGGAACCAGTAGATTTGAAATTTTTCCCTGGAGAACCCCTTTTAACCATTTAAAGGGGTTCTCCAGTGGAAAAAATAATTATTATTTTTTTTCTTTTTTTTTTTAATCAACTGGTGCCAGAAAGTTAAACAGATTTGTAAATTACTTCTATAAAAAAATAAAAAATAAAAAAAAATCTTAATCCTTCCAGTACTTATTAGCTGCTGAATACAACAGAGGATATTCTTTTCTTTTTGGAACACAGAGCTCTCTGCTGACACCTCTGTCCATTTTAGGAACTGTCCAGAGCAGAATGTTTGCTATGAGGATTTTCTCCTACTCTAGACAGTTCCTAAAATGGACAGAGATGTCAGCAGAGAGAACTATGCTCGTGATATCAGCAGAGAGCTCTGCTTTACAAAAAAGAATTTCCTCTGTAGTATTCAGCAGCTAATAAGTACTGGAAGGATTAAGATTTTTTTAATAGAAGTAATTTACAAATCTGTTTAACTTTCTGGCACCAGTTGATTTAAAACATATTTTTTTTTTTTTACTGGAGTACCCCTTTTAAGGACTTATGGGTACACCCTTGCGTCCTGGTACTTAAGGATGCAGGGCGTATTTGTCCTATTACCAGGGTTTGAAGTGCACTCACAAGCTGAGCACGCTTCATACCCCGTGGGTCTTGGTTGCTATCAGCAGGCAGGACCCAGGGTTAATGCCGGACATCGCCAGTCAGGCTGATGACAGACATTAACCCTTTAGATACCACGGTTAAGTTGATCGGCATCTGAAGTGTAAAGAAAACAATCCCGGCAGCTCAATATCCGTATCACAGATTAATAAAATATAACTTTTATTCCATGCCCATAAAAAAGGGGGTACCAAAACCAAAATAAACACTCACAAAAACTGTGTGGATGAGCCCTTCAGTGGCTCCTGTGATACATCTGATAAAGCACATAACACAGTCCGTATCCATCCACACTAATCAACATATAGATGATGCCACAAGGTACAACATATTATCAGATATTAAGGTATAATATAAAATACACTATGTATCTTAGTCCCTAGCCCCAGATGGCTCAGGAAAGGATAAAGATGGGACAACTGGTGGGCCTTGCAGTCTGTCTCTCCCTATAGCTAATGCTACCCTAAGCCTAGGCGGAATTTTCATTCTAAAAAGGACGGTCCCGCTCTGGAACTTGGCTGTCTCTCACTATGCTCACCCTATCTTATACTAGCTTCCTTACTAAGGTGTATATACTATCTCACTAGACTGGCGAATCCCTACGGTTAGGTGTTCATACCCTGCGAAGCAGTCTCAATCCAATATACCAGGGGTCCACATCAGCTGAGATGACGATAGAAGTGCTTCCTCGCTGTCCAATTGGTGATCTGATGCAACCAGTCAGCCTTGACAGGCCAGAGCAACAGAGCACTGATAAATGCTGAGCTTTGGCTCCATATTGATCAGTGTTAACAGTGCATGCAATCGAAAGATAGCATCGTATAGCCCTCTATGGGGACGAAAAAAAGTAAATTGTGTAAGTGATACAAAAAGTTTATAAATGTGAAAAAGATCCTCCCCTAATAAGTTACTCCCCACTTTCATAAAAATACTGTAATCAAAAATTGCTGCATGCATAAATGTACGAAGTATTAAAAGAAATCTGTTACCAGTGTCCCCTTCACTAAACTGTCGGTACTGACAGGTAGTGCGGGTGACACTGATAACACGAGTACTTACCTTGTCCTGTTCTGTGCAGGGGATCTCCGGTAATCTCCTGTGTTCCCTTCAGCTCCGTCCTGGCTTGGGGCACGGGTGGAGCTTAGTGACTTCACTGCTGCTGTTCTCTAGCAGTGGGGCCCAGCAGAGAGCAGCAGCGGCTTTGGGCATGGGCGGAGCTTAGTGACTTCACCTCTGCTTGGTCCCGCTGCTAGAGAACAGCAGCGAGGACGTCGCTAAGCTCCGCTCGTGCCCATAGCCGGGCCAGAGCTGAAGATTACCGGAGATCCCCTGCACAGAGCGGGACAAGGTAAGTACCGTTAGGTTAGTGCAGATGACACTGGTGACAGATTTTCTCTTAAAATATAAGGTTAGTTAAAATGCATGGATGATGGCGTACACTAGGGATCGACCGATTATCGGTTTGGCCGATATTATCGGGCGATAATCACGATTTTGGGCATTATTGGTATCGGCAATTATTGGTAACGGGGGGCGGGGCCCGCTTTAAATCGATGATCTGCAGCAGGGGGATAAATGGCGGATAACTCATACCGTTATAAGTTATCGGCCCTAACCTCCACCGATTATCAATATCGGATCTAAAAAAAAAAGATATCGGTCGATCCCTAGCGTACACGTAAAAAAAGTTCAAAATTGTGCATTTTTTGTCACTTCATATACTATAAAACCATTTAAAAAAATTTTAAAAAGCAAAAGTCCCATCAAAACAAAAATACCAATAAAAACTGCAAATCACAGCACAAAAAATGAGCACTCGTATGGGGAAAAATAAAGTTATAGGGGTCTGAAGATTACAATTTTAAACAAACATACCTATTTTGGTACATGTAGTTATAATTTTTTTTAAAGTTGTAAATAAAACCTACATAAATTGGGTATTCTTGTAACCATATGGACCCACATAAAGAGAAGGGGTAATTTTTACCAAAAATTGCACAGTTCTAAAATAACAGTGATTGTTATAATATGTGATGTCATTACAAATTATGATTGACGCCGATCTGAAAAAATTGGCTGGGTCCTTAACCCATTAAGGACTTAGCCCTTTTTGGCCTTTAATGGGCACTGTCAGATACAAAAACTATTGCAATGTTGTAAAGCATGCAAAACAATCGGTTTTGCAATTGCTTTCATTAGAAAAAAAATCAGTATTTCAAACTGAAAAAGCCAGTCAAACAATATCCCCCCTGCCTGCTTGGACACATACTAGTTCTGCTGTGTCCATGCATCATCACCTACGTCACGGACACACTTCCTTGATTGACAGCTGTGAGCGCAGGAAAAATCCTCCCACTGTCAGCTTGTGTCCCGCTACTGTCAGTGAGGACAAGCTGGGAGTTGCAGTTTTGCTAATGCTAGGGGAGATGTAAGCAGACAGCATACTGAGGGAGGGAGCGAAAACCTGTACAATGAGGCCACGCCCCCTCCCTTTGAGAGGAATTCAGACTAGTGAGCTAAATTAAAAGTGTAATAAAAAATAAAGGCGCTAGACACATAAAAATTAGATGTACATGGTCAGGATTAGGTACTGAGTGATATATAAAAAAAATGTTGTTTGGATCTGACTGGTACGATTTAAAGAGTAGCTATCACTAAACTAAATTCCCCTATTCCCCCTCCCCTTCTGTCCCTGACACGAACTACATCTTTCTCTGTCTTTATTTCTGCCCAAATCCCCATAAAATGACCTTATCTAGAACGGCTGGAGGAGCTCAGAGTTGAGCTATCTAGCGAGGACAGAAAGTGAGCGGTCCTGGCAGGCACAAAGTCATCTGAAGCCTGGCCGGGGATCGCTTCCGTCCGTCTTTTCTCTCTTTCCTGCACCTCGCGCGCTGCAGTGAATGGGGATATTTAAATTTTGCGTGCTGTGCGCGAACGAGCACTGTACTCACTCTCTGCCTGTATAGGAAACAGACAGAGCACGAGCATAGCACTCGTGCATGCGCAGCGCGCAAAATTTAAATATCCCCGCCTGCCTTGCATCTCCCTCTCCTCATTCATGTGAACACGCGTTTCGGACCACGCTGGGCCATGCTGCCCGGCCAGCGTTGGTCCGAACGTGCTGAACGTGAGGGGAGGAAAAGTAATCCTGAGCCCCATATAGGGTGACACCTAGTGGCCAGGATTACAAACGTAAAAAAAACACATAAAACATGATTTTTTTTTTTTATAAATTATATTAGAAACATTTTTTTTTTTTTTTTTACATCTTTTTAATAAAACTTTTTTTTTTATGAGAGTACCCATATAAGGACAAAGCCAGTTTCATTTTTGTGTTTGCGTTTTCCTCCTTTCCTTCTAAAAATATAACATTAATTAAACTGCACCAAAATCGCGTATTTTTGTTCGCGTATTTTTGTTCACCATAAAAAAATGTATTAAACGATCAAAAAGGCCCATTGAAACAAAAATGGTACTGTTAAAGGATACAGACCACGGTGCAAAAAAAAATTATCCCTCATACATGCCCATGTATGGAAAAGTAAAAAAATAAATAAAGTTATAGGGGTCAGAAGAGGACCTTTTTTAAACATACCAATTTTTGTGCAAAAAGTTATTTAACAGAAGTAAAACAAAATCAAACCTATATAGGTTGGGTATCATTTTAATTGTATGGACCTACAGAATAAAGATAAGGGGTAACTTTTACCGAAAAGGTGAGGAGGAAAAAACAAAAGGAGAAAACCCTGTGTCCTTAAGGGGTTAAACAAAATTAGTATGTTTTTAAATCGCTCTTCTGACTCCCTCTAACACTCTTTTTTTCCTTATACATGGCTGTATGAGGGTTCATTGTTTGTGCTGTGATCTGTAGATTTTATTGGTACCGCTTTTGCATATATGACTTCTTGATCACTTTCATTTTTCTGGAATGTGAGGTGACCAAAAAGCGGCAGATCCCTGAATGCCGATCGCAGCCGGGACCTGCCATGCATGATGCGAGCACAGGATGTGAATTTACGTCCTGGTCCACTAAGTACAATTGCATCGTACATTTACGTACATCGTCCTTAAGTGCATGTATGCAGAGAACCATGGTACTTGCTGTGGGCAGCACTTCCCATAAGTGCTATATGCTACTTTTTCCATGCATGTTATGGTAGGATGATCTGGCATCCTACCATCTGGCATCAAAATTGACATTGTCATATTCCGTGTTTGGTGGTTTATAAAAGTTACAGCCTGAAAGAAGAAATTGTGTTTTGCTTCAAGCTTGTCCTTTTTTGTCATTTTTTTTTTCCCTTCTCCTTTTTAAAGATGTCCAGCGGTAACAAAGGTGTTCCCTATCTGCAGGATAGAGGATAAATTGCTGAGCACAGAGGGTCCAACCGCTAGGACCCCCCGTGATCTCCCGTACCAGGCCCTGGCTCTTCTCAATGAAGAGATGTTTCCGACTCTTCTCCAGGGCGTGACGTTTTGCTCACAGCAGGTCACCTGGTAGAAACACGCCCCCTCCATTCATTTCTATGGGAGAGGTGGAGGCAGTGTTCACGTGTCACGTGTTTCTCCCAAAGAGATCAATGTAGGGGTTGTGTTTCGACCAGCTGACATGCTCTGTACGAAACTTTGTTTACTAGAGTCGGGGCCCCTTACGGGAGATTGGGAGATCATGGGGGGGATCCCAGCGGTCGGACCCTCCGCAATCGCACATTTATTTAGGGAATAACTTTTTTTTATTAAATTTTTTATTTTTGGTTATACATCTTCTTGAAGGAAGGATGGCTTGAATTTCTTCCCTCTGTCTCTTGCGAAGGAACCCTGTTTAAGGGTACGCTCACACATACAGGATCCCGCGCAGATTTGATGTGCAGGATTTGTAACTGCCGATTAGAAGCTGTGCTCATTTAGTTTACAATGAAATCCTGTGCCTCAAATCTGCCTACGTGTGAACATACCCTAAAGTGTGCTACAGAGGAACAGTAAATTCCAGCTGCCCAAAATGTCTGGTTTATCTTAAATCTCAGGAAAATGTTGTTTATTTATTTGTATTTCCTTTTTTACATAGAACGTACCCCAGATGAGATCGAAAGGACAAAGCAGTTTTCAAAGGAAGTGGTAGACTTGTTGCGTCACCAGCCTCATTTCAGAATGCCATTTAATAAGTTTATTCCGTCCTATCACCACCATTTTGGCAGACAGTGTAAACTTACATATTACGGGTTTACCAAATTGATTGACCTCTTTGAAGCCATACCAGATGTCTTACAGGTAAGTGGAAAAGCATGTCTAATCTTGTATTAATGGCCCAGTACCCGAAATACATATGTAAAGGTTTATGCTATTTATTGGAGGTTTACGGTGTACACTCTGCAGAAAATAAATGCTGATGTTATGACTTCATACGTGGCTAAATAAGATGTGCTGCTGTTCTTATTCCAGGCTCTGGATGCATCAAATGTTTGTGGCATATCAGAAACCCAACAAGGACCTCTATACACTTAACCTATTCCTGTCCTCATCGGCATTTTATAATTAGAATTTCATGAATAGGGACACATCAGGTCACATTAGCTGCAGTTATATTATTGTTGCACAAAACATAAGTCCTATACTTCCTACTTATGGGTCTGATATTTGTGCATTGCTGACTCCTTGTAGGTTTTAGAATGTGGTGAGGAAAAAATGTTGACCCTGACAGAAATGGAGCGTATTAAAGCTTTAGCTTCGCAGCTTGTAAAACTTCTACGCTCTCAGAAAGACTCCTCCTTAATGATGCCTGACTTGCTAACTGAATATAGCAAGACATTTGGCTACAGCCTGAGGCTCCACGACTATGATGTCAGCTCTGTACCAGCATTGATGCAAAAGCTATGCCATGTTGTTAAGGTAACCAAACCTTTTAAAATGTCATGCAACATCCATTTTGCAATCAAATCTCTTAGTCACTGGGAGGATGGTACTACCACAGCGGTGTTGAGCTTTATAGACTGGTCATGGGTAGCACAAGGTGTTAGTGGTTACGGATCAAACCTAGTGTCATGCTTGTGGACATTCTTTGTATTCTAACTGTATTTTTTGTTTCTGGCTTTTGTTTCAAGTTTTATGATTTGAAGTTAGTAAGTGGAAAGGTGCTAAAAGAAGCATGCTATAGTATCATCTGGTTGCTTTTTCAGATAATAGACACTTCTTCTGGAAAGCAGATTCAGCTGATAAACAGAAAGTCACTGCGTTCCTTAACTGCACAGCTCCTAATTCTGCTCATGTCATGGGATGACTTGTCTTTACTTACTGTTAACCAGCTGCGTTATATATATGAAGGTATCCATGGAGTCCCGCTTAATCCATGTGAATATGGATTTGTGTCCTTGACCGAATTATTAAAAAGCCTTCCCTATTTGGTTGAGGTATGTTTTTGCTTTTGCCCATATTTATTCCCTGTTTACACATCATGTTTTTTCTGATACATTTAACATATTGGGCAGTGGTGTACTTAAAAATGCAATTCCACACTGTCACAATGCTGTATTATTTGTGTGACAGTTAGTTTTACTTTGCACCACTATTAACAATGACGTTTTCCCTTTTGAAAGGAACCCAGTTGTTTCATTCTTGTTGCCTGAACTGTGAGTTATCTGGGCGGTCCACAGTGGATTCTCCCTGCCAAACCAGCCAAGAGAGAGTTTGCTTATAGGGAGAGATCTATAAATAAAGGCTGGTGCAGCGAAGTGAAGCCACCAGTAACACGCCTTAATGATGTGTGGTTTGGGCAGCTTAAGAATGGTGATTGGTCCCCTTTTTAAAGTCTGTGTATGTGTCAGCAATTAATTGGCTTAATGTTCCTTTTGCAGGTGCAAACAAATGACCTAAATGAAGACTGCCTGCAGTTGACATCCCTTTATTTGTTTGCAAAGAATGTTCGATCATTGCTGCATACTTACCACTACCAGCAGATCTTCCTACATGAATTTTCAAGTGCGTACAGCAAGTATGTTGGGGAAGTCTTGCAGTCCAAGCAATACGGCTATAACAGCCTGGAGGAGCTATTGGGTGCAATTCCACAGGTGAGTGTAGTAAATGTGGGCAGTAATGATACTTTTTAACCCCTTAAGGACTCAGGGTTTTTCAGTTTTTGCACTTTCGTTTTTTCCTCACCTTTTAAAAATCATAACCCTTTCAATTTTCCACCTAAAAATCCATATTATGGCTTATTTTTTTGCATCACCAATTCTACTTTGCAGTGACATCAGTCATTTTACCCAAAAATTCACGACGAAACGGAAAAAAAAAATCATTGTGCGACAAAATCGAAGAAAAAACGCCATTTTGTAACTTTTTGGGGCTTCCGTTTCTACGCAGTGCATATTTCGGTAAAAATGACACCTTTGTTATTCTGTAGGTCCGAACGGTTAAAATGATACCCTACTTATATAGGTTTGATTTTGTCGTACTTCTAGAAAAAATCATAACTACATGCAGGAAAATTTATACGTTTCAAAATGTCCTTCTGACCCCTATAACTTTTTTTTTTTTTTTTTTTTTTTTTTTTTTTTTCCACGAACAGGGCGGTATGAGGGCTCATTTTTTGCGCCGTGATCTGAAGTTTTTATCGGTATGATTTTTGTTTTGATCGGACCTTTTGATCACTTTTTATTCATTTTTAAATGGTATAAAAAGTGACCAAAATACGCTTTTTTGGACTTTGGAATTTTTTCGCGCGTACGCCATTGACGGTGCGGTTTAATTAACAATATATTTTTATAGTTCCGACATTTGCGCACGCGGCGATACCACATATGTTAATTTTTATTTACACTGTTTTATTTTTTTTTTATGGCAAAAGGGGGTGATTCAAACTTTTATTAGGGAAGGGGTTAAATGACCTTTATTAACTTTTTTTTTTTTTTTTTTTTTTTTTTTTTTTGCAGTGTTATAGGTCCCATAGGGACCTATAACACTGCACACACTGATCTCCTATGCTGATCACTGGCGTGTATTAACACGCCTGTGATCAACGTAATCGGCGCTTGACTGCTCCTGCCTGGATCTCAGGCATGGAGCAGTCATTCGTCAATCGGACACCGAGGAGGCAGGTAAGGGCCCTCCTGGTGTCCTGCAAGCTGTTCGGGACGCCGCGATTTCACCGCGGCGGTCCCGAACAGCCCAACTGACTAGCCGGGATACTTTCGCTTTAGAAGCGGCGATCAGCTTTGACCGCCGTTTCTAAAGGGTTAATACCAATTTCACACAGGCATAATAGATGCCGTTTTGCATTTATATTGATGACCTCAACTTACAGCTTTCCATTTGATTCATTAGACCTGCAGTCAGGACAGGACTTGTCTAAAATATGGACACAGAATGCATCTGTAATATATGCCTGTGTGTGTGAACTTAAAGGACAACTGCAGTGTTATTACACTTATCCCCTATCCACACGAATGCTGCCTCCTCATCTCTCCCATAGAACGACATGGAGTGCTGTGGCCGGCACGCCTCCTGCACGGGAGAGCCGTGGCCCTTTGCAGAAGATAGCGTTCGGACCCTATGAGGAGGAAGTGTGAAGTAGGCAGGCGAGAAGGGAGCCCGAGCCGGGCACCCAAAAAAAAGCCATACAAACACTTTAAATGGGCTTTAGGGTAAAATGGTTAATTTATGTTGAGGTCTATGTAAGGATCAATCCTATGATTTTACTTTTTTAGGTTGTATGGATTAAGGGGCATGGACATAAGAGAATTGTAGTGCTGAAAAATGACATGAAGAATGACATGAAGGGTGAGTTTATATATCCTTACTAGTTATATTTTTTTACAGATCTAAGTCATTTTAAAAGGTCATCTAAGTAATTATTTTCCAGTTTGTCATAAGACCGAAAAAGAACTCCTGTGCCTCGCTTCACCTATCGATCTCTTGTGTGGCCCTGTTCCTTCATGCCTTCCATCTCCACAGTTGCATCCTGATCCAGTTGTTCAGGAGTTTGGAGACCTCATACAGTTTGAAGAACATTTCTCTGGTAAGTTTGCAGATGCTAAATGTAGGTGTTTTTATTTATATAGTTTGTGCAATGTGCTTGAGATGCCACTGGGAGGTTTGTAGTTTTTCACACTGGAAAATCACAGCATATCGGGCACAGGTGGCTGTCCCATTAGGCTCTGCTTGTTCACACTTTGGACGTTGAGCCTACGTAATGTTAACTTGCTACAGGCACCCTCTGCGGTGGGACACAGACCATGGGTGTATGCTACGGTCATTAGGAGGCTCAACACTATGGCAACAAGAGAAGTCGGATCCTCCCAGCAGGGTATACCCGCCCACAGGTACCTGAGGTAATCAGTTTTAGCTTAGTGTCTTAAGGAGGTGGACATGGTCTGGAGTTCTCTCCAGACCAGGTCTTATGTTTTATTTTCCTAGTTAGGGATGTGTTAGTTTTTTATTCCTTTTTCTTTCATGTTTTCAGGTGGGGACTCAGGAACTGCGGCTCACGGTCTCCCCACTGCGATTGATGGGGCACAGACATTTCGTATTTGCGCTGTTAACCCCCTCTCGCCAAAGGTCAGCGCCTGGGGTTCTACCTGGGGCTCGCCTCGCTCGCACATAGTAGCTCTGCATGATGCAGGTGACAGAAAGCTGACTGAAGACCTCATAGAAGACTTCATTAGGCAAGTTCTTCTGACAGAGGTGAGTATATTTTCCCTTTCTCCTAGGTACAGCATTGCAACCTCTGGAGACCCTCACTTCTTGCCCACTTTTTCTCAGGGGCTGGCCTGGACAGGGTTTTTTCTATATTTATTGAAAAAATTGGGGTGAGCAGGAGCATTTTTGGACTGGGGCACAGCTTTATTCAGAGGGCACTATACTTTTCACTTTCTGATGTGTGTGTGTGTGTGTGTTTCTTTAAGCGGCTGACAGCCGCGGCGTTTTTACTATGCGGGCGCATGAAGCGCCAGCTTACTTTCGTTTTCGGCAGCAGTCGGCTGCCGGCGGCGTCTCGCTCGCTTTCCCGCAAACGCATATGCGAATGACATGTGCGCTCGGGGACAGGAGCCATTACTGACCTTCTTGTCAGAAGCTGAGGGCGCTATAGCTCCGCCCCCTCTGTTGTCGGGGCTTCTGAGAGGCGTGAATTAGCCTCCAATCAGCGCTGTGCGCGTGTTGTGAGAGGCAGGGGCCAATCAGCAGTGCCCCTGCTCCTGGCCCGCCCCTCTTTTGCTATTGGCCGGCATTTCTCCCTTCTTTGTCTACACTAGAAGGGAGTTCTCACAGCAGCTGCCCTGGGGTCACAGACTTGGGCTGCACAGACAACTGGAGAGTTAGTTCATCATTTTGTCTGTAAAAGCTGTAATTCCAAAATGCCTGGTTCTGCTGAACCCATTTGCTCCCTCTAAACAGTTAACTGGAGTGTTAGCCACTCATTAAATCTGTAAAAGCTATATCTCAAAAATATCTGGTTCTGCTGAACCACTTGTTCTGCCTGCTCCCCCAGACCCCCCTGCTATTCTACCCGGTTGTCTACCAGACCCGGTGGGTTGAAAAAAAAAAATATATTAAAATTTTCCAGACTGGGTTCTCTCCCTCCCCCAGTCTATATCTGACTCTGCTCAGGTCTCCAGTTATGTGGTGACTGCATTGGAGAGGCCCCACTCTCCTCATATACTGATGCTCTTGCAGCGTCATGGGGGTGTTTTTCATCTGACTCCTCCTCAGAGTCTTCTGGCAGGCATGGGCGCTCCCCTCACAGGCATCGCTCCGTTACTCCGCCCTGTAGCAAGCGTCACTCCCCTAGAGGACGCTCCCATGGTCGCCGCTCTGGCTATCCAGACCTGCGTACCTGGTCAGTCTCCCCCTCTTCCAGGGCCACCTCACACGTTCCCATTCACCTGGAGAACTTGTGGATGCAGTTTCCGATTCGGCCTCTGATTCAGAGGACCACTCGGATATGTCGGACATGGTGATCTCATTGGTCTCGGCCACAAGAGACACCTTCCATCTAGAGGACCCAGGAACTTCGGACGTGGCTCCAGAAGTTACCTTTTAATAGTGCCCAACTTCCAGGGCTGCCTCACCTCGTTCCCATTCTCCCGGAGAACTTGTGGGTGAGGTTTCTGATTCGGCCTCCGACTCAGAGGACCACACGGATATGCCTGATGTGGTGTACTCATTGGTTTCGGCCATAAGAGACACCTTCCAGCTAAGGAGCCAGGAACTTCGGACATGGTCCAGAAGTTTCCTCTCATTGTGCCCGACCTCTTCCAGGGCTGCCTCACCTCGTTCCCATTCACCTGGAGAACTTGCGGATGAGGTTTCTGATTCGGCCTTCGACTTAAAGGAATGCTTGGATGCCTGATGTGGTGTACTCATTGGTTTCGGCCATAAGATACACCTTCCATTTAAAGGACCCAGAAGTCTCCTTTTCTTCGTGCCCGACCGGCACCCAAGACCTTCAGTTCTCACGCTGAATTTTACGCCCTGCTGGTATCCGCCTGGAGGCACCCTGACAAGAAGTGTCAGGAAACTTAGAAGGTTCAAGCGCGGTATCCCTTCTCCAAGGACCTCATTGCTCGGTGGACCTAGTCTCAACTGTGGATCTGCGGGTCTCCCGCCTCTCTAAGGCGCCTACCGGCCTTTGGCTGATGCAGCTGCCTTCAAGATCCAGCTGACATGAAGGTGGAGACTTTGGCAAACTTTGCCTTGAAACAGCAGGATCTTCCTGCTTTTGCTTCGGCCTGGGGGTCAAGGGCCCTTTCAGTATGGTTTCCCAACGCCAGGGTAGTCTTCAAGATCCCTCTGGAGGATTGATTTAATCTACCTCCCGATGCTCCGCAGCTGGAGATTTTCTGTTCCATACGCAGCCACTGTGCTGCCTTTGCCACAAGCTACCTGGTAGCCACCGTCCCTCCATGTGGCTTAAAGCCTGGAATGTGGACGCCGCCTTCAAGAAGTGAGGCGTCGGGCGGAAAAGAGTTCTTTATTACCTCTGGATACGGCTCACAGAACCGCTTTCTGTCATAAGTCCTCCTTCGGGTTCTGCGGACCTTTGGTGCCACCACAGGGTACCAAAAAAGGGTCCAGCCGGGCGGTCGGCTATCCGTTCAGGCCATTTTGTGGCCCCATCAGGCACCCGTAGGCCTTCCTCGATCTGATGGGTCGCCCCCCACCCGCCGACCTTTCTCGGGTGGTTGGTCGCCTCTTACTCTTCCGGGATGCCTGGACTACCCACATTCATTGTCCCGGTTCCTTCAGGGGAACGTTTTCCAACCTCTTTGTGGTCCCCAAGAAAGGCGCTTCTGTTCGCCCAATCTTGGTTCTCAAGTATCTCAGCCAGCATCTTCTGCTTCCCATCCCGAATGGAGTCTCTCCGTTCTGTGCTGGCGTCCCTGGTTCATGGGGAATTTTCGTTCCTTGGTGGATATCAGGGATGCCTGCCTCCACATCTCATTGTTCTGGTCATCAGTGGTACCTCCGCTTTGCATTTCCGGACGGTAATTTTCTATTGTGGCTCTCCATTTCGGTCTGGCCACTTCTCTGCGGACCTTTAATAAAGTTCCGGCGCCTTTGATAGCCCTCCTTTTACGGACAACAGTTGTTTCCGTGATTCCTTACTTGGACGACCTTCTGATCAGAGTTCCAGCCAGGGCCCAGATCCTGGAGAGTCTTAGTCTCAACCTCCAGACCTTGTCTCTCTTCGGTTAGTTGGTCATTCGGGACAAGTCCAACCGCTTTCCTGGGGCTCCAGTTAGACGCGGCCTCTGCCCTCTTTCAACTCTGCCGACCAATCGGCTGACTCTCCTATCAAGAGTCCGATGACTTTGGCACCCTGCTCCAGTTTCCATTCGCTTTTGCATGAATGTCCTGGGTTGGTTGGCAGTGGCCGTCAAGGCCATGCCATTTGCCCAGTTTCATCACCGACCTCTTCAATTGGTTGTCGGGCTGGGGAGGTGTTTTCAAGGACGGGACGGTCTGGGGCCTTGGTCCCTCGAGAAATTCCCTTCTGTGTGGAACTCAGGTTTCCGGACATCTCAGCGCTTTTCATTCCGGGCGTTTCTGGGATGTGGTCTTTCTCAGCCGGTCCTCAGCCGCCCAAGGCGAATAGTCCCTACATCCGGAGGTGTTTGCAGTGATCTGCAACCTCTGGGGCGCTCCAGGCGTGGACATCTGCATGTCCCACCACAACCAAGCGTTCCTCTTTCTTGGTCGGGCTTTGCCCTACCTTATCTGTTTCCTCCCCTTCCTCTCTTTTCGGGGTCCTGAGGAAACTCACAGCACTGGCCCAGACTGGCCCTGGCAGGCGTGGTTTGTCGTCGTGGTTTGTCGTCGTGGTCAGGCTCCTGTACAACTTACCTCTGCACCTTCCTTATCGTCCAGACCTCCTATATCAGGTCTCCTGTGCCACCCCGATTTACAGTCTCTGCTTTTGACGGCGTGACGGTTAAGACAGCGGTTCTGAGGACCCGCGGTTTCTCTTCCCAAGTGGTTCACACCATGCTGAGGGCTCACAAGCCTTCCTCTGCAAAGATTTACCACCATACCTGGCGGTCTTATTTCTGTTGGTGTGAAACTCAGCTTTTTTCTCCGGTCGTGGTTGGCTTTCGGCCGTTTCCATTCTTTTTCAACGTTCTTTGGCGTTCAATTATCATGTCCGAACCTAGTTCAGGGAGTGGCACAAGCTGCCCCTAATCAGTCCCCTTTTTTCCCTTGGGACTTACACTTGGTCTTAGGTGCTCTGCAGGACGCCCCTTTTGACCCTCTCAGGGACATTTCTTTTCGCCTCCTTCCCCGGAAGGTGGCGTTCCTTATTGCTCTTACCTCTGTTAGGAGGGTGTCAGAGCTGGTAGCTCTCTCCTACCTTTCTCCCTTCCTGGTGGTATACCAGGACAAGTTTTCCGTCCAGGTCTGTCCTTCTTACCTGAGATGGTTTTTGACTTTTTCATCTCAATGAGAACATCGTCCTACTGGCCTCTTGTCCAGCCCCTTCTCATCCCTGGAAGCATTTGTTCCACAACCTGGTTGTGGTGAGGGCTGTTCGGACTTATCTTTCAGTCACTCTTTCCTTTCGGCAGTGTGACCCCTTTTTTGTTTTTCCGGAAGGTCGTTGTATAGGACAACCTGCTTCTACGACCACCATTTTTCGGTGGATCCGGTCTGCTCTTTTTGGGAGCTTACCGCTGCAAGCTGGAAGATCCCACCCTTCAGGTGTTTGGCTCATTCCACCCGTTTTTCGGGGCATCCTGGGCCCTCCGCTACGTGGCTTCGGCCTTGCAGTTCTGTAAGGCGTCCGCGTGGTCACGGTGCTACCAGATTCATGCCTTCGCATCGGTTGATGCTACTCTGGGCTGTAAGATGTTGCAGACTGTGGTGGTCCAACCATCCACCTGTCTGATTCCTTACCCACCCAAGGGACTGCTTTGGTACGTCCCATGGTCTGTGTCCCCCCAATGGAGCTGATAGAGAAAAGGAGATTTTTTTTATGCTTACCGTAAAATCTTTTTCTCGAAGGATCCATTTGGGGACACAGCTCCCCCCCCCTTTTTTCTGGTGTACCTATTTCAGTTATCTGTCCGAAGGTGTGTTCAGTTTCCTTTTCTTCTGATTGCGCAGACAGTTTGTCGTTGGGGGGGTGGAACAACTTTAATGACAACACCCTGAGGCTGGGTAAGTACTCCTGGAAGTGTAGCTGCATGTTGTCCATCCAGCTGCAGTGTTTTGATTGACACACTGAATTGTGGGCTTTGAATTAAGTTCCTGGCTCTGTGTCATATATATATTGTGCGGGGTGTGGAGGAGGGTGGGGGCAGGATGACTACACACTTTGCGATGGAGAGAAATTTTTTTTTTTATTATGGGGGGCAATCATCTATGAAGACCTGTGCTTGCTGACCTTATACTGCCAATTCCAACTTCTGAATATTTGTGTGGTTTTATTTCTTTATTTTCTTTTATTTTTTTCTTGTGTATGTAAAATAATTTTACTTGAATTTAATGTGTTTTACTCCACAGGCTTGCTGAATTATGAATGCCACAACACACAGTCTAACCACTCACTTTTGGGTGAGAAAGCACTTTCTAACTGTGTAGAAAAGACTGCAGAGCCTTCTTCTCCTGACCCATCAGAGTTAAAGATTTCAAAGGAAATACTGGAAAGCCCAGTCAAGAAACAAAGTAGAAACAGAGTCAGATTAGCTGCAAACTTCTCATTTGCACCTGTAACAAAATTGTAAGATGATTTTTTTCTTTTCTTTATGGCTGCACTAGGGCACACAGGGTTCCAGCTCCTTGTTAATCTTTATCAAGCCGTGTGCCCTTTAAGGACCATATTACTCTTGGTCCTATACCTTTATAGTATGCTGCTTCAAAAGCTTTTATTTTTGGACATTGGTAGTATGATTTTGAGACCTTGTTGTATAGGTTTCATCAGAAGAATAGTGGAAAATGTTTTTTGTGAAACAATTAATTCACTTTTATTTCGTCAAAGCCTCATCATAAGTATAATCCCACATCTTAGGTGTTACTTTGTATAGCAGACTGTTTTTACATCGGTTTCTTACATCAGTATTATTTTTCAGGCATGGTCTATCCTCTGTGTCCGTGACAATCTTACACGTGGCTTCCCCTCCTCTCAATTTTTTTGGCACTGAAATAACTAAACAGCTTGAGGATGTAGGGTTGACTATGTTCAGGCAATAGCATTTAGCTCTTCAATTTTCTATTTATTGACTTCATTTATGTCAAGGGCTGTTTCAGGTGACTTGTGAGGACTGCATATATATCTTTGGGGACGTTTAAAAGGTAGTTATACAACTGGAAAAATTAGTGTCAACTTTTGTTTTGCACTGAAGAACTCCCATGTTCAGCCTTGTGGCCCAGCTTTCCTTTTATTTCCAGTGTAATCCACAGATGAGTTTCAAAAAGTCAAATGTGCTTTCATTTGATTTGTATTGACTGGGGAAATGTAGCCTTAACCATGTCTTGGGAAGGATGTAATGTTCTGCATAAGTAGGTTTCTGGTTTCTTTATACATTATTATGCATCAAATGCATAAATCATGGAAGAAGGGGCAATTGCAGATGTAGCAGTCAACTTCAGTAGATGGTACTATTTTCACTGAAATAGCAGGATTGCCTACAAGTGGAAATGTCAAGGTTTTCTCTGTGAACCTTGATTTGGCTTAAATTTCTTTTAAGACTTGGCAAATGCGGGGGCAGAGATGGTTTGATGAAATGGCATATTTGTCTTTTTAACTGTCTGTAGATGTTTTTATTACAATTAGGTTTTGGAAACCTTGAGTTTTGGAGAACTTGCTGGGTGGCTTTTGAGAGAGGCCACACTTTCAGTAAAGCCAGTGGACTTTGTTTGACTGCATAGTGTCAGAAGGCATAAGAATCCTTCTAGGCTAACCTGGCTTTTACAATGGGTTGTATTTGCCAGGCGAGAGATGGTTCCTTGTAGAACCTTCCACTAAAGGTTCTACCTTTTTGTTTTGTGTTGGGTTCTTTGCAATACACTTGAAGATGGAAGGATCCATAGCCATCTAACTTAAAGTACTTTTACATAATGGCTATTAAGTTGTTTTACCTTCTATATTTTGCACAAGAATCTTTTAAATGTGGCCACTTCCAACTGAAAGTTGTAGCTACTGTGTAGGTGTAAGAATTGTGTCTGTGTGTATATGTTGTATTGTTTTCTGCTTCTGCACTTCTAAGCTTGAGTCCTAGCCAAGGCAGTTCCTCTAGTAATGGTGGTGGGTTCAGAATATGAAGTCCAGAATAAGATTCTTTCTTTTTTTTAAAGTCTGCTTTTAAATAAAGTTCTGGTTGTGTAACCATTCAGTGTAACCTTATGCATGAATTAAGTTTTTCATAAGGTGGATGGAAAACAAGGTTTCCAATTGCTGTGAGTATCAGTTATCGTTTCATAGCATGTAACTACAAGTCGCCTGAAACACTCTGTGGGAACTCAATGTCATTCTACAGGGTAATCCAAAAGCTCTTTGCAGCATAGAGGTTATTATACTTGTGATAACAGCTATGAATTTTAGTTTCCCTCCGAGAATTCTTTATATATGGCCATCTTAATAAAAAAAAATCAACTTCAGTACGGATGGTAACGTGCCTTCCTACACATTGGACATTGTCTAGTATTTAATTTTTAAACTCCTATCAAAGAATTCCTTATGATGCTGGTGTAATCCTTTATTTGGAAGAATAAATGTTTAATTTGCAAATTAAATAGAGTAACCACTTTTTGTGGAGGCTTTTGAAGCTGTCTGGGATTAAAATTATGCACTGTTAGTTCTAACTTTTTTCATTTTTTTTTTCTTTCAATTTTTTAGTCTCCAATACGTCATTTTGTGTTTTGGGACCAAATTCTTGTGTGTCAATAAACTATTTGCAAGCAATCACAAGTTTGCCGTTGTTTGTTGTTTTTTTTTTTTTCCTTCACTTGCGATCTTAATTTGTAAATTTCTTCTATTAAAAAAATCTTAATCCTTCCAGTACTTATTAGCGGCCGTATACTACAGAGGAAATTCTGTTTTTCTTTTTGGTTTTCTTTTCTGTCATGACCACAGTGCTCTCTGCTGACACCTCGGTCCATGTCGGGAACTGTGAAGAGCAGGAGAAAATCCCCGTAGCAAACATATGCTGCTCTGGACAGTTGCTAAAATGGACAGGGATGTCAGCAGAGAGCACTGTGGTCGTGACAGAAATCCTAATGGATATAATTTCCTCTGTAGTATACAGCCGCTAATGAGTACTAGAAGGATTAAGAATTTTTTATAGAAGTAATGTACAAATCTGTTCAACTTTCTAACACCAGTTGATTAAAAAAAATAACCCCTTAATGACAATGGACATAAAAATAAGTCACTGTGCCGTGGTACTGAACGCACCCTGACGTACATTTACGCTCCGCCTTGAATGAGAGCATCGGACCGGTGTTCACGTCATTTGCGGCAGGTCCCGACTGCTATCAGCAGCCAGGGACCTGCCGGTAATGGCGGACATCTGCGATCGCGCGGATGTCTGCCATTAACCCCTCAGATGCCGTGATCAATACAGATCACGGCATCTGCTGCAGTGCGGTACTTTAAATGCTGCCACGGGGATCCGATCATCCATAATGGCGGACGGAGGTCCCCTCACCTGCCTCCGTCCGTGTCCCGGGGTCTTCTGCTCTGGTCTGACATTGATCACCGATAACGCTGATCAGTGCTATGCCCTATGCATAGCACTGAACAGTATTAGCAATCAAATGATTGCTGTAAATAGTCCCCTATGGGGAAGTGTTACAAGTGTGTAAAAAATTTAAAAATAAAAAGTAAAAAAATTAGAAAAATCCCCTCCCCCAATAAAAACGTAAATCAGTTTTTCCCATTTTACCCCCAAAAAAGCCTAAAAAAATTAACATATTTGGTATCGCCATGTACGTAAAAGTCTGAACAATCAAAATATATTGTTAATTATCCCATACGGTGAATGGCATGAACGTAAAAAAAAAGTCCAAAATTGCTGCATTTTTGTCACATTTTATTTCAAAAAAATTATAAAAAAAATGAATACAGTAAATCCTAAGCAAAAGTGATACCGATTAAAAACTACAGATCATGGGGCAAAAAATGAGCCCTCATACCGCCCCGTATACGGAATAATGCGAAAGTTATACTCTCACCCTCTGCCGAGATCTATGACCCTCAGGGCTGAAGTGCTGCTGTATAGTGCAGGGTGTGATTTCATAGTAAAGGGACAGGTAGGAGGACCCCTAATAGGTCCTCAATGGTCTGCCGCATATTTTGCAGTGCAACCCGGGGCCTATTAGGAATTCAGGGCGCTGCATTTGGCCCCACTTTATTTTTTATTTTGGCTGCAGCCTTTTTTTAAATTTTTTTAAACTGTGTGTGATTTGTAATCATACACAGTTATATAATAAAAGTTACACCAAACACACACTACACACTTTACTCTTTATGCTTTACTTGCCTCAGGCTCCGAATCTGCCATTTGAGGACAAGCAAGATCCTACTTTTGTGTTCTTCCTCATCCTCCTAATCATCTAGCAGTGATGATGATCCACCTGTACTGCGGTGGAGACTCCACCAGGGGAGGCTACCCCCCATGATAGTGACCCAGCGGCCAACACTAGCATGAGCGTCCATGCCGCTCGTATTAGGAGTCAAACCCCCCCCCCCCCAGGCAAGGGTACTGGAGCCCCCTTCTGGTGAACCTGTCTGGAGACCCCCAGAGGGTTATCAGCCACGGATTCCACCCTGAAAAGGGTGTAGAACAAAACAAATAATGAAGGGAATCTCAAGACTAGGAGCCCTGAGGAGTGGATTGTGTGAGAGATTAAGAGCACCATGTACCCCACACAGAAAGAAACTTACCGGGGCATTTCCTATTCTTATATACTAAGTGAGAAAAGGGGATTATTGAGTTAACAAGTGCATACCACTGAGACAGCGTAGGCGGTCGTGGGTCCATCCATTTAAGAGCAATCTCCTTTCTGGCCAAAAACAAGGTTTCTCTGAGAAACGTGCATCCGTGATGAGTCCACACTTCCTCATTCAAAACGCCAAACAAGCAAACTAGGGGATCCATTGGAGGGGAAGGCTGTGTAATGGAGGCAAGAAGTCTCAGAACTTCCATCCAAAAGGATATACATACATACATATCCATAGGAGGTGCCAGAAATCAGCTCTAGCAGCACCACAACCGTGACATGCCTCGGAGTCTGAGCGACCCATTCTATGCAATCTGGTGGGGGTGACAAACTTATTCAAGTGAACATTATTCACTATAGTTAGGTTATTGGCAGCTGGAGAAACTAGCATGAAAGGAGAGAATCTCCTCCCAGTCGTCACCAGTAAGGTAGGGGAGATATGACCGCAGTTGTCAGCTAGGCAGTATTGGCAATCTTGAAATCTTGACCTGAATAAGATGCGTATAAAGGATGGACACCATACCCCTAGGTCCCTGAGACTTCAAAATCCCAATAAGTGGGAACGCAGAGAGAGAATGGCTTCCCACTGGGAATTGAGCATTAAAGGGGTACTCCGCCCCTAGACATCTTATCCCTATCCAAAGGATAGGGGATAAGATGTCAGATCGCCGCGGTCCCGCTGCTGAGTTCGCTCTGCACGTAATGACTGGCAGTACAGGGGCCGGAGCATCGTTACGTCACGGCTCCGCCCCTCGTTACGTCACGGCCCGCCCCTTTCAATACAAGTCTATTGGAGGGGGCGTGGTGGTTGTCACGCCCCCTCCCATAGACTTGCATTAAGGGGACGGGCCGTGATGTCACGAGGGGCGGAGCCATGTCACACTGCTCCGTCCCCCCGTATCGCCCGTCATTATGCGCAGAGTGGACTCTCTGTTCTGTAATGAAAGCGGGGTGCCGCAGCGGGGATCCCAGCAGCGGGACCGTGGCGATCTGACATCTTATCCCCTATCCTTTTGGATAGGGGATACGATGTCTAGCGGCAGAGTACCCCTTTAAGAGCATTGCGCAACTGTAGATATCTGAAAAAACTTTGCGTAGGCAAATCATGACTAGACTGCAATTTTTCAAATGAGCAGAACACATTGGCCCTCATTTACTATCGCCAAACCGACTATCAGCCAAATACCAACCAAGCAGCAACAGCCTGACGTTACCAGGGTGGGCAAGGACCATTGTTACTGGCTCTCCCCAGCCTAAATAGTGCCAGCCTTTTACTGCCTAGGCCCAGGAGCTCAATTTTTGACGCTCTGGGCCTGTTGGTACCAGCTCTTCCCGCACCCCTGTGGCGGTGGGTACCGGGGTAATAATTGGGGGTTAGCGCTAGCTGTTTTTGGGGCTAACGCTAAGCCCTGGTTTAGAAATGAATTCTGTCTATCAGACAGCTTCCATTACTAAGCCTGTAAAGTAGATTAAAAATGAACAACTCCCCCACAAGCCCTCGTTAACCATTTTATTAATAAAAAACGCTGTTCATCGCTGTAGTCCACCGAATCCGAAGTAGTCCTCTGCATACAGCGATCTGAAATTAGAAGAAAAAAAAAAAAAAAACACAAAAAATTGGTTAGTACATTTATGGAGAACACCCATAAATCAGGTTTTCCAAACAGGGGGCCCTCCAGCTGTTGATAAACTACACCCCCTATAATTTCCAGACAGCCTTTCTAGGAATGATGGGAGTTGCAATTTATCAACAGCGAGCATCCACTTTAGCAGTCTCGCTGTTCCTCAACTACTACTCCAATCATGAGTCGTTGTTTAGCAACAGCTGGAGGCACCCTGTTTCTAAACTACAACTCCCAGACAGCTAAAGCATGCTGGGAGTTGTAGCTTTGCAACATCTGGAGGCACCCTGGTTTGGGAAACACTGGCATGGAGGGGTGACATTGTGTAAAGCAGCGTTTCCCAACTAGGATCTTGCAAAACTACAAGTCTCAGAATGCCCAGACAGTTAAAGGCAGTCTGGGTATGCTGGGACTTGTAGTTTTGCAACATTCTGGTTGTAAAACACTGCTTCACACATAGCTTTCCCAGGCTTCTGAATTGCACATTTCAGGTGCCTGGAAAAGCTGTGTTTCACAGCTTTCCCAGGCACCTGAAATGTGCCATTCAGAAGCCTGGGAAAGGTATGTGTGAAGCTGTGTTTTACAACCAGAATGTTGCAAAACTACAAGTCCCAGCATACCCAGACTGCCTTTAGCTGTCTGGGCATGCTGGGACTTGTAGTTTTGCAAGATCCTGGTTGCAAAACACTGGGGGAGATTTATCAAAGGATTTAGACAGGTTTTTCTGTCTAAATTTGTCGCACAGAAAGTCGCAGTCTAAATATGTGCAACTTTTCTGCGGCTTTTGCTGTAGAGGATTTTTAGAACATGATGCATGCAAGTCTATTTTAGACGGAAATGCATTGGAAAATGCATTGGTGCTGAATTTATAAAGTGCGACTTTTGTGCGACAAGTCGCATCTGCCCAAAATACGCTGAAATGTCAGACCATGTTGGAGCAGGTCTAAATGCAGTTTAAGCTGTAGACCCTGAAGTCTGAGCACAGAATTTATCAAGGGCTGTGAGACCTTTGATAAATTAGGAGCACAATAGACAGGAGACTACCACATACGCTGGTCTATAAGCATACCCAGAATAGACTAGATTAGTAAATGTCCCCCACTGTGTTAGAAAGCAGCAGACGTGGGAAAGTTACGCAATTTGCGTAACTCCAATTGACTTTAATGGGAGTTACGCAAACGGCGTAGCCCTACAGGTTACTCTTTTTGCGTAACTCCGGAGTTACGCAAACAGAGTAGCCGGTAGGGCTACGCTATTTGCGTAACTTCCATTAGTCAATGGGAGTTACGCAAATTGCGTAACTTCCACACGTCTGCTGCTTTTGGCTTTCCAAGCACTTCCGGTTACTGCAAACAGGGAGCGGAGAAAGCCGCAGCAAACCTGCTCCCGCTCCTGGGCACGCTGCTCTTTTGGTACCACTCCTAGCCACGCTGCTCTTCCAATGGTCCCTCTCCTGGCCACGCTCCTCTGCCGCTGGTCCCGCTCCTGGAAGGCTCCTCAGCGATGACACCGCCCACGCTCCACTGCCTGTCTTCAAGAAAATGGCGGCCGTCTTCCCCCCCTGTTTTCCTGGCTGCGGCAAGCAGAAGCTACAGCGCGTGTGCCATAAGCCCCTAATCTAAGTAAACCTGACGTCCTCTGTCCCTGCTTTCCTATGTACATGAATTGCCGTAGAGCAAGTGTGCTGGTGTCATGTAGTGACGTCAGCACACTTGCTCTAGTAATGGCAGCCCCCATAGCACATTTTTAAATTGAAATATTACAAAAACGAATGTAAAAAAAATAAAATGTATATAGCATTTAAATACAGTAACCCCGGACCTGCGATGGCCCCGACATATGATAAAATCGACATACGATGGCCTCTCAGAGGCCATTGCATGTCGATGTCAGCATCAACATACGATGCTTTTATATGTCGGGGCCATCGCATTAACTGCTATCCGACAGCGCAAAATGCTTAAGCTGCTGTCGGATAGCAGTTTAAGCATCCCGGACAGGTTCGCCTACCTATTCCCGCTGCTCCGGGTCCACTTCGCGATCCTCCGGCGTCTTCTCCATCTTCTCCAGGGTCCGGGCCTCGCTTTCCGGTGTCGTTATTTCGTCACTATACACGCCGTGTCGGCGCAGCAGCGTAATAACATCACCAGAAAGCGAGGCCCGGACCCTGCAGAAGATGCGGAAGAAGCTGGAGGATCGCGAAGAAGACACCGGAGCAGCTGGACAGCATCAGGAGCCCCTGGGACAGCATCGGGAGCGGTGAGGACCTGGTCCGGAGTGGCGGGGACAGGTGAGTACAGCTTCCTATACTTTACATTGCACGGATCCCTCAACATACGATGGAGTCGACAAACGATGGGTCATCTGGAACGAATTACCATCGTATGTTGAGGGACCACTGTATTTAAATTACAATAAAAAAAATAAAAAAAATTAGGTGGCACTTTACCTTTAACCATTGTTCAGAGAATATGACCGATAACACAAAGTTTTCTTTCACTCATTGTTTATGGTTGACTGAAGTCATTTATTGTCAAACAACTGTGTTTACTCTTTTTAAATCATAATCGCAACACAAACTACCCAAATGACCCTGATGAAAAGTTTACATACCCCAGTTCTTAATACGGTGTATTGCCCCCTTTAACATCAGTGACAGCTTGAAGTCTTTTGTGGTAGTTGTGGATGAGGCTCTTTATTTTCTCAGATGGTAAAGCTGCCCATTCTTCCTTGCAAAAAGCCTCCAGTTCACCTAAATTCTTGGATGGTCTCGCATGAACTGCACGTTTTGAGGTCTCCCCAGAGTGGCTCAATGATATTGAGGTCTGGAGACTGAGATGGCCACTCCAGAACCTTCACTTTATTTTGCTGTAGCCAATGACAGGTTGACTTGCCCTTGTGTTTTGGATCATTGTCATGTTGGAATGTCCAGGTACGTCCCATGTGCAGCTTCCTGGATTATGAGTGCAAATTGTCCACCGGTATTTGTTGATACAGCACAGAGACAAGCCTTAAACTTTCTGGCACAAAGTCATTTTGAGTGATGAGACTAAAATTGAACTGTTTGGACACAACCATAAACGCTACATTTGGAGAGGAGTCAACAAGGCCTATCATGAAAGGTATACCATTACTACTATGAAACATGGTGGTGGATTGCTGATGTTTTGAGTATGTGTGAGCTACAAAGGCACAGGAAATTTTATCAGAATTGATGGCAATATGAATGAAGTAATGTATCCTCCTTTTATGTACTAACCTTTGTGTGGCACAGTATCAAATGCCTTAGAAGTCCAGATATATGACATCCACAGCTTTACCCTGGTCCAATCTATAACTGGCCTCCTCATAGAAGCTGATCAGATTAGTCTGACAGGACCGATCCTGAATAAACCCACGTTGTTGCTTTGTTGTTAGGCTATTTTTCATTGATTTATCCCAGAATAGCATCTCTCAGAAAACCCTCAAAAATCTTAACCACAACAGATGTTAAACTTACAGGCCTATAGTTCCCAGGAACCCTTTTGACCGCTTTTTGAATATTGCTACCACTTTTGCTAAGTGCCAGTCCTGAGGAACAATCCCTGTCATAATAGAATCTTTAAATAGAAGGAATAAGGTGTGTTTTTATGTTCTTTAGGTGGTGCTGCACTTCTTGTTGGGTCAAACAGGTGAGATTATCAGTAGAATTTACATTATCCCTACTCTTGTTGTCCTTCATTGCATTTCCTGTGTGAATACAGTAGAAAAGAAGGAATTTGGTAGATTGGCCTTTTTCTTTATCATCTTCCTCCATTACACCCAGATTATTTCACAGGGTGCCAACATTCTCAGTTGTAAGGTTTTATATAGGTGAATAATACATTGCTCAAAAAAAATAAAGGGACCACTAAGATAACACATCCTAGATCTGAATGAACTAATCGTATGAAATGCTTTAGTCTTTACATAGTTGAGATGTGCCGACAACAAAATCACACACAAATTATCAATGGAAATCAAATTTTTCAACCCATGGAGGTCTGGATATGGAGTCTCACTCAAAATCAAATTGGAAAACCACACTACAGGCTGATCCAACTTTGATGTAATGTCCTTAGTCAAAATGAGGCTCAGTGGTGTGTTTGGCCTCCATGTGCCCCTATGACCTCCCTACAACACCTGGGCATGCTCCTGATGAGGTGGTGGATGGTATCCTGAGTGATGTCCTCCCAGACCTGGACTAAAGCATCCGCCAACTGCTGGACAGTCTGTGGTGCAACGTGGCGTTGGTGGATGGAGTGAGACACGATGTCCCAGATGTGCTCAATTGGATTCAGGTCTGGAGAATGGGTGGGCCAGTCCATAGCATCAAAAGCATTAGGAGGAACCCAGGGCCAACTACACCAGCATATGGTTTCACATGGGTCTTAGGATCTCATCTCTGTACCTATTGGCAGTCAGGCTGCCTCTGGAAAACACAGGGCTGTGCGGTCCCCCTAAGAAATGCCACCCCACATCATTACTGACCCACCACCAATCCGGTCATGCTGGAGGATGTTGCAGGCAGCAGAACTTTATCTACGTCGTCTCCAGACTCTCACATGTGCTCCGTGTAAACCTGCTTTCATCTGTGAAGAGCACAGGGTGCCAGTGGTGAATTTGCGATCTTGGTGATCTCTGGCAAATACCAAACGTCCTGAACGGTGTTGGGCTGTAAGCACAACCCCCACCTGTGGACGTCGGGCCCTCATACCACCCTCATGGAGTCTGTTTCTCACCATTTGAGTGGACACATGCACATTTGTGGTCTGCTGGAGGTCATTTTGCAGGGCTCTGGCTGTGCTCCTCCTGCTCCTCCTTGCACAAAGGTGGAGGTAGTAGTTCTTCTGCTGGGTTGTTGCCCTCCTACGGCCTCCTCTACTTCTCCTGATGTACTGGCCGGTCTCCTGGTAGTGCCTCCATGCTCTGGACACTACGCTGACACACAGCAAACCTTCTTGTCACAGCTCGCATTGATGTGCCACCCTGGATGAGCTGCATTACCTGAGCCACTTGTGTGGGTTGAAGACTCATGCTACCACTAGAGTGTAAGCACCGCCAGCATTCAAAAGTGACCAAAACCTCAGCCAGGAAGCATAGGAACTGAGAAGTGGTCTGTGATCACCACCTGCAGAACCACTCCTTTATTGGGGGTGTCTTGCTAACTGCCTATAATTTCCCTCTGTTGTCTGTTCCGTTTGCACACCAGCATGTGAAATTGATTGTCAATCAGTGTTGCCTCCTGAGTGGTCAGTGTGATTTCACAAAAGTGTAATTGACTTGGAGTTACATTGTGTTGTTTAAGTGTTCCCTTTATTTTTTTTTTGAGCAGTGTAGCATAGGTGGTGTCCTGTGCCATCTTTGTGCGTTTTTTTGTTTGTTTTCCAACTGCCACATTACTTTCTTCCCATAGAGGCCTCCAGCACTTTGTGGTGTCCTCAGGCCCTTCCATTTTGTAGCCCTCCTGTTTGGGCTGCTGGTGGCTCCCCAAGATTTCACAACAGTCATGGCAACAACATGCCCATCCTTCACTCTCAGAAAGTGTCAATGGTTCTGTACCTGGGCAGCATTCTCATTGGGGCACTCTCCTGCACCCAGATCCTGGAGAGCATCCATGGCTTTTCTTCACATACACTCTAGCTCTGGCTAGATTGTCTCCTCATCCAGGTCCAATCTGTCACCCTCTCCCCTCCTAGGTCTGTGTATTCATACAGCGCTTCCTTGGATATTTCTTCCAGTGACTGACGGTCTGTCCGCAGAGATCCAAAACTCTGTTAGCTCTTCCATCCACCCTCCGTTAGTCTGTGTCTGTTGGGCATAACAGTGGCCTTCATGGCAGCGGTGCCATTTGCACTGTTTTTCTTTTGTCCTCACAGACAGGCCTTTCTTTCTCGCCAGGGTACCTCTGGTTATTTATCATTTTGTTCAGATTGCCCTTGTGGTGTGTCGCTCTCTTATCTGGTGGCTCCAGAGGAGGCCAGGACCATCTCTCTAAGCCTTCTGCTTTGACAGACCCTACTGCTTTGTTGGACAAACTTGGTGTCCTTGGCATCCTTGGTTTGCCAACAAAGATGGTTTTTACAGAAAATCAGTCATAGCAGCAGTTTTGACAGTTCTAGCATGGGCAGAACCCCATGTCCCAACTACCTCCACTGTTCCCTAAGGTCCATGCAGGTGCTATCTTCGTATGTGGTGGAATATGGGCTGTGGCACCTTATTTCCTAGTTCTTCCCGGACCACTTGTCTCTGCGATCTGGAAGCGGGTCATGCTCGCAGTTCTCTCAGGTAGCAGACATCAGGGACTTCAGGTTTCCATTTTCTGGGTCATGGCCTTCGTGCTAGGTGTGCCCAGAAGTTCCTTCCTGTCATTCTCCCTCTCCAGCCTGGGACCTCCTGTTGAGGCCAGATGCCTTACAGGCTCTCCTTCAAGCCCTTTGAGGAGATGTTTTCTCCTTTGGCAGGTGGCATTCCTCGTCATGATTACTTTGCTCTGATGGGTCTCTGAACTGGCTGACCTTTCTTCGTCGGGACGCAGTACTTTCCAACTGCGTTTAACCCTCGTTGGTTTTGCCTCTCGGCACCTTGAGATTTTTTGTTCTCCTATCAAAATGGTGTGAGGGCCTTCGGCCTCTGAAGCGACCATCTCTTGATGGATCCGGTTGGCTGTTGGAATCCTGTCGCTGCGAGGAGATGGTGCCTTGCTTTCGGGTCATGACTGTGCCAGATGGTTTGTTGGGATTTTTGGACAGTTCGATACTGGGCTCCAGTTTTTAGAGATCTGGGGTTGCTCCCCACATTACCTTGCTGACTTTTTTTTTTTTGTAGCTGCTGTTTTTCCCACTAAGGAACTACTTTGGACCCCCCCCCCGGCCAATGAAGCGACGAGAGAATACATTTTAGTTTTTTGTACTCTCCATAAAATCTCCTTCATTGGGGGACACAACCCCCACCTACTTATTGGTGCATTGTCTGGGTGTTTCTTTCTGGTTGACTGGGTTTTCTTTGGAATTCCATCCTGGTATCCTTCGGACATATCCCTTTTTGTTTGTTTGGCTTCTCCTACTTTGTGATGCTACTGATTAGCTCAGTGCCAGTGTGCGGGTATATCCTGCTGAGGAGGAGCCGACCTTTTTTGTTACCTAGTGTTATCCTCTTAGTGGCAGCAACATATACCCATGGTCCTGTGTCCCCCAATGAAAGCAATTTTACGATGAGCACAGAAAAATCGACTTTTTACTCTGCACGGGTTTTCATAAATTTCCCTCAATAGTCATTTAAACTCAGGCATTAATCTTTTACTAACACATCAAGAATGATCCTACTCTATTTCCTTAAAGGGGTACTCCGCCCCTAGGCATCTTATCCCCAATCCAAAGGATAGGAGATAAGATGTCTGATCGCGGGGGTCCCACCGCTGGGGACCCCTGCATTCTACCATGCGGCACCCACCTGTAACGGCTTCCGGAACTGCTGGAGGCCCTCAGGTTAATACCATCTCGACCACGGGGACGTAAGATCGTGACGTCACGACTCCGCCCCGTGTGATGTCACACCCCGCCCCCTCAATGCAAGTCTATGGGAGGGGGAGTGACAACTTTCACTGTCTAGATGTCTAGGGGCGGAGTACCCCTTTAACCTGTTGGGGACAAAGGGTATACAGGTATTCCCTTGCATCACGGTACTTAAAGGGGTTATCCAGGAAAACTTTTTATATATCAACTTGCTCCAGAAAGTTAACAGATTTGTAAATTACTTCTGTTAAAAAACCTTAAACCTTTAAGTACTTATAAGCTGCCGAAGTTGAGTTGTTCTTTTCTAAGTGCTCTCTAATGACACCTGTCTCGGGAACTGTCCAGAGTAGAAGCAAATCCCCATAGCAAACCTCTTCTACTCTGTGCAGTTCCCGAGACAAGCAGAGATGTCAGCAGAGAGCACTGTTGCCAGACAGAAAAGAACAACTCGACTTCAGCATCTGATAATTATTGGAAGGATTAAGATGTGTAATTTTCTGGAGCCAGTTGATATAAATAATAATAATAATTTTCCCTGGAATACCCCTTTTACCCCTTAATGACCATGGACGTAAATGTACATTATGGTGCTGTGGTACTTAACGCACCATGACGTACATTTACGCTCCACCATGACTGTGAGCACCGGAACGGTGCTCGCGTCATGCGCGGCAGGTCCCGGCAGCCAGGGAAATGCCGGTAATGGCAGACATTCACAATTGCGCGGATGATCGCCATTAACCCCTCAGATGCCGTGATGAAGTCAGATCACAGCATCTGCGGCAGTGCGGTACTTTGGATGATCGGATCGCCCGCAGCGCTGCCGCGGGGATCCGATCATCCAGCATGGCAGCCGGAGGTCCCCCTCGCCTGGCTCCGACTGTCTCCCAGGGTCTTCTGCTCTGGTCTGAGATCGAGCAGACCAGAGCAGAAGATCACTGATAACACTGATCAGTGCTATGCTCTATGCATAGCACTGAAAAGTAATAGCAATCAAATGATTGCTATAAATAGTCCTCTATGGGGACTGTTAAAGTGTAAAATAAAAAAAATAAAATATAAAAACATTTGAAAAATCCCCTCCCCCAATAAAAAAGTAAACCGTCCGTTTTTCCCATTTTATTTTTCCCAATAAAATAATTAATACACCTATTTGATATCACCACGTGCGTAAGTCTGAACTATTAAAATATATTGTTAATTATCCTGTACGTTGAATGGTGTAAGCGTAAAAAAAATATAAATGGTCCAAAAATTGCTGCTTTTTTGTCACATTTTATTCCCCAAAAAATTATTAAATTAATAAAAAGTAAAACCTGATAAAAACTACAGATCATGGTGCAAAAAATTGGCCCTCATTTTCAAACATACTAATTTTGTTAAAATGGTTTGAGTTTTTTTTAAGCAGTACAATTATAGAAAAGCATATAACATGGGTATCTTTTTAGTTGTATTGACTCACAGAATAAAGAAAACATGTCATTTTTACCGGAAAGTGTATAGCGTGAAAACAAAACCTTCAAAAAATTTCTAAATTGCGGTTTTCTTTTCAATTTTCCCACATAAATAATATTTGTTTGGTTTCGCCATACATTTTATGATAAAATAAGTGATGTAATTACAAAGTACAATTGGTGACGCAAAAAACAAGCCCTCATATGGGTCTGTGGATGGAAATATTAGAGAGTTATGATTTTTAGAAGGCGAGGAGGAAAAAACGAAAATGCAAAAATAAAATTGGTCTGGTCCTTAAGGCCAAAATGGGCCTGGTCCTTAACCCCTTAAGGACAGAGCATTTTTCTGTTCTTGCACTTTCGTTTTTTCTTCCTTACCTTTTAAAAATCATAACCCTTTAAATTTTGCACCTAAAAATCCATATGACGGCTTATTTTTTGCGCCACCAATTCTACCTCGTAATGACATCAGTCATTTTAGCCAAAAATCTTCAGCAAAATGGATAAAAAAAATCATTGTGTAACAAAATGGAAGAAAAAACACCATTTTGGGGGCTTCCGTTTCTACGCAGTAAATTTTTCGGTAAAAATTACACTTTATCTTTATTCTGTAAGTCCATATGGTTAAAATGATACCCTACTTATATAGGTTTGATTTTGTCGCACTTCTGAAAAAAATCATAACTACATGCAGGAAAATTAATACATTTAAAATTGTCATCTTCTGACCCCTATAACTTTATTTTTCCACGAACGGGGCGGTACATTTTTTGCGCCGTGACCTGAAGTTTTTAGTGGTACCATTATGGTTTTGATCGGACTTTTTGATCGCTTTTTATAAATTTTTTTATGGTTTAAAAAGTGACCAAAAATACGCTATTTTGGACTTTGGAATTTTGTTTTGCGCATGCACCATTGACCATGTGGTTTAATTAACAATATATTTTTGTTTGGACATTTACGCACGTGGCGATACCACATATGTTTATTTTTATTTACAGGGGGGTTTTTTATGGGAAAAGGGGGGTGATTCAAACTTTTATTAGGGAAAGGGTTAAATGATCTTTCATAACTTTTTTTTTTGTAAACTTTTTTTTTGCAATGTTATAGCCCCTATAGGGGGCTATAACATGCAGTACATTGTTTCAATACACTGATCACTGCCATTGCATTCAATGGCAGGGATCAGTGTTATCGGCGGTTGATTGCTCAAGCCTGGATTGCAGGCTTGGATCAATCAATCGCCGTTCAGACGCACAGGAGACAGGTGAGGGGACCTCTTGCAGCATCCTAGCTGATCGGGACATCGCGATTGTCCCGATCAGCCCAACTGAGCAGCCGGGATGCTTTTACTTTAACTTTTAGATGCGGCGATCAACTTTGATTGCCGTGTCTAAAGAGTTAATGCCGGACATCAGCCCGATCGGCGATGTCCGGCATTAGCGTGGGTCCCGGTGGCTTATAGCAACCAGGACCCACCGGGTATGAAGCGTGCTCACCTCGTGAGCACGCATTATATGTTGGGACGCGCATATTGACATTCATAAACGTCCATATGCGCTAAGGGGTTGAGGGGTTAACCCCTTTTTTCCTCCTTGCCTTCTAAATATCATAACTCTCTTATATTTTCAGCCACAGGCTATTATGAGGGCTTGTTTTTTGCGCGACCAGTTGTCCTTTGTAATGACATCACTTATTTTACCATAAAATGTACGGCGCAACTAGAGATGAGCGAAGTTACAGTGATTCGACTTCTCGGCTCGGCAGTTTCTGACTTTAGCCTGCATAAATTAGTTCAGCTTTCAGGTGCTCCGGTGGGCTGGAAAAGGTGGATACTGTTCTGGGAGACTTTCTCCTAGAACTGTATCCACCTTTTCCAGCCCAAAGGAGCACCTGAAAGCTGAACTAATTTATGCAGGCTAAAGTCAGAAACTGCCGAGCTGAGAAGTTCGTGATGAATATAATTACTGTAAATTCGCTCATCTCTAGGCGCAACCAAAAAAAATACTATTTGTGTGGGGAAATTGATAAGAAAACCACAATTTAGCAAATTTTTGAAGGTTTCGTTTTCATGCTGTACACTTTACAGTAAAATAGACCTGTTTTCTTTATTCTGTGGGTCAATATGATTAAAAGATACCCATGATTACATATTTTTCTATTATAAAGCTTGAAAAAAATCGTTTAAAATCCCTCTATTTTGCTGACCTATAACTTTTTCATTTTTCTATATAAGCGGTGGTATGAGGGCTCATTTTTTGCGCCGTGATCTGTACTTTTTATACCACATTTGCATATATAAAACTTTTAATACATTTTTTAGGAATTTTATTTGGAATAAAATGTTAAATAAAAATAAGCCGCAATTTTGGACTTAATATTTTTTTTTTTTTACGTTCACGCCGTTCACCATACAGGATAATTAACATTATATGTTAATAGTTCGGATATTTACGCACACGGTGATACCAAATATGTTTATTAAAAACATTTTTTTCCACTTTTTGGGGGTAAAATGAGGAAAAACGGACAATTAAAATTTTTATTTGGGGAGGGTATTTTTTACTTATTTTTTTATTTATTTCTCAGACCAGAGTAGAAGACCCATAGAAGGCTGTGGAGGCAGGTGAGGGGGCCTCAGTCTGCCGTTCTGGACGATCGGATCGCCGCGGCAGCACTGTGGGTGATCCGATCATCCATTTTAGTGACCGCAGCGCTGCAGATGCCTTGATCTGTATTGATCACAGCATCTGAGGGGTAATTGTTTCATAGTGGTGTCACCGTGATAATGTAAAACAGCAGTAAATATAAGGACTTCTCCATCCTCCAAACATATAGAATGAAGTATTTATACCCATGAACTAGCATTTAATGCTAGTTAATCCTAATGATCTGATGAAGGGGGAATTCCAAAATGTATTGTTGTTAGGTGGATATATATCTTTAATAAATACTGTATTCTATATGTTTGGAGCAGAAGTCCTTATTTTTGCTGCTGTTACACTGGCTACATTTGATGAATTACATCTCAAAGGTTATCTGCTGCTCAATGTGTTTTTGAAGCTCATAAAAGGTTAGCAGTTCTGATCTTGTTACTATCTAAGCTTCTAAATAAACGTCATCACACTACATTGCGCACCACCTCTCATTTTAGTCAGGGTGATAATGTCAACTTGAATCAGAAATTTGGCAGGGCTGAGGTCATTAGCAGTGTTTTTTTTGTGAGCAGGGAGCACTATTTAGCGAGGAAGGGCAGGTGGTAGGGGTTAGCCTTTGTGCTTATTGGGAGGCTATCTACTTCATGTGGTGGATGCTCTGCTACCTAAAGGAGGGATCTACATACATACTTTACTTCCACTGTAAAAGTGTGCTAAGAGCCTCCCTTTTTTGACCAAGAATGCTGCTGCAACCTTCTTTATGTATACTTTGTATATGCCACAGTGGTGTGCATCTGTGTATTAGGCAGTTGTGCTGGTTATTTTTCTGTGAAATGCATGTAAGGGGAAGTGGCAACCCTCCATGGCCGTGCACCCCTCCCTGTTTACAGGAGGTCTTTAGTCTGATGGATCCTGCATGTCAGTCAGAGGCTATATCCCCAGCAGAGGTGAGCAGAGTGAGTGACCACCTCCCTGTGGTAGATGGGGGACACGTTTTGATCAAAAAGTGCGGTAAGAGCCTCCTTTTTTTTTTTTTTAACCAACAGTGCTCCTGCAACCTTCTTTTTGTATACTTTATGGGGAGGGGGACTACTACCCTACGTTATTGGGGACATAACCTTTATGTAGAAAGCACAATAGGAGGCACTATTACTGTGTGCATATTTACTGTGGGGGCACCAAGGAGGGCATTACCATTTTTGACGCTATAAATAGGGAGTTTGTATAGAGGTGAGGAAGGTGTTAGAAAAGAGAGGAGCCCAAATTGTTTCTAGCAATGCTGCAGAGATGGCTGGAGAGAGTCATCATGGCGGCCTGGACTGGATTAAAACAGACAAGAGAACAAGTCAGATAAAAGAAGCTATCACCTGTGAGTCCAAAACTTTCCCAATGAGGGCGCTATTACATATAGCACCTTTGCAGTGTGCATGAAAAAAATTTGCATTAATGTACAGTAACCCCCCCGACCTACGATGGCCCCGACATATGATAAAATCGACATACGATGGCCTCTCAGAGGCCATCGCATGTCGATGTCAGCATCGACATACGATGCTTTTATATGTCGGGGCCATCGCATTAACTGCTATCCGACAGCGCAAAATGCTTAAGCTGCTGTCGGATAGCAGTTTAAGCATCCCTGGCAGGTTCACTTACCTATCCCCGCTACTCCGGGTCCACTTCGCGATCCTCCGGTGTCTTGCGCGTCTTCTCCAGGGTCCAGGCCTTGCTTCCCGGCGTCGTTATTACGTCACTACGCACACCGTGCCGGCGCAGCAGCGTAATAACGTCACCTGAAAGCGAGGCCCGGACCCTGCAGAAGATGCGCAAGACACCGGAGGATCGCGAAGAAGACACCGGAGCAGCGGGACAGCATCGGGAGCCCCTGGAACAGCAGCGGGAGCGGTGAGGACCTGGTGCGGAGCGGCGGGGACAGGTGAGTACAGCTTCCTATACTTTACATTGCACGAATCCCTCAACAAACGATGGATTCGACAAACGATGGGTCGTTTGGAACGAATTACCATCGTATGTTGAGGGACCACTGTATTCATAAAAAGTCAAAGCTCTCATAAATGAATCACAACAGTTTATTTATTTTTATTTTTTCCTTTATTAAGTATAAGAACACAAATGCTACTTCTACTGTTTAATTTTGTTCAATGCCATCTACGTACCGCAGATGAACCGCCACAGTGTTTAAATTTTACAAATGTATAATTCCATTTGGAAATCCACAAAGATACAAATAATTTATTTATTACAGGCTGAACTTCACAGTATAACAGATCCTAAGACATAAATATTCTACTGCTTTCACATACAGTGATTTTGCAATGTCCAAGGAAATACTAAACAAATTCTACAAATTGTTTTGGAATCTTTATTTTACACGTATCGCTGCTAAAAATATATTTGCATTATATTCTCAAAATCAGAGTAAAGAAACGGTTTAAAATACCTTTAAAAAACAAAATTAGTTAAGGTCACCTATTTCTTGGAATTGCATGTTGTAAAGTAACTGAATTAACCCTGTATAGGTTACTATCATTCTCAGGCCAATGGTACAACAAAATAATGGAAAAACATAAAAAATTTAAATCTGGCTTTACAGGGTGGCCAATTTCTCAGACATCTGTTATGTAGGCCCTATAATGATCAGATCTAATCATTATGACTTAATATATAATGTGAATTATTCTTGGGATTTAACATTCCCAGCTGGATAGTTAAGAATGGAGATAAAAGCTCTTCAATGATAAAGGAGAATCCTACTACTGCAGCTCTCCATAAACCTAAAAATCACCTTTAAATGGGCTATCTAGGATTAGGAAAACATAGTTTAATTGATTTATACTAGAAATATATATATTTGAAAGTCCAATGGACTTTCTGATTTTATTTGGAGAAGTCCCCAAGCAAGGTTCCTTCTTTCCGCGTGGATCCACCACACTTTATTTTTTATTTTTTTTAACATGACCAAGTTGGTGTTGTGCCCTGTGTGCAATACTATCTGGTAAAAGGCCATTCTTTACAGAATGGCCTTTTACAGTCATCACTTAGTATGCACCTTCTGCTTTTGTCTTTACTTTCTATACATATATATTGGTGGGTTATTCAGTGTTAGAAAAACAGTTGATATAGTCAAAAAACAACAACACCCATGCTTGTGTGTGGTAACACAACTTTGCTCCATCAACTTCAATGGAACTCAGCTGCAATACCACACACAACCTAAGTTTAGGTGTGGTGCTGTTTTTTCACTATATGAACTCGTTTTTACTAAACTTGGAAAACCCCTTTTAAATATGCCATATAATTTGTGTGTTTGGGTTAATATCCTGCCTATATTTTTTGTGGTCTATATTTTTTGATGTCTTGTCTTTACACCAAAGGTTCCCTGCTATTTTTTTTTTTTTTTTTTACCCACAGATTTTTGTGCAGGTTTCAGTAGTGTTCAAGTCCAAGCCTCCAATGAACACTCTGCTTTATGAAGACCTTCCCCTGAGCAGTCTCTGCAGCAATGTATGCTTAGCTCGCCCTAGTGTCAGGAGCATGTATAGAAACTCTCATATAGCAATTCCCTTCAGAGACATCATAGTATTTTTAATATGCACAGTGAATCAGTCCTGCATACAGACTTCTCTTGATGTTAGGCATCCCCTTCCGCTTTAAAGGGGTACTCCGCTGCCCTGCTTCAGAAGCTCTGCTCCCCAGCGTCCGGAAGTTTCTTGTTCCGAACGCTGCGTGCTGGCTTCCGTGTTCAGGGCCGCCCCTCGTGACGTCAAGCCTGCCCCCTCGTGCCGTCACACCCGCCCAGGGCCGCCCGGGCGGGCATGACGTCACAAAGGGCGGCCCTGAACATGGAAGCCTGAACGCAGCGTTAGGAACAAGAAACTTACGGACGCTGGGGAGCGGAGCTTCCGAAGCAGGGCAGCGGACTACCCCTTTAAATCTAGCCTTCTCCATACTAAATGTATAAAAAGGTTGACTATCTCACAGTGAATAAAAAATGAAATGCTATTCACTGCAAGTTACGCTACTATTGACTTGTATGGGTCCATGGACAGTCCGCAATAGTGGTAGATTTGCCATTTGCCAGCAGATTCATTGAAATAAATGGTAGTGTAACTTGCACCGGGAAACTCACTGCTAGTTACGAGCGTTTGAGCGTACTCTTAATGTTCCAAGCAATTTTATGTTACTAAAAACAATCAATTCTGACCAATGGAAAAATGTTTCTGATCATTAGAGGAAAATACTATAATTGGACTGCAAAAAGATAATGTTGGGAAATGCAAAAGTGCACAATATTTCCCACAATTTGAACAGTTTCCTGTGAGGAATATAACTCTTCTATATTTCCTAAATGCGAAAAAAAAATCGTAGTTTCTGCGTTGGTAAGAAGTAGAGATGATCAAACTTACAGTAAATTGGATTTGTCACAAACTTCTCGGCTCGGCAGTTTATGACTTATCCTGCATAAATTAGTTCAGCTTTCAGGTGCTCCCGTGGGCAGGAAAAGGTGGATACAGTCCTAGGAGACTCTTTCCTAGGACTGTATCCACCTTTTCCAGCCCACCGGAGCACCTGAAAGCTGAACTAATTTATGCAGGATAAGTCATCAACTGCCGAGCCGAGAAGTTCGTGACTAATCGAATTTACTGTAAGTTCGCTCATCTCTAGTAAGAAGTATTTTCATCTATGACCAGCTAATGCTCAGGTCAACACATATATATATATATATATATATATATATATATATATATATATATATATATATATATATATATATATAAATATAAAAAACTCAACGTGTGTATGTGCGTATGTTCCAGCATCACGTCCAAACGGCTAATGATATTAACATGAAACTTGGCACACATGTTACTTATGTCAACAACAAACATAGTATAGGTGATTTAACCCTTACTCATCCCCATTTGCCAGGGTCAGGGTTTTTGTTTAAAGTCCCATACAAGTCTATGAGAAATATTACAAATGGCTGGAGATATTTCGATAATACTTGGTCACATGTTACTTATGTCCACTTAAAATAGAGGATAGTTAATTTAACCCTTAACTACCCCCATTTGTGAGGGTCTGGGTTTTTGTTTAAAGTCCCATGCAAATCAATGGGAAATGTATGTTCCCACATAACTTCCGTACGGCTGGAGATATTTCAATAATACATGGTACACATATTACTTATATGTCAAATAAAAAGATATGATAGTTAAACAAACCCTTACCTACACCTTTATATAAAAAAAAGATGGGTTTATGCAAGTATATGGGACTTCCAGTACCTTACTCCACAAGCTCCGCATCTCCTGGTGAATGTGTCAATCCGGCTTGCAAGCCACACCCCATCTCACAGACACGCTCAAATTTTAAGCCCCACCCCTTTTATTATCTACCCTTTTTGTGCATCGGTCTGGCTTGAAAATCACGCCCAGTCCCACAAAGCCACATCCCCTTCTATTTTCAGCTTATAATATCTTCATCACAAATCAGTCCCACCGGAGGACAGGTTATGAGGTCGGGATATGAGGTAGAGATAGGAAGACGGGATATGAGGATGGGATAGGAGGTTGAGATATGAGGATGGCATATGAGGAAGGGATAGGAGGTTGGGATATGGGGTCGGGATATGACAACAATTATATGAGGATGGGATATGAAGTCAAAAGCTTCCTCCTTTGTTGATTTTCCTCTCCAACAAGGATTAGGAAGGAAAAACTGGGCAACGCCGGGTACTCAGCTAGTTGTAAAATGAAATAACATAGGTATAAGAGCAGCAGTTTTTTGTATCTAATATGTTCTAGGTCTATGGAAAAGCTTCCATCAGTGCACACATTGGGGAAAATATATTGAAACCAGTGCAGAAGAAAAGTGGTCCAACCAATGTTTATTTCAAAATAAAAGTGATCTGATTGGTTGCTAGGGGCAACTAGTCAACTTTCCCCTGCACAGGTTTTGATAAATATCCCCAATTGTTTAGCAAAAAAGGACACTGGTGGACACTTTAATAGACTTTAATAGAACACATCGGTAGATTTAAATAAACCGCCAGTTTGTTTGTTTTTTCCATTTCACCAAGTGTGAACTTAATCTAAGGGTTGGGTAACACAAAGCACATTTTAACAGCTATTGAAGTCATATTTTGCTACTCATTGACTTCAATGGGTAGGAAAATACACAGCAGCAAAATACAGCACGTGTGACCCTGCCCTTAAAGTGAGATTTCCCTTGTATCACTACAGCCTATGTACTGGAGTGAAAACCTCTTCATCACTACTACAATGATGCTATTTAACTTTAATCTGCTTTTAAGAATGCTGGCTTTTTCATTGTATGGGGTTTCTGTGCAGATTACTGCAGAGTAATATGCAAAGTAGCTTATTTCAAGAAGAAAAGGAACTTGCTCTACAGTGCCACCTACTGGAGGTAGCATCCCTTACAATCTGTCTGACCCTTAAAGTGATACTCTGGTGGAAAACATATATATATATATATATATATATATATATATATATATATATTTAATCTACTGGTGCCAGAAAGTTAAATAGATTTGTAAATTATTTCTATTTAAAAATCAATCCTTCCAGTACTGATCAGTTGCTGTATAACACAGAGGAAGTTGATTTATTTTTGAATTTCTTTTCTGTCTGTCCACGGTGCTCTCTGCTGACACCTCTGTCCATGTTAGGAACTGTCCAGAGCAGGAACATTTTCCCATAGCAAACCTCTCCTGCCTTGGACAGTTCCTGACATGGACAGAGGTGTCAGCAGAGAGCACTGTGGACAGACAGAAAAGATATTCCTCTGTATTATACAGCAGCTGATATGTACTGGAAGGATTTTAAAAAAATGTATAGAAGTAATTTACAAATCTGTTTAACTTTGTCACCAGTTGATTTAAAAAAAAAAAAAAAAAATATTCCACCGGAGTACCCCTTTAAAGATCCTTAAAACATAAGGAATTATATGCCATGCCAGAATCAACGGTTACACATTTATAGATGTTAATGTAGCATTCAAGTGATGTTAACCACAGACAGGATTTTTCTCCTGGTTTCTTCCTAAGTCAAAGAATGCAAAATGATCATGAACCAACATTTTTCCATATTCTGACATAATTGTTATTAGGGGAGCACGTCCTTAAACTACCCTGAAAACATTTCCAACATAATGGGCCTCATTTACTAAGAGTGTCGGATTTTTACAAGTGGGAAAAGTTGTTTCATACTTGCAGGATTGATCTCTATTTACTATTGGGAAAAGTCGGGAACATTTTCTGACCACCTTTTTCTAGGTGGGTATTTCCAGCCATTTACCCACAGGATTTTCTGTGAATTCAATAGTAAATCGGTCGGGTTGTGAAACCACGCCCCCTTTCAGACCGACCACGTCCCCTTTGTGACAGATCAGTTGGAATACCACCTCCAGTCTGATACCCCTAAGGACCAGATTTTGGAATCCTTACCTCTGCTTAAGATGGCATCTAATTTGTATCAGATGCCTCTACAGAACCGGTAAAACTTGCTTCTCGTACAGCTGTTTTGTCCAATACCACTAGGCTTGTACTGTGGTTAAAATCTTGGTCGGGAGACGTGGCTTAAAAAAGTAAACTCTGCTCCCTTCCTTATCATGGAAAATTTTTGTTTGGTCCAGAGTTGGATTCTATTCTGGAAAAAGCAGCACAATAAAAAAGGATTGCCCTTCGATAAGGTCCAACCTAAAAAGTCTCCTTTTCGTCTTTTTTCCCAATCAGACCATTCCTTCAGAGGAGGTAAAGGGAAAACAGGACGTGGTCTTACAGGAAGGGAGGTAGGGGTAGAAATATCTTTACTAACCCTGGTCAGTCCTCTTCCAACCCTAAGCAATGACGCCAGGCCAGTGGGGGCAAGGCTTTCCCATTTTGCCCCGGTTTGGGAGTCACTAATTCCCAATCCCTGGATAGTGGAGATAATATCTCGGGGGCCTCCGGATCGAGTTGTGATCACCTCCCCCTCCAAGGTATGTTGTTACTCAGCAGAGTCAAAAAAGCCAGAAATTTGTTCTCAGGGGTGTTCGGGACCTCCTCTTCCTGGGTGCTATCCAGGAGGTTCCTCTCCTTCAGAGGGGCCTAGGTCATTATTCTTCCCTGTTTTTGGCTTCCAAACCAAATGGGAAGTTCCGTACAATTATAAACCTGAAACCCCTGAACAAATTTGTGGTTTACAAAAAATTCAAGAAGGAAACTGTGAAGTCTGCAGTCCAGTTAATAAAGGAGGGGGCGGTGATGGTGACTATCGATCTTCTCGATGCATATTACCACATTCCCATCCATTCAAATTCCCAAAAATATTTGAGATTTGCCATTCAGTGGGGGTCCGGGGTCCGCCACTTTCAGTTTGTCTGTCTCCCATTCGGCCTGTCATCTGCGCCTCAAATTTTTACCAAAGTCTTAGCAGAGGTGGTTGCCCTTCTCAGGAAGGAGTCTATTCTAATTATCCCTTATCTAGATGACATACTGATAGTGGCAGACTCAGTTCCTCAGCTGGAACTTCATTTACAGAGAGCTATATTTATTCTCGAGAAGTTGGGTTGGATCCTAAATCTAGACAAATCAGATCTTATTCCCAGTCAGAGGAAAAATTTCCTAGGTACCCTTTTGGTTTCAAGGATCCAGACCTCCTTTTTTCCGGATTCCAAAAGGGTATTACTGCAGGCATTAGTCTCCAGGTTTCTAAGCCTCCATTCCTGTACAATCAGGACAGCAATGTCCACTCTGGGTCATATGACATCATGCATCCAATCAGTAGCTTGGGCTCAGTTTCACTCCAGGCCTCTACAAAAGTGGATCCTAGCCATTTGGGACAAGTCTCAGAAAGCTTTATACAGAAGAGTGATAATTCCCACTGAAGTAAAAACCCATCTAAGATGGTGGACGTTCAAGAAGAATTTAAAGAAGGGAGAAAATCTTCCAACTTCAGAGAGCTACTGGCAATATGGATGACACTCCAAGAGTTAGAGGAGATCTGCAGAAATCGCCATATCCTCATTTACTTTGACAACATGACGGCAGTGGCCTTTATAAGGCATCAGGGAGGTCCAAGGTACACAGCTCTCCAGTCAATTTCGCATCAAATATTTTCTTGGGCAGAAAACAAGGTGCTTTCTATCTCAGCAGTCCATCTCAAAGCGGTCTGGAACTTGGAGGCGGACTTCCTGAGCAGACACATATTAGACCCAGGGGAATGGTCTCTAGCTCCGTGAGCATTCAGGATGATTACGGAGAGATGGGGGGTTCTTCAAATAGATCTGTTTGCAACCAAGAGAAATCACAAGGTGGATCTATTCTATTCCCTAAATCCAAGGGACTCTCCGCTAGCAGTGGATGCATTAGCTCAGAATTGGACATTCAGTATGGGATACGCATTTCCTCTCCTGCCGCTAATATCTCGGGTCCTTCAGAAGTTAATGAACTATCATTGCATTCTAATCCTAGTAGCTCCATACTGGCCAAAGAGGAGCTGGTTCTCTCTATTAAAGACTCTGGCTGTAGAGGATCCCATCTGCTTTCCTCTTCAAAAGGATCTTCTGTCCCAGGGACAATCCTTTCATCGTCAGATCAAAAACCTCAGCTTGACAGCATGGAAATTGAAAAGTCCATTCTGCTGAATGAAGGTTTCTCTGAAAAGGTAGTAAATACCCTTCTATCTAGTCGTAAAGATACTACCTCTAGAATCTATACTAAAACCTGGAAAAAATGTATCTCTTGGTGTGGGGATACTTTTTCTGTCAACACTCCAGTGATTCCTAAAATTCTAGACTTCCTTCAGCAGGGATTTGATTTAGGTCTTTCCCCTAGTACCCTCAAAGTACAGGTTTCTGCTCTCAGTGCTCTCTATCATGTAAAATTGGCTGATAACATGTGGATTTCAAGGTTTATTAAAGCGTCCAGCAGACTCAGACCTAAGACTTTAAATATCTGTCCTCAGTGGAATTTAAATACAGTTCTAGTGGCTCTTCCTTTGGATCCCTTTGAGCCTCTGGATTCTATTTCTGAAAAATGTTTGACTCTCAAAACTATCTTTAATCACCATCACTACAGCTAGGAGAGTAGGTGAACTTCAGGCTCTTTCTGTCCGAGAGCCTTGTATCAGAATTTTGGATGACAAAATCATTTTTAAACTTGATCCTAACTTCCTCCCTAAAGTTGTCTCTACCTTTCATAGATCACAGGATATTGTGCTTCCATCCTTCTGTTCAGATCAAAAAAATGACTTAGAAAAATCATATAGTCTTTTGGATGTTAGAAGAGGTGTCCTCATCTACATTAAAAGAACTAGCCAGTGGAGGAAGGATGACAATGGCCCTCATTTACTATTCTAAACCCGACTTTTTTTGTCGGTTTTTTTTGGCGCATCTTTGTCTGCGACATGTCGCAGACATCGTGCGCCAGTCTGCGACACGATGTGACATTTTTTCCCGATGGACCCGATGTGGATTCTCCCAAACCCGAAAAAGGGGCGTAACCTGACATTTCTGAGCTTTCCCACATATTTATAAAGGTTTCCAACCCGAATTTGTTGAATTGTTGTGGAATTTTTCCCGACAACTCAGAGGAGTTGGAAACCAAAACCAACAAAACCCACGTGCGACAAACAGGATGCGACATAATAATAAATACCAGGGGGAAAAAGCAGTCGGGTAAGAAAGCAAGATAGACTTACAACCCGATTTTCTAAGTAAATGAGGGCCATTCTGTTTATTCAGTTTGCTGGCCCTAATAGAGGCAAGAAAGCCTCTAGGAGTTCTATAGCCAGATGGATTCAGACCGCAATTTCAGAGGCTTATGTGACCAGAGGAAAAGCCCATCCTAGACAATTGAAGGCCCATTCTACTAGAGCAATTTCCTCATCATGGGCAGAGAGAGCTGGAGCTTCTGTAGAACAGATTTGCAAAGCTGCCACTTGGAAAAACCTTCATACCTTTTCCAGACATTATAGAGTTCACATTTTGTCTTTTGAGGATATGGCCTTTGGACGTAAAGTTCTCAGTGCTGTAGTCCCTCCCTAAGTAAATTCTTTGGTATTTCTCATGGGTGCTGTCGTGGAGACGTGGGGGGAAATGGTGAATTATACTCACCGATAATTCCTTTTCTGGAAGTCTCCATGACAGCATCCATACATCCCACCCTTTGGTTTTTTATTATAGTGTTTTTTGGTGCACTTTTTTCCTTTCCTTTGGTGTTCTTTATAAATACACTTGTGTGGACAGGAAGGGGTAGGGAATTTAACCTCTGTGTTTTTTCCAGTCCCAATCAGGAGGAGGAGATAATCTCATGGGTGCTGTCGTGGAGACTTCCAGAAAAGGAATTATCGGTGAGTATAATTCACCATTTCGGCTTTTCACAGTGCAATGTCGGGTTTGTTGGATTTTTCAGGCGCACACTGTCGCAAACTGGCGCAGACATGTCTCAGACACTCTGTGCCAAAATATCCAGACAAAAACTGGTCGGTTTCAGATTAGTAAATGAGGCCCAATGTTGCGGATGCAGCCCTGTTGGTGTATGCCTTTACAACTTGAATGAAGATATATCGAGTTGGCCTGGTTAATACAATGGGTTAACATTTAATGATAATTTATAATTCAACAACTACATAAATGTGATCTAGACTATTAATTTAGACATTTGTTTTCATCAAAGCTTGAATCATTAAATCAAATGCCTCTTGGTTGTTACTGTATAGAAAGTAAAACAATGGCCTTAAGACCCATAAACACCCTGCCCTGTAGGTGGTGCTGCAAGATGAAGTTGTTGAAGAACTAAAACAAAGTATAATAATTTTTACATGTGTATAATTTTATGTAGGCAGGTAAATATTGTTATCCATCCTTTTAGCTTCAACTATTGTAATTTTCATGTAAGGAGTTTAGCTATTGTTCCTGCCAGACAATCTTAAAAGATCAATGGCAGTGTTAAATACTGAAAAAAGACAAGTTGTAGGGCCCTTTTCCAGGTCAGGGTGGGTTCACACCACGTTTTTGCAATACAGTTACTGTATTAGGTTTTTGATTTAAAAAAAAAACAGATTCCTCAAAACCTGACTAAACTGTGTCAAAATGTGTGTACAAATCTTAATCCGTATACGGTTGCACAGTTTTTTTTTTTCTTGGAATTTCAATCAAACAAGTGAAACTTTATTCATGATGGAATGAAAAGTTAAAAACGTATACTTTTTTTTTTTTTTTTTAAACTGATGCAACCGGACATCATTTTTCAAACCGTATACGGCTTTCAACTATATACGGTTTGAAAAATGATGTCCGGTTGCATTAGTTTTTTAAAGAAAAAAAGGTATACGTTTTAAACTTTTCATTCCATTATGAATAAAGTTTCACTAGTTTGATTGAAATTCCAAGAAAAAAACTGTGCAAAGTCAAAAACCGTATGGGGAAAACCAGATGGAACCGTATGCAAATACGGTTCCCATTGACGTCCATGTTAAAGTATACATTTCAATACGGTTTTTCATCCGGACCAAAAACCGTGGTAGGCTACTGTTTTGGGTACAGGGAAAAAACTGACAAAACGGACACAACCTGATTCATCTTTTGGCATACGGTTTTCAATGGAGATTCAATGCATACTGTTTTCAATATGGTTCCGTACCGTTTTCAAATTGATAACGTATACGGGAACTGTATTACAAAACATGGTGTGAACCCAGCCTCACACGTATAGGCTGTGCACAGTCTTGACTAACGCTGCATGTTAATTTCTCAAAGGAGACCAGAACACAGACTGATATTTCTACTAAGTAATCACTCAGGCTGGTATAAAACAGTACTGTTTGCTGGCCACCCTATATACATATATATGCAGGTATCTTGGTACATACACGCTCCTCTTAAACATGCTCATTGAGTGATCCATGCGACAGCGAGGGATTCACTATTGATACACTATTGGTAAATGCGTTACTGTAATATCTACAGCACGAACAGTTCTTGGTAGCAGGATTCTAGATGCATTGAACCCTCTGTCAAGGAACCCATCATCTTGTAGGAGCCTTCAGATGACTGGATTTGAGGCTCTGTGTTACATGACACTGCATTGGGTAGTACCACAGCAATCTTTAAGGATAGCCATTCCTGTTTTTGTTAGAGAAGTTTTAGTTGGTGGCAGTTCAGCCTTCTTCTCAGGAGGGGTACCTGTAGCATCAAACAGACACTGACATTACTCCAGCATGATGTAGAAAGGAAACACAATCATACAAAGGTTACATATCATTTTTATAAATATTATGTTAATCATATTTATCTATAATACTGAGGAGACAAGTTACAGATAGACAAGATGGATGTGAACCCTTAGGTCGAGTAGCGTGGATGGCTTTTATGTAGAAAACTGGATGGAATCTCCAGATGGGATTTTTTTGGTGATCCAAGCATAAGTTCTGGGAGTGCATAAGTATATATTTTTCATGTATAGTCAGGAATGGGTTGAACGTTGTGTTAAAATCACAACTAGTTTGCAAAGTCCAGTTCTATAACAAACTGCTCATGGCACTGAAGGGAACCTGACATCCCTTTCATGCTGCCTGAACCATGAGTCATTAGAGCAGTCCCTACCCCATCAGCATTGAATGCTAGATCTTTCTCTATACCCAAACAGGCTGATGGGGCAGAGGTAAGCTGCCGGGGATAGTGCAGCATTTATTTGCTGTGTGTGTTAATGTAGAAATGTCCTCATATATATATCATGTATAGTCAAAAAGGATCACGTGTTACATTACAATGCAGTGCATGATATCTAGGACTCTCTAATTCCTGGACACTTACAGTAAGAGTACCAATGAGAAATATGAAGAAGGCACAGTGACAACTTACTGGCAGTCGGCCTTGTGACTTTGTCCAGTGGCTTTAATTTAATGCGTAAGAAGTCTGCAATTTCCTTATCTTCTTCTTTTTCTCTGTGATGACAAAACAGCAATTATGAGTATCTGTATACATATATTTCATATCACAATGGGATGGTATGAAGTGGTAGGACTGAAAACTGAAGGTAACTTTCTATCCTATTAGGATCTTCATTATTACACCTATTGTGCAGCTTCTATACAGAAAATGTCACAAGAAAACCTTTTTATTCTCCTAGATACAGTTTTTTTTGTGGAAATTTTCCCCCAAAATTAGTGTGTACAGTGACCCCCTGACCTACGATGGCCCCGACATACGATCATTTCTACATACGATGGCCTCTCAGAGGCCATCGCATGTTGAAGGCAGCATCAACATACGATGCTTTTGTATGTCGGGGCCATCGCATAAACGGCTACCCGGCAGCGCAGACTGCTTCAACTGCCACCGGAAAGCCGTTTACAGTGCCCCGTGTGGTCTGCTGACGATCACTTACCTGTCCTCGGGGCTCCGGTGCGTCCTCTTCGGGATCCCCTGCATCGTCGGCTCTCTACATCGTCGTCATCACGTCGCTGCGCACGCCGTCCCATCATCCAATAGGAGCGGCGTGCGTAGCGACGTGAAGACGGCGACGGAGAGCGAGGATGTCGGGGAAGCAGAGGCCTTGCCGGAGCGTTGGGGACACGGCGACAGCGATGGAAGGCGACATCCAGGGCAGCGGTGATGGTCCGGAGCGGCGGGGACACGTGAGTATAACCTCCAATACCAGTGGTCTTCAACCTGCGGACCACCAGATGTTGCAAAACTACAACTTCCAGCATGGCCGGACAGCCGTTGGCTGTTCGGGCATGCTGGGTGTTGTAGTTTTGCAACATCTGGAGGTCCGCAGGTTGTAGACCACTGTTCTATACTTTACATTGCGCACGGATCCCTCAACATACGATGGTTTCAACAAACGATGGAACGGATTACCATCGCATGTTGAGTGACCACTGTATTAGTATCTGTGTTATAGTTGACATTTTATCCCTTACCTTTTCTCATTACCTTTTCTCACGTTTCTTATTTTCCTACTGACTCCTAGCTAGCATCTGGTCTTTGGCCAAAAGAAAAAACCCTATGGTGGTGTTTTTGGTTTTTTTTTTGCAGATGCCCCCTGCTAATATTTTTTTTTAATTTTTATTAGAAAGGTCCCCTGACAATAATTAAATAACAAATGTACCGCCATTGATACCCCAATGGATCAGCGGAGATCTTTTGGAGAACCTAAGACAAAGTATTCAATTCCATCATTCCTATTCAAACCATTGGTCTGTCTATTTTCTTTCTTGTGACGAATACGACCCTTACCTTAACCGCTCCACTTCAGCATCATCTACGAGGAAATCCCTTTTCTGTACCAACTTTTGAATCTTCTGAATGAGTTCATCTTCTCGTTTCTTCTGCTCATTTGTTTTATTTTTCTCTGTAAGATAAGACAGCCCAAGGAAATGTGAAGTAAATATATGGTATTAGAAAACTAGATTAATACTATGACTATTATACATTATTTACTTTCTATTTTTGATCATGATTTCCACCCTGAATGTGAGGCAAACTGGGCATACCTATAAAGTTGTATTATTGGGTAGTCTGGGGAGGGTTACGGCAATGTCTACAGGCTATTACTGTACACTGCTTCATGAACCTTTAATACATACACAATTACATTGAGTTTCTACATGAGACAAAATCATGACATTTCTCAGCTTGATGTTGTGCGCAGTTTGGGGAATGTGTGGGATGGGATTCGCCTCTGGCTCCGTTGTCCTGTATTCACTACACTTTAGAGTAGTTATTTTCCAGATGATGTTCTTTGTATTCCTAAGGAATTTGCAGCAGCCACTGAGAGACGTTAGGACTCTCTCTCGATGGTGAAATTACAAATAAGTGACAGATTGTGCCAAACAATGGAACATTAATTCCTTTATTTGTTAGATGGCAGTTTAAGGCTTAATGTGCTCGAGAGGTTTGAAACCCTTTGAAATTTAAGTGTAAAAACCAAACAGAAAAACTTTCTGAAAAGGAGGAGAAAATGAAGCCAGTGTCTCGTGTGGAAATAAACAATATTTTGGCTTTATTCAATTCATTTAAAGGGGTTGCGTGAAATTGGGAAAAATGTACTGCTTTGCCCCCACTCATCACTCTTGTCCATTTGTTGTGTATGATAATAATATGATTACAATCATACCAAATGTATATTTTTATTTTGTTCTACTTTTGCATTGAATCGCTAGATTCTGACTCCTACGACTTTTTTTTTTCTTTTTTCTGTCTGCAGAACTGTGTGAGGGCTATTTTTCTAGCACGGTGAGCGATAGTTTTCATTGGTGCTTTTTTGGGGGAGATGAGACTGGTTCACCACTTTTTATTCCATATTTTCTGAGATGTAAGATGATCAAAACAATAAATAACAAATACACAATTCTGGCATTATCCCCCCCCCCCCCCCCCCCCCCATTTATAGCATTCATCCTGTGTGACTTTTTAATGTGGCAATACCAGGTAAAGTGATTTGAATCTATATTCGGGAGGCTTTTGCTTTATATTTTTCTTTACATTTTAAGAAGTTTTTATTAAACTTTTTAAGTCTCTCTAGAAGAATTGTACAAGCAAGTGTTTGATTACCTTTCAAGGACACTAGTTCTATTGCATTGCTTTTAACAGTCATATCTGCGATCCACTACTACAGTCTACCAATGCCAGACTATAATAGTAGATCTGACAGAGCAGCCACAGAGGACTTAAAGGGGTACTCTTTGTTTAACTTTCTGGCACCAGTTGGTTAAAAAAAAGTAATAGAGTAAATGACTTCTATTAAAAAAAATCTTAATCCTTCCAGTACTTATTAGCTACTGAATACTTCAGAGCTCTCTGCTGACATCATGAGCACAGTGCTCTCTGGACAGTTCTTAAAATGGATAGAGATATCAGCAGAGTAGGAGAAAATCCCCATAGCAAACATATGCTGCTCTGTACAGTTTCTAAAATGGACAGAGATGTCAGCAGAGAGCACTGTGCTCGTGATGTGAGCAGAGAGCTCTGTGTTCCAAAAAGAAAATAATTTCCTCTGTAGTATTCAGCAGCTAATAAGTACTGTAAGGATTAAGATTTTTTTAATATAAGTAATTTACAAATCTAGAAGAAGAAAGCAGGTAGATGCCAGCGGATCTTCACCTTTATTTTCATCACATCAAAATCGTAGACATGGAGAGACTTCAATAAGACATGTAGATAAAATCCTTGGAATAAGCGCCAGGCATGACGCGTTTCAGGCCATATGACCTTTCATCAGATGCATCTGATGAAAGGTCACATGACCTGAAGCACGTCATGCCTGGCGCTTATTCCAAGGATTTTATCTACATGTCTTATTGAAGTTGTTACGCCGAGCGCTCCGGGTCCCCGATCCTCCCCCGAGCTCTCACAGTGTTCTCCTGTTCGCAGCGCCCTGGTCAGACCCGCTGACCGGGTGCGCTGCGATAATGTCCCTAGCCGGGATGCGATTCGCGATGCGGGACGCGCCCACTCGCGGTGCGCATCCCGACCCGCTTACCAGACTCGCTCCCCGTCTGTGCTCTTCCGGCGCGTGCGGCCCCGCTCCCTAGGGCGTGCACGCGCCGGTTCTTTGCGATTTAAAGGGCCGGTGCGCCACTGATTGGCGCATGGTTTTTAATTAGTGTGTTCACCTGTGCACTTCCCTATATTACCTCACTTCCCCTGCACTTCCTTGCCGGATCTTGTTGTCATTGTGCCAGTGAAAGAGTTCCTTGTGTATCCCTAGCCAGTGTTCCAGACCTCTTGCCGTTGCCCCTGACTACGATCCTTGCTGCTTGCCCTGACCTTCTGCTACGTCCGACCTTGCTCTTGTCTAATCCCTTGTACCGCGCCTATCTCAGCAGTCAGAGAGGTTGAGCCGTTGCCGGTGGATACGACCTGGTTGCTACCGCCGCTGCAAGACCATCCCGCTTTGCGGCGGGCTCTGGTGAAAACCAGTAGCAACTTAGAACCGGCCTACCGACACGGTCCACGCCAATCCCATCCACCTCCAGCCTGCCGAATCCTGACAGTAGATCCGGCCATGGATCCCGCTGCCAGTTGTCGCAGACCTTACCACGGTGGTCGCCCAGCAGTCGCAACAAGGCCACCAACTGTCTCAACTGACTGTGATGCTACAGCAGCTTCTACCACAGCTTCAGCAACCATCTCCTCCGCCAGCTCCTGCACCTCCTCCGCAGCGAGTGGCCGCATCCAGCCTCCGTTTTTCATTGCCGGACAAGTTTGATGGGGACTCTAAACTTTGCCGTGGTTTTCTCTTGCAATGTTCCCTGCATTTGGAGATGATGTCGGACCAATTTCCAACTGAAAGGTCAAAGGTGGCTTTCGTGGTCAGTCTTCTGTCTGGGAAAGCCCTGTCATGGGCCACACCGCACTGGGACCACAATGATCCTGTCACTGCCTCCGTACACTCTTTCTTCGCGGAGATTCGAAGTGTCTTCAAGGAACCAGCCCGAGCCTCTTCTGCCGAGACTGCCCTGCTGAACCTGGTCCAGGGTAATTCTTCATTAGGCGAGTACGCCATCCAATTCCGTACTCTCAATTCCGTACTCTTGTCCTGGAATAACGAGGCCCTCTGCGCGACCTTCAAAAAAAGCCTATCCGGTAACATCAAAGATGTGCTGGCCGCACGAGAAATCCCTGCTAACCTGCATGAACTTATTCATTTGGCCACCCGCATTGACATGCGTTTTTCCGAAAGACGTCAGGAGCTCCGCCAGGATATGGACTTTGTTCGCATGAGGCGGTTTCTCTCCCTGGCTCCTCTCTTCTCTGGTCCGCTGCAATCTGTTCCTTTGCCCTCCGCCGTGGAGGCTATGCAAGTAGATCGGTCTCGCCTGACACCTCAAGAGAGGACACGTCGCCGCAATGAGAACCTATGCCTGTACTGTGCCAGTACCGAACACTTCTTGAAGGATTGTCCTATCCGACCTCCACGTCAGGAAAGACGCACTCCGATTCCGCACAAAGGTGAGACAGCTCTAGGTGTGAACTCTGCTTCTCCACGTCTTACTGTGCCTGTGCGGATTTCTTCTTCTAACTTCTCCTTCTCAGCTGTGGCCTTCTTGGATTCCGGATTTGCAGGAAATTTTATTTTGGCCTCTTTCGTTAACAGGTTCAACATCCCAGTGACCGGTCTCGCCAGACCCCTCTACATCGCCTCAGTTAATGGTGAAAGATTGGACTGTACTGTGCGTTACCGCACAGAACCCCTCTTAATGTGCATTGGACCCCATCACGAAAAGATTGAATTTCTGGTACTTTCTAACTGCACCTCTGAAATTCTTCTTGGACTACCTTGGCTTCAACGCCATTCCCCTACCCTTGACTGGACCACCGGGGAAATCAAGAACTGGGGTACTTCTTGCCACAAAAAATGCCTTATGTCTGCTCCCAGTCCTGCCAGTCAAAACCCTATGGCTCCTTCCATACCAGGTCTCCCCAAGGCCTATCTGGACTATGCTGATGTTTTTTGCAAAAAACAAGCAGAGACTTTGCCTCCTCACAGGCCTTATGACTGTCCTATTGATCTCCTCCCTGGTACTACTCCACTCCGGGGCAGAATCTATCCTCTGTCTGCTCCGGAAACACAAGCCATGACGGAGTACATCCAAGAAAATTTTTAAAAAGGGGATTTATCCGCAAGTTAAAGCTAATAAAAAAAAAAAAAAAGAAATCTGGTTGCTATGGGCAACTGCACCATTCTTCCTTTACATAGGTTTTGATAAATCTCCACCTCTTGTATTTATACAACATACTTCTCTTGTGCTGTACGTAGTATATTCCCCAGAAGGTATGTAATACTTTTTGTTGATTTAATGATATGGAAAACCAGGTTAGTGCCACCATGTAAAATGGTATATGTGTGTTCATTATGTGTTTTAACAGGTTCAACAATAAAGATTCATTTTAATTTGTGTTAATGGGTAATATGTCTCATTCTTCTCTTGGTGTACAATATATTTGGAGTCTCCCTGGTGGTTTCATATAGTATTGGTCCTAATTATAAAGCCCAGCAATATGTGAATGACTAATATTGGGCATAAGTGGCATAGCTGGTTGGAACATTTTGTATTGATCAATTTAAAGGGACCTGAAATCCTATTTTGCAACAGTCAAGATTTTGGCTGAAAAATCCCGGCAACAGGGCAACAAAAGGGGCACAGTTTGAGAGATACAGGCCTCTTGGACTTCTGGCAACCGCCATCTGTGTCCATGAACCCTTAATTTTTTTAAATGAATATTTACATATGAAAGAATGAACATCCATGAGAGCAAATCCAGTTCAAAGAAGGTTGAAATAACATATTTTTAACTAAAAACCATGTTTTTATGTTAACCAGCTTCTAATGTTGTTTAATGTATACTATCTCTTTAATTAAATTATCAGAACTCTGAGTCACTTTCCAGTCTTGAGCTTGATATTATGGGAGAAACAGCTATTTACTTTAACTAACCAATTACAACTGGCACATTGTACATATTTAGATTTTATGGCAAATCAGAGCAATTACCCGACACATCCACTAAGCTCTGCAGTTCTTGTTTCAGGCTCATAATTTCCTTGCACAGCTGAATGTCATCAATCCTGTAAGACAAAACAGAACGAACATCCTGACGTTGGGACAAATTAATTCTGCAATTCAGTTTACTGCCTTCACTTTATGAGATATAGGACTATAAGACAGAAGTGTCTTATCTGCTACAAATTACACTGTTGAGCTTAATGTATAAGAAATGATTCTAACAAATACATCAAATATATCAGAGTCTGAGGTCCATTAGTTCAGCTTGAATGAGTCATTATTTGTTGAACTTACCAATGAATGATTTACCGTATATTCATTGGTTGGTTCAGACATATAAAGTTACTTTTTCTGTTTCTCACTGGGTAAAACATCTGAGATACAATCAGTGATGTACATGCCATAGACAAAGGAAGCACCACTACTAGGGTGTTTGGGGATTTTTATGTCCTGGCTTTTTCTTAAAGTGCACATACACCTTCAATAGTTGTGGGCCAAATGTTCATTTGGCTGACAGCTATCTCTACTATTCACCATACAAATTAACATTTGGCTCAGCCAAGTCTCCATGTGATCTTGATGAGTAGAGGGGAGGTTAGCCGCTGTCAGACATCTTTGAAGCTGGCTTATCTTCACTAAAACAAAAGGGGCGTGCAGCTGAAATCCAACAAGAAAAGCCCGATCTGAGAGCCATTGGATGTTCCTGCACAGTAATCACTTATAACGTCTGCAAAGCCTGTGTAGAATTGGTATAAACTCATATATCAGAGAGTTGGTATAAACTCATAGAGTAGAAGAAAATTCTGAACTCCGAGCGAAGTCACTCCAAAATAAAGAAGATGAGGAAGTTTATTCTAATTTATTAAAAGGATATTTGCAAAACGTGTTTCTGGACTCTAAGCCCTACTGCAGATGCATTATGAATGCAAATAACCTTTTAATAAATCTTCCAGTGAACTTCATCATCATAGCTTCTGGCTTTTTCAATTTGGAACAGCTGCGCCATTACTTCAGGATTTTCTACCAATATATAAGTGCATTCCAAAAGCTATCACGTTCTTCATGAGGAAACCTGAGGTACCTGTACCCTATGTACAGTATATGTTCACCTTTTGAAGAGTTTTGTCTACCATGTGAGCATACCACCATTAAATAATCTTTTTACAATGGGGGCCCTCTCACATTATATGGCCAATGTATTGGGGGAATATTGGTGCTTTTGAAGGAGCACGTTATCTGTAGGCCTTACAGCTCTGATTTTCATTATAGAATATGGATATTGATTGCTGAGGTTCTGTAATCTGAGCCTCTCATATTTCTATATCATGAATGCCATAAATTATTTTATTTGGTGGTGGGGGGAGCAGAACATATACCTTTAGGCCATGCAGGCTGCTCACTGTAGCATTACTTAACGTGTCTGGTGTAGAAGTGTTGAAAAACAGCTCTTGGGATGCTTTGCAGAAATTATCATACCACTGGTTTCATGACCAAATCAATGTAATGCCAAGCTGTTAGGGTTCGTTCACACTGAGGAATCCCCACAAAATTCAGTGAGCAGAATTACGCGCACTCAACAATAACATCAGTGTGAATGGGTCTTCTGCCAGACCTGTTCACACTGAGAAATTTCAGTAGCTGACAATTCCGCCGCTGAAATTTTTCTGCGCAAAAAAGAACACGTTCATTCTTTGCGCGGAAGTCTGCAAGCACTGCATAGCCATCAGTGGTGACGGCAGAGGGCCACGCAGTCCTACCACCGAAGTATTTCAGCAGCGGCCGCCAAATGGGATCTCCACTCACAGAATTCCCTGAGCGGACATTCTACTTCAGTTGCCCAGTGTGAACGCACCCTTAGTGTACCTGGAACAAAGATTAGAGGTATCCAGCTATTGTACATTATGCCATATTACACCATAATCCCAGGAGCAGGACTAGTGTGAGGTATCCTTATGAAAGCCATCTTATGGCATTTTCCATCTGGTCTCCAGACCAATCTCCAGCTGACATTGCATCTCAAACAAAAGCGGGACTCCATTTCTTGCTCTTCACCATAGCCATATGGCTTGTCCTCCTTGTTGCATTTTTATTGTAGAAAAGGGAATCACACCATAATGTCTGGTAGCCAACCCTTCAAGTCTTCATTCCAGGTACACTAACAGCTCAGCATTACAATAATCTGTCTGTGGAACCTGTAGAGCATTAAGTATGTGCATTTCTGCGCATGATTCTCATTCTGAATAAACTGAGATGTTTTGAAAATGTTGTTTCCATTTTTTCATAATTTGCATATCATTAACATGTCTACCGATCCTGTGATTTCCATAATTCCTTGACTTTTTTTTTTCTTGGTGTTGCAATTTCAATGTTGAGGAGTGTATATGGTTAAGTACAGAAGTAAAGGAAATCAAGCTTTATATTTATCTCCTGTCTGTACCCCTTTTAAATACTAGGATAATAAGGTAGAAAAGAAACTGCAATTTACACAGTCAGTGCATACATATAGAAAATAGGCTTTTTTTTTTTTTTAAAGCATGTTAAGGTAGGTCTCAGAGCAGCACCTGTAGTTCTCACAAAAAGGATAGGTGACGTAGTCAGATGAGGATTGTGCAAGTGTAGGGTAGTGTCACATGAACCAGGGATATCTTGCTAACAAAGATACAAACAAATATACTTTTCACTTAGAGTCATTGTGCAGAATACAAGTAATGAGTCACTTTGGCACAGCGGTACAAAGTTACAGTTTCTTAGGTAGCTGTGTATGAAATTGGTCACTGTCCCTTTTAAGAAAGCTTTGGTAGCAGATATACTGCTAAAGTGCTCCTCACACTTTGCTGATGTAAGGCACAGTCCAATTCATTCAAACTCTACTGTGGAGAGCCTACACAGGTTGGATGACTTTGAAGACTTAACTCATGGTTTGTGGCACGATATCCTATTGTGGAGCATATGCGGAGGAACCTTTTGTGAAGTGTTTTTGAACACAGCACCAAATCAGGCTGAAAGCCCACAAAGAGATTAGTGTTCACAGCCTGGACTGGAGATGACCCTTGATACAAACTTACTGAAACTCTACCCAGAGCCCTATCCAGATCTGTCTTGGGTTAGAAGATTGTAGCAACTGAAATGGTACTTGGTTCTTTGGTACAGGCAAGTCTTTGTTATTTTGAATGCAGCAGGCTTTAGCTGAAACAGGTTACTGACTAGGTCTAATTTTACTGACGGAATCTAGGGGAAATAAGCACAGGCTTTTTTGTATTATGGCCAAATCTAGACCAGACTGCTATGATTTTTCAGTCCAGACCGCCTACCCCCCCCCCCCCCCCGCCCTCCAAAACTTTCTACAAACAAACTGACTGGAGAGAGGCTGGTGACCAATGATACACCCATCCTTCAACATGATAACAAAATACAGATTAAGGCATTTAGAAAGAGATTCCTGAGCCAAATGACAACTTCATGCTTTTGTAGCTGGGACGTGGGTATCGCGATGTACACAGCCTAACAGTCTTTGTAAATGCAAGATTTTTGACTTAATGCTGACACTTTTTTCTGGCCTTATAAGCACTGTGATATACAGATATCTAAGTGACTAATGAACCATATGTCTAGTTTCCCAGTAAATAAGTACAGTAAAATTGCCCTAGAGAAGGCTCAACACGCTATTTTTTTCAGGAAACAGAGACAATATGTTGAAACAGGTAAACCAAACAAAACACTTATGGGAATTATTAATCAGAAAGTGAAAAAAAACAATTATTGGCATAAAAAATAAAGAGGGTAGGGAATGTACTAAACAGGAGGAAATAACAAGTGTGGCAACCCAATTGTGTCAGATGATGAAATTGACATTTTTTTTGAAGAAAATAGGGCTCCCTAGTATCAGCGAGGAAGAAAAGGTGAAAATGGGGGAAGAGATTAGTATAGGAGAAATGGAATCTGCCCTAAAGTCCTTTGTACATAACTCCGCCCCGGGCTCTGATGGTCTGGTCTTTGAAGTTTATAAATGTTTTGGGGGTGTGCTACTGCCATACCTTTTAGAGGTTTATAATGAATCCTTGAGTAGGGGGGAGTTATCCCCAACTATGGCTGAAGCCATCATTGTACTGATTCCTAAGAAAGGTAGGGAAAGTGGCGTAATGGATGATTCTAGGCCAATTTCACTCCTAAACACAGACCAGAAAATACTAGCTAAAATTTGGGCCAGGCGCTTGCAACGAGTGATGGATAAGCTAATAGGGAAGGAACAGAAAGGATTTATGCAGGGAAGAAATATCTATAATAATATAAGAAGAGTTTTTCTTAATATGCAGGCAAGGGGTGAGGGGGGCTCCCACTCCATCCTGTCTCTTGACGCTCAAAAAGTGTTTGACAGGGTGGAGTGGGGCTTCCTCTTTAAAATAATAGAACATGAATCTTGGAGAAGGCTTCTTACAGGGGCTTAGGGCCCTATATAGATCCCCCAAAGCCAAAATTAATATTAATATTATTTCCCGGGAGGTAGTGACGCTGCAGAGAGGAACTAGGCAGGGATGCCCCCTATCACCGCTCCTCTTCTCCCTCTTCATTGAACCACTTGCGCAGTTGATTAGATCTTCCAGCTTGTTTGATGGGTTTGGTGTTGAGGGAGAGGAGGAGAAAATACTGCTTTATGCAGACGATGTTGTATTGTTTGTCACAGATCCAGGAAGAAAGCTTATTAGCATTATTGATTTGATAAAGGATTTTGGTAAATATTCTGGCTTTCAGATAAACTGGAATAAATCAGGATTATTAATGTTGTCAGGTGATAGCCAGGGCTGCCAGAGAGTGATACATGTTTTGCAGGAAAACAAGGCCCTGGAATACCTAGGAATTAAGATTTCGAGAAATATAGAAGAGTTTGCCCAGTTGAATATTACCCCATTGAGACAGAAAGTAAGAAACAAAATTCAAATATGGAAAAAGTTGCGTATGAATATGGCTGAAAGAATTACTCTGATAAAGACAATTATTTTCCCTATGGTTTTGCATGTGATTAGAGCAGCACCGGTTTGGTTAGGGGAACACCATTTTAATAAAATACAGAGTGAGATTAATTATTTTTTATGGGATGGGAAACAAACACGGATGAAACACACATTTCTGAGTCCTCCTTTGAGTAGTGGTGGTTTGGGTATACCAAATATGCAACTGTATTATATAGCGGCACAAATTGAATACATGATAAAGGAAGATGATGTTTTAAAAGTTTTTTTTTCTAAATTAGGTATTAGGGGGGATAGCACTATGGAATTAATTGAAGGGGGAAGATGTATGCTCAGGGGAAAAATCCCCACTTGTAATATGTTTAATAAAGTATGGAGATTCACGAGACGTTTATTAGGGATTAAGGGTAGTATGCACTACACACTAATGTGGGGTAATGGAAATTTTCCAGAAATGATGAAACTAAAGGAATATGTTAACTGGGAAAGAAATTGGGTTATTAGAGTTAAAGATTTTGTGATAGAAAGCACGTTAAAAGAGTGGAAAACATTCAATAGGGAATTTAGTATTAGTCAGAGCGAATACTTTTCATACTTACAAATCAAAAGCGCTTTTGAGAAGGAGAAGAACAACCCTAGATGGGCAATAAATAGACATGAGTTAATTGACTATATGTTTGGGCTTCGGTCCTCCTCGACAAAGGTATTAGGTAACCTATATAAGGGCCTAGTTAGATTTTCCGTTGAAAAGTTTCCTCCAAATAGTAGGGATAAATGGAAGCAAGTAGTAGGTCAGATCAATGGGGAAGAATGGAGGGAAGTATTTATAAATATTTCCCAATCATCTCTCAATATGAACCATAAAACCTCTATGATAAAGCTGATACATAGGATCCCATATATGCCGGGGTTCTTGTATAAGATAGGAAAAAGACTTGACTCTAAATGCCTGAAATGTAATATGGAAGGTGCCCAAAACTGTTTTCCTTTTGGACAGGGGTATACAATATGGTAGAAACGAAATTGGGTACTAAGATAAGCTTTGATATTAAAACGGCCATTCTAGGGATCGGACTTAGGATGCAGTGCAAGAACAGTGTTCTGATAAAGGCTTTCGGATTAGCTAGAATAATTATTCTTAGGAGATGGTTTGCTCCCCAGGGCCCATGTTGGGTTGAGTGGCAGAGGGAAGTTCAACAAATGAGAAGATTTGAAGCTATTTACTATCAGGGAAAAAAGATAGGTCAAAAAGTTGAAAACGAGTGGAAGAAATGGGATGAGGCATCCTAGCTGGTAGTGGGTGGGGGGATAGGGGTGTGGGTGGGATTATTTATATTGTGAAAAGCGAATTTTGAAATGCATTATTGTAATTTTGTAATTTGAAAAAAAATAAAAAATGTAAATGTTATGCTTTAAGACAACAAAAGGGAACAACAACTAACATGGACAAATGTTACAGCCACATCCCTGTGAAAATAAAGAATCTCCTGTGGAAACAAATATCATTACTGGTCAAGAGAGGATTTCCTAAATTTGTATTCATCTCTTGCTTGAAGAATCCAATAAAGTATTGTACAAACATATCTGCAAATATTCAGTATAAATCATACTGTACCATAGTGGCAGACCATGCAGCTGTTTAGGGTACCTGTAGAGAGGGAGGCAGCACCAGTTGGTCCCATTGCTTGTTCTATTCCTAAAAAAAAGCTGCAATAACTCCTCTCTCCAGTTATCTACATAATAGATAAAGGAGTTCACCAGTAGGTATTGGAAAAGCAAAGGGAAAAAAACAACCAGACCTATTTGCCCTGGCAGGGGCTTCCAGACTTTTTGGGTATGATGCCACAAGGTTTGCACACCTGGATTTTGGGATTTTCTGATATTCTTCTCTGCAGACCCTTTCAAGCTCTATTAGTTTAGATAGGGGCCTATGGTGCACAGTCATTTTCAGGTATTTTCAGAGATGTTCAATTGGGTTCAAGTCAGGGCTCTGGCTGGGGCCCTCAAGGACATTCGCAGAATTGTCCCTAAGCCACTCTTGTGTTGTCTTGGCTGTGTGCTTAGGGTCATTGTCTTGTCGGAAGTTTGGCACAGTTTGAGTTCCACAGCACTCTGAATCAAGTTTTCATTAAGAATATTTCTGTACTTTTGTACTACTTTATTAAGCTTTTCTTCAACTCTGACCAGTCTCCTTGCTCCAATCGCTAAAAAACACACCCACAGCATGATGCTGCCCCCACCATGCTTCACTATAGAGATGATATTGGGCAGATAATGAGCGGTGCCTGGTTTCATCTAGACACAAAGCTTAAGAATTAACGCTAAAAAATTCTATCTTGGGTTCATCAGACGAAAGACTCTTGTTTCTCACAGTTTTACAGTCTTTTAGATGCTTTTGATGCTTTTTGCAAACCTCCAAAAAGGCTTTCACATATCTTACTTAGAGATGCTTCTTTCTCGTCACAATGCGATAAAGCCTAGACTAGACCAGATGACTTTGTAGGGGGAGGGGGGCAGCTCTAAGAAGAGTTCTGGATGTTTTCTTTTACTGTTGCTAAAGAATCTCAGATCCTACTCCTATAGATAAAGAAAGACATTGATAGAGAGGTACCCAGAAATGACAGTTTCATAAATGTCTAACAAGTTGCTCTGGCCTCTGTTTTTATGTGATGTCTGTTTAACAAATACGATTTGTAGCCAGTGCTATGGCACTCTCTACTGCAGGGAGGAGATATCTTTAGATCTCACCATGTCCACTCTAAAAAAAAAAACTTTTTTTCCCTATGGGGAGTCCTTTTTAAGGTACGAAAGAGAAATGTTTTCCATAAGTAAAGCAAGAGATGTTCCAGATGTCAGAAGAGAGGAGAAGGCTCATCCACAGGGAATCTGTTCTCCCAGAGATCAGTTGGTCATAGCCAAAGAGAATGTGGTAGTGGTTCCTCCTCTGCCAACCACAAGTTGGGCTTCTGACCCTAACATAAGACCAGTGGAGATTCATCAAACTGGAAAGGTTTTCATGTAAAAACCATTCATTTGGCCTTTTAACTTCATTCCTGCGCATCACTGACTCCATAGAAGGAAACCTGCTTCACCTCCAATCCATTCTTTAGGACTTCTACTTTGCATAAGTTTATCAAAGGGGTTGATGCATTATCACTGGTCAGGTATCACTATGTTTCCCTACATGAAAGGAAGGCTGGAAAGTCACAAAGTCCTAAGAAAATAGTGACCGGTGTATGCTCAACAAGATGGAGATCCCATATGGGGGCAGAGGGTAAAGGGGACATGGTCTCTGATAGAGAGATTTTTATCCACCAACATCAAAAAGATAAAATCTGTTCAGAAATCCTTAATTCTATTGCACCCAGACATCCAGGGGAGAGCAGTGAAGGTCAAGTCAAATGACCAGACTACAGTATTTTACCCTAGGGAGGTACGTGATCTATTTTCCTTCTTATAGAAGTGGGTTCAATCTTTCCGTGGGCGGATACTTTGCTTCATCAATGAGCTGTACACATCAACGAAGGTTGTACCTCTCTGGAAGACAGTATCTTACACCAGGGAGGTTCAAAATCCCTTAACCTTTTTATAGAACTGGAACTGACACTCAGCTAGAAATCTTCCTTCAGCAGCTGTTGCTGTACATATCAAAGGAGGTTTCAACTCCTTGGCAGACGGTATCTTACAGCAGGGAGGTACCAAATCAGTTGCCCTTCTTATTGAAGTGGAACAGATCTTTACCTGAACAGAGCCCTTCCATCAGCAGATAGCTGTACACATTAAAGAAAATGTTCCAATTATTTTTGAATGACGGACATTAACCAGCATCGGCCACACAGGATGGGCAGGAGTACAGAAGAGCACATGATTTCTGTACTGGGTTACCACATATATCGCTGCCTAACCAGTGTGGAACCAGTAACAGATATTGTGGGGGGTGATTTAAGATTTTAAGAGGACACAGCTTATTTCGATTTTTTCCATAAGTCTTTTTTTCCATCCACAGACCCATATGGGGCTTGTTTTTTTGCACCACCAATTGTACTTTGTAATAACACCTTTCATTCTACCATAAAATGTATAGCGGAACTAAAAAAAATATTATTTTATAGGGAAATTGAAAAGAAACATGCAATTATGCTAATTTTCAAGGATTTATGTTTTTACACAGTGCACTTTGACAGGTTCTCTTTATTCTGTGGGTCATTACGATTAAATTGATCCCCATGTTACATGCTTTTCTATAATTGTACCGCTTTTAAAAAACTCAGACTTTTTAACAAAATAAGTATGTTTAAAATTGCCCTTTTCTGACCTAGAATTTTCAAATTTTTTCCATATACAGGGCTGCATGTGGGCTTATTTTTTTGCTTCATGATCTGTAGTACAGTAAGGAGAATGAAGGTGGGCATTATTACACAGTAAGGGGCACAAAAGGGGCATTATTACAGTGTGGGGCATTAAGAGGAAAACTATTTCTGTGTAAAGAATAAAATGAGCACTTTTACTGACAGGCACCACTGGGAAGATCACTGTTATAGTATATGTGAGTACTATTAATGACAGGCAGCACTGAGGAGATCACTGTTATAGTATATGTGAGTACTATTAATGACAGGAAGCACTGAGGAGATCACTGTTATAGTATATGTGGGCGCTATTACTGACAGGCAGCACTGAGAAGATCACTGTTATTGTAGATGTGGGCTTTATTACTGACAGACAGCACTGAGATCACTGTTATAGTATATGTGGGCACTATTACTGATAGGCAGCACTGAGAAGATCACTGTTATAGTATATGTGCCACTATTACTGACAGGCAGCACTGAGAAGATCACTGTTATAGTATATGTGCCACTATTACTGACAGACAGCACTGAGATCACTGTTACAGTATATGTGGGCACTATTACTGACAGGTAGCACTGAGGAGATCACTGTTATAGTATATGTGGGTACTGTTACTGATAGGCAGCACTGAGGAGATCACTGTTATAGTATATGTGCCACTATTAATGACAGGTAGCACTGAGGAGATCACTGTTATAGTATATGTGGGTACAGTTACTGATAGGCAGCACTGAGGAGATCACTGTTATAGTATATGTGGGTACTATTACTGACAGGCAGCACTGAGGAGATCACTGTTATAGTATATGTGGGTACTATTACTGACAGGCAGCACTGAAGAGATCGCTGTTATAGTATATATGGGTACTCTTACTGATAGGCAGCACTGAAGAGATCACTGTTATAGTATATGTGGGTACTCTTACTGATAGGCAGCACTGAGGAGATCACTGTTATAGTATATGTGCCACTATTACTGACAGGCAGCACTGAGAAGATCACTGTTATAGTATATGTGCCACTATTACTGACAGGCAGCACTGAGAAGATCACTGTTATAGTATATGGGCCACTATTGGGAAGATCACTGTTATAGTATATGGGCCACTATTACTGACAGGTAGCACTGAGGAGATCACTGTTATAGTATATGTGGGTACTGTTACTGATAGGCAGCACTGAAGAGATCACTGTTATAGTATATGTGGGTACTGTTACTGATAGGCAGCACTGAGGAGATCACTGTTATAGTATATGTGGGTACTATTACTGACAGGCAGCACTGAGGAGATCACTGTTATAGTATATGTGGGTACTATTACTGACAGGCAGCACTGAAGAGATCGCTGTTATAGTATATATGGGTACTCTTACTGATAGGCAGCACTGAAGAGATCACTGTTATAGTATATGTGGGTACTCTTACTGATAGGCAGCACTGAGGAGATCACTGTTATAGTATATGTGGGTACTATTACTGACAGGCAGCACTGAGGAGATCACTGTTATAGTATGTCAGTAATAGTGGCACATATACTATAACACTGATCTCCTCAGTGCTACCTGTCAGTAATAGTACCCACATATACTATAACAGTGATCTCCTCAGTGCTGCCTATCAGTAATAGTACCCACATATACTATAACAGTGATCTCCTCAGTGCTGCCTGTCAGTAATAGTACCCACATATACTATAACAGTGATCTCCTCAGTGCTGCCTGTCAATAATAGTACCCACATATACTATAACAGTGATCTCCTCAGTGCTACCGGTCAGTAATAGTGGCACATATACTATAACAGTGATCTTTTCAGTGCTGCCTGTCAGTAATAGTGCCCACATATACTATAACAGTGATCTCTTTGCTGTCTGTCAGTAATAACGCCCACATATACTATAACAGTGATCTCCTCAGTGCTGCCTATGTGGGCGCTATTACTGACAGGCAGCACTGAGGAGATCACTGTTATAGTATATGTAGGCACTATTAGTGACAGACAGCACTGAGAAGATCACTGTTATAGTATATGTGGGCATTATTACTGAGAAGATCACTGTTATAGTATATGTGGGCACTATTACTGACAGGCAGCACTGAGGAGATCACTGTTATAGTATATGTGGGCATTATTACTGACAGGCAGCACTGAGGAGATCACTGTTCTAGTATATGTGGGCACAATTACTGACAGGCAGCACTTAGGAGATCACTGTTACAGTATATGTGGGTGTTATTACTGACAGACAGCACTGTTAGTAATAGTGCCCACATATACTATAACAGTGATCTCCTCAGTGCTGTCAGTCAGTAATAACGTCCACATATACTAAAACAGTGATCTCCTCAGTGCTGCCTGTCAGTAATAGTGCCCACATATACTATAACAGTGATCTCCTCAGTGCTGCCTGTCAGTAATAACGCCCACATATACTATAACAATGATCTCCTCAGTGCTGCCTGTCAGTAATAGTGCACACATATACTATGACAGGCAGCACTGAGGAGATCACAGTTATAGTATATGTGCAGTGGCACTATTACTGACAGGCAGCACTGAGATCACTGTTATAGTGTATGTGCCACTATTACTGATAGGCAGCACTGAGATCACTGTTAGGCCATGTTCACACGTCAGAATTTCCGTGTCGGATTCTGCATTGGAATTTGGCACCGACATTCCGCTTCAGCTTAGTTCATTTCAGTTCAACAGGATTCTGCAGCGCTGTGCACACGGCGGAATTTCTGTGCCAGATGTTTCCGGCAGGGAAATTTCTTTTTCTGTGTCTGCACAAAGAATGAACACGTTCATTCTTTGTGCGGAGCTCGCATGGAATGCATAGCTGTCTATGAGACGGTGCATTCCTGCACGGTCCTAGAGTCGGAATATTATGCCGGTGCCCTGCAGTTTGTGGAATATCCGCATGTCTCTGTGCAGACATTCCGTCATGTGAACATTTCTTTATGGTATATGTGGGTGCGATTACTGATAGGTAGCATTGAGAAGATCACTGTTTATCTGTGTGCAGTGACTATTACTGTATAAAGAACAAAAAGGTGACACTATTAGTTTAGGGCTACATGGCAAAAATGGGTCGTACAGTCAAAGATTGCCATGTTGTTGTCATTGAATCATGCTGAATCACACGTAGAGAAATCCAGCGCTAATCAGTTCTTGCTTTTCAGGTGGTTTATTAAACCCTTAAAACAGCATCATAAAATGTATGGTTTTCTGTGACCCTGTGTTTTCCTCTGATCATACATTTTATGATGCCGTTTTGCGTTGGATTTCTCTACGTGTGTCCTCACATGTTGCTGTTGCTCCACAGCTGTCCGTGCACTTTGTTCTTGCAGTGGGGGGAGCTGAGCTGATTTGCATTAAATGGGGTCACATTGCAAAACCCAAATTACCACAGCCACAAATTCATCCTGGATGGAATTATTAGGTTTGTCATGTTGTAGTCACAGTCATTTGTGGTTTGCAATGCAATCTCATTCACTCACATTAGCAGAGATGCAGCACAATTCAGGAGCGCAACATAGGGATCTTTGGTCACGCAATCTGGGGGCCCTTTTTTTTTTGGCCCAGGACCACACTTAGTGTAAAACCGGCCCTGTCTCTAGGGTATCTAACCTAATGGCAACTTACATGAATGCAAAGGTAGAATGATTTTGCAGAATATGAGCTCTGGATGTAATCTCTATCCTGTGTAACTTTTATTGTCCATATGATTATCTGTCTATACCAATTATACCAAAGGTCTTCTAAGAAGATCAAATGGGAACTGTGAAATAATCATTTTATGCAGCAGTCAGGCACAGTCGGATAGGCGTGGCTTGGGGTCCGCAAAGCCCCACCGCCGACATGCCTATCCTCACTTTCAGCACTGGGACTGCTGTGCAGCAAAACACAGCGGTCCACAGCGCATTCACCCCTCCCTGCAGGCAATACAGCACATCAGAGCCGGCAGGGAGAGGTGCATGCACTGTGGACCACTGTGTCTTGCTACACAGCGGTTCCAGCCCTGAAAGCGAGCATAGGCATGTCGGCAGTGGGGCTTTGCGGACCCCAAGCCACACCTATCCGACTGTGCCTGACTGCTGCATAAAATGATTACATAACTTAGAACATGCTGAAAATCGCTGATAAAGGTTTGGAGAGATTTACTTTATGCTCATCAGTAACAAAATGGTAGTAGTATGGGGGGGTTAAAAATTGACGACAGTTGCACTTTAAAGGGAATCTGTCATCAGTGGTGATTCCAATGCTGTTTAACTTTCTTTCCTATGTGGCCCCATTTCCTGGGTCTTACCAAAAAATTTTAATCTGAAAATGAAGCGCTTTGGTGCACTGGGGGTGTTCCTAGTCCCTTGGTGCACTCTTCTGTCCACCTTGTTTTGCCATATAAACGGAACATATGACCTTCATTCAAATGTGCTCTTATCACAGTATCCTACATCCACATTATCTTCTATACTGCACCACTAAGCTCTACCCCATGTACTGATCACATGATTGTGACATCATCACAGTTCCTACACCTCCAGCATGTTTGCAGATAGAGAGCAGGTTCTGTGCAGGCAGTTAGGCTGTTCTGTTGTGAATATTTATGAAGGCAGCATTGCACAGGGCTGAGACAGGTGGACAGAAGAGTGCACCAAGGGGCTGGGAATGTCCCCAGTGCACCAAATACCTTATTTCGCATGTTTGGGTTTTTTGTCAAAAATTGGGAACCAGCCTTGTAGAAAAAAAAGCTTTTATTACAAACAGTATTGGGGGAACTTATTGAACTCTGGGCCTATTGCAGATCGGCAAAAAGGTAAAATTTTTTGCCGATTTGCACCACACTTGCCAAGTCGGGGGGAGGGTTTGATGCAGAGGGGTTATGGTTTCACCCGAAGGATAAATAGTAGCTGAAATTTATGCCTGCTCCAAGCTGGCTTAGATTTCTGAGGCAGCCTTAGTGTTTTTTTTCACTGGCAAGGGTTTACTTAAAGTGTACCTGTCATATCCCCCCCACCCAAAATCAACTGTTATATGTTTCTCAGTATCTCATCCTGACCTATATTCCTCTCAGAATTACCTTTATTTACTTGCTATCATTGCTCAATGAGGTTTCTGTCCATGCAGAGCCATGGGGCGTGTCCCTCTATTCTCCTCACTTTGAATACTCCTCCCCCTCCCTCACTCTGCTCTGACTCCCAGAGGGCTGGGAACAAGCATAACAGCTCTGGAACTGCCTGCAGCCCTGTCAATCACTCATGGTGTCCATGACGTGTTGATGACCACTGGACACTGCAGGACTGGTATGTGTCCCAGGAGGCAGGGGGACCCTTAGTGGCCCCTTTTTTGACTGGCTTTTTCAGTATGAAATACTGAAATTTTTTTGATGAGAGCAATTGCAAAACATATTGTTTTTGCATGCTTTATAACATATGAAAAGTTATTGTATCTGACAGTGCCCATTTAAGACCGGCATGTGAAACGCTGTTCATAGTAAATTCCTCCCGATAGGATTAAATAGGCTTATTATTTATTTGTATATATTTTTTAATATTATTGCAGCAGATACTGTGCAGCTGATAAATACATACTGAACCCCTCAAGGGTTTGTAATATCCTTATGATGTATGGCAGGTGGTTACATTGTTCTGCATATAACTGCATATAGCATAAAACACATACAATGTTTGTCTAGAAGGATTCATTTTGTTCAGAACAACAAAATAAACTTTCATAATAAAATATGTGGGCAATTTGGGAAAGAAGAAGTCTGATAACCATATTATCATCGGCAGCCAAACCAGACGTTGTGGGGGCGAAGTCTGTGACGCATAGGTCAACACCAGAGATATGCCTAAAGAAATGTTGTGTTTTTCCTGAAATGACAAATATGCCAGGTGTTCAAATGGGTCACCAGCACATCCCGTGCGGTATAAATTTAACTCTTGTCTAGGATAGGTAAAAGCTAAAAACATGCAGATGTGTAATAGGAATCAATATAGTCCAATAGAAGGAAATAGTGGTCGGCACTGCTATGCACCTATAGGGATGGTGATGATCCTTTATTGGCATATATTTGCTCAATCTTATGGTAGAGTTTTGATAAATCAGCAAAAAGAGGTTGATGTCACTCACGATTTGCAGTTAAAAATTCTTTATTGTAGTCAGGTCGTCTCACAGATATGGCCAACGGGCCGTTTCTCGCTATAGAGCGCTTTCTCAAGACCATGGTCTTGAGAAAGCTCTCTATAGCGAGAAACGGCCCGTCGGCCATATCTGTGAGATGACCTGACTACAATAAAGAATTTTTAACTGCAAATCGTGAGTGACATCAACCTCTTTTTGCTGAGGAATTAATATAGTGTTCTTCTGGAATAATTTCTTTATATTACTTTTACTAATAGATTTAGTGTCAGATATTTGCATATACTAAAATGTGATATATTTACATCAGTGTGCTGAAGCTTTAGCCAATAGCTGAAGGTTTGGTTGTGACTAGTGATCATAGAGAAGGGTGTTGTTTTGGCAACTTCTGACACTCATTCTTTACAGCCCAGTGACATGCAGTAGTAGTTGTTAATGCCTGGAAGGGGCATAGACATATGGGGGGAAATTTTTCAAAAACTGTCCAGAGGAAGAGTGGTGCAGTTGCTCATGGCAACCAATAATTTTTAACCCCTCAGATGCCGTGATCAGTACAGATCACGGCATCTGCGGCAGTGCGGTACTTTCAATGGCTGATTGGATCGCCCGCAGCACTGCAGCGGCGATCCGATCATCCAGCATGGCGGCCAGAGGTACCCTCACCTTGCTCCGCCCATCTCCCAGGGTCTTCTGCTCTGGTCTGAGATCAAGCAGACCAGAGCAGAAGATCACTGATAATACTGATCAGTGCTATGTCCTATGCATAGCACTGAACAGTATTAGCAATCAAAGATTGCTATAGATAGTCTCCTATCGGGACTATTAAAGTGTAAAAATGAAAGTAAAAAATAAAAGTTAAAAAAATTTGAAAAATCCCCTCCCCTAAAAAAAATGTAAAATGTCCTTTTTTCCCATTTTACCCCCATAAAGTGTAAAAAAAAGATTAATACACATATTTGGTATTGCCGCATGCATAAATGTCTGAACTATTAAAATATAATGGTATTGATTTCGTACGGTGAACGGCACGAACGTAAAAATAAAAAATAAGCTATATTGCTACTTTATTGTCACATTTTATAAAAAAAAATGTATAAAAGTTTTATAACCTCAAATATGGTATCAATAAAAAGTACAGATCATGGCGCAAAAAAAATTAGCCCTCATACTGCTGCTTATACGGAAAAATGAAAAAGTTATAGGTCGGCAAAATAGAAGGATTTTAAACATACTAATTTGGTTAAAAAGTTTGAGATTTTTTTTAAGCACAACAATAATAGAAAAGTATATAATCATGGGTATCATTTTAATCGTATTGACCCACAGAATAAAGAACACATGTAATTTTTACCGTAAATTGTACGGTGTGAAAACTAAACCTTCCAAAATTTGCAAAATTGCTGTTTTCTTTTTAATTTCCCCACACAAATAGTATTTTTTTGGTTGCGCCATACATTTTATGGTAAAATTAGTGATTTCATTACGCAGGACAACTGGTCATGCAAAAAACAAGCCCTCATACTGGTCTGTGGATGAAAATATAAAAGAGTTACGATTTTTAGAAGACGAGGAGGAAAAAACGAAAATGCAAAAATAAAATTGGCCTGGTCCTTAAGGTCAAAATGGGCTTGGTCCTTAAGGGGTTAAAAAATAAATGTATTTGCACAAAGTTACTGTACAGTAAAACTGACATGCTACATTTATTCTTTGTGTCAGTATAATTCCAACCAGGGTCGGATTAAGAGCATCATGGGCCTGGTGCTGAACATTTTGGTGGGCCTAAAGTTGACATTTCACAACAGCTGGGTTGCGGCTATTTGTGGGTTTTAGTGCAATACCATTTACTTCCATTATGTGCAAACAGCATGATACACAGAGTGTGACGTAGGTAAGTATTTAATTGGGTTGTTGGCTGGCTAGATAGGTAGCTGGGTCGGTTGTAAGCTTGCTGGGTAAGTAGTTAGGTAAGTAGGTAGCCATGTAGGTAGCTAGCCAGGTACGTAAATAGGCAGGTAGGTAGCTAGTTAGCTATAATACCTATCAGAGCCGTTTTTACACATTGGTTGTTATGGGCAACTGCAGCACTATTCCTCTACAGTCTTGCACTGGGCCCACCAATCAGATCGCTTCTTACCTTTTGAGAAATGAAATAAGCGATCTGATTGGTTGCTATGGGCAACTGCAGCACTCTTCCTCAGCACAGGTAATCTGTTTATAGGCCTGTATGTTTATAATAGTTGATCTATAATAACCAGGGCCAGGTTAAGGCTGCCTGGAAGACGGAGCACTTCATTATGTTGGTACAGTTCCCCACATTAGGTGCAGTATAGTTCCCCACATTAGGTACAGTACAGTTCCCCCACATTAGGTGCAGTACAGTACTCCCACATTAGGTGCAGTATAGTTCCCCACATTAGGTAGAGTACAGTTCCCCCACATTAGGTGCAGTACAGTTCTCCCACATTAGGTGCAGTATAGTTCCCCACATTAGGTGCAGTATAGTTCCCCCCATTAGGTTGGCAGTACAGTTCCCCCACATTAGGTGCAGTACAGTTCCCCCACATTAGGTGCAGTACAGTTCCCCCACATTAGGTGCAGTATAGTTCCCCACATTAGGTAGAGTACAGTTCCCCCACATTAGGTGCAGTATAGTTCCCCCACATTAGGTGCAGTATAGTTCCCCACATTAGAGGCAGTATAGTTTCCCCCCCCATTAGGTGCAGTATAGTTCCCCCACATTAGGTGCAGTATAGTTCCCCAAATTAGGTGCAGTATAGTTCCCTCACATTAGGTGCAGTATAGTTCCCCATATTAGGTGCAGTATAGTTCCCCATATTAGGTGCAGTATAGTTACCCATATTAGGTGCAGTATAGTTCCCCATATTAGGTGCAGTATAGTTCCCCCACATTAGATGCAGTACAGTTCCCCCTCAATAGGTGCAGTACAGTTCCCCACATTAGGTGCAGTATAGTTCCCCACATTAGGTGCAGTAAAGCTCCCCCATATTAGGTGCAGTATAGTTCTCCCACATTAGGTGCAGTATAGTTCCCCACATTAGGTAGAGTACAGTTCCCCCACATTAGGTGCAGTACAGTTCCCCCACATTAGGTGCAGCATAGTTCCCCACATTAGGTGCAGTATAGTTCTCCCACATTAGGTGCAGTATAGTTCCCCACATTCGGTACAGTATAGTTCCCCACATTAGGTTGGCAGTACAGTTCCCCCACATTAGGTGCAGTACAGTTCCCCACATTAGGTGCAGTATAGTTCCCCCACATTAGGTGCAGTACCGTTCCCCACATTAGGTGCAGTACAGTTCCCCCACATTAGGTGCAGTATAATTCCCCCACATTAGATGCAGTACAGTTTCCCCTCAATAGGTGCAGTAAAGTTCCCCACATTAGGTGCAGTATAGTTTCCCACATTAGGTGCAGTATAGCTTCCCCACATTAGGTGCAGTATAGTTCCCCACATTAGGTAGAGTATAGTTCCCCACATTAGGTTGGCAGTACAGTTCCCCCACATTAGGTGCAGTACAGTTCCCCACATTAGGTGCAGTATAGTTCCCCCACATTAGGTACAGTACCGTTCCCCACATTAGGTGCAGTACAGTTCCCCCACATTAGATGCAGTACAGTTCCCCCTCAATTGGTGCAGTATAGTTCCCCACATTAGGTGCAGTATAGTTCTCCCACATTAGGTGCAGTATAGTTCCCCACATTAGGTACAGTACAGTTCCCCCACATTAGGTGCAGTACAGTTCTCCCACATTAGGTGCAGTATTGTTCCCCCACATTAGGTGCAGTACAGTTCCCCCACATTAGGTGCAGTATAGTTCCCCACATTAGGTGCAATATAGTTCCCCACATTAGAGGCAGTATAGTTCCCCCACATTAGAGGCAGTATAGTTCCCCCACATTAGGTGCAGTATAGTTCCCCAAATTAGGTGCAGTATAGTTCCCTCACATTAGGTGCAGTATAGTTCCCCCACAATAGATGCAGTACAGTTCCCCCCTCAATAGGTGCAGTATAGTTCCCCACATTAGGTGCAGTATAGTTCCCCACATTAGGTGCAGTATAGCTCCCCCACATTAGGTGCAGTATAGTTCCCCCACATTAGGTGCAGTATAGTTCCCCCACATTAGGTGCAGTGTAGTTCCCCCACATTAGGTACAGTATAGTCCCCACATTAGGTGCAGTATAGTTCCCCACATTAGGTGCAGTATAGCTCCCCCATATTAGGTGCAGTATAGTTCTCCCACATTAGGTGGAGTATAGTTCCCCACATTAGGTAGAGTACAGTTCCCCCACATTAGGTGCAGTACAGTTCACCCACATTAGGTGCAGCATAGTTCCCCACATTAGGTGCAGTATAGTTCCCCACATTCGGTACAGTATAGTTCCCCACATTAGGTTGGCAGTACAGTTCCCCCACATTAGGTGCAGTACAGTTCCCCACATTAGGTGCAGTATAGTTCCCCCACATTAGGTGCAGTACCGTTCCCCACATTAGGTGCAGTACAGTTCCCCCACATTAGGTGCAGTATAATTCCCCCACATTAGATGCAGTACAGTTTCCCCTCAATAGGTGCAGTAAAGTTCCCCACATTAGGTGCAGTATAGTTTCCCACATTAGGTGCAGTATAGCTTCCCCACATTAGGTGCAGTATAGTTCCCCACATTAGGTAGAGTATAGTTCCCCACATTAGGTTGGCAGTACAGTTCCCCCACATTAGGTGCAGTAAAGTTCCCCACATTAGGTGCAGTATAGTTCCCCCACATTAGGTGCAGTACCGTTCCTCACATTAGGTGTAGTACAGTTCCCCCACATTAGATGCAGTACAGTTCCCCCTCAATTGGTGCAGTATAGTTCCCCACATTAGGTGCAGTATAGCTCCCCCACATTAGGTGCAGTATAGTTCTCCCACATTAGGTGCAGTATAGTTCCCCACATTAGGTACAGTACAGTTCCCCCACATTAGGTGCAGTACAGTTCTCCCACATTAGGTGCAGTATTGTTCCCCCACATTAGGTGCAGTATAGTTCCCCCACATTAAGTGCAGTATAGTTCGCCCACATTAAGTGCAGTATAGTTCCCCACATTAGGTGCAGTACAGTTCCCCCACATTAGGTGCAGTATAGTTCCCCACATTAGGTGCAATATAGTTCCCCACATTAGAGGCAGTATAGTTCCCCCACATTAGGTGCAGTATAGTTCCCCACATTAGGTGCAGTATAGTTCCCCAAATTAGGTGCAGTATAGTTCCCTCACATTAGGTGCAGTATAGTTCCCCCACATTAGATGCAGTACAGTTCCCCCCTCAATAGGTGCAGTATAGTTCCCCACATTAGGTGCAGTATAGCTCCCCCACATTAGGTGCAGTAAAGTTCCCCACATTAGGTGCAGTATAGTTCCCCCACATTAGGTGCAGTATAGTTCCCCCACATTAGGTGCAGTGTAGTTCCCCCACATTAGGTACAGTATAGTCCCCACATTAGGTGCAGTATAGTTCACCCACATTAGGTGGAGTATAGTTCCCCACATTAGGTGCAGTATAGTTCCCCACATTAGGTGCAGTACAATTCCCCCTCAGACATACAGTGTATGGCTGGAGGCTGTATGTCTGTGTACTGCCCCACTTCAGTGTTCCGACCCCCGGTCCTCCGGTCCGGGGTCACAATATACTGCTATAGACCATAGCAGTAGGTCCCAGGACCGGAGGACTGTTGGTCGGCGCATCGAAGAGGACATGCTGCCAGCTGGTGCGGGTGACTTACCATTCTAGCCGGCACGCGTCCTCCTCACAGCTTCGTTCCTCCGTTGTTATGGGCGCACTCACGGGATGTCAGTGACATCCCTGTGTGCGCTAACTCCCGGCGGCCCCTGCGTTTTTAAAGTTAACACGGGGGCCACCACAGAAAGGTAACAGGGACATCCAGATTTTTCGGGACACAGGGATGTCCAGAATGTGACGGGGGCCCCCTGCAGGCTGCACAGTGGCAGCCGCGCATCCCCAGGCTTGATTAGGCCTATGCTGAGCAGCTGGCAGGGGGCACCCTGGGGGATGGATGCCCTAGGCAATTGCCTGGTTTGCCCCGCCCTAACGCCGGCGCAGGTCGCGGGCCTCCCGTGCTATTCGCTGGGCCTATTTAAACGTAGGGGCCTGGAGCAGCAGTTCCATCCACCCCTATGTTAATCTGGCCCTGATTCCAACTATAACCATTTGAATCATTTTTGTTTAGTTTTAATATAAAAAAAAAAAACTTCCACTCCCTAAGGAGTGAAAAAAAGGTTTAGTTTTTTCCTCCTCACCTTCCAAAAATCATAACGCTTTCAGTTTTCGACCTACAGACCTTTATGAGGACTTGTTTTTTGCGCTACCGATTTTACTTTGTAATGACATCAGTCATTTCACCACAAAATCAATGGGAAACAAAAAAATTATTAATTCTGGGACAAAATTGAAAAATTTCTTTTGTTTTACTTCTGTTAAAAAAAAATTATAACTTTTTGCACGAAAATAAGTACGTTTAAAATTGTCCTCTTCTGAACCATATAACTTTTTTATTTTTTGTATACAGGGATGTGTGAGGGTTCATATTTTGTGCTGTGATCTTTAGTTTTTATCGGTACCATTTTTGTTTTGATATATAAATTTTTATAGGGTTTACAAAGTGACCCAAACTATTTTGGACTTATATGCCATTGACCATGCGGTATAAATCATTCATTGGGAATGGGGTTAGTTCACATTTATTAACTTTTTTTTTTTTACACTATTTTTAGTCCCATTGATATAATAGTTCCCCTATTACATGCAATCCTTGGATTGCATGCACTTTTCAATGCTAGCATTGATCAGTTTTATCGGTGCTTCATTGCTCCAGCCTGCCATGGAGCCATGGCTGGCTGGAGCATTAGATCAGCGATCAGATGGTGAGGACGCAGGTAAGGGCCTTCCCGCTATCTTCTCAGCTGACCGGGACACCTCGGTTTTACCGCGGTGGTCCTAATCAGCTCCGCATCATAGAAGGGGAGAAGTCACATGGCGTGCAGGTTACGCCCTGCATCCTTAAGAGGAGTTAAATTAACTACAAATCTGTCCATCACCATGTTCTGACCCCTATGGAGCTGTGATTCTGTTAAACAGTAAAAACTATGGAAATAACGCAATGGAATGTTTGTGGCAGACTTGGATTCGAAGCTAGATCAGGGCAAATTACAGAAAGTGTCGGTGGGGTTTACCATGGGTTCTGTGCAGGAGAGAGATAGAGAGCCTGAGAAAGATTTAGGCTGAGTACCAACAAGCTGAGCTGCCTGCTAAAGATGATCCACACTGTTCCTCAGAGGTGAATCAAGGCTTTTCTCATCCCTAACCCCCCAAATAGCTTTTGAATTCTGTCTGTTGTATAAATAGCAGTGTATGTACTGCTGTATGTCCACAGTGCTGCAGTGTAATCTCTTTGTCCCTTCAGCTTTTTAGCAACAGCAGTAGCACCTCAGTGCTTAGTGTACCCCTTTCTTGTTGTGTTTCTGTTGTTTCCTTTATTCCTGCTCAGATAGCACCTTGAAAAGTGACTTCTTTCTCCCTATCAGTCCAGCACAGTGCCAGCCTATTCAGCAGAGTGCACTTTCTTCAGCAGCACAATGTCATGGCATAGCATAGAGAAGAGTATGTTGTGCTGTAATTGGCTAGAGAAGTAAGGGAGAAAGTAACAGTATGTGTACTACTGGTAAACAGCCCAGCTCTGGTTGAACCCCCTTGACATGAAGTGAATGAGAAATAGATGTGCACCATGAAGGGGGTCTCAGGGGCTCAATAACAGCATCATCACGTAATTCAACAACAATATGTAGGTTTTAAATTTTTGAAAAGATGGGTATGCCTTAAGAGTGGACATGTAAAGAACCACAACACCATATACAGGGGCATGATTTTGCTAGTAATACTGCAACTATTGGCCACTTCTTGTGCTTTCATACGAAAGTGGTATGCTTCAGTGTGGGACCTGTGAAAAAATAATACAATGCAATGAAAAACTGCTCTTGCAAGTATTAGAATCTACTTATTATTTGTTCATATATAATTTTATGCAAATCCGACTACATGTTATCTGGGATGGTTAGATCAGATGACTTAATTGTGATGTAAGTGTTTCTATGGTGAAATTTCTTTTGTTGCGCACAAAAAATTTAATGTTCTCTCTAAAATGCTACTGCGGAAAGTGAACATAATCTTTGTAGGCTGTGCATGCATTCAGGATATTAAAATCTGATAAGGACAGATTGTAAGAGATGCATTTTGCCTGTCTTTTTAGTATTTCATATTTGGTAGCCAGATCAGTGTCTTTATAACAAAGAAAATGTTTACCTTTGAGGGTTGAAATCATTTTGAGGATATTAAAATCTATCTAATCCGAGATGTTCTCATTTTTAAACAAATTAACAAAAACAAGCTTCAAGTATACTCGGCTTAAAGAAGATAGGGCAGGCACCATTACATAGGTTCTACCGTAATATATCACACAGGGTCTGGGGTATACAGGTATATATAAGGTATATACTTGACGGGGGAGCAAAATCTAAGAAAGTAAAAAAAAAAAGTAGGTTGCACTCACCAGATGGCTGATAAAAACTGTCCAAACTTTTTATTGATTCATTTAAAATGTGCCCAGGAGGTGGTAAACAGAGTCCAGGTCCAGCCTAAGTCTCTCCACCAGTCTGTCAGCTTAGTCTGATCCAGGACTCTATATACAACCTCCTGGGCACATTTTAAATGAATCAATAAAGTTTTGACAGTTTTTATCTGCGGTCAGGTAAGTGCACGCTTCATGGACACCTGTTGTTACTGGAAAACCAAAGTCCCTGCTTAGCTAAAAGAATATGGCGTCTGTGTGCAGCCACTTCACAGCCTTTTTTTTTTTTTTTTGCTGTGTTTTGGCTTACTTGCGTGAAAATGGCGCACAGGCTTTGCATTTTGCACAAACGAAAAATCCCCTCAGAACTTGTTGTAGGATGTCACTTTACTAAGGCACGGCAGACGTGGTATGAATTATTATTTTTTTTTTAACCGTTGCACATTTTTTTGTGCCTTTTTAAAAAAAGATGCAGTTAATAAATCACGTCCACTGCATAGTCAAGAATGAAGCACTGCATTTCACTTTTGCCAAAGTTGCAAATACTCACTGCGCAACATAAATGAGCTAAATTACAGCCAAAAAAGTGTCAGGACTTCTTTGATAAATCTCCCCCATTGTGTATTAGATGTACAAACTGCTAATTTTGGGCCTCTTTATGCCTTCTGCACCATTTTTGTAAAAGTTAAAGGAGTGCTGTAGTGGAAAATAACTTATCCCCCATCTGAAGATCTCCTGTTCGGGGTCCCGGCAGTCCGCATGAAGGGAACGTTCCATCCCCGCATGATGCAGTGACTGACACGCCCCCTCCATGTATCTTTATGGGATACATGCATGGGGGGGGGGGGGGGGCTTGTCGGCCGCCGCGTCATGCTGGGGATCCTTACTATCCTTTAGATAGGGGATAAGTATTTCTTTAACTATTACAGAAATGATGCAGAAGGCATAAAGATGGCCAAAATTTGCGTTTTATACAACTCACTTGCATCTTCCCCTTATAAATGGGCTGAGTGGCACTATAGCACTATGGAAAAATTGCAGATTCCAGTTCCCCAAAAAATATGAAGATTAAAAGTGCCATGATTAAGAACCATATGGTTCGGAGTTTCTGCTATGCTTTTATAACTCACCTTATATGGTTTTCATTATTCCTATGTTACGCCTAGCGCTCCGGGTCCCCGCTCCTCCCCGGAGCGCTCACGGCGTCTTTCTCCCTGCAGCTTCCCGGTCAGTCCCGCTGACCGGGAGCGCTGCTCTGCCATGGCCGTTGGGGATGCGATTCGCACAGCGGGACGCGCCCGCTCGCGAATCGCATCCCAGGTCACTTACCCGTTCCCGTCTCCTGCGGTCATGTGCTGGCGCGCGCGGCTCCGCTCTCTAGGGCGCGCGCGCGCCAGCTCCCTGAGACTTAAAGGGCCAGTGCACCAATGATTGGTGCCTGGCCCAATTAGCTTAATTGGTTCCCATCTGTTCCCTGGCTATATCTAGTCTCCTCCATTGCACTCCCTTGCCGGATCTTGTTGCCTTAGTGCCAGTGAAAGCGTTCCTTGTGTGTTCCTTGCCTGTGTTTCCAGACCTTCTGCCGTTGCCCCTGACTACGATCCTTGCTGCCTGCCCCGACCTTCTGCTACGTCCGACCTTGCTTCTGCCTACTCCCTTGTACCGCGCCTATCTTCAGCAGCCAGAGAGGTGAGCCGTTGCTAGTGGATACGACCTGGTCACTACCGCGCAGCAAGACCATCCCGCTTTGCGGCGGGCTCTGGTGAAAACCAGTAGTGGCTTAGAACCGGTCCACTAGCACGGTCCACGCCAATCCCTCTCTGGCACAGAGGATCCACTACCTGCCAGCCGGCATCGTGACAGTAGATCCGGCCATGGATCCCGCTGAGGTTCCCCTGCCAGTTGCCTCTGATATCACCACGGTGGTCGCCCAGCAAGCCCGACAGATCGCCCATCTAACCCACCAGCTGTCGGAAGTGTCCACCATTGTGCACCAACTTCAGTCGCAACTTCATCAGCAACCATCTCCTCCGCCAGCTCCTGCACCCCTTCCGCAGCGAGTGGCCACTCCTAGCCTCCGCCTGTCTTTGCCGGACAAATTTAATGGGGACTCTAAGTTTTGCCGTGGCTTCCTTTCGCAATGTTCTCTGCACTTGGAGATGATGTCGGACCAGTTTCCTACTGAAAGGTCTAAGGTGGCTTTCGTAGTCAGCCTTCTGTCTGGAAAAGCCCTGTCATGGGCCACACCGCTCTGGGACCGCAATGACCCCGTCACTGCCTCTGTACACTCCTTCTTCTCGGAAATTCGAAGTGTCTTTGAGGAACCTGCCCGAGCCTCTTCTGCTGAGACTGCCCTGCTGAACCTGGTCCAGGGTAATTCCTCCGTTGGCGAGTACGCCATACAATTCCGTACTCTTGCTTCTGAACTATCTTGGAATAATGAGGCTCTCTGCGCGACCTTTAAAAAAGGCCTATCCAGCAACATTAAAGATGTTCTGGCCGCACGAGAGACTCCTGCTAGCCTGCATGAACTCATTCATCTAGCCACTCGCATTGACATGCGTTTTTCTGAGAGGCATCAAGAGCTCCGCCAGGAAAAAGACTTAGATCTCTGGACACCTCTCCCACAGTCTCCACTGCAATCTGCGCCTAGGCCTCCCGCCGAGGAGGCCATGCAAGTGGATCGGTCTCGCCTGACCCTGGAAGAGAGGAATCGCCGTAAGGAGGAGAATCTTTGTCTGTACTGTGCCAGTACTGAACATTTTTTGGTGGATTGCCCAATCCGTCCTCCACGCCTGGGAAACGCACGCTCGCACTCAGCTCTCGTGGGTGTGGCGTCTCTTGATGCTAAGTCGACTTCTCCACGTCTCTCGGTGCCTGTTCGGATTTCTACTTCAGCCAGCTCTCCCCTCTCAGCCGTGGCCTGCCTGGACTCTGGAGCTTCTGGGAATTTTGTTCGGGAGTCCTTAGTGAATAAATTCCGCATTCCGGTGACCCGTCTTGTCAAGCCACTCCACATTTCCGCAGTCAACGGAGCCAAGTTGGATTGCACCGTGCGTTACCGCACGGAGCCCCTCCTAATGTGCATCGGACCTCATCACGAGGAAATTAAATTTTTTGTCCTTCCTAATTGCACTTCCGAAATTCTCCTTGGACTACCCTGGCTTCAACACCATTCCCCAACCCTGGATTGGTCCACTGGGGAGATCAAGAGTTGGGGTCCCTCTTGTTCCAAGGACTGCCTTCAACCGGTTCCCAGTAATCCCTGCCGTGACCCTGTGGTTCCTCCTGTATCCGCTCCCCCTAAGGTCATTAAGGACTCTGCCTGCCTCAGGAAATGCCTCTCCCCCCCTCCCAGTCCCATCAGGCAAACCTCTGTGTCCCCTCATGGCCCTCGTCCTGGTGTCACACTGCCCCGTGCCAGGTCTCGCCCTCTGCCCTCCCTCCCCATTCCTACTCCTGCTGTTCTGCCTGCCTTTGAGGAAACCATCCATTCCTTCCCGGTGTCCTCATCCCAGGGGAGGCAGTCACCGGACAAAAAAAAGGGGAGACCTAAGGGGGGGGGTACTGTTACGCCTAGCGCTCCGGGTCCCCGCTCCTCCCCGGAGCGCTCACGGCGTCTTTCTCCCTGCAGCTTCCCGGTCAGTCCCGCTGACCGGGAGCGCTGCTCTGCCATGGCCGTTGGGGATGCGATTCGCACAGCGGGACGCGCCCGCTCGCGAATCGCATCCCAGGTCACTTACCCGTTCCCGTCTCCTGCGGTCATGTGCTGGCGCGCGCGGCTCCGCTCTCTAGGGCGCGCGCGCGCGCCAGCTCCCTGAGACTTAAAGGGCCAGTGCACCAATGATTGGTGCCTGGCCCAATTAGCTTAATTGGTTCCCATCTGTTCCCTGGCTATATCTAGTCTCCTCCATTGCACTCCCTTGCCGGATCTTGTTGCCTTAGTGCCAGTGAAAGCGTTCCTTGTGTGTTCCTTGCCTGTGTTTCCAGACCTTCTGCCGTTGCCCCTGACTACGATCCTTGCTGCCTGCCCCGACCTTCTGCTACGTCCGACCTTGCTTCTGCCTACTCCCTTGTACCGCGCCTATCTTCAGCAGCCAGAGAGGTGAGCCGTTGCTAGTGGATACGACCTGGTCACTACCGCCGCAGCAAGACCATCCCGCTTTGCGGCGGGCTCTGGTGAAAACCAGTAGTGGCTTAGAACCGGTCCACTAGCACGGTCCACGCCAATCCCTCTCTGGCACAGAGGATCCACTACCTGCCAGCCGGCATCGTGACATCCTATTTTTAATGATTTTTTTTTTTTTGGGAGCTGGAATCTGCAATTTTTCTAAGGACCTGTTCATACCAAATATGCGGTTTGGATTATTTCCGTGCTTCCTATGGGACATTTGAAATTCCTCCTCAAAAGACTTCTACAGGGCGGTGAGCTGGTTTTCCTTCTTTCAGTTTTGTATACTATAGCACTATAGCTCCACACCAGAGATCAGCAGGGTCTGGTTATCTCTCCCTTCTAACAACATTTACTAAGAGCCCCCATATAAATTATAAATTAGCCAAACCGGACAATTTAAGTATGACCTGCTGACTATTCAATGTGTGTGCATTTTGGATATCAGCCGTCTGCTCCTTTTGTTCTTACAGACATATGCTACAGGCATCTGGCAGCAGCGTACCTCTCTGCTGTCCATTTAGAACACATGAATGCTTGGCAAAACTAAATATCCACGTGTATGGAAGGATTGGGAGAGATAGCTGTTGGCCAAACTGACATTTGGTATAGCTTCAGTATGGCTACCATAAGACTGATATAGCAACACAACCCACTCTTCTCTGTGTTGCTGAAGATGAAGATGATTGAATATGCACTAGATTTATTATGCCATGTGTTTTAGACACTTCTTGTGCCTCACTAAACCTTGTTTAGGAAAGGTGCATAGCTTAATGGAACAGATGTGCCTTACAATGTGCTAACATTTGCCAGTTTTGATGCAAAATATTAGTGTAAAGTACGTTAACCGAGAGGTGGCATAAAGATGACAAAACTGTGTAAGACTGGGTTGACACCACATTTTTGCAATACAGTTCCCGCATCAGGTTTTCGATCAAAAGCGGATTCCTCAAAACTGGACTAAACTGTATCAAAATGTGTGTACAAATTTTAACCCGTATATAGTTTGAAAAATAATGTCCGGTTGCATCAGTTTTTTGAAGTAAAAAAATAAACGTATATGTTTTTACATTTTCACTGCATTATAAATAAAGTTTCACTTGTTTGATTGAAATTCCAAGAAAAAAACTTTCAGCGTGAACTGCGCACGTGCAAAGTCAAAAAAAAGTATGGTGCAAACCGGATGGAACCGCACATACGGTTTTGTACGGTTCCCATTGACTCCCATGTTAAAAGAAAACAAACATATATATTTTTTTCAACCCCTTAACTACTCAGGACGTAAATGTACATCCTGGTGAGGTGGTACTTAACGCACCAGGACGTACATTTACGTCCTATACATAACCGCGAGCATCGGAGCGATGCTCGGGTCATGCGCGGCAGGTCCCAGCTGCTGATAGCAGCCAGGGACCCGCCGGTAATGGCCGACATCAGCGATTGCGCGGATGTCCGCCATTAACCTCTCAGATGCCATGATCAATACAGATCAGGTCATCTGCCGCGGCGATCCGATCATCCAGAACGTCAGACAGAGGTCCCCTCACCTGCCTCCACTGCCTTCCACGGGTGTTCTGCTCTGGTCTGAGATCGAGCAGACCAGAGCAGAAGATGACCGATAATACTGATCAGTGCTATGTTCTATGCATAGCACTAAACAGTATTAGCAATTGAATGATTGCTATAAATAGTCCCCTATGGGGACTATTAAAGTATAAAAATAAAAGTAAAAAAAGTTTTTAAAAAAGTAAAAAAAAACACCTCGCCTAATAAAAACGTAAACGGTCCAATTTTCACCCCCAAAAGTGTAATTTTTTTTTTTATATACACATTTGGTATCACTGCATGCGTAAATATCTGAACTATTACAATATAATGTTAAAGGGGTATTCCAGGCAAAACCTTTTTTTTATATATATCAACTGGCTCCGGAAAGTTCTATTAAAAAAATCTTAATCCTTCCAATAGTTATTAGCTTCTGAAGTTTTCTGTCTAACTGCTCAGTGATGATGTCACGTCCCGGGAGCTGTGCATGATGGGAGAATATCCCCATAGGAACTGCACAGCTCCCGGGACGTGAGTCATCAAAGAGCAGTTAGACAGAAAATAACAACTCAACTTCAGAAGCTAATAACTATTGGAAGGATTAAGATTTCTTAATAGAAGTAATTTACAAATCTTGTGCATAGGAGATATAGAGTAACGGAGCAACTCACCACACCGACCCAGGTATTCTTTGCAGGTGAAAATTTATTCCAGGATACCGGGATCCCGGTCTGACAAAGCGCTTCGGCGCCAAACGGCCCGTAACCGAGAGGATACCCCCGCGTCCTTTGTCCACTCTCCCCTGCTTGTCTTCCGTGGTGTAAATCCTGGAATAAATTTTCACCTGCAAAGAATACCTGGGTCGGTGTGGTGAGTTGCTCCGTTTCTCTATATCTCCGGTGCACATGCTTTGAATGGACTTTACTGTACACGTAAAGCACCACTGAAATCCCTCCAGCAATTGCAAGATAAGACACAGTATACCGAGTATAGATCATTATCCTCCAGTGCTATCAGCAGGTGGTGCCGAGTCCCTCTATACTTGTTTAATTTACAAATTTGTTTAACTTTCTGGAGCCAGTTGATATATAAAAAAAAGTTTGGGCCTGGAATACCCCTTTAATCATACCGTATGGTGAACAGCGTTAACGTGAAAAAAAAAAAAGTCCAAAATTGCTGCTTTTTTATAACATTTTATTCCCCAAAAAATTTATAAAAAATTTATTAAAAGTTTTATATAAGTAAATATGGTATCAATAAAAAGTACAGATCACGGCGCAAAAAATGAGCCCTCATACCATCGCTTTTACGGAAAAATTTAAAAGTTATAGGATTTCAAAATAGGTGGATTTTAAACGTACTAATTTAATTAAAAAGTTTGTGCTATTTTTTAAGCGCAACAGTGATAGAAAAGTAATTGTAATCATGGGTATAATTTTTATCGTATTGACACAAAGAAGAAAGAACACAGTCCATTTTTACCGTAAATTGTACGGCGTGAAAACAAAACCTTCCAAAATTAGCAAAATTGCGTTTTTTCTTCAATTTCACCACACAAATAGTATTTTTTTGGTTGCACCATACATTTTATGGTAAAGTGATTGATGGCATTACAACAGACAACTGGTTGCGCAAAAAACAAGCCCTCATACTAGTCTGTGGATGAAAATATTAAATAGTTATGATTTTTTTTGAAGGTGACGAGGAAAAAATGTTCTTAACCCCTTAACAACTGAGGACGTAAATGTACGTCCTGGTGAGGTGGTACTTAACGCACCAGCACGTACATTTACGTCCTAAGCATAACCGTGAGCATCGGAGCGATGCCCGGATCATGCGCGGAAGGTCCAGGCTGCTGATCGCAGCCAGGGACCCGCCTGTAATGGCGGACATCCGCGATCCTGCGGATGTCCGCCATTAACCCCTCAGATGCCGTGATCAATACAGATCACGGCATCTACAGCATCGCGGTCACTAAAATGGATGATCGGATCGCCCGCAGCGCTGCCGCGGCGATCTGATCATCCAGCGCGGCAGACGGAGGTCCCCCTCACCTGGCTCCGCTGCCTTCCCGGCGTCTTCTTCTCTGATCTGCCTTCCCGCAGACCAGAGCAGAAGATGACCAATAATGCTGATCAGTGCTATGTCCTATAGATAGCACTGAACAGTATTAGCAATCGAGTGATTGCTATAAATAGTCCCCTATGGGGACTATTAAAGTGTAAAAATAAAAGTAAAAGTAAAAAAATTTGAAAAACCCCCTCCCCCAATAAAAACGTAAATTGTCCCATTTTCCCTATTTCACCCCCATAAAGTGTTTAAAAAATATTTTATATACATATTTGGTATCACCGCATGCGTAAATATCTGAGCTATTAAAATAAAATGTTAATGATACCGCACGGTGAACGGCGTGAACGTAAAATTAAAAAAAGTTCAAAATAGATGCTTTTTTATAACATTTTATTCCCAAAAAATTTTATAAAAAATTGATTAAAAGTAAATATGGTATCAATAAAAAGTAAAGATCATGGCGCAAAAAATGAGCCCTCATACCACCGCTTATATGGAAAAATGAAAAAGTTATAGGTCTTCAAAATAGGGGGATTTTAAACGTACTAATTTGGTTAAAAAGTTTGCGATTTTTTTTTAAGCGCAACAGTAATAAAAAAGTATGTTATCATGGGTATCATTTTAATCATATTGACCCAAAGAATAAAGAACACACGTCATTTTTACTGTAAATTTTACGGCGTGAAAACAAAACCTTCCAAAATTTGCAAAATTGCGGTTTTCTTTTTAATTTCACCACACAAATAGTATTTTTTTGGTTGCGCCATACATTTTATGGTAAAGTGAGTGATGGCATTACATCGGACAACTGGTCACGCAAAAAACAAGCCCTCATACTAGTCTGTGGATATGAAAATATAAAAGAGTTATGATTTTTTGAAGGTGAGGAGGAAAAAACGAAAACGTAAAAATTAAATTGTCTGCGTCCTTAAGGCCCAAATGGGCTGCGTCCTTAAGGGATTAAGGCTCAAATGGGTTGAGTCCTTAAGGGGTTAAATCAATTGATGCCAGAAAGTTAAACAGATTTGTAAATTACTTCTATTAAAAAATCTTAATCCTTCCAGTACTTATTAGCGGCTGTATACTACATAGGAAATTATTTTCTTTTTGGATTTCTTTTCTGTCACAACCAAAAAGAAAAGAATTTCCTCTGTAGTACACAGCCGCTAATAAGTACTGGAAGGATTAAGATTTTTTAATAGAAATAATTTACAAATCCGTTTAAGTTTCTGGCATCAGTTGATTTAAAAAAAAAAATAATAATAATAATATTTCCACCGAAGTACCCCTTTAATTTCTGTTTTCTCTATTTAATGTCTGAGAGCAAAACTGATTTCATCCCTATGTTCTCATTTGGCTGTAAGCTTGCCCAGCAGCATCTATGCTACAGTTAGTTGTGTAAACTGCACTTGTCCCTTGAGAACTTAAGACAGAGCTGTCACTTTACATTAGAACTGAAGAATGTGCTTGAGTTATATATCAGTGACTATAGTATGAATATATATAGGGTCTCTGCTAGAATTAGAGAGAACTGTACAAGTGGCACCAAGAGACAAGCTTAGACTACACATTGTATTTTTGTAAGGTGGGTGAGCTGACAATTCTCCCTTGCAGGAATATTTCATTTTATAGATAAGTGTTCTGTCACTTTAAATGGAATTTTGCGTCTGAAACACTGCTCAGAAAATATTTTTGCATGTTTTGACTTTATACATGAGTATACTTAGTAAAGTATGTTGCACTGTACATGTGTTTGTCTTGGTATAACTGGTGCTGCAGGACAGGACAGTGGACAGCATTACCCAGCAGCTCTGCCATGTTGTATTGCTGTAGTTGGCATCAGGGTTGGAAGCCTTGTAGACTGACAACTACAGGAGGAGATACAGGTATAAGCACGTCACGCTCTAGGGCCGGCGTCAGGACGTAGTAACGCTGGCCCTTGAATTCTGGGAGCGCGACGTGAGCGAACGCCGATAAAAGGCCCCCACATTAGGTGCAGCACAGTTCCCCCCACATTAGGTGTGGCACAGTTCCCCCCCACATTAGGTGCAGCACAGTTCCCCCCACGTTAGGTGCGGCACAGTTCCCCCCCACGTTAGGTGCGGCACAGTTCCCCCCATGTTAGGTGCGGCACAGTTCCCCCCACGTTTGGTGCGGCACAGTTCCCCCCACGTTTGGTGCGGCACAGTTCCCCCCACATTAGGTGCAGCAGAGTTCCCCCCACATTAGGTGCAGCAGAGTTCCCCCCACATTAGGTGCACAGAGTTCTTCCCACATTAGGCTAGCAGTGTTCCCCCACATTAGGTGCAGTATAGTTCCCCCACATTAGGTGCAGTATAGTCCCCCACATTATGTGCAATATAGTCCCCCACATTATGTGCAGTATAGTTCCCCCACATTATGTGCAGTATAGCTCCCCAAATTAGGTGCAGTATAGTTCCCCAACATTAGGTGCAGTATAGTTCCCCAACATTAGGTGCAGTATAGTCCCCCACATTATGTGCAGTATAGTTCCCCACATTAGGTGCAGTATAGCTCCCCAAATTAGGTGCAGTATAGTCCCCCACATTAGGTGCAGTATAGTTCCCCACATTAGGTGCTGTACAGTTCCCCCACATTAGGCTTTAGTTCCCCCTCATTAGGTGCAGTATAGTCCCCCAACATTAGGTGCAGTATAGTTCTCCACATTAGGTGCAGTATAGCTCCCCACATTAGGTGCAGTATAGTTCTTCCCACATTAGGTGCAGTATAGTTCCCCACATTAGATGCAGTATAGTTCCCCACATTAGGTGCAGTATAGTTCTCCCCACATTAGGCTATAGTTCCCCCACATTAGGTGCAGTATAGTTCTCCCCACATTAGGCTATAGTTCCCCCACATTAGGTGCAGTATAGTTCCTCCACATTAGGTGCAGTATAGTTCCTCCACATTAGGTGCAGTATAGTACCCCCACATTAGGTGCAGTATAGTCCCCCAACATTAGGTGCAGTATAGTTCTCCACATTAGGTGCAATATAGTTCTCCACATTAGGTTGGCAGTATAGTTTACCCCACATTAGCTCCAGTATAGTTCTCCACATTCGGTTGGCAGTATAGTTTACCCCACATTAGGTGTAGTATAGTTCCCCCACATTAGGTTGGCAGTATAGTTTACCCCACATTAGGTGTAGTATGTTCCCCACAGACATACAGCCTAGAGCCATACAGTGTATGGCTGGAGGCTGTATGCCAGTTTACTGCCCTACTTCAGTGCTCCGACCACCGCTCCTCTGGTCCGGCCACCATAGCAGTAGGTCCGGGGACTGGAAGAGTGGTGGTCGGAGCACTGAAGCTGATGTGCCGCTGGTCACTTACCATGCTGGCCAGCGCATGTCCTGTTCGCTGCTCCACTCCTCCGCGTTGCTTTCCAATGGGCGCACGCACGGGACGTGAGTGACGTCCCTGCGAGGGCCGCAGAAGGTTAACAGGGGCATGGGAGGTCCTTAATAGGGATGTCCTTAATAGTGATGGGGAGATTAATCTGGGGGGGCAATTGCCCCGTTTCCCCCCCTGGATCCGCCACTGCATGCATTATATACACACACAACACACTGTACACATTACATACTGTACATGCATGCTTCATACACACACGCATACTGTACACATTACATACAGAACATGCATCATACACACACACATACTGTACACATTACATACTGTACATGCTTCATACACACACAACATACTGTACACATTACATACTGTGCATGCTTCATACACACAGATACTGTACACATTACATACTGTACATGCTTCATACACACACAACATACTGTACACTACATACTGTACATGCTTCATACACACACAACATACTGTACACTTTACATACTGTACATGCTTCATACACACACAGATACTGTACACATTACATACTGTACATGCATGCTTCATACACACATACTGTACACATTACATACTGTACATGCATCATACACACACATACTGTATACATTACATACTGTACATGCATTATATACACACACATACTGTACACATTACATACTGTACATGCATCACACACACACACAACATACTGTACACATTACATACTGTACATGCATCATACTCACACATACTGTACACATTACATACTGTACATGCATCATACACACACATACTGTACACATTACATACTGTACATGCTTCATACACACAGATACTGTACACATTGCATACTACATGCATGCTTCACACATACACATACTGTACACATTACATACTGTACATGCATCATACACACACAACATACTGTACACATTACATACTGTACATGCATCATACACACACATACTGTACACATTACATACTGTACATGCTTCATACACACACTGTACACATTACATACTGTACATGCACGCTTCATACACACACACACACACTGTACACATTACATACTGTACATGCATCATACACACACACCGTACACATAACATACTGTACATGCATCATACACACACATACTGTACACATTACATACTATACATGCATCACACACACACACTGTACATATTACATACTGTACATGCATGCTTCATACACACACACACTGTACACATTACAAACTGTGCATGCATCATACACACAACATACTGTACACATTACATACTGTGCATGAATGCTTCATACACACACAACACACTGTACACATTACATACTGTACATGCACGCTTCATACACTCACACACACACACTGTACACATTACATACTGTACATGCATCATACACACACACTGTACACATAACATACTGTACATGCATCATACACACACATACTGTACACATTACATACTATACATGCATCACACACACACACTGTACATATTACATACTGTACATGCATGCTTCATACACACACAACATACGGTACACATTACAAACTGTGCATGCATCATACACACAACATGCTGTACACATTACATACTGTGCATGAATGCTTCATACACACACAACACACTGTACACATTACATACTGTGCATGCATGCTTCATACACACACACTGTACACATTACATACTGCACATGCATCATACACACAGATACTGCACACTACATACTATATGCATGCTTCCTACACACACATACTGTACACATTACATACTGTACATGCATCATACACACACTGTACACATTACATACTGTACATGCATCATACACACACACACTGTACACATTACATACTGTACATGCATCATACACACACACACTGTACACATTACATACTGTACATGCACCATACACACAACATACTGAACACATTACATACTATACATGCACCATACACACATACTGTACACATTACATACTGTACATGCACCATACACACAACACACTGTACACATTACATACTGTACATGCACCATACACACAACACACTGTACACATTACATACTGTACATGCATCATACACACACATACTGTGCACATTACATACTGTACATGCATCATACACATAACACACACACTGTTCACATTACATACTATACATGCACCATACACACATACTGTACACATTACATACTATACATGCACCATACACACACATACTGTACACATTACATACTGTACATGCACCATACACACAACACACTGTACACATTACATACTATACATGCACCATACACACACATACTGTACACATTACATACTGTACATGCATCATACACACAACACACTGTACACATTACATGCACCATACACACACAGATAGAATAGATCAGTGTTTCCCAATCAGGATGCCTACAGAGGTTGCAAAACTACAACTCCCACTATGCCCGGACAGCCTTTGGTTGTCTGGGCATGCTGGGAGTTGTAGTTTTGCAACAACTGGAGGCACCCTGGTTGGGAAACACTGATATAGATACACACACTTTAGATATAGTCATCCACAGTAGTAACACACATACACAGACACAGTACATAGACATACACATATGTACACACACACACATATATCCACACACACATGCTAATACACATATATACATGCAGGGACACCTTCTTTAGTCAGGCCCCATGTTGTACAGCCTCTGCGGTCTCCTTTCCTCACAGCTCTGTGCTCTCCCCTCCCCCTCCTCCTGCTCAGACAGCTGAGAGAAGAGTCCGGGCTGAGGGAACATACCAAGTGCAGCGGGGGGAGCGTGATTGTGGTGAGGTGAGAACTCCAAAGCTGCAAGTGAGTTTATTTTAAAAAAAATGTCAGACATTTGGGGGCCCTCATTTGACTGGGTGCCTGGGGCCCGGAGCTCAAACTCCAAGAGCACGATTGTTAATCCGGCCCTGGTGATTTGTGGAATTGCCCCATCGCTACAGGACGGGCAAGCACTGGCTCTGCTCGGGGCCCCCCAGCCAGCTCGGGGCCCCAAGCAATTGCTTGGTTTGCCTGTCCTGTAGCGACAGGCCTGGGTATAAGTATAGGACCTGAAGGGGGACCTACAAATGGGGGCACCTATTTTCATTCTGGGGGAATCTATGTACACTACAGGGCACCTATCTCTATCCTGGGGTGCACCATACTACACTGGGGGTACCTATCTGTCCATGGTGGGGTCCCTATCTGCCTATTGGAGAAAACTATATACTTTCTGGGGAAACCTATCCCCCCTATCCTGGGGTGCACATATAGTATCACACAAGTATGTACACCCCTCACATTTTTGTAAATATTTTATTATATATTTCCATGTGTCAACACTGAAGAAATGACACTCTGCTAGAAGTGCACAGTCTGTATAATAGTGTTTAATGTTGCTGTCCCCTTAAATAATTCAATACCGAGTCATTAATGTCTAAACCCTGGCAAAAAAAAGTGTTACGAGGCTTCAGTTATGAGTAGAGAGCAGGTGTCTTACATATTGTGTTATCACTCACACTTTCTAATACTGGTCACTGGTTCATGATGGCACCTCATGGTAAAGAACTCTCTGAGGATCTGGAAAAAATAATTGTTGCTCTACATAAAGGTGGCCTAGGCTATAAGAAGATTGCCAAGACCCTGAAACTGAGCTGCTGCACAGTGGGCAGAACCATACAGCGGTATTACAAGACAGGTTCCATTCAGAACAGGCCTCGCCACGGTTGACCAAAGAAGTTGAGTGCATTTATTTGCTCAGCGCCACATCCAGTGGTTGTCTTTAGGAAATAGACATATGAGTGCTGCCAGCATTGCTGCAGAGGTTGATAGTTTGGCGGTCAGCCTGTCAATGCTTGAAACATACAACGCACACTGCATCAAATTGGTCTGTATAGCTGTCACCCCAGAAGAAATCCTTTTCTTAAGATATAGCACAAGAAAGCTGACTTACACTTTGTTGAAGACAAGCAGACTAAACCACAGATTACTGGACCATGTCCTGTGGTCTGATGAGACCAAGATAAACTTATTTAGTTCAGATGGTTTCAAGCGTGTGGCAGCAACCATGTGAGGAGTATAAAGACAAGGGTGTCTTGCCTACAGTCAAGCATGGTCGGAGTGTCCTGGTTTGGGCTGTGTGTTGAGTTACTTTGAGGAGACACAACACTACACACTGTTAGAGGATGTGCACTCACTTTTTTACATTGCAGCAGAGTGTTATTTCTTCAGTGTCATCACATTAAAAGATACAATAAAATACTTACAAAAATGTGATGGACTCTTATGTGATACTGTATCTGCACTGCAGGACACCAATCTCCATTGGGGGCACCTTACTCTATCTGGGGGCACCTATCGACCTACTTTTGTCAACTATCTATTGTGAGCAGCTATCTACCAACTGGAGACACAAAAAAGACATCATTATTAAATCAGTCTCCATTTTAACAATAGCAACTGTTCTTTGTGTGTTTACTATAGTGTTCATATAGAAGAATCTTTCTGTGCAATGAATTTTCTCAAGTTTCAGAAATCCTTTCAGACGTCTTTGTCTTGTTACTGATAAGAGGGATAGAGGGGGGTAGTAATGGTACATTCCTGTCTCCAAACTTTGACCTTACGTTTCAGACAGTACCAGCCTGATGTTCATGAGGAGATGTGTCTAAATAATTGTAAGCCTTTGAATTAACAATGAGTTTCTGTACATCTGTGTTAGGGAGTCAAGTCTGGATGACAACCTGCTAAATTTATAGACTGGAAAATCCCAACTGATTCCTTGTTGTCTGAGAAATGTTTAGGAAGGTGTCAAGCTTATCTGTTATCTATTATATAGAACTCCTCAATTTATTAATTGATGGATGGATGACATCTATTCACTCTTAAATTAACTCTTGATTGACTTGAGTGTCATTAAGAGTTAGCACTAGGTGGCACTACTAAGCGCTAGGTGGAGCTATTGACTAATAATAGTGCAACCTAGTGCTAAGTAAATGATATGGAAATGAATATAAATATTCACAGACTTATGAAGCAAGCACTGATCTGGTTTATCGTTGCTCACATCAGGCAGCAGTCTTCACATCTAAAACCACCCTTACTTATATATTAGGAAAAGTTACTTACTTTGTGACATTTAAGCCAGTTAAACCTTTTGAAAAATCTCTCAAAAAAATGAAAAAAATAAAAAAATAATCCAGACACATTCACATTTGCTATGTATATAGAAAGCAGGCGGGCTCAGCATCATAAACAAAAGGGGTGCTATTAAGCGTACCAAATAACAATAACTACACACAAAAAGAGAAAGAGATACGCAATATAATGCACACCCACAGTAACTGTAATCCAAAAAGTATATCTTTATTACATATAAATAGTACAAAAAGCAGACAATACAGTTAAAACCAATTAAAAAAGGCCCAATTGGCCACTGCACAAACGAGGGGGGGGGGAACCCCCTACCAAAAAGAAGGGGAGAAACCCCACCCAGGGCACCTGCCTCCACAAATACACAGGTTATTAACCTATCATACAACAAGAATGTTAAATCAATACAGTCCTGTCCCCACAACACCAATAATATGTATACAACCTGAATGTCCTTAATATATAACACAGGGGACTGGTAGTAGAGGACAATAGATGGAGGAGTAGTACGGCAGGTGCCCCCCTAAAGACCCCACGCGTTCCGTTGCCCGTCAGCAACTTCCTCAGGGGTGTTGTGCCTCCTTGATTTAGTCTCTGCCATATATACCAAACATAATTACCCTAATTATGGTGAAGGAGTTACCTGTTTGCCCATTGTATCCCGTCTCCGGTCATTGACCCGCTTGTACTTCCGGGTACAGAGAAGGTTACATCCGCTCCATGATCTACATCCGCTCCGTCACTCTCTTACAACTGCGTCCCACACACACGTCTCTCATATGCAATCACTGCCCCTGCGCGTCTCCATTCGCTCACACCCATCACAACTCATCAGTCACACAGCACAGCCCTCACATCACGTTCCCACGCATGCGCACCACTACTCATATCTCCATGATCCGCTCACATCATTCTACCACACAACGGAGTTCCCTTTTACCACGCATGCGCATCTCAGCTATCATCCCTATAGTTCACACAGATATATTCATCCCTACACAAGGCATCCTTTTTAGAAATCACATCTTATTGCTGTTTTATACCCATGTGGGGATGTCGATTAACATAACTGGAACCCTGTTTTGGCTCTGTATAAGAAGACATAGTTATCATCCCCATAGTTCACACATATTGATCTCTATATAAGGCATCCTTTCTAGAAATTGCATCTTATTGAATATATAATAATATACTTATACAGAGTTCAAGTACTACTTTAACTCCATACTGAAAACTACATGTAATGACATACTCAAGGATCCCTGCATCCAATCATGACCATATCATCCTATTTATAATACAGATGGGTATCAAATCATAACAGTCATCTTAATGCTCTAATACCTTGTTTAACCCTTTAGTGCGCTGTCATCTTAATATTCCAATATCTTATTGGGCCCCTTAGTACATCAATATCATATAGCCCATACATCTCAAAGCAATGTTTAGAACATAACCTATTATAAAGAATGCACTCGCCAAATCACTACACACACCAGATGGAACTATAGCATGCTTGACACATATTACCCCTTTGGGTCATGGACCTGTTTCCCTCTATCAAGAATCTTATATACATCTTATCATAAAGACTTATACATATATTGGGCTCACATATACCTTTTATATCCCCCTTAAGCCATATTACACCTATTAGCATGCTTAACACATAGTACCCCTTTGGGTCATAGACCTGTTTCCCTCTATCAAGAATCTTATATACATCTTATCATAAAGACTTATACATATATTGAGCTCACTTATACCTTTTATATCCCCCTTAAACCATATTACACCTGTTATGCCATTCGTCCCAAATTATACAAACTATATCACCTATTAGTACATCACCATTCACCTTCCATTGACAGAATAATTGAGGTAGGCCTACCCTGTTAAAGCTTATTAAATGGCCCACATTAAAGCACCCCATTATAATCCATAAGCCCCCAAAGTTATCCATATTAGATGTGCTATAGAAAAATGTGCTATAAACAATTATATATATATATAAGTGAACACATACATTTAAATCCAAGATATAGTGACCCATTTCTTTCAACATAAGCCTCTACATTTTTAGATCACCCCTCTCAGATGATCTGTATTCACGTATTCAAAGTCTTACCCCATTTTCTCATATCTTCACCATACTTCATACCACTCTCCACATCCTAACCTTCCATGCGCACACCAAAGAATTATTTGTATATAGTCACCCTGTACCCCTAACTGTTGGACTCCAGGTAACTCCTTCAACCAAATCTATACTTATTATAGTTTATTAAATTCATTTTGTTTTAACATTAATATATCCGTTTAACCATCATCTTATTTTAAACATCATATTATTACATTAACGATCTAACGCCTACATCACACTGGTTCGTAAACATCTTCCCATATTTATGATGAAATTCCCCCAAGCCCCTGTTTGGAGGGGCATATAGCCCAGAGAAATCATTTTAAAAAAAATAAAAAAATAATCCAGACACATTCACATTTGCTGCTGAAGCCTAAAACCTCTTTGATTTTTGCTTTTTATTTACCAATTGAGACTGATAAGTCAATTAACAAGGCATTACAAATCAGACTAATGCTTTGGGCAAATCACAATAAAGTAGCCAAAGTATATACTCGAGTATAAGCCGACCCGAGTATAAGCCGAGACCCCTAATTTCAACCCAAAATCCCAGGAAAAGTTATTGACTCGAGTATAAGCCTAGGGTGGGAAATACATCATCCCCCCCTGTCATCATCCAGACCCGTCATTAACATCCTCATCATCATCACCGCCTGTCATCATCCAGACCCTCATCATCATCATCTGTCATCATCCCCTTGTCATCATCCCACACATCCCCCCTTCATCATCCCCTTGTCATCATCCCCACCCCCCCTTCATTATCCCCTTGTCATCATCCCCACCCCCCTTCATCATCCCCTTGTCATCATCCCCACCCCCCTTTATCATCCCCTTGTCATCATCCCCACCCCCCTTCATCATCCCCTTGTCATCATCCCCACCCCCCTTCATCATCCCCTTGTCATCATCCCCACCCCCCTTCATCATCCCACCCCCCCCCTTTCATCATCCTCTTGTCATCATCCCACACCCCCCCTTCATCATCCTCTTCTCATCATCCGCCCTCAGTGGTCTTCAACCTGCGGACCTCCAGAGGTTTCAAAACTACAACTCCCAGCAAGCCCGGGCAGCCATTGGCTGTCCGGGCTTGCTGGGAGTTGTAGTTTTGAAACCTCCGGAGGTCCGCAGGTTGAAGACCACTGCGGCCTTCGACATCATCCAGCCCCCTCTCACCCCCCTTTAGTTCTGTACAGTACTCACCTCCGCTCGGCGCTGGTCCGGTGCTGCAGGGCTGTCCGGAGAGGAGGTGGTCCGGTGGGATAGTGGTTCCGGGCTGCTATCTTCACCGGGGGTGCCTCTTCAACGCGCTTCCGGCCCGAAATAGAGGCGTTGCCTTGACAATGACGCAGAAGTACGTTGGCAATGAACGTACCTCTGCGTCGTTGTCAAGGCAACGTGACTATTCTGGGGCCGGGCCCGAAGCGCTTAGAAGAGGCTTCCCCGGTGAAGATAGCAGCCCGGAACCACTATCCCACCGGACCACCTCCTCTCCGGACAGTCCTGCAGCACCGGACCAGCGTCGAGTGGAGGCGAGTACTGTACAGAACTAAAGGGGGTGAGAGGGGGCTGGATGATGTCGAAGGCCGCAATGGTCTTCAACCTGCGGACCTCCGGAGGTTTCAAAACTACAACTCCCAGCAAGCCCGGACAGCCGATGGCTGCCCGGGCTTGCCGGGAGTTGTAGTTTTGAAACCTCTGGAGGTCCGCAGGTTGAAGACCACTGCGGGTGGAGAGTTCACTCGAGTATAAGCCGAGGGGGGTGTTTTCAGCACGAAAAATCGTGCTGAAAAACTCAGCTTATACTCGAGTATATACGGTATGCCAGATTGTATTTATATAATACATATATTACCGAAATGCAGAGCTAGCCTTAGATATGTAAGCAACTAAAGCTAGAATTTGTGTTCACCTATCATAACATGCCCAAACAATACAACATTAAGACATGTGCATGAAACTGCCATACTGTGTGCAAATAATACATCCAGCTAGTCCCCTTATAATACTCCATATAGTGTCCACATAATACAACCATACAATATCCCTATATCCATATGCTGCCATATTGCACCAAATGATACTGTAACTAGATAAAATTTCCAAATATTGCTGTCATGTAGTGTATTTATAATTAATGTAAGTAATAAATCAGTGCCCCTATATTAAACGGGAATTCCAGGTTTTTATTTTATTTGACTATGCTACAGGGGTTGTAAAGTTAGTGTAGTTCATAATATAGTGTCTGTACCTGTGTGTGATGGTTTTCTCACAATTCTTCTGTGATTTTAACTCCAATATTTACTTTTACCAGCATACAAAATTACTGTTGTCTCAGATTTTTCCTAGGTTGCAATGCGGCCGAGACCAGACTCACTAGTCAGCTGATGACAGGGAGCCTGTCTGCTTCAATGGGAGGAGCGATCCCTTGCTGGGAGAGAGATCAAAATGGAAATAGAATTGTGGGTTTTGTAGTCACAAAAAGAAAAGTCAAACAGGAAATACCAGTCCACAAAAATCTAGCGCAGATCCTTCCTTATTATGTCCAATACTGTCTGCCAGGTACGTACTAAAATCACCTTATGGTGGAAAACCCCTTTATTGACCCTATATCTGTGCCCATCTGTTACTCTATCCACAGTGTACATACAATGATGGAAGCTACAGTGTCAAAATATTAGTATCTCTTGTTTCATATAATAAAAATATATAGTATAGTGCCCATACAGTATGGCCTAGAGCCCTGAAATAGTGCCTGGCACAGTGTTAGTCATGAGCTCAAACAGTGCTTTGCCATATTCTTCATATAATAGTGTCAAGTAAGTGGTGTAATATTGCTTGTCATTGTGCCAATATCATATTTCCAGTTATGACACCCATATTATGAAAGGCAGAGCAATATTTTTGAGAGATATTTTATTAACCTAGGTTTAAAGGGGCTATCCACCATAAGGGGATTTAAAGTGTACCTGTCATAATGCCAAAAAAAAAAAAAAAGTGATATGTTACTCAGTACTTAATCCTGTTCATTTTTATGTGTCTAGGACCTATATATCCCTAACAAATAGCATTTATATGTTGCTCACTTGCTTTTTCTTCTTGCCTTATGGAGGGGACATGTCCGTCTCTCTCCCTCACTGTGGTGACTCATCTTCTCTGAGTCTGGAGCCTGTGCAGTAGTTTTTATGCATACATTTTCTATCTATGTTCCTAGTAAAGATGGATGCTAATCAACATAGCTCTCACTATGTGTGTCATTCAGCATTCACAGGCTCATGAATGTCTGATCAGCTTCTTTGTAATTTAGGGGTCAGAAAAAGCTTTGGCTGTTTAAGCATGCTGGGAGTTGTAGTTTTGCAAGAGCTGGAGCTGCAGTATTTGTAGAGCACTGTGTTAAAGCAGTGTTGCCTTTAGCTGTTGAAAAACTACAACTCCCAGCATGCCCACACATCCTTTGTTTGTAGTTTTGCAAGAGTTGGAGGCACACAGCTGGAAAATACACAGCTCTAAAACAGAGTTTTACAAAAATTGTATCCCCAGCTTTGCAAAACTACAACTCCCATTATAGGAGTTGTAGTTTAGGAACATCTGAAGGCTGCAGTGGTACAGTGGTGATGTCCTATACTGGATACCAACACGCTTTATGGCCAGTATTTAGTATGCTGCAAAATACAGAGTAGTCTGTCTGCATAAAGATAGATGACCCCTAGTGGCAGCTATTTTAATTTAAAATTTTTTAGTAAATAAATGTATATTGAAAAAAGTAATCTTATCAGTAGTACTACAAAATATAAAAAGTTTTTCATAATGACAGTGCCTCTTTAACCCCTTAAAGGGGTACTCCGCCGCGGTCCCGCTGCTGGGGAGCCCCGGGATCCCCGCTGTGGCACTGCGCTATCATTACAGCACAGAGCGAGTTCGCTCTGCACGTAATGACGGGCAACACAGGGGCCGGAGCATCGTTACGTCATGGCTCCGCCCCTCGTGACGTCACGGCCAGCCCCTTTCAATACAAATCTATGGGAGGGGGTGTGGTGGTCGTCACGCCCCCTGCCGTAGACATGCATTAAGGGGACGGGCCGTGATGTCATGAGGGGCGGAGCCGTGACGTCACGCTGCTCCATCCCCTGTATCGCCCGTCATTACGCACAGAGCGAACTCGCTCTGTGCTGTAATGATAGCGCAGTGCTGCAGCGGGGATCCCGGGGCTCCCCAGCAGCGGGACCGTGGCGATCTGACATCTTATCCCCTATCCTTTGGATAGGGGATAAGATGTCTAGGGGCGGAGTACCCTTTTAAGGACCAAGCGTTTTTCAGTTTTTGCAATTTCGTTTTTTCCTCCTTACCTTTTAAAAATCATAACCCTTTCAAGTTTGCCCCTAAAAATCCATATGATGGCTTATTTTTTGCGCCACCAATTCTACTTTGTAATGACATCAGTCATTTTACCCAAAAATCATAATTTTGTGACAAAATTGAAGAAAAAACACCATTTTGTACATTTTGGGGGCTTCTGTTTCTACGCCGTACATTTTTTGGAAAAATGACACTTTATCTTTATTCTGTAGGTCCATACGATTAAAATTATACCCTTCTTATATAGGTTAGATTTTGTCGTACTTTTGGAAAAATCATAACTACATGCATAAAAATTAATACATTTAAAATTGTCATCTTCTGACCCCTATAACTATTTTTCTTTTTCCATGTATGGGGTGATATGAGGGCTCATTTTTTGCGCCGTGATCTGAAGTTTTAATCGGTACTATTTTTGTTTTGATCGGACTATTTGATCGCTTTTAATTCCTTTTTTATGGTATGAAAAGTGACCAAAAATACGCTATTTTGGATTTTTTTGTGTGTACGCCATTGACAGTGTGGTTTAATTAACGATATATTTTATACTTCCGACATTTACGCATGCGGCAATACCATATATGTTTATTTTTATTATGTTTAAATATTTTTTATATGGAATTTGGGAAAAGGGGGGGGGTGATTTAAACTTTTAATATGGAAGGGGTTAATGGCCCTCATTTACTATTGCAAACCCGACATGTTTTGTCAGGTTGTGCGCCAGATTCTGACGCATTGTGCCAGAAAATATGTCTGCGCCAGAATTTGCGCCAGAATTGAAAAAACCCTTACTAACTCTCCATTTCGCTAAGAAAATCCGAAAAAGGTGTGTGGCCACTGGAAAAAGGGGCGTGGTCTCCGAAAAGGAGCGTGTCCCCGACATTTTCACAAAAACCCAACATATTTACTAAGGTTTTCACATAAAATGTGGTGGGCTGAGGAAAACCAGACAGATCAGAGCATGTGTAAAAAAGAGTAAAGTGTAGGAAAAGTGGAAAATGTAGTGAAACCTTAGGTAAATAAGTGTTGTGTAGGTTTCTTTGTGGGTTTTAATTCCCTACAATTTATTTTCCACAGTATTTACTAAGTAAATAAGGGCCAATGTGTGTGTTTTTAAACTCTTTAAAAAAAAAAATTTTATTACACTTTTAGTCCCCTTAGGGGACTTTTAGGAGGAATCATTTGATTCCTCATACAGATCAATGGGATGACATACATTCCCATTGATCTGTGTGCTCTGCTCACGATTGATAAAGCCTGGCCCTGCCAGGCTCTATCATTCTGAGTACTGGAGCCGCCATAGCAGGAGAGGTAAGCCCTCAGGCGATCACGCTGCGGGGGGGGGTGATCCACCCCACTTGACCACCAGGGACTGGATATAGGCACCTTTAGATGCCGCTATCAACTTTGACAGCAGCGACCTAAAGGCTTAATAGCCGGCCGCAGCAATCAGCTGGGGGCCGGCCGGTATGACGCGAGCTCGAGTCGGGAGCCTGCGTCATACCCGTTAACAGCCATTGGACGAGCATTGATGTCCATGGTTGTTATTGGGTTAAGTATCTACCTGCCAGACAGTAATGAACATGCTTTGGAAGGATCCATGCTTGTCTTGGAGTTAAATGGCTATGTTCTAAGTATACCATAAGATTGCATATTCTTTTATGAAATGGCTATTTCCTGTTGGAGTTCCCTCCCCTCAAATACAAGTCCCATGATCCCTTGTTTGTAATTGTGAGGTCACTTTTCTCCTTCCCACATATCAGCCACCTCACCCATCAAAGCACACCTGAGCTCCCATGCTGTGCTGTAAACAATAGATCAGTGTTTTCTTACCAGGGTGCCTCCAGCTGTTGCAAAACTACAATTCCTTGCAGAATGATCTCCCTCCCACCCAGCAGTTGCTCCACCCATTAGAGCAGACAGGCTGCTTTGAACACCTGACTAGTGATGTAATGTCTCAGGCCGCACTGCAAACTGGGAAATCCTGAGACTATGACGTAATTTTGTATGCCGTTAAACATTAGGGCAAAAATCACACTATATTAAGAACGACACTAACATAACAGCCCCTGTAGCAGTCAAGTAAAACCTGCAATACCCCCTTAATGCAACCAATTTTGCAATAATTTTTCTTTATTGCTGTAGATAGTATCTAATAGGATTTTCATTACAGCATATGTTGTTTTTGGTCAAGACCAAACCCAAGACCCCAGGGCTTTGAGGCATCGGTGCTAATCACTAAACCACCATGTTGCTTTTACTTTTTAAAGAAATAAACATTTTGAATATTTCATTGTAAATTTATGCCAGTGTTTTTTGATTAATCTGTTTGAGCATCAAGACTTTGATGTCATAAAATAATGAAGATCAGACAATATGAGACTGTTATGTTAAACATGTGTAGTCACAGTCAGCTGTGTCATTCTCAGATTCAAAAGAATTTCTAGGGTAATTGAACTTTAATTTCTGTCAGAACACTGAGTTTTTAAAGGATTTAATATTAACATCTGTTGAAAGGACATACATCAGGATTTTAATCAAACTCCTCTGCCTTACACTGAACAGTTTTTCTTAAAAATGTATTTTCGATGAAATTGCTTGAAATAATTACTATAGCAATAAAAATGGGCGTACAATATATGAGAAAAGTGTGGAACTGCTGGCAGTTTAGTTATACGTGCTTGTAAACACTGGAAATAAATCTAGAATGGAATGTTAAGTAAGAAAGAAAGTCACTTATAATGTATTACACATAAGGGATTATGCATTTTGGGAAATCCCCTTTTCATTATTTGGACACAAAATCATACAGCCCAACAGCAAAACTCAGAATGGGTCTTACTTCTCACCTACTGCCCACCTACCTGGGGCCATCTTTGTTGTTATATGAAGAACAGATTTTTTGTATACTATACATTCACAATCTGATGAAGGAAGTTGCACCTCTGAAATGCGTCATTGTCACTGTTCTTTTTGGTTTATTATTTTATAATAAACCGAACCTATCATTATCTAAGACCTACCAGTATTTGGGAATATATGTCCACTTAGATTACAGCACCAACAAGGGTGACTTCTTTGATACATACACTCTTTAGATCCCACACAGGCTCTTTGGATTTCTCTAAACCGGATATCACCTAGTGTAGCAGTGACCCCCAGATTTGCCTTCTTGTACCCCACAGCAACAGTGGTAATATGCATATAGCTATAATTTCCAAAGCAAGCGGCTTATTTATAACCTTATTGTCTACATCTATTTATTATCTTACAAGTATTGCAGCTTATCACTATTCAGTTGAATGGAGTTGAGCTGCAATACCAGACATGGCCCATGGAAGGCAGTGTGACCCTGTAGAACGAAAAAAGTAGACCCTTTTTATTCTGGACAACCCCTTTAAGAGTGGTCACCACTAGTACACTTTATTATGGGGAAAGTCCATCTGCATGCAGAGTGTATTGAAGTTTATTTCAAGACACAGTTAGTAAAATGAATTCTAGATCAGATGAGTTATAATCACTTTACACATATCTATAATATGTTTTTTTTCCCAACAAGCCATATCAAAGCGAAATATCAAATAATATAACATACTGTGATAATAATGACTGAAACTCAACACTACAAATTGTATTTAATTTTTTTCCATTTAATTAACTTCACTATAGTAATGTATTAGCATAGCCGTAACAGTATATATTTTAGATCTTTGGGGTGTGTCTTTCCTGTGATTTGCACTTATTTTTATATTTCTTATAATCTTTTTTTATTTTTATTTTTAATGGATTTATAGCAAATAGAAGTTATACAGGTCTATATAAATATATAGTGCTGGATTATTGTGTATAAACATATTGTACACATATATTATTCAATACTTCCAAGCTGTGCATCTAAAGTTTGTACTGGAGTAGCCAGGAAATAAGAAAAACTCACATGAACTTTAGTTCCGATTCCCTTCTGACCAAGACTTCTCGAAGCCGCTGGATTTTAGTCATTTCAAGTTCAATTTCTTCTGGTGTCATAGTTGTTTCAGCCATAGAAACTATGTCAAGTTGATCTAAAGGTGAAAAGAAATAATAGTAAAGTAACACAATATTTTCCCATTTTCACCATCATTACATACACTTATAATAATGCACTTGCGTATCAACTCTCCATGTGACAGCAGGGTGACCACAATCTTTTTGCTTGTTGATGTTTCAGTACGATGTCACCTTGCTAGACAGAACAGAACATCCAGGTTTCTATGCACTTTAGACTTATAAATACGATATTATATTTAATAGCTGACAAGCAACACGGTCACCATGCGCGGGTTATTTATAGTTTACAGTGTGCCGATTGGCCAAGGCACATCCATGTGACCCCTGCACTTAGCAACGCGCCTGAGAAACTAGCAGTGAAGGATGCACTTGCTACATCACAGTGGGCCTCTACTGGATAGGCAATCCTACACACACAACCATTCTACTTAGTGCAGGGATATCTTTCGGATAATTGTGGATTATGACATTACAAAGAGCCAGTGATGTAAAACTCGGCAAAGGATTGTAAGACCCGCATAATTGAAATCTGCTCAGGCTAAGCAAAATGCGTCAGAAATGTATCTGAATATACCTTAACTTTTGTGAATCTTTTAAATAAAATTTTTGTTTCATCTGTTTAACTGGAAGAACATATCATGTGCTTATTATTTGATTCATTCTAGTAATGCCTCCATCCCTACAAAAAAAGTTTCAGATTTCTAAATGCACAAAGTAGAAAACTATGGTAAAATTATACAATTACTCCACTTCTTAAAAGGTTACATTTGTTTCATTGACATATTTGAATTCTGATGAGATCAAGGAGAACTGACGTAACGCATTTCACGGTAAACAAGTCTTCAGCATTTCCAAAGCAGACGTCTTGAAGCATATGCTTGGATATAATGAGAGGACAGGACACATCAGACGTGAGGTGTTATCACAGCTATGAATCATAGCTGACACTGGCTGCTAGCCATTACTCCAGCTGACAGTGTACAGCAAAAATGTAGTTATACACAGTGACAGCGTGTTATTACTATTATACAAGCAATAGTTCTGTGACCCCCTGCATGAGGCTTTCCAGATGCTATTAGGAATTTGTGCCATTAGAGAAGTTATAGCATTACAAGCACTTGGTACTGGCATCACAACTCTATCAGTGACAATGACCACTAGAGTAAAAGGTAAATAACAAACACACACATCTGTAACAGACTCTTTCGATACAACTTGGCTCCATTCACTTCAATGGAACTGAGCTGCAATTCCCCACACAACCTAAGGACAGGTGTGGTGCTGTTTTTTGAAGAAATCAGCTACTTTTTTTTCTATTCCTGGATAACCCACTTTAACATAACACCACCTGCTGTAGTTAAGCAGATCACCAACTACAAAAAGTTGGGGAGCTCTGCCATACAAAATACATACCCTAGGTGGCAGCACATAACTACAAAATGCAGAAGAATGGTCAATGTCATTTACTATGTAGTTAGACATGAGTTCTTATCTTAAAGGAGTACTGCAGTCTTAGACACTTATAACCTGTCTGCAGGACCCTCCCGTACCGGTATCCGGCTTTGCACCGACTCTGCGCGGCTAATGCGTGTGTCGTCGATCTCACTGAGGTCGACGACATGTACCCCTCCATACAGCTCTATGGGAGAGGCGGGGATGCACAGACACTGAATCTCAGCCTCTCCCATAGAGATTCATGGAAGGGGCATGTCGGGTGTGGCATCATCCTGAATGGGACAGCCACGGCAGTGCCGGGGCCCCGTACAGGAGATCGCAGGGGTCCCAGCGTTCAGACCCCCCGCGATCAGACACTTACCCCCTATCCTGCGGATAGGGGATAAGTATCTAGAGCTGCAGATCTCCTTTAACAGAAAGGCATATCATCTCAGTACTGACACCAGACCTCTCTGACCAAAGCTACACCATAAAAAGCCACAAAGCCTTTTGGAAGAAAACAGATTCTGGTGCTACCTTGTCATAGTATTTATAACTACAAGCAGGGCTGCCATCAGAAATTTTGGGGCCCCTTACACAGCTCAAGGCTTGGGCCCCCTCCCATAGCCCACTACCAAGTCTGCCCCCAGTGCCCGCCTGCTATCTTACCCATTGTCTATGAAAAAAATATTTTAAAACACAGAACAAGAAAAACAAGAGCCCTTTAATTTAACCCCTTAAGGACACATGACGTTCTCATACGTCTCCATTTCCGAGTCCTTAAGGACACATGACGTATGAGAACGTCATGTGTTTTACCGGCCCCCCCGCAACCACCTGGAGCGGAGCCGGTGCCCGATGCCTGCTGAAATCGTTCAGCAGGCATCAGGGCATATCGCCCAGGGGTGTCATGATGACCCCCCATGTCGGCAATGGCCGCAGATCGCTGGACAATTCAGCCCAGCGATCTGCGGCGGATTCCGGGTCAATCGGGTCTCCAGTGACCCGGAATCATTGGCTGATCGGGGCCGTCAGAGACGGCCCCAAACAGCCAGAGCCAGCAGGGGTGAGGTGGCTCTGGTGCCACCTCACGATCGCCCTGATTCGTCAGCCGGATTACCGGCCGACCAATCAGGGCGCTTGCTGCGGGTGTCACTCCCGCAACCCGCTCCGCCCCTCTTACGGAGGACGTGAGTGGGTGCGGGACGTGCACCCCGGGTGCTGGGGACCCCGATCCCCGGCGTTCCTGTTGGGATCGGGCCCCAGGAGCGACGGTGGCGGCGGCGGCGTGGAGCAGCAGCAGGAGGTGAGTGACAGCCTCCTGCTGTTGCTTAGCAACAGCTCCCAGCATGCAAAAAGGGCATGCTGGGAGCTGTAGTTATGCAACAGCAGGAGGCAGACCACCACAACTCCCAGCATTCCCTTATGGGCATGCTGGGACTTGTAGTTTTGCAACAGATGGAGGCACATTTTTCTATGGAAAAGTGTACCTTCAGCTGTTGTATAACTACAACTCCCAGCTTGCACAATCAGCTAAAGTGCATGCTGGGAGTTGTAGTGGTGCATCTGGTGGTTCCATAACTACAACTCCCAGCATGCCCGTTGGCTGTCGGTGACTGCTGAGAGTTGTAGTTTTGCAACAGCTGAAGGCACACTGAGTTAAGCAGCAAACCAGTGTGTCTCCAGCTGTTGCATAACTACAATCCCCAGCATCCCCAGCCAAAGTATTATGCCTCTGGCTGTTGCATAACTACAAGACCCAGCATGCCCTTCCGCTGTCAGTACATGCTGGGGGGTTGTAGCTTTTGCAACAGCTGAAGGCATACTGGTTGCAAAACACTGAGTTTGTTACCAAACTCGGTGTTTCACAACCAGTGTGCCTCCAGCTGTTGCAAAACTACAACTCCCAGCATGCACTGATAGACCGTACATGCTGGGAGTTGTAGTTTTGCAACAGCTGGATGTCCCCCCCCCCCCCCAATGTGAATGTACAGGGTACACTCACATGGGCGGAGGATTACAGTAAGTATCCGGCTGCAAGTTTGAGCTGCGGCAAATTTTCTGCTGCAGCTCAAACTGCCAGCGAGAAACTACTGTGAACCCCCGCCCGTGCGACTGTACCCTAAAAACACTACACTACACTACCACAAAATAAAATAAAAAGTAAAAAACACTACATATACCCATACCCCTATACAACCCCCCTCCCCAATAAAAATGAAAAACGTCTGGTACTCCACTATTTCCAAAACGGAGCCTCCAGCTGTTGCAAAACAACTACTCCCAGTATTGCCAGATAGCCACTGACTGTCTAGGCATGCTGGGAGTTTTACAACAGCTGGAGGCACCCTGTTTGGGAATCACTGGCGTAGAATACCCCTATGTCCACCCCTATGCAAGTCCCTAATTTAGGCCTCAAATGCGCATGGCGCTCTCACTTTGGAGCCCTGTCGTATTTCAAGGCAACAGTTTAGGGTCACATATGGGGTATCGCCGTACTCGGGAGAAATTGTGTTACAAATTTTGGGGGGTATTTTCTGCTATTACCCTTTTTAAAAATGTAAAATTTTTGGGAAAACAAGCATTTTAGGTAAAAAATATATATATTTTTTTTACATATGCAAAAGTCGTGAAACACCTGTAGGGTATTAAGGTTCAAATTACCCCTTGTTACATTCCCCGAGGGTTCAAGTTTCAAAAATGGTATGCCATGTGTTTTTTTTTTTGCTGCTCTGGCACCATAGGGGATTCCTAAATGCGGCATGCCCCCAGAGCAAAATTTGCTTTCAAAAAGCCAAATGTGACTCCTTCTTTTCTGAGACCTGTAGTGTGCCAGCAGAGCACTTTTCACCCCCATATGGGGTGTTTTCTGAATCGGGAGAAATTGGGCTTCAAATTTTGGGGGGTATTTTCTGCTATTACCCTTTTTAAAATGTAAACATTTTGGGAAAACAAGCATTTTAGGTAAAAAAAATATTTTTTTTTACATATGCAAAAGTCGTGAAACACCTGTAGGGTATTAAGGTTCACGTTACCCCTTGTTACGTTCCCCCAGGGGTCTAGTTTCCAAAATGGTATGCCATGTGTTTTTTTTTGCTGTTCTGGCACCATAGGGGCTTCCTAAATGCGGCATGGCCCCAGAGCAAAATTTGCTTTCAAAAAGCCAAATGTGACTCCTTCTCTTCTGAAACCTGTAGTGTGCCAGCAGAGCAATTTTCACCCCATATGGGGTGTTTTCTGTATCAGGAGAAATTGGGCTTCAAATTTTGGGAGGTATTTTCTGCTATTACCCTTTTTCAAAATGTAAAATTTTTGGGAAACCAAGCATTGTACGTAAAAAATATATATATTTTTTTACATATGCAAAAGTCGTGAATCACCTGTGGGGTATTAAGGTTCACTTTACCCCTTGTTACGTTCCCTGAGGGGTTTAGTTTCCAAAATGGTATGCCATGTGTTTTTGTTTGCTGTCCTGGCACCATAGGGGCTTCCTAAAGGTGACATGCCTGCCAAAAACCATTTGTCGCTCCTTCCCTTCTGAGCCCTCTACTGTGCCCGCTGAACAATTAACACAGACATATGAGGTATGTGCCTACTCGAGAGAAATTGGGCTACAAATAAAAGTAAAAATTTTCTCCTTTTTACCCCTTGCAAAAATTCAAAAATTGGGTCTACAAGAACATGCGAGTGTAAAAAATGAAGATTTAGAATTTTCTCTTCCACTTTGCTGCTATTCCTGTGAAACACCTAAAGGGTTAATACACTTACTGAATGTCATTTTGAATACTTTGGGGGGTGTAGTTTTTATAATGGGGTCTTTTATGGGGTATTTCTAATATGAAGACCCTTCAAATCCACTTCAAAACTGAACTGGTCCCTGAAAAATAGTGAGTTTGAAAATTTTGTGAAAAATTTCAAAATTGCTGCTGAACTTTGAAGCCCTCTGGGGTCTTCCAAAAGTAAAAACTCATAATATATTATACATTATATGATGCAAACATAAAGTAGACATATTGTATATGTGAACCCCCAAAAAATATATTTTGAATATCCATTTTCCTTACAAGCAGAGAGCTTCAAAGTTAGAAAAATGCTAAATTTTCATTTTTTTCATCAAATTTGGGGATTTTTCACCAAGAAAGGATGCAAGTTACCATAAAATTTTACCACTAAGTTAAAGTAGAATATGTCACGAAAAAACAATCTCGGAATCAGAATGATAACTAAAAGCATTCCAGAGTTACAGAGTTATTAATGTTTAAAGTGACAATGGTCAGATTTGCAAAAAACGCTCTGGTCCTTAAGGTGTAAAATGGCCTGGTCCTTAAGGGGTTAAAGAGGAAGGAAGGAGGAAATATCACCATAAATATTACCATCATCACTGTAACTGACCAAATGCTGTGTACTGAGACCCATATTACCAATAATACCAGTATACAAGGAGGAAAATGATCACTGTACATATTACCATCATACTGTTACTGACCAAATCCTGTGTACTGAGGCCAATTATACAATAATAATACCAGTATAAATGTGAGAATAATACCCCCACAGCATGACCATGTTTTATAATAATGTTTTTGCACTTAACTATTTAATCATTGTATTGGTCCTGCGTGACCATAAATACTCACTAGCTATGTCATTTGTTGCTTGAAAACTACAACTGAAAACTACAACTTATATAGCCAAAAACAAAAAGACCCACAACACTAATATTATTTCAAAAAGTATAACAATCTTTATTAGACAATAAAAAACAGACAATTTAAAAATAATTAAAAGGCAGAGGATGACCTTACGCAGGAGACAACAAGTGCCAGTGGACCTGGTATGGGCGATGTAGGTATTCAGTCAAGAGCATACATAATGTAAGACTGGCACGGCTGCACACTTATAATATCGTAAAAATAGATATAATATCTAACATACATTGGTATAACATAGGGAGCAGCAATGCGATATAACAAACGTGAATAGGGACCCAAAATGGGTGATACCTAAAGAGACTACCTGTCATATACCCAAAGGCCAGGAACACCCCTTTGGGGTGTTGGTGCTTGGTGTTCCTGGCCTTTGGGTATATGACAGGTAGTCTCTTTAGGTATCACCCATTTTGGGTCCCTATTCACGTTTGTTATATCGCATTGCTGCTCCCTATGTTATACCAATGTATGTTAGATATTATATCTATTTTTACGATATTATAAGTGTGCAGCCGTGCCAGTCTTACATTGTGTATGCTCTTGACTGAATACCTACATCGCCCATACCAGGTCCACTGGCACTTGTTGTCTCCTGCGTAAGGTCATCCTCTGCCTTTTAATTATTTTTAAATTGTCTGTTTTTTATTGTCTAATAAAGATTGTTATACTTTTTGAAATAATATTAGTATTGTGGGTCTTTTTGTTTTTGGCTATATATCGGTACCCCCGGGACCTACATACGGCGCTTATTGTTTGCCGTATTGTTGTTTGGCTAAAACTACAACTTCCAGCATATCTTTGGCTGTGTGGGCATGCTGTGAGTTGTAGTTTTGCAGTTTTGGAACAGCTGGGGGGCATCCTTGTTAAGAAACAATGAGATGGAGATAAATAGACATTATCTCAATGTTTAATTACCAGGGTGCCTCCATCTGTTGCATGAGATAATGCCTATATACCTCCCAATAATCCCCAAATTGCATCCTGCACACACAACACGACCCCCCCCCCCCTCCTCCTCCTAGAAAGTTACTTACTTTGATGGGCAGGACCCAGCTGTAGGTATTGGAAGGCTTCCTCGGTGAGCTGGTGTCAGTCTGTGGAGAAGGTCATGTGCTCCTGCTCCACCAATAGTGTGAGGGGGGCGGGGCCGGACCTCTCTGCTCTTCTCATCCCAGGCAGACAGTGCAGCCCCTGCGCTGATATCACAGGGCCCGCATGCCGCAGGTGTAAAGACAAAATGTGTCTGGCAGCAGCAGCCCCCTCTGGCTCAGGAAGTGCCCGACCGTCAGTCTGCCTCTGGGAGCAGGACACTGCTTTTCAGCGGTTCTGTGTGGGGCTGCTGCAGGGGGGTGCAGCTGGGGTCCGGGCCTCCTGGGAGCCAGGGCCCCTTACTGCTGTACTGGCTGTACCCCCCTGATGGCGGCCCTGTGTAACATCCTTCATGTCATTAGTTGCATACTGTTCGGACAACTGCTGCAGTAGTGCATCTAGTGACATCATAAGTGACGCACTGAACCGCACCATTTCTATGCTGAGCTCACTGACTGCTTCCAGCTTCCCAGGCAAAGGCTTTAAATGCTCAGCTTTTTATTGTTATATTTTATGTCTTCTACCCGTTAACAGATGCTTACATGACAACCACTACTAATAACCTTTACAATACCCATAAGGGTTGTCAGTTGTCCCTAAACAGCATATTTTCAGATGTAGATATATGTCATCTCTGTCAGCTCTGTGCAAAGCTCAGTGACAAACCCTATAGGCACGGTAATAGCTACCATTATTGGTTGTTGCCTAGCATCTGTTACCCATGTAGGAGACCAAGACAACTCAGAAGTAGCTTAATGCAATTGGACAATGTTGGAGACACAGAGACCACCAGCTCAGCAAAACGTACATTGTTTTCCATAAACCAAATAATTTAGCTATACTGACACATCCTGCCCCTTATTACTTCTAGCATTATGCCTTCAATATCGCAGAATCCCTGTGTAGTTCCTTTTAATGTAAAGGCCCTAGTATACACAATTAGGGAGATACGCGATAATAATCTCATATTTTATTGTGTATACAAGCAAGGTAGATTAGTAACATCTTTATAAAGCAAAATTCATTTCTTGCCATCTGTGATCACATTACCATAGTGCAGTTATAGGTACTATGTGACACGTGAAAGCCGTATATAAAGGGGTTGTCTGAGAATACAAAAAGTATTGTTTCAAATTTTTCCAGAAACAGTTCAACTCTTGTCTATAGGCTGTGCCTGGTATTGTAATTCATCCATTCAAGCAAATAGGACAAGGCTGTCATGGACTAGAGGGGCAAAGTTTCTGGAAATACTACTCTCAGGAAACTTAAAAAAAAAATGTTTTAACATAAAACAGAAATGAAACACCTGAAATGTCATCACCAAAGAAAGATTTGTAGAGTGCCTTGTAAGTGATTTTAATGTTTTAAGATGGGACAATTCTTAAAAGAATTTAACAAATTGCCTATTACATTTTAGTATCATTATTGCTTCATTAAGGCATACTGTATGTATGGTTAATCAGTGGAGCCCCGGGCTTCTTTACATCCCCGCTGAGCTCCACTAAAGGGAACTCCATCGCAAAAAGTGCTGAGTGGAGAAAAAAATACTGCATGTCTGGTATTTTTCTTTGCTGAACTCCTCTAAAATCACAAACACCCGATGGACCACATTTAAGTCAATAAGATCTGATGGTACTCGTCTGCATTGTTTATAGCATGGACATAACAACTAAGGGGCACCTACTCTGTTTTGGTGACTGTTACTAGTGGGGTACCCCAGGGGTCAGTTATGGGTCTTATTCTTTTTTATATATTCCTTGTAGAGGGATTATGTAGTAAAGTGTCTATCTTTGCAGATGATACTAAACTCTGTAAAATGGTTAACACTGCACAGTACAGTGCACTATTACAAATGGATCTGGATAGGTTGGAGGTATGGGCTGATGAGGTTCTGCACTACACTGATAAATGTAAGGTTCTGTACTACACTGATAAATGTAAGGCTATGCACATGGGAAGAAAAATCCAGGCTGGGATTATGTATTAGATGAGAAAACACTGGGGACTATTGACATGGAAAAGGACTTAGGAGCTTTAGGTAAGAGTAAATTTAGCTGTAGGGACCAGTGTCGGGCAACTGCTGCCAAGGCAAATAAAATCATGGGTTGCATCAATAGGGGCATAGATGCCCATTACAAGGAAATCATTTTACCACTGTACAGACCACACATGGAATACTGTGTACAGTACTGGGCAATAGTGTACAAGAAAGATATAGTGGTGCTGGAGAGGATTCAAAGACGCGCAACCAGAGTAATATGAGGAATGGGAGCACTACATTACCCAGAAAGATAATTAGGGTTATTTAGTTTAGAAAAAAGGAGGCTTAGGGGGAGACCTATTAACTATGTATAAATATATCAGGGGACAGTACAGTGATCTCTCCCATGACCTATTTATACCCAGGACTGTATCTATAACAAGGGGGCATCCTCTATGGCTATGGCTAGAAAGAAGGTTTCTACACCAACATAGATGGGAGTTCTTTACTGTAAAAGCAGTGAGACTATGTAACTCTCTGTCAGAGGAAGTGGTTATGGGGAACACAATAAAAGAGATCAAAAGAAGCCTGGATGCATTTCTGGAGAATAATATCACAGGTTTTGGATACTAGATTTATAGGGACACAATGTGGATCCATGGCTTTTTTCTATTTGTCGTATTGGAGTCTGGAAGGAACTTTTTTTCCCTGTATTGGGCAATTGCCATCAACCTCCTATTGATCAACACAGTAGGGACACAAAAGGGATATAGGTTAAACTTAATGCACATTTGTCTGTTTTCAACCTTATATGTTACTATGTCACCACACAGAGATGAGGTGTAGTTAGTTATGACTGTTAATGAAGGAAGAAAATAACAGAAAAATAACAGGGAGCAGACAAACTAACAGAAGCAAAACTAACACACTCACACAATAAGTCAAAGTCCACTATCCGTGTAAAAAACACAGGAGTTGTCAAAGTACAAAATCGCTAATACCAGAGAAGAGTCAGAGAGCGGAGCCAAAGGGTCAAAATGCCAGATATTACAGATACAGTAGAAAGCTAGCTAGGAGTACAAACTGAGCTCTTTAAAAGGCAAAGACTGGGAGTAGACTGACAGCTTATATGGAGCCAGAGCAGGTGCTCTAATCAAGGTCAGCTGACCAGTCCAGACAGCCGGGAGTAAACCAGCAACAAAAAACAACAAAGAACCTTTTAACCCTATAGGTTCTGACAGTTGCCAGTTTAATTGTGACAAATGCTGGGAATATGGCTTAGCTGGAGTATGTTTTTTAAATATATTTATTTGCAAAATTTTTGCACAGTTTCACTCCACTCCATGTGTGCCTACATAAGTGTTTTCCCATATTTTATACATCTCTGTGTAGTTACAAACACAAGCCCACCACAAGCTCTTCAGGACCTGGGGGTACAGTAGGAGCCTCCATCACAGACTCTGCTATTTTTGACAGAAGTTGCATGTAGCACTAACTTTACAGTCAAAACATGGGAAACTCCATGGAGCACGATGGGGATGTCCAATACTTCCAATGTCCACCATGTAATGGAAACTATGATGCAAACTTTGGAAATAATGGAAACTATGAAGCAGATATTAATAAGGGAAACTATGATGCAGATATGATCAGAACCCTAAGTCACGAAATTACCTATAGATTCTTTACAGTTTAGACAAATGTGTAATATGAATTCAGCATTAGATTGCTTTCACATAACCCACTGTAAATTATTCCAACTACTGCAAATACCATTCTTTTCCCAATGTTACATTAACAGCCAACTTATAAAGCCAGTGGTGAATGTCCAATATAGCAATGTATATGAAGATCACAAAATCTATTTCATTTAATGCAATTCAACAAAATAAAGACTTTAATGTAATACTGTCAAACAACAAACACCTTCTGATGCATATGTTTACATAAATCTGCGGTTATTTCCATATGTACAAAGCATGCTTATCATCTGCCTATTAGTGCTGACTACATGATTAAATGCTACGGCAGAGCTGACAATGAGCCAGCAGATCTCACAACGTTCCATGTACTCTGCCAGAATTAGTCAGATGATCTGAAAGGAAGACAACAACATGTGTCACATATGGAAAGATGTCATATTTATACCTCTTCTCAAAGCAAAGCGAAAACATAATAGCATAATAGGATCAAAATGAGTACCAGAATGAGAAAGGGACCCATTATTAGCCTGTGGAGAAAAAAAGTCCAATTGAAATTCTGCATGGCACCTTCCACATATTCGTCAAAATAATCCCATTTAAAGGGGTACTCCGGTGAAAAACTTTTTTTTTTAAATGAACTGGTGCCAGAAAGTTAAACAGAATTGTAAATTAAAATAAAATTGGGGGTGGAGTGGCTTCTGTTATGCTTATACCAGTATAGACCTGGGCAACCCAATATTGGCACCTATACCCAAGGTGCAAAAAGATAATAGAATTTAAACCAGAAAAAATTGGTGCTCAAAGGTCAAGGATAGTGGACACAATTGGTAGATAAGTATAAAATACTAATCATTTATTAATGATCTAATAAGATATAGTTAAGTAGTGGCACCAGTGATTCCAAGGGCCATTGTGATATCACGGTATACACTAAATATGTGTTAGGTGGCGAAGGGCCTCCGGTCTCGGTCCTGCAGCATCAGGTAGCGGTGGGTCTTCAATCACGGTCCTGAGGCGCTTCGATGGCTGGGTAAGTGCAGATGGCGGAGGCGTCCTCGTGGCAGTGAGGCGCGCGTGTGACAGGCTAGGTAGCGGGTATATGCCTCTGTTTGAGTCAGCGTGGTGACAGGGCAGTAGATGGTATTATGGTGGTCACACGGTCCTTTACAGGGGTGCTGGACGCGTTTCAAAACTATCTCAGTTTTTTCTTCAGCAGCAATATTCATACATGACGTTGAATTTGGTATTTTAGTGACGGTCACATCTATTTATTGAATTATTGCATTTATATATTTAGTATATACCGTGATATCACAAGGGCCCTGTGAATCACTGGTACCACTACTTAACTATATCTTATTAGATCATTAATAAATTATTAGTATTTTATAATTACCTACCAATTGTGTCCACTATCCTTGACCTTTGAGCCCCAATTTTTTCTGGTTTAGATTTGTAAATTACTTCTATTAAAAAATATTAATCCTTCCTGTAGTTATTAGCTGCTGAATAATACAATTCTTTTCTTTTTGAAACACAGATCTGTCTGCTGACATCATGAGCTTAGTGCTCTCTGCTGACATCTCTGTCCATTTTAGGAACTGTCCAGAACAGCATATGTTTGCTATGGGGACTTCGTTTTACTCTGGACAGTTCCTAAAATGGACAGAGATGTCAGCAGAGAGCACTGTGCTCATGATGTCAGCAGACAGCTCTGTGTTTCAAACGGAAAAGAATTTCCACAATGTAGTATTCAGCAGATAAGTACAGGAAGGATTAAGATTTTTTTAATAGAAGTAATTTAAAAATCTGTTTAACTTTCTGGCACCAGTTGATTTAAAAAAAAAAAAACAAAGTTTTTTTTACCGGAGTACCCCTTTAAATCGGATAGGCAAATGTAAATTAAAAGGGAATGTGGACAAAAAAACAAAATCCAAACCAAAAAACTGAAGCAAGCAAGACAATAGCCTATCGCTGGATAATGCAAAGTTATGCAACATTGAATATTTTGTCATCCTAGTGCTAACAGCTACAAACCACTTTAATGTGTAAGTACATTTAGGGGCCAATAGAAAATAACGTTGGGCGCTGCTTTTATGCTTAACTGATAGAGGATCACTAACACAATAAAGCAAGACTAGACCTCAATGCCAGCAAGAAAGGTTTTAATTGATGAAGAATTGAAATAAGACTGGACAGTTTTTTTTTTATAATAGAACTCTCCACCTTCCAGTTGAGCTTTGTCTTCAAAAAAGATTTTTCACTTGAGCATTTTTTATAATGACACGACAATTATTTTTTTTTTTTATATTTGGGAATTTTTTTTTAGTATGACATTAAAATAAAAACCCAATGGCAAAAGGGCTCATTGTGTAATAGTGACCTTGGAGTTACTATCATTTTTAACTGATTAGAGCCAGATATGGAATTGTCCATCCCTTTATCTTTATCTTCCATACTTACCTGTCTTTTTCTCTATTAACTTTCTACCTCTTACAAACTTTTTACCTCCTGTTTTTTTTTTTTACATTATTTTACATCTTCTTCATTGCATATTGCCTGGATTATTGACCATAAGCTGAGGTGTAATGGATCCGGAGTCAAGAGATATTATTAGTATCCTCTAATAGCACTTCATATTATCCTCGCTTCATTCTTTATTATCTGTTAGATAACGGCTTTTATCTAAGCTTCATGTCTCTGATGTGGGGTCTTCCCCAAATACTCACAGAGCCGACCTGAAATAATCTGGACTTCACAACATCTTTACAGCCGGATCTATGTTATCATATTGTAACCTGGTCTTTTTAATATGTAATGACTCTCTTTATGATTCTATGTACTTTTATTTTCTTATTCTCAAATATCTGTTTTAAAGAAAAATTCTTTAATAAAAAAAACTGTTATAAAAAAAAGGAAATATGTGTTTTGTTTGTTTTGTTTTGCATTTTTATTGCATCATATGCAGTTTGCCATCTGTTTGAACAGAATCTAGAGATATGCTTTATAGGAAGCCCTATGGACATAGGCACAATGGTATGGTCTAGACCCTATTCACTTGTATGGAAATGGTTTCCAAAGCACACTCTGTGACCTTTGCAGAGGTCATTGAACAAGTAGGGGAGGCTGATCTCTGAGCATCAGCTTTTGTGAAGAAGCTGTCTTATCTATCTACTGATGTCCCCTTACACTGTAAGGGTAGGGTCACACATGCCGTATTTTGCTGCATATTTGCTGCTGCGTACCTTCCTACCAAGTCAATGGGTAGCAAAATCAGCTTCAGAAAATATGCAGAAAAATACGGCAAATGTGACTCCACCATAATCCTGTAAGTGATGATAAGAAGGAGAATGATCTGTACAGAACAGGAAACTGAGTATTACCTCCTATCCAGTGGTCTTCAACCTGCGGACCTCCAGATGTTGCAAAACTACAACTCCCAGCATGCTCGGACAGCCAACGCTGTGCTGGGAGTTGTAGTTTTGCAACACATGCTGGGAGTTGTAGTTTTGCAACATCTGGAGGTCTGCAGGTTGAAGACCACTGGATAGGAGGTAATACTCACGTGTCCCCGACGCTCCGGACCCGTCACCGCTGCCCTGGATGTCGCTCCATCGCTGTCGCCGCGTCCCCGGGGTGTCCCCATCACTCCGGACGTCTTCTTCCCCAGGATCCACGCACTCCGTCGCCGTCATCACGTCGCTACGCACGCCGCTCCTATTGGATGACGGGACGGGGTGCGCGACGACGTGTTGATGTCGAAGGAGAGCGCCGCCATGCAGGGGATCCCGGCACGGAGAAGACACAGAGGAGGCAGGTAAGGTCCCTCCCGGTGTCCTGTAAGCTGTTCGGGACGCCGCAATTTCACCTTTAAAATTGGGTGCGTCTTATATGCCGGTGCGTCCTATAGGGCGAAAAATACGGTATGTCTCTTAAAATGTGAAAAACAAAAATGCAAAAACGAAAGTTGGCTGTGTCCACAAGGACAAAATGATCTGTTCCCTTAAGGGGTTAAACAATAGGTAATTTTCTGATTACACATTCACATATATAGCGCTCTATCTTGTACACAATAAAGGAAGAAGACAGGATAGTCACTAGAGTGCAGCAGCTACTTCAGTCTATCGATAGGTGAGGGGGTTCCAGGAGTTGGACTCCCAATGATCTGATGTTGATGGCCTAATATAAGGGGCCATCAATATCAAAGTTAAAAAAATCTTTTTTCTATGCATACTTTGAATGGGCAAGGTATTACCTCCAATTTAGAGAGTTTTGTCCTTGCTTGGAACAAGGTGATGGTAACAAAGCTAACAGAATTGTTGTCAAATCAGAATAGCATCTTTCTATTATTTATGAATATAAGATATAGAGAGGATATATAAAATGAAAGGCACACTGCAATATTTTTACAAATGCAGTGCCTAAGGGGGTTGTGCATGATACACAGATTCTCACTTTTTTATACTTGTTTCATACACTAATGCTTGAGGCCCTTTATTAGCTATACCAAAAAGTACATGTTTAGTCTAAAGTTATTCTCTACGTCAGCCAAGTGAGTACCGTATTTTTCGCCGTATAAGACGCAGTCTAAAGTTATTCTCTACGTCAGCCAAGTGAGTACCGTATTTTTCGCCGTATAAGACACACTTTTTCTTCCCCAAAACTGGGGGGAAAAAGTCAGTGCGTCTTATACGGCGAATACACCCCTTTCGCGGCGGTCCCTGTTGCCATCAACGGCCGGGACCCGCGGCTAATACAGGACATCACCGATCGTGGTGATGCCCTGTATTAACCCTTCAGACGCGGCGATCAAAGCTGACCACCGCATCTGAAGGGAAAGTGACACTAACCCGGCTGTTCAGTCGGGCTGTTCGGGACCGCCGCAATTTCACCGCGGCGGTCCCGAACAGCCCGACTGAATAGCCGTGTTAGTACTTACAGGACAGCGGGAGGGACCTTACCTGCCTTGTCGGTGTCTTCTCCGTTCAGGGATCCCCTGTATGGCTGGCGCTCTCCTTCCTCGTCATCACGTCGTCGCGTACGTGCGTCGGCGTGCGTAACGACGTGATGGCGGCGACGGAGAGCGAGGATACCCAGCCGGCAGCAGAGACGTTCCGGAGTGACGGGGACAAGGCGACAGCGATGGAGCGACATCCAGGGCAGCGGTGACAGGTCCGGAGCGGCGGGGACACGTGAGTATTACCTCCTATGCAGTGGTCTTCAATCTGCGGACGTCCAGATGTTGCAAAACTACAACTTTCAGCATGCCCGGACAGCCAACGGCTGTCCGGGCATGCTGGGAGTTGTAGTTTTGCAACATCTGGAGGTCCGCAGGTTGAAGACCACTATTGGGTTCAAAATCTTAATTTTTTTAGATTTTGCACCTATAAATTGGGTGCGTCTTATACGCCGGTGCGTCTTATAGGGCGAAAAATACGGTAAATTCAGTCATGAGGCGGCTACAGACCACCAGAAAAACTCTCCGCTCCAAAGTAACTTCAATGTTAGCAAACAAGGGACTCAGGAACTGATATAAAGGGTATAGTTAGGGAGGAGAAAAAACATCAGGTCCTTCTGTCCAGGGTGGAAATACACTATACCATAATGAAGAGCTTAGTTTGATCTTTCAAATCTCTTTAAAGGTGGCCTGGGAGAGAAGCATAACACGTTACAAGAATAAATCATGTATTTTGTGAAACAATGACCCATCTAGTATGAAGAGATACTTAAAAGAAGCAAATTCAATTTATTTAACGACAAGGGCACATCTGTTCTATCGTCGCGCTATTCATTGCTGCCGGCTTGCTGAAAAGTCTCAATGGGCCCTTGTTTGATAGACGCAAATCTTAATGTCACATAAGTACCTCATTCACCTTAAATCCATTACTGAAAGGTTGACATGTCAATTATATCAATCTTCCATGAGAGAACCTGTGTATTTATAGAAGAGATTACTTTAAAGAACATTCGTCTGCCTTCAAAGCTTTAAAACTGAATTTTGAAATGTTCTCTCCTAGTTACCAATATGCCCACACATATTTATACAGATGCACATTTGTTATATCTAAATAGCAGAAAGCATTATTTGCTGTTCTTAGAGTAGTAATTGCCCAATTTTCCAAATCCTCTTGTAAGCGGAAACACAAAATGACTTAGTAAGCATCATCTCCAGCTGAGTATGAAATTAACACATTAAACCTTTCATTTTTATTCATTTACATTTGTTTTGTACTTACAATGCATTCTTTAAGTTTCTTTTAGTTACTCTTGAAAATAACATCCTCTTCTATAAAAAAAAAACTTAACATGGATTCCCTGTTTCTTAAGACATTTGGACGCCTACAAATTGCATAGTTGCCATGGGTCCTGATTCTGCTAGGACTGTCTCTATTTGTTAGCCCAGTTGTCTATAAAGCATTTGCTATGAAGTTTGAGGGGCATTTCCAGATAAAATAGGGTAGGACTGAAAGCATCCAAGATATTATTTCATAATACATGGATATGTAGTCATGTGAAGTCATTGGAGCATCCAACCATAGCCTTAGCATTAGAGCACACGTTCAAAGCACATGTCTAGACAGAACTGCATGTACAATTCTTGGAGAGCAGCTTCACAGGTCATTGCTTACACACATGCTTAAATGGGCACTGTCATTAAACATTTTTTTGCTATTGCACTCCTTATGGTAAATAAAAAATCTTTCTAATGTACTTTGTTTTCTATGTTTTATGAGTGTTTAAAAAAGCTGCCACTAGGTGTCTCCCTACTTGTCCAGAGCACATTCCCCCCCCCCCCCCCATCTCTTTCACAGATTTCTGACTCCTGCTGGCCTGGCAAAAGTCCAAAATCAGGAAATGCAGGCTGGAGTGCTGAGGGGAGGGGGGGGGGGGTGCAGCCTTAGCCAATCATAGCTCATCTCACACTGAACTGCTCTGGGTTGTGTGTAGCAGAGTGAGGGGGAAGTTCTCTCCTGTATGGCTTTAGATGATGTCAAACCTGCTGGGTAACACCCTTTCCCAGTGAATCTGACTGAGACTGAGCAGAAAATACAGAGCAATATCAAGGAAGAAAACTAAAAAATAATAAAAATAAAGGCAGGAGGGGGTTTATCATTATTGGGGAAATGAACTGGGAGGATAAAACATGTTAACAAGATCATGACAGGTACTCTTTAAATCCTTAACGACCCAGGATGTATATTTATGTCCTGCGCCGGCTCCCGCGATATAACGCAGGGTCATGCGGTGACCCTGCGTCAAATTGGGTCGGTCCCGGTGGCTATCAATGGCCGGGACCCGCAGCTAATACCGGACATCACCGATCACAGTAATGCCCGGTATTAACCCATTAGACGCAGCGATCAAAGTTGATTGCTGTGTCTAAAGTGAAAGTAAAACCTTCCTGGCAGCTCAGTCGGGCTGATCAGGACCACCGTGGTGAAACCGAGGTGTCCTGATCAGCTGTATGGACACGAGGAGGGTCCCTACCTGCCTCCACGTTGTCCGATCGTCAATTCACTGCTCCGCGCCTGAGATCCAGGCTTGAGCAGTGGAGAGCTGATAACACTATTCAATGCAATGCTATAGTGTAGCATTGATCAGTGTCTGCAATCAATGTACTGCATGTTATAGTCCCCTATGGGGGCTATAACATTGCAAAAAACAAAGTGTACATTTTTTTTTATAAATGTGATTTAACCCCTTCCCTAATAAAAGTTTGAATCACTCCCATGAAAAAAAAGTTTGAATCACTCTTTTCCCATAAAAAACAACAACTATGTAATCAAAAATAAATATAAACATATGTGCTATCGCTGTGTGCGTAAATGTTTAAACTATAAAAATATATATTGTTAATTAAACTGCACAGTCAATGGCACACATTGTCCAAAATAGCATATTTTTGGTCACTTTTTATACCATAAAAAAATTATAAAAATCTATCAAAAAGTTTGATCAAAACAAAAATGGTACCACTAAAAACTTCAGATCACGCCGCAAAAAATGAGCCCTCTTACATCTCCGTATTCGGAATAATAAATAAGTTATAGGGGTCAGAAGAGGACATTTTTAAACATATTAATTTTCATGCATATAGTTATGATTTTTCCAGAAGTACGACAAAATCAAACCTATATAAGTAGGTTATCATTTTAATCATATGGACCTACAGAATAAAAATAACATGTCATTTTTACTGAAAAATGTACTGCGTAGAAAAGGAAGCACCCAAAATGTATAAAATGGCAGGTTTGTTTTCAATTTTATCGTATAATGATTTTGTTTCGTCGCAGATTTTTGGGTAAAATGTGTCTGAAGTCATTATAAATGTGTCTGATGTAAAAAAAACACCATATGAGTCTGTAGATGCAAAATTGAAAGGGTTATGATTTTTAATGGTTAGGAGGAAAAACAAAAGTCCAAAAACGGAAAAACCCTGAGTACATAAGGGGTTAACATAATAACAAAAAAACTAATAATCCTGTACTGTGAATTTGCCAGTTGCCAATCACCAATTTGTCATTAAAGGGGTACTCCGGCCCTAAGACATCTTATCCCCTAGGTCCCGCCTCTGGGGACCCCCACAATCTCTCATGCAGCACCCACCTGTGTGAGTTGCACACACTGCTGAAGGCTCCGAGTCTGAAGCCTCATGACCACGGGGCCGGAGTATCATGACATCACGACTCCACGCCCGTTTGATGTCATGCCACACCCCCTCAATGCAAGTCTATGGGAGCCCCAGCGGCAGGACCCCTGCGATCAGACATCATATCCCATATCCCACATCCTATAAGATGTCTTGAGGCCAGAGTACCGCTTTAAAGGGGTCTTCCAACTTAAATGATCTTATCCCCTATCCACAGCAGTTGGATTTCCTGGGATCTCACACTCTTGTGGATGGTATATAATACCATTTAAGTAGGAATACCCGTGTAAAGAAGGCCTGTGGTCAGTAGCCTTGGATGCCCTGATATATACCCCTTGTTTCCAAGAAAGGTTAACTGAGCGAAATATATATATATATTTTTTTTAGGCATATCTATACACTTAAAGGGGTACTCTGGAGGAAAACAAATGTTTTCAAATCAACTGGTGCCAGAAAGTTATACAGATTTGTAAATTTCTTCTATATAAAAATCTTAATCCTTCCAGTACTTATTAGCTGCTGTATGCTCCAGGGGAAGTTGAGTAGTTCTTTCCAATTTGACCACAGTGCTCTCTGCTGACACCTCTGTCCATGTCAGGAACTGTCCAGAACAGAAACAAATCCCCATAGCAAACCTCTCCTGCTTTGGACAGTTCCTGACACAGACAGCGAGCTGTCTGTTTCCAAATCTGTATAACTTTCTGGCACCAGTTGATTTAAAAAAAAAATTCTTCCTCTGGAGTTCCCCTTTAAATAGGTTTTCATCCAAATATAAGCACAATGATCTGATCATTGAAAAATAAAAAATGATATAAACCAAATTGCACTAAATGATTGAATAATATACAAGCGGGGGTATAAAAGACATTTAGGAACCATAAAGTGTACTTGTTGTTTTAAAAGATTTTTAACCACTCCCCAACGCCCCCAGTTTCGATTTTTGGCTTACATTTTCTTTCTCCTTACCTTATAACTCAGACCCATAACATGCCAAGTTTATATTACGGTCAGTACAATTCCAACAATACCAACACTTTTTTAGCCCTGGCTATATCAGTAGATCTGTCACTGCAGCCACTGAGGCCTAGCAGAGGTTTACGGGCACCGTGAAAACCTTTCAGCACCCTACCATTACATCACTAGGGTGCCAATCTGGCCACTATACTACCAATGACGTATCTAAAATCTAATGCAAAAAATGTTTAAAACTAGAGATGAGCGAATCGGTCAAATCCGAATTCGTTCCGAATTTCCTGGAAAATTCAATTTGTATCAAATCCGAATATCACCGCTATTCGATAAAACAAATCACTTCATCAACTCCACTTTGTGCGGGCCAGGGGATCTAAAAAGGCGGCTACACGTGAGGACATGGGGCAAGGAATTCTGGGAAGGTGGGTAGGAGGGATCACCCTAAATCCCATGGTAGCATGCAGCCTATCAGCAGCCAGCCCTGTGATGTCACAGCCCTATATATTCGGCAGCCATTGCTGAAGACAGGCATTTCTGGGACTTTTAGCTCAGAGAGCAGACAGTGTGTGTTACTGACAATCACAATACAGATCTTATTCTTCACAGCAGATAATCCATTTACCTCAAGTCTGCAACACTACAGACAGGCAAGGACAGTTCAGAGTGTGAGAGAGTACACTTATTTCTGGTGCAACCTTTTTGGGCGTATTTTCCGCAAATAAGTGAAATATATACGCACTCAGCAGTTCTACGTGTTTTTTCTGGTTAAAGTTCACAGGGGGCAGTAAGTGTAAAAACACTAAAACACTTACGGAGTAGATAGTTATGCTTATTTCTGGTGCAACCCTTTTGGGGCATATTATCCGCAAATAAGTGAAATATATACGCATTCAGCAGTTCTATGTTTTTTCTGGTTAAAGCTCATAGGTGCAGTTAGTGTAAAAGTACTAAAACACTTATGCACTAGATAGTTACGCTTATTTCTGGTACAACCTTTTAGGGGCGTATTATCCGCAAATAAGTGAAAAATATACGCACTCAGCAGTTCTACAAGTATGGCAGGCAGAGAAGTGCCAGGCCGTGCAGAGAGGAGTGGCAGAGGCCTAAATTCATCAGGCGCAGGCAGAGGACACAGCGATTAGGGGCGAGTGGCAGCAGGAGTCGCAGCAAGAGGCCTGAGCTCCCGGTATCAGCTAGCAGTCGTGTCTCGACCAGTAACCCATCTGCGATTATTGATTGGTAAACTCGGTCATCCACTTCATCACAAGTGACATCTGACACCCCCAGCCAACAGTTGGTGGGTTCCTCAGACACAACCCTTAGTTGGCATAGCCCGGGAGCAGTCCCTATCCTCCAACTGCCTCTGTCCTCTGCTGTTCCCTCCCCCAGAGAAGTATTGTATGCTGTGGGCTCAGCTCCACTATACAGCGAGAACGATCAACTAGAGGACAGTCAGCAGCTACTGCCCAGCCAAGAAGTGGAGGAGACATCCGCCGCTTCCTCCGCTAGGCGGGTAAGTAGTGATGAGTAGTAGTGAGCGGAAGGGGCCATATTCGAATTTGCGATATTTCGCGAATATATGGATGAATATTCGTCCTATGTTTGCGAAATTAGCATATTTGCTAAGTTCATTCTTTTTTTTTTGTGAAAATTCGTAATGAAATTTGCATAGTACGCATGCACGATTATATCTTTGACCTAAAGGAAGGGAGGGATCAGTGTCCTCTGACTGGAAGTGCCGATATTCGTGAATATTTGCAAATTCTCATATAATTGTTTACATTTCCATGTTCGCAAAAAAAAAAAAAAAAAAAAAGGAATATCCATCATTTACATCACTATATTCTAAATATTCACGAAATCGCGAAGTGCCAATGTTCGCGGTAAAAAAATCACAATTCGAATATTCACGCTCAACACTAGTGATGAGGAGAGTGGCATGGGAGGTGGTGTTACGAGCGTTCAGGCTCCTGAAACAGACACGGTTGAAGATGACGTCAGTGACATGCAGACACAACTTGATGATGATGAAGCCGATCGCACTTGGGAGCCGGGTGCAGAAAGAAGGTGGCAGGTTGCCCGTGAGGCAGCACCTGAGCCAGCAAGGTGGTAGCATGGTTGGGAGTCAGCATGGTTGCAGAAGTGAGAAATCTGGAGCCAAAGGTTCCCACGGTAGACCACCTGCTTCGCGGCAGCCTACCTGCCCGGGAGGTAGTAGAGCAGGGGTTCCCGGAGTTGGCGGCAGTAGTAGTCAGTCAGTGCGGACTGTTGGGTGGAAAATCAGCTACTCGGCGGCGTGGCAGTCTTTTTTATGAAGCATCCGGAGGATGTTAAAATGGTCACATGCAAGATGTGTCGGCAGAAGGTGAAGCGTAGCCAGGGTCCCAATGGTTGGCACCACGGCCCTGTGTATGAAGCATCACCATAAAGCGGCCTGGGAGAACAGTGGCTCCGATGTGGTGGTCAAGCCTGCTGCAGCAACCGCTGCATCACCCATTGGCACTCCGCTCCCTGTTTCAGCCAGCCAATGCTCCACCACCTCAGCCGAAGGGTGCTGTGTGTCATACCCATCTTCTGTTGGTCCAGATGCTCCTGCTATTCCTACTTCTCATCAGTCTTTCAGCCAGCAATCCATCACCGAAGCAATGTCCAAGAGACAGGAGTATGCGCCCACTCATTCAACCGTGCAGAAGCTGAATGTTCTCCTGTCCAAGTTGCTGGTGCTGCAGTCTCTCCCTTTTCAAATGGTGGACTCTGCACCTTTCAGAGAACTGATGGCTTGTGCTCAGCCGAGGTGGAGAGTCCCAAGCCATCATTTCTTTTTGAAAAAGGCAGTACCAGCCCTGCAAAAACATGTAGAAGAGATGGTGGGCAAGTCCGTGAGCCTGTTGGTGTGTACCAAAGTGCACGTCTGCGCCAACGTGTGGAGCTGTAACTATGGTCAGGGACAATACATGTCCTTTACGGCCCACTGGGCAAATGTGGTTCCTGCACAGCCACACCAGCAACTTGGCCAGGTCACGCCGCTTCCGCCTCCATGCTCTCACACCATTGGCCCTGCGACAATGTCCGACTCTGCCTCTTCATCCTCCAGCATGTCCTTAGCCTCCACTGCCCAGACAAGTCACAGTACCCCTCCTGCATTCCATGTGTGCAAGGCACGGCGGTGTCACGCTGTTCTTCACCTGGCTTGCCTTGGTGAGTCACACAGGGGAGGAACTTCTGAAAGTGATTCGTCAAGAAATCAGATCATGGCTTTCTCGGCGACAACTGGAAATGGGAACCATGGTGACCCACAATGGGAAGAACATGCTGTCTGCGCTGTGTCAAGGAAACCTGAGTCATACGTGTTCAATTTTGTCAAGTGTTTCCTAAAGTGTCCCACACAATTGCAAGACATCCTAAAAATGGCAAGGAAACTTTGCATGCACTTCAGCCACTCGTACACATCAAAGCACACCCTCCTTGAGCTGCAGCGTCAGAGCGGCATCCCCCCACATAGTCTGATATGCAACGTTTCCACCATTGGACTTCCACGCTCCATATGTTGGACCGACTATTTGAACAGAGAAAAGCCATCAACGATTTCTTGATGATCCAAGCGGATAGGGGTACTCCCCTGTGTAACTTCGATGTCAACCAGTGGCAGCTCATACGTGACACCTGCTGTTTGCTAAGGCTCTTTGAGGAAGCCACATTATTAGTCAGTCGCCAAGATTATGGGATGAACAACATCATTCCACTGCTTCATTTCCTACAATAGATGGTGGAAACAATAGCTGGTCAGGGCACTGGAGACGTGGCGCCTACATCTCACAGCCACATGAGCCCTGTGGGGGCTGAACTGGAAGAGGAGGGGGAGGGTGAGGGGGACAGTGAAGCACGGGCAATAGAGATATGGGTGGTTTTTATACACATCTGACAGGAGAGGAGGAGCAGGAGCAGCCAGAGGTGCTACAGGATGATGAGGAAGACGAGACAGAGAACCCAGACACACCATGGCAGTATGCAGTGGAGATGGAGGCAGGGGGTCCCTCCAAGTCACTTGCACAAATGGCACAATGCATGCTCGCCTGCTTGCGTAGTGACTACCGAATTGTCACCATTTGGCAGCGGGATGACTTCTGGCTCTCCACCTTGTTGGACCCTCACTACCGGAGGCCTTTTTTACACCCACTGAGAAGGAGGACAAACTGACCTACTACAGAGACCTCCTACATAGTCAGTTGGCCAATGCCTATCTGCGCCATCGTCAATCCCCTCGCAGGTCTTACTGGGGGGTCCTCTGCACTCACATTCTACTGCCATGGCTGCTGGGGAGGGGTATGGTGGCAGGAGCAGTACCAGCACCATCAGCAGCAGCCTGAGTCTACAGTTGCTTATGGATCAGTCAGGATTGACTGGCCGTGAGCGTAGAGTCCCTGTGTCCCCGTCTGCCGGCAGGGCTGGGATTTGCATCGCAGTACGCACCCGCATGAGAATCCCAGCCAGTCACTCACCATGCTCCGCTGCCGCCTCCTCCTCTGTGTCTCAGCTCCAGCGCGTGGGTCCCCGTCTCCTAGGGCACACACGCGCGCCGGAGCTCTGAAATTAAAAGGGCCAGTACGCCCATAATTACTGTCCCACCTGTCACTACATTATAAAGTTAATGCACCTCCCCCACTTCCGGATCTTCAGTGCCCCTAGCCTGAGATTAAGCATTCCATATTGCCTGTTTGCTTTATCCGTGTAACCAGATCTTCCCACTACGTTATTTGACTTCGCACCTTTTCTGCCTGCCTTGACCTTCTGCTACGTCTGACTAAGCTACTGCCTTATCCTTTGGTACCTCCCCTTGCCCAGCTACCTGTGTGGTCGAGCCAGTGGTAGCGACCAGGGTGTCGCCTGCCACAGCGACATCTTACACTCCGCTCCCCGATACGGTCCGAATCATCAGCCACACAGGTTAGAGGATCCACATCCAGCTCCGTGACAATTTCCACCCACCAATGCCTGATGCATCAGACTAGATTAACCATGGTGCCACACCAACACTTCACAAATATGGATACAGCAAAAAATATTGTAGGTGGTGCTCCCCAGTTACAGAAATTCCTCCGCATTAGACCACAAGTAAGTATTGAGGATATGCATTAGCTAAAATGTTACTTTTAATAATATTCTTAAGATAAAATATATGGACCCCAATTTTTTTTTAAATCAAACAAAAGGAAAGGTGTGCAAAAAACACCATCTGCCACCTACACCATCAAGTATTGATATGAGGCAAAGACCTCTAAAAGGTGGAAGGGAACAACGTAGGGTCCATTGTAACAGGTGGGGGTAAAAACTGACCCTGTAAGGCCCTACTCTCGCCCTATTAATTCCCTTCTTGGTAAGTGTTACTCGCCCTAAAAAGGTTGGCCCCACACAGGAACCTCTCCCTATTTCCACCTAAAAACCCTGCTATTTCCCAGGGTTTTTAGGTGGAACTAGGGAGAGGTTCCTGTGTGAGGCAGCCCTTTTTAGGCCAAGAAGGGAAATAATAGGGCAAAAGTAGGGCCATACAGGGTCAGTTTTTACCCCCACCTGTTACAATGGACCATACGTTGTTCCCTTTCACCCTTTAGAGGAAAGTGTTACTCGCCTTAAAAGGGTGGTACCACACAGAAACCTCTCCCTATTTCCACCTAAAACCCCTGGGAAATAGCAGGGTTCTTAGGTGGAAATAGGGAGAGGTTCCTGTGTGGGGCCGCCCTTTTTAGGACAAGTAACACTTGCCAAGAAGGGAATTAATAGGGCGAGAGTAGGGCCTTACAGGGTCTGTTTTTACCCCACTGGTTACAATGGACCATATGTTGTTCCCTTCCACCTTTTAGAGGTTTTTGCATCACATCAATACTTGGTGTAGGTGGCACATGGTATTTTTTGCACACCTTTCCTTTTGTTTGATTTAAAAAAAAAATTTGGGTCCATATATTTTATCCTAAGTATATTATTAAAAGTTAAGTTTTAGCTAATGTATATCCTCAATACTTACTTGTGCACACCAACACTTTGACAAAAGAGATGGGTTTCTTCTGCTAAGAGGCAGGGTCTGGAAAAGGTGGTAGCTCGCCTCGCGGTGGTTTTTTCATAGTTTACCCTGCAGCAATTACCGCGGCTGCTGGCACCAGACTTGCCCACCAACGGGTCCTCAAAAAAGGATTTTAAGTTTGCTCATTCCAATTGCCAGGCTCTGTCATTGTGCCATCATGTGATCTCCTTGTTATATTGGTCTTGTAGTAATCCAGTATTTTTTCAAAGTAAATGCTTCGGGCACCCGGGACACTCAATTATGAGCATCAGGGGGTGCTGAGAAGCAGGGGCTGGAACAGGTGGTAGCTTGCCTTGTGGTGGACCGCCAGCTCGATTTTAAGATATAAGTACGAGATTTTTCACTGCAGCAACTTATACACTACAGAAATGATACACTATCGGAGCTGGAATTGCCGCGGCTGCTGGCACCAGACTTGCCCTCCAACGGGTCCTCAAAAAAGGATTGAAAGTTTTCTCATTCCAATTACCAGGCTCTGTCATTGTGCCGCCATGTTTTCTCCTCATGCTGCTGGCACATTAACCCCTTAAGAACTCAGCGTTTTTCAGTTTTTGCATTTTCATTTTTCATCACCTTCTAAAAATCATAACGCTTTCAATTTTGCACCTAAAAATCCATATGATGGCTTATTGCTTGCACCACCAATTCTACTTTGCAGTGACTTTAGTCATTTTACCAAAAAATCCAGGGCGAAACGGAAAAAAAAATCATTGTGCGACAAAATTGAAGAAAAAATTTCATTTTGTAAATTTTGGGGGCTTCTGTTTCTACGCAGTGCATTTTTTGGTCAAAATGACTCCTCATTCTGTAGGTCCATACGGTTAAAAGGATACCCTACTTATATAGGTTTGATTTTGTCGCAATTCTGAAAAAAAATCATAACTACATGTAGGAAAATGTATACATTTATATTTTTCCGGTATGAGGGTTCATTTTTTTGCACCGTGTTCTGAAGTTTTTATTGGTACCATTTTTATGTTGATCTGACTTTTTGATCGCTTTTTATGATATAAAAAGTGACCCAAAATACGCTATTTTGAACTTTGGAATTTTTTTGCGCGTACGCCATTGACCGTGCGATTTAATTAACAATATAATTTTATAGTTCGGACATTTACGCACGCGGCAATACCACATATGTTAATTTTTATTTACACAGTTTTTTTTAAGGCAAAAGGGGGGTAATTCAAACTTTTATTAGGGAAGGGGTTAAATGACCTTTGTTAACTTTTTTTTCCACTTTTTTGTTGCAGTGCTATAGCTCCCATAGGGAGCTATAGCACTGCACACACTGATCTGCTATGCTGAGCCCTGCAAAGCCATAGCTTTGCAGGGATCAGTGAGATAGGGGCTTGATTGCTCAAGCCTGTAGCTCAGGCTTGGAGCAATCAATCGATGATCGGACGCCGCAGAGTCAGGTAAGGAGACCTCCGTCTGCGTCCCAGCTGATCGGAACATTGCGATTTTATCGCGATGTCCCGATCAGTCCGACTGAGCTGCCGGGAAGCGTTTACTTTCGTTTTCAGGCACGGCGTTCAACTTTGATCGCCGCGTCTGAAGGGTTAACAGCGTGCGGCACAACAATCCAGTCCAGGGTCCCGGCTATCGTTAGCAGCCGGGACCTACCCGGTGTGATGCGGGGTCAAGGCGTGACCCCGTTTTTTACACCAGGACTGGGCTTAGGGCGTACAAGTACGCCCTGAGTCCTTAAGAGGTTAAACTCATTAATTTCTTCAAAATCTTCAATTGACATTAAAAAAATCTCTTTAATCTCTTCAATTGTGAAGCCATATGTTTTCTCGACCCTGCTGCCACAATGATTCTAATAGCAACGCCTGTAATCTGCATGTCATACTGAATAACAGTATTATTTCACTAACCCAGCACACTCCCTATGCGTGTTACTGCAAGGCAAAGTGTTCTACACCCCTACTGAGGCTCTCTGTTGCCCAGAAATGGCCATTTTTAATAGTGATTCGCTGTGAATAAATTCAGATTGAACCTAATTTTTGGCAAAATCTAATTTTTCTAAGATTCACTCATCTCTATTTACAACTCATGTTGCAAAAAATAATTCATTATATATGTAACTGATGAAGCAAAAGTTATATTGTGGTCCCTTGGGGTAGAACAATATGAAAATGCAACCCTGTCATAAACTGATAGCATATCACCTTATTATTTAAAGTTCAAACTCTGGGACCAATTGTGAGAACAACGGGTATGCAGCACTGGTATACTGTAGTACTGTGTCTATTTTACTGTTACTCTGAACCTCTAGTTTGACAAATTGTTCATACAACACATTTTCGAATCTACAGGCTAAAAGAGGTAGGACGGTATATAAAAAATACACTGTAATACATAAAAGAGCCTAGACAGTAAATATGTAAAATAAAGCAATGGGACAGAGATACAATATTAAAGTTTAAAAACAAGTAAATTAAACAAATAAAGGGTAGATCATAGAGCTGATCTGTGGAAATGATCTGGTAGTATAAATGGATTAGGGACAGATTAGCAAAACATAAGGATGTTTATCCAATAAAAAGCATACTAGAGAGAGTTATTAGGGCAGAGACTGTAAGGATATTAGCAATGGATTAATAGGAGCATTTGATGGCATCTCACAGTAGTGTAGAAAAATAGGAAAAGATGTAATAAGTAGTAAGTCTGTACACCCCAAGAAGCTTGCTTTGTGCTTTTCAAAGCCATTTTACCTGTAATGATAATAGAGTAGGGATTAGGGAAGCTGCACAATTTGGTAGAGTTTCCAGCACATACACTGTGATAAACTGCAGCCAAATATAATTCTGCTGCTCCAACTAAGGCTGGGTTCCCATATGTCCGGGGTCTGGCATAGTTTCCCTCCGGCATTCACCGGTTGGAAACTGATGCTGGAACTGATCCCATTCATTTGAATGGGACAGTTCACAGTCCTCCAGTGTCTCAATTTTTTAAGGCAAATCTGTTTTTTATTAGTTTCAAAAAACACAATCAAAAAGAGAACAACAATGAAATGGTACAGACGGAAGGTCACACATGAATGATAAAGCATATAGGGCCATGCAGGGCTGAAGCAAAAACAGTACAGATACTACGAAGGCATAGCACAAGTCCCCACTATAACACATACAATAAAATTACACAACTCCCAACATCCACAATCTATCAGTACCTAAGTATTTGTCCGCAGAGAGACAACATAAAAATAGTGACCCATCTGTAAACGAGACAATAACGCACCATAAAGGGGGGCGTATCCCGGAATACAAAGGGCTGTTACGGGGGAGAATCCACCCACAAAAGAAATTCCTGAGACTCCCAAAAGCTATCCCAAGAATACCATACACTAACAAAAACATCAAACTTATCCAAATCACAGGTTACTAGTTCCTCCAATCTGTGGACCCTGTTCAAGGTCTCCACAAATTCCACCCGGGAGGGCGTCACAGAAGACTTCCAGTGCCGAGTGATCACAGCCCGCGAAGCTCCCAGGAAGTGTCTCAGAAGACCTTTCTTGGCATAGGGAATGGATCCCGGAAGCCGAGAAGGGAGAACAACCATAGGGTCAGGCAGAAGGGAGGAAGAAGACACCTTATTATAGAGCTCAAACACAGATCCCAGAAAGGTAAGAGAAGAGAGAAGTCCCACTATGTATGTATATATGTGCCCACTGCCTGATTACAGCGCCAGCAGGTGGTCGAGGCAGATGGAAACATCTCATGAACACGTACCAGGCAGCAATACCACCTAGATAAGATCTTGAAATTATGTTCTTGAATCCTGGAAGAAATAAATGCTTTATGGGTTAGCAGGAACATATGACATACATCCTTGGTAGCGAATTCACATCCCAAATCAGACTCCCATTTTAGAAGAAAACCTGGATTAGCCGGTTGCTCCACCGCACTCCGCTGCACTCCATAGATCGCAGATATTGTATGAGAGGTGGGTGGGGAGGAAAGAACACACATCTGTTCAAAAGGCGTGAGGGGTCTCAGAAGCTGTTCCTTAGGGGATAGGGAAGAAAAATAATACCTGAGCTTCTCATAAGTAAACTAGCTTCCAGGTGGCACTGAGGAGAAGGAGGACAAGGGTAACAATGATGTACCTGAAGTGACATCCCGGAGCCAAAGAATTGCAGGCGGCTCACGGCCCGTCAAAGCCAACTCATCAGTGCCAGCTGAAAATGCCGAATTACTAACCAAGGGGGTAAGGGGGCCAGGGCAAGTAGAAATAACAGGGGAAGCCAATAATGAATCCTGAACAGAAAACAAAACCCTGGAAAGATAGGGGAGAGCACAACCTGATGGGCGGGAGGAAGGGGGAAGCCATGGGAGGGCAACAAGGTGTAAAGGGGATAAACCTATCTCAAGACCAACCCATTGCTTGGTAGTGGCAAATGTCTAGAAGACGGGAGCAAATCACTTCCCTGTAGTACATGCAAAAGTCCGGCAACCCAGTTTCCCTATTCTGAACCAACAACTGGTAGCGTAAACGGGGACACTCCGGGGACCAAACAAAGCGTGTCATCAGGGAACAGAGTCTGGAAAAGGCGGTGGTGGGTATGTGGGCTGGGAGAGTCTGCATCAGATAAAGGAGCCTCGAGAGGACATACATTTTAACCATCGCGATTCTGCCGAACCAAGAAAGCGGGAGCGCCCCCCAGGAGGAAAGATCCTCTCTAGATCCTACAATAAGGGTAAGTAATTGACCTTAAACAAGCTGCTAAGGTCAGCCACCAAGTGTTTTCCTAAATATCGGAGAGAACGAGTCTAGGGGCAGAAAGGAAACTGAGAAGAAATCCAAGCAAAGAGCTCAGGGGGCATGGAGACATTAAGGAGTTCAGATTTGTGAGCATTAATTTTGAAATTACAGAGGTCCCCATACTGCTCAAACTCCGCCAGGACCGCGGAAATAAAAACATGGGGAGAAGTAACATATAACAACAAGTCATCTGCATATAGAGAGACCTTATAAGAGCAGAAAGGTAAGGAATGGAAATGTTATGCTGCAGTGCCATAGCCAGATACTCCATGACAATGACATAAAGAAGGGGGGAAAGGGGACACCTTTGTCTCGTCCCATTATGAATGGGAAAGGGCGCTGATAGGGCACCATTCACTTTAACCTGAGTCGTGGCTCTACCATACAGAGCTATAATGTGTCCATGGAAACGGGGACCCATACCTAAATGAGCTAAGGTTTAAAGTTTAAAAAATCCCACCCTGCCCTATTGAAGGCCTTTTGGATAGAAAGCAAGCTGAGGGGAAGACCACAGGATCTGGCAGTGGAATGAGGGAAAACTTTTTCAGGGTATTGTCCCTAGTCTCCCTCCCCAGGACACAACCCACTTGATCAGTGGATTAAAAAAAATGAATAAAAGATGGGAGCAAGGGACCTAGATGAAGAGCCAGCATCTCTTGATGCCAAGATTTAAGAGAGATATGGGTCTATAATTGCTACAATAAGTGGGGTCCCTGCTGGGCTTAGGAATCACGGTGATATGGGCCAATAGAGCCTGAGTGGGGAAAGAAGCACAGTCCACAATGGAGTTGAATGCCCGCAATAAAGGCGGAGATAACTCCGAGAACATCTGATGGAAATGACTGTAAAGCCGTCAGGTCGAGGACTCTTCCCATTTTTGAGAGCCTTGATGACTTTCAACACTTCCCAGACTCCAGCAGACTTTCAAGGTGATCCCATTTATAGGGGGTAAAGAAGGGAGACGATGTTTAGCAAGATGTTGCTCAATTTTACTATGAATGGCAGAAGGGGGGAGATCAGTAAATTTACCCCTTATGTTATACAATGGCTGGTAATAGGTTTGAAACTCAGCTACGATATGGTGCGTAACATGAACTTTACCCAGGGTAGGAGAATTAAGTGAGAGAACATAGGAAGAGGAAGTCTTGGGATGCAAGGCCCGGGACAACCAGAAGCCACATTTATCGGCATATTCATAGCAGCCACAATGCGCCCTCTCCCGGAGACACAGCGACCGTTGATCGAGACAGTTGAGCAGTTGCGTCCATACTGTCGAAATCTGAGACCGAGTCACATCCAAGTAAGTATGCTTATTGGAGGATTCTAAAGAGGCTAAGATTTCAAACAGGGAACGCAACTTCTGACCATTAGCCTGTTTCAGATGAGTCCCATGAGCTATAAAAATACCACGGATCGTGCATTTTAAAACCTCCCATTGGAGAAGCGGTGTAATGGAGTCAGATCGATGGATCTGCAAAAATTCAGAGATAGACCCGCCTCAGCAGCACATAAAGTGTCTCGGAGAAAGTTGTCATTGAGTCTCCACGAGAAGGCACGATGACCACACTGACCACCGGAGCTTGGTACGACCATACTATAGAATCAATAGAAGCCATGGGGGAAGCAGATAGTAAGGAATGGCTAACAAAAATCATATCTATACGACTGTAAGAATTATGTGGAGGTGAGAAATAAGTGAAGTCCTTGACATCCGAATGAACCACCCTCCACACATCTACCATAAGGCAGTCAAGGAGTTCCTTGCAGAGTCTATGGAGTGCAGCAAAGGACAGGGAAGACTTACCAGTCGAAGAGTCAAGGGCAGGGTTCCACACCCAATTGAAGTCACCACCAAGAATAATCTGTGAAGATCCAGCGAACTCATCCAGCATGCTAAGAACTCAGGAGGCAAAAGCCACTTGAACCTGGTTTGGGAAGTAAACAGAGGCAACTGTAAACAGACGGGAGGCATAGGAAAACTGCAAAAAGAAATAACGACCCAGGGGGTCAATAGAACACTTCAGAATAGAGGGCTGAAATTACCTATGAAAGGCGATAGATACACCTTTGGACTTGGCATTAGTGGAATGAAACCAAACAGGATATTGGCGGTCCCGTATGACATCACAAGCCGAGGTCCAAAAGTGAGTCTCCTGGAAGAGAGCTACTGAGACCTTATGACGCTGGAGATAACTGGAAATTTGCTGCCTCTTCTCAGGGTGGTTAAGACCTTTTACATTAAAAGAGCAAATGGAAAGGACATCCATGGTATGGTAAGAAGAAAGGGAAGGGATGGAGAGGTAGGGAAGGAGGGGGAGGGAAAGGGGGGACGGGAAAGAACAAGAAGGGAAGATGGAGAGGAAAAGAAGACCTACATCAGAAAAAAGGAGAAACACGAAAGAGAAAAGAACAAAGAAACAAAACAACTAAAGAAAACATATACCGATCACGATAAGGCCAACAACCCGAGGCCACAGACCCCGAACGAAAGTGGCAAACCCAACTACTGCCAACCCAATATAGGAGCAGTGCCAGCCGATTAGAGGGCATGGACTAGACAATGAAAATACGAACCCCACCACACCCTCTCTGGCCACAGCCATAATCTTATCTTTCTCTTTCTAAAAATGCACCCGGCATATAACATTACGTGGTGGAGCATTATCCAGAGGCTTGTAGCCCAGTGAGCGGTGAATATGATCCAATACAAACGTAGTCAGCTCCTCCGACCCCAGAAGAAGAGCAAATATTTTCTGAGCTGTGAGATCCAAATCTGGCAGGAGGAAAGACTCAGGGATGCCACGGAGCAGTATATTATTCCGCCTATGGCAGTTCTCAATGTCCTCTTGCATATAGAGAAGATCACGAATCTTAGCAGAATGCTCTTGCAGAACTTTATGGTGGAGATCTAATCTGTCATGCAGCACTTCTTGTTGCTTATCTAGCTCTTCCATATGCTGACCCAAATGGCGCATTTCGCATTTTCTTAACAACAATGTAAATGTACGTCATGGTGCGGTGGTACTTCACGCACCATGATTTACATTTACGCTCCACCATGACCGCGAGTACCCAATCGGTGCTCGCGTCATACGCGGCAGGTCCTGGCTTCTATCAGCAGCCAGGGATCCGCTGGTAATGGCAGACATCCACAATTGCGCTAATGTCCGCCATTAACCCCTCAGATCTCACGGCATCTGCGGCAGTGCGGTACTTTAAATGGATGATCGGGTCACCCGCAGAGCTGCCACCGGGATCCGATCATCCATAATAGCGGACGGAGGTCCCCTCACCTGCCTCCGTCCGTCTCCAGGGGTCTTCTGCTCTGGTCTGAGATCGAGCAGACCAGAGCAGAAGATGACCGATAACACTAATCAGTGCTATGCCCTATGTATAGCACTGAACAGTATTAGCAATCAAATGATTGCTATAAATAGTTCCCTATGGGATAAATTAATAAATATATTTGATATCGCCACATCCATAAAAGTCTGAACTATCAAAATATATTGTTAATTATCCAGTACGGTGAATGGCGTAAACATAAAAAAAGTTAAAAAGTCCCAAATTGCTGCTTTTTTGTCACATTTTATTCCAAATTTAAAAAAAAATGTATAAAAAGTAAAACCTAAGCAAAAGTGGTACCCATAAAAACTACAGATCACGGCACAAAAAATTAGCCCTCATACCATCCCGTATATGGAAAATTGAGAAAGTTGTAGGTGGTCAAATTGGGCTATTTCAAACATACTAATTTTGTTAAAATGGTTTGAGATTTTTTTTAAAGCAGTACAATTATAGAAAAGCATGTATCATGGGTATCATTTTAATCGTATTGACCAACAGAATAAATGTGATTTTCTTTTCAATTTCCCCACATAAATAATTTTTTTTTTTGTTGCACTGTCCATTTTATGGTAAAATAAGTGATGTCATTACAAAGTAAAATTGGTAATGCAAAAAACAAGCCTCCACATGGGACTGTGGATGGAAATATGAAAGAGTTATGATCTTTAGAAGGCGAGGAGGAGAAAACCAAAATACATAAAAAAAAAAATTGGCCTGGTCCTTAATTCCAAAATGGGCATGGTCCTTAAATTTTTTTTATATATCCCTCAGTACCTAATCCTGACCATGTACATCTAATTTTTATGTGTCTAGCACCTTTATTTTTTTTTATTACACTTTTAATTTAGCTCACTAGTCTGAATTCCTCTCAAAAGGAGGGGGCGTGGTCTCACTGTGCAGGTCCCCGCCCCCTCCCTCAATATGCTGTCTGCTCACATCTCCCCTAGCATTAGCAAAACTACAACTCCCAGCTTGTCCTCACTGACAGTAGCGGAACACAAGCTGACAGTGGGAGGATTTCTCCTCTAGCTGTGAGCCCTGCGCTCACAGCTGTCAATCAAGGAAGTGTGTCCATGACATAGGTGATGATGCATGGACACAGCAGGACTAGTCAGGCAGGCAGGGGGGGGGGGCAGTTTTTTGACCGGCTTTTTCAATATGAAATACTGAAAATGTTCTAATGAAAGCAATTACAAAACCTATTGGTTTTGCATGCTTTACAAGATATCAAAAGTTTTTGTATCTGACAGTGCCCATTTAGGGGGTTAACAGAATCCTGCCCCCTCTTGTAGCTGGTTTCGAGCCTATGAACACAGCATTCAAAGTCTTTCTTAGTAGGTAGAGCTTTAATGTAGGATTTTAACCCCTTAATGACCAAGGAGGTAAATGTACGTTCTGGTGCGGCGATACTTCGTACATCAAGACGTACATTTACGTCCTGTACATGACCGCGAGCATCGTATCGATGATCGGGTCATGTGTGTCAGGTCCCGGCTGCTGATAGCAGCCAGGGACCAGCTGATAATAGCCGACATCTGCGATCATGCAGATGTCTGTCATTAACCCCTCAGATGCTGTGATCAGTAGCGCGGCTACATTTTATGCTGATCTGAGTGCCCGCGGCACGGCCGCAGGGATCAGATCAGCTAACATGGTGGATGGAGGTGCCCTCATCTGCCTTTGCCGCTTCTTCTGCTCTAGATCGAGCAGACCAGAGCAGAAGATAGCCAATAACACTGATCAGTGCTATGCCTTATGCATAGCACTGAAAAGTATTTATGGGGACATAAAAAGTAAAAGTAAAAAAAGAAGTTAAAAAAAAAGGTAAAAAATACAGTCCCCCAATAAAAATGTAAAATGTCCCTTTTTCCCATTTTACCCCCAAAAGTGCAAAAAAATCATAAAAATTAACATATTTGGTATCACCGCATGCTTAAATGTCTGAACTATTAAACTATAATGTTAACGATCCCGTATGATGAACGGCGTGAACGTAAGAAAAAAAAAAGTCCAAAATTGCTGCCACATTTTTTTGTCACATTTTATTTTAAAAAAAAATTATAAAAAAATGAATAAAGTTTTATATACAAAAATGTGGTGTCAATAAAAAGTACAGATCAACATATGTCATTTTTACCATAAATTGTTTGGTGTGAAAACGAAACCTTCCAAAATTAGCAAAATTGCGGTTTTCTTTTTAATTTCCCCACACAAATAGTATTTTTTTGGTTGTGCCATACATTTTATGGTAAAATGAATGATGTCATTACAAAGGACAACTGGTCGCGCAAAAAACAAGCCCTCATGCTAGTCTGTGGATGAAAATATAAAAGAGTTACGATATTTAGAAGGAGAGGAGGAAAAAACGAAAATGCTAACATAAAATTGGCCTGTCCTTAAGGTCAAAATGGGCTTGGTCCTTAACCTCTTCAGGACATAGGGCGTATGGATACGCCCTGCATTCCGAGTCCTTAAGGACCGAGGGCGTATCCATACGCCCGTGGGAAATCCGGCCCCCACCGCTAGCCGGAGGGGCGCCGGAGCCGGATGCCTGCTGAAATCGTTCAGCAGGCATCCCGGCATATCGCCCAGGGGGGTCATTATGTCCCCCCATGTCGGCGATCGCAGCACATCGCTCATCAATTCAGATGAGCGATGCGCTGCGATTCCGTTCCCCGCCGCTCACCGGGCGGGGATCGGAGCCGGATGTCTGCTGATTTCTATCAGCAGACATCCCGGCAGTGTGCCGGAGGAGGTCCGGAGGACCTCCTATACCGGCGATCGCTGCAGGACGCCGGTAACTACTAACCGGCGTTCTGCAGCGGTTCCGGGTCCTCAGGGTCACGTGTGACCCTGTTACCCGGATATAGATGGTGACTGGTGGTGTAGTATACACCACCAATCACCATCCGTACTGTACTGGGGGCTGGCATTGTGGCCACCCCCCTCAGTACAGTTGTGAGGGGGGTGGCCACAGAGATCTAGTGTGCAGGACGGAGCCCCGTGCTGCCCACCATCCCCTCAGTAAAAAAAAAGTGCCCCTTGCCCCCTTTCTGTGGCCCCTTGGCACAGAAATCCCCAGGGATAGCTTTAGATTTAGGTAGGGACAGGTTAGGGTTAAAAAAAAAAAGTTTTCTTTTTTTTTCTTTTTTCGGCGTACCTCAGTGGGTGTCCGTGGGTCCGTAGCACCTTTAGCTGCGTGACCCCGGCCCTGCTGGGTCGCTGCGGTCTGCCGCCAGCCTTTTTTTTTTGGCGCAGATCTTTTTTTTTTTTCTTTTTTCCCTAAGCGTGTGTGCGGACCCTCTTAGTTATAAAAGAGCGGTCCGCCACCGTTTGTTAAAGCCCACCCGCCGCTGATCAGTCCCGTAGTACTGATCAGCGTTTTTTTTTGTGGTGCCGGCGCTTTTTTACGCGTTTTCTAGCGCTTTTTTTGCACCCATAGGCGGTCCGTGCCACCAGTAGCAGGCGTGTACTGTGTGGCCGGACCTTACCTGTGTGTGCGGCGTGCCTCACCGCTGTCAGTGATTTATCACTGATCAGCGTTTTTTTTGTGGTAAAGGCACTTTTTTCGGTTAACGCGTATTTTTTTTGCACCCATAGGCGGTCCGTGCCACCAGTAGCAGGCGTGTACTGTGTGGACGGACCGTACCTGTGTGTGCAGCCTGTCCCACCGCTGTCGGTGATTTATCACTGATCAGCGTTTTTTTTTTTTGTTCAGGCGGGTGCATTTTTTCCGGGGTTAAGCGTTTTTTTATTTTATTTTTCGGGTTTTTTGTGTGGGGGTCTGAGTACAAGCCACCAGCCACTGTTCTGGGCTGAGTGGCCGGACCCCCCTCTGACTTCTGCGCCCCTTGCCGCCACAAGCGCTAATCAGTGCGCACACCACTGATTAGATAAACGCTTATTTTTTTGGCGCAGGGTTTTTTTTGCGCTAGAAGTCCCCCCTTTTTTTTTTAAAAGTCCCCTTTTTATTTTATATTTTTTTCTGTTAGGGCGGGTTAGTTTAGTTAGGTTAGGTTAGGGCGGGTTAGGGCGGGTTAGGGAGGTAGTATCGCACCACACCACACGCAGCACACACACCAATAAAGTTTCCCCCCCCCACACACACACATACCCGTATCCCCATTAGAGTAGGGAAATGGCCCGCAGAGCGTTTTCGGCGGAGGAGGCATATGCCATAATTGCCTCCGACACCGAGAGCGGCTCAGAGGACGATGAAGACCCCACCTTCCTTATTTCATCGTCCTCCTTATCATCTAGTTCAGATGATGAGCCACCAAGGCGGCGGAGACGCCGCCGTGCGGTGCCGCAAACCTCCTCTGCCCTTGACCCTGTGCCCCATGCTAGTATGAGTCCCCCTGGCGCTCATACTAGTGAAGCCCCCCTGCCAAGGTCACTGGTACCTCGTACCGGAGAACTTGTCTGGGCTGAGCCAGCGGACCACGAGCCCGTGATTCCTGAGTTTGTTGGCGACTCAGGAATCAAGATTAACATCGCCGGGTTCACTGAAAAGGACTTTTTCGGTCATTTTTTCAGTGACGACTTTGTTAATCTAATGGTTACACAGACGAATCTGTACGCCCAACAGTTCGTCGCCGCTAACCCGGGCACACTTTTAGCTAGACCCGGTGGCTGGACTCCAGTCGATGCAGCCGAAATGAGGACCTTTTGGGGCCTTGCGCTGCATATGGGTCTAGTTAAAAAACCCAGTGTCAGGCAATATTGGAGTGGGGACGTCTTTTACCAGACACCCCTCTACAGTATGGCCATGGCACGTTCCCGGTTCGAGGCCATTCGGAGATGTTTGCATTATGCTGATAATGCGGCATGTCCCCCCCGAACTGATCCCGCGTATGACCGCCTGTATAAAATCAGGCCGGTCATCAATCACTTCGGGGCCAGATTTTGGGAGGCCTATGTCCCTGGAAGGGAGGTCGCTATTGATGAGTCGCTCATCAGCTTTAAGGGGAGACTCAGCTTCCGGCAATACATCCCGACCAAGCGAGCGCGGTATGGCGTGAAGATGTATAAACTTTGCGAGAGTACCTCCGGGTACACTTGCAAGTTTATGGTGTATGAGGGACGAGATTCCTGCATTGAACCCCCAGATTGTTCCCCCACTCTGGGTGTTAGCGGGAAAATCGTTTGGGGCCTTTTGCACCCATTGCTAGATAAAGGTTACCACCTTTACGTGGATAACTTTTATACTAGTATCCCTCTCTTCACATCCCTCGCCGCCAGATCCACGCTCGCTTGTGGGACAGTCCGGAAGAATCAAAGAGGCCTTCCTTCCTATTCCCTGCAGACTCCTATCCCCCGGGGTGAGTCCCGTGCCCTCACCCATGATAACCTGTTGTTGGTCCGGTATAAGGACAAGAGGGATGTCCTTATACTCAGCACAATTCATGGGAATGGCAGCACCCCTGTCCCTGTGCGAGGTACCGTGGGACCGGTCCTCAAGCCCGATTGTATTCTGGACTACAATCGGTATATGGGGGGAGTTGATCTTTCTGATCAAGTCCTCAAGCCATATAATGCCATGCGGAAAACAAAGATATGGTACAAAAAAGTTGCGGTCTACATGGTACAGGTTGCCATGTACAACTCTTTTGTACTGTACAAGAACGCTGGCAACACAGGGACATACCTGGAGTTCCAAGAGGAAGTTCTAAAGGCCCTCATCTATGGTGACCGCCAAAGAGCGGGTCAGAGCACCTCTGTAACTTCAGGTCCCCGGATCGTCCCCGGCCAACACTTTCCATGTGTGATCCCCCACACTGGAAAGAAGGGACGATCTCAGAAGAAATGCAGAGTGTGTCGCAAGAGGGGGATTCGGAAGGACACCACCACTCAATGCGACACTTGCCCCGATCATCCGGGCCTCTGCATAGGCTGCTTCAGGGAGTATCACACTTCCATGGAGTACTAAATTTTCCGTCATTTGCCCTAATTTTAATTACCCACAATTCGACTCCAATGTACCAGTCCAGGGTACATTGTCTTCCAAATTTTATACCAAACCCCCCCCCCCCCCCCCCAAAAAAAAAAAATAACCTTTTTCTCAATACCCCCAATATCTTTTTTTTTTCTTCCCCCTAAAAAATGGGTCATGGGACACAGAGTCAACAGCATTGGAGGTTTGCAGTTGCCTCAAATGCGCAACGCTCTCTCTCCCCACCTGAGCGGGTTGCGCATTTGAGGTAACAGAATAGGGACGGCCCCACACATCCCCTTCCCAGAATGATGATTCAGAGTATAGGGTTTGGGGCGGGCATCCTTTTTACTTTTGGCTGTACTCTGGGTCATCATTCTGGGAAAATAATTGGCATATCAGTTCTAAAATTGCAATTTTCTTCCCCCCATAGTACACTTCATCCATTCCTGGAAAATAAATGAAGGGAACACCCATCTGTTCCAAATCTCCACTTCACCCTATACACCTTCCTTAGGGGGTGTACTGTTTGTAATAATCTCACATATGGGTGTTCCTTTCTTGTATTTTCCTCTGAATGTATGTAACTGTTAGGTCCGTAACAAACATCCGCCTCAAATGCGAAGAGTTCTCGCTGAGCTCTGTCGTATTTCCAGGCGACAATTCAGAGTCACATGTTAGTTGTTCCCAAAAAGATGAAGCAGAGCATAGGTTGAAAATTGCAATTTTCAAAAGCTACCCTTCATCCATTCCTGGAAAATAAATTTAGGAAACCCCTGTGCGTTAGAAATGTCCTCTTTACCCCTATACCCATTCCTCAGGGTGGGTACTTTCTGTAATGGTGTCACGTGTGGGTGTTTCATTTTTGTATTTTCCTCGGAATGTATGTAACCGTCAGCTACTGATATGCCATAGGCCACAAATACAAAGTAACCTCTATGACTTCTGAGCCTTGTTGTGCGCCCGCCCAGCACGTTACCCCATATGTGGATGGATTTTTATAGTCAGGGGAAAAAGCCCTCCAAAATTTGTAACCCAATTCCTCATATTACCCCTTGTGAAAATGTTAAAAATTGGGTAACCCCAGCATTTTAGTGTAAAAAAATCTAATTTTTCAATTTAGGCCCACTTTTCAAAAAACCTGTGAGGTGTAAGAACTCACTGTAACACTGTTACGTTCCCCGAGGGGTCTAGTTTCCAAAATGTAATGCCATGTGGTTTTTTTTCTGCTGTCCTGGCACCAAAGGGGCTTCCTAAATGAGGCATGCCCCCAGAGCAAAATTTGCTTCCAAAAAGCCAAAATGTGACTCCTTCTCTTCTGAGACATGTAGTGCGCCAACAGAGCACTTTTTACCCCCATATGGGGTGTTTTCTGAATCGGGAGAAATTGGGCTTCAAATTTTGGGGGGTATTTTCTGCTATTACCCTTTTAAAAAATTTAAAATTTTTGGGAAAACAAGCATTTTAGGTAAAAAATTTTACTTTTTTTTTACATTTGCAAAAGTCATGAAACCCCTGTTGGGTATTAAGGTTCACTTTACCCCTTGTTATGTTCCCCAAGGGGTCTAGTTTCCAAAATGGTATGCCATGTGTTTATTTTTTGCTGTCCTGGCACCATAGGGGCTTCCTAAATGCGGCATGCCCCCAGAGCAAAATTTGCTTCCAAAAAGCCAAATGTGACTCCTTCTCTTCTGAGACCTGTAGTGCGCCAGCAGAGCACTTTTTACCCACATATGGGGTGTTTTCTGAATCGGGAGAAATTGGACTTCAAATTTTGGGGGGCATTTTCTGCTATTACCCTTTTCAAAAATGTTAAATTTTTGGGAAAACAAGCATTTTAGGTAAAAAATTTTACTTTTTTTTTACATTTGCAAAAGTCATGAAATCCCTGTGGGGTATTAAGGTTCACTTTACCCCTTGTTATGTTCCCCAAGGGGTCTAGTTTCCAAAATGGTATGCCATGTGTTTTTTTTTTGCTGTCCTGGCACCATAGGGGCTTCCTAAATGCGGCATGCCCCCAGAGCAAAATTTGCTTCCAAAAAGCCAAATGTGACTCCTTCTCTTCTGATACCTGTAGTGCGCCAGCAGAGCACTTTTTACCCCCATATGGGGTGTTTTCGGAATCGGGAGAAATTGGGCTTCAAATTTTGGGGGGTATTTTCTGCTATTACCCTTTTCAAAAATGTAAAATTTTTGGGAAAACAAGCATTTTAGGTAAAAAATTTTACTTTTTTTTTTACATTTGCAAAAGTCATGAAACCCCTGTTGGGTATTAAGGTTCACTTTACCCCTTGTTATGTTCCCCAAGGGGTCTAGTTTCCAAAATGGTATGCCATGTGTTTTTTTTTTGCTGTCCTGGCACCATAGGGGCTTCCTAAATGCGGCATGCCCCCAGAGCAAAATTTGCTTCCAAAAAGCCAAATGTGACTCCTTCTCTTCTGAGACCTGTAGTGCGCCAGCAGAGCACTTTTTACCCCCATATGGGGTGTTTTCTGAATCGGGAGAAATTGGGCTTCAAATTTTGGGGGGCATTTTCTGCTATTACCCTTTTCAAAAATGTAAAATTTTTGGGAAAACAAGCATTTTAGGTAAAAAATTTTACTTTTTTTTACATTTGCAAAAGTCATGAAACCCCTGTGGGGTATTAAGGTTCACTTTACCCCTTGTTATGTTCCCCAAGGGGTCTAGTTTCCAAAATGGTATGCCATGTGTTTTTTTTTGCTGTCCTGGCACCATAGGAGCTTCCTAAATGCGGCATGCCCCCAGAGCAAAATTTGCTTCCAAAAAGCCAAATGTGACTCCTTCTCTTCTGAGACCTGTAGTGCGCCAGCAGAGCACTTTTTAACCCCCATATGGGGTGTTTTCTGAATCGGGAGAAATTGGGCTTCAAATTTTGGGGGGCATTTTCTGCTATTACCCTTTTCAAAAATGTAAAATTTTTGGGAAAACAAGCATTTTAGGTAAAAAATTTTACTTTTTTTTTACATTTGCAAAAGTCATGAAACCCCTGTGGGGTATTAAGGTTCACTTTACCCCTTGTTATGTTCCCCAAGGGGTCTAGTTTCCAAAATGGTATGCCATGTGTTTTTTTTTGCTGTCCTGGCACCATAGGGGCTTCCTAAATGCGGCATGCCCCCAGAGCAAAATTTGCTTCCAAAAAGCCAAATGTGACTCCTTCTCTTCTGAGACCTGTAGTGCGCCAGCAGAGCACTTTTTACCCCCATATGGGGTGTTTTCTGAATCGGGAGAAATTGGGCTTCAAATGTTGGGGGGCATTTTCTGCTATTACCCTTTTCAAAAATGTAAAATTTTTGGGCAAACAAGCATTTTAGGTAAAAAAATTTACTTTTTTTTTACATTTGCAAAAGTCATGAAACCCCTGTGGGGTATTAAGGTTCACTTTACCCCTTGTTATGTTCCCCAAGGGGTCTAGTTTCCAAAATGGTATGCCATATGGTTTTTTTTGCTGTCCTGGCACCATAGGGGCTTCCTAAATGCGGCATGCCTCCAAAGCAAAATTTGCTTCCAAAAAGCCAAATGTGACTCCTTCTCTTCTGAGACCTGTAGTGCGCCAGCAGAGCACTTTTTACCCCCATATGGGGTGTTTTCTGAATCGGGAGAAATTGGGCTTAAAATTTTGGGGGGCATCTTCTGCTATTACCCTTTTCGAAAATGTAACATTTTTGGGAAAACAAGCATTTTAGGTAAAAATTTTTACTTTTTTTTTACATTTGCAAAAGTCATGAAACCCCTGTGGGGTATTAAGGTTCACTTTACCCCTTGTTATGTTCCCCAAGGGGTCTAGTTTCCAAAATGGTATGCCATGTGTTATTTTTTTGCTGGTTTGACACCCTAGGGGCTTCCTAAAGGTGACATGCCCCCCAAAAACCATTTCAGAAAAATGTTCTCTCCAAAATCCCCTTGTCGCTCCTTCGCTTCTGAGCCCTCTACTGCGCCCGCCGAACAATTAACATAGACATATGAGGTATGTGCTTACTCAAGAGAAATTGGGCTACAAATACAAGTAAAAATTTTCTCCTTTTACCTCTTGCAAAAATTCAAAAATTGGGTCTACAAGAACATGCGAGTGTAAAAAATGAAGATTTTGAATTTTCTCCTTCAGATTGCTGCTATTCCTGTGAAACACCTAAAGGGTTAAAACACTGACTGAATGTCATTTTGAATACTTTGGGGGGTGTAGTTTTTATAATGGGGTCTTTCATGGGGTATTTCTAATATGAAGACCCTTCAAATCCACTTCAAACCTGAACTGGTGTCTGAAAAATAGCGAGTTTGAAAATTTTGTGAAAAATTGGAAAATTGCTGCTGAACTTTGAAGCCCTCTGGTGTCTTCCAAAAGTAAAAACTCATAAATTTTATGATGCAGACATAAAGTAGACATATTGTATATGTGAATAATAAAAAAAAAAAATGGAATATCCATTTTCCTTACAAGCAGAGAGCTTCAAAGTTTGAAAAATGCAAAATTTTCAATTTTTTCATGAAATTTTGGGATTTTTCACCAAGAAAGGATGCAAGTTACCACAAAATTTGACCACTATGTTAAAGTAGAATATGTCACGAAAAAACAATCTCAGAATCAGAATGATAACTAAAAGCATTCCAGAGTTATTAATGTTTAAAGTGACAGTGGTCAGATGTGCAAAAAACGCTCCGGTCCTTAAGGCCAAAATGGGCTTGGTCCTGAAGGGGTTAAGGGGTTAAGTCCCACTCACCCTCTTCCTCAGAGTCCTCACAGATTGATCCCTGGGATGCATAAGAGAGCAGTGGAGAGGAGGGAATGCTGCAGCCAGCTTGGCGCTGAGAGGATCGTACTCTGGCCGGCGTTGCCATCTTGGAAAGTACAGGCCCATGCTCCACACTAGCCTGGCTGCAGAAATACTGAGCGATGGAGCTGGGTTCATTGGTAGAAGAATCTGCTTTCTTCTTCCTAAAAGGCATCAATGGAGCCTGATATCAGCGCTAGGAGTCAGGTAAGTGCTGGATTGGCGGGCAGGAAAGCGGAGCAGGAGGAAGATGCTGCCTCACGCCGCCATGAGCAAGCCACACCCCCCGTGTCTCAATTTTTAAGCTGGATGGTTGGACATGCTGGATAGCACCAGACGGGGAACGTCGGATGCCATACAACTAATGACAACTGATGCACATTGTCATCAGTTATGGCACCAGTTATGTTGAAATCTAGGCTGAGTTCAACTATGTCGGATGGCGGACATATGTGAACCCAGTCTAACATGTTTGAATTTATTGTTTCTTAGCACAGAAGATGACCAGAGCAATGACCATTGCTATCTGAGGGAAACAAAAACGCAAGACTCAAGGGAGCTATCTAATGTATGGTAACTACATGAAGCTATCTTTTTGTGCAAGCTCAATCTTGTGAGAACTTGCAAGTTTGTGCAACATTCTTTGCACAAATACGGGCTTGTGCAAAAACATTGCACAATTTTACCACTCTGCACTGATGCAGTGAATGATAAATGAACCCCCTAAGTTCGTGAACGGTGCAAAGTAAAGTAATTGTACTAGAGGGCATCTGCCGCACAAATTAGTTACTTCTCCATATACTTTCAATAGCTAAATTGCATTCACCAACTTTTCTCCAAATCATACATGGCAATGACCAGAGGGAAAGATACATCAATTTTGTCAGATTTATAAAGATTGGGGAAGAGTTTTTAAAACCTGTCTAGATGGCTTCTTTTATTTTTCAGAGGCCTTTTCAGAAGTGATCTGATTAGTTGCTGTGGGCAACTTAGCAACTTTTTCTTTAGACAGGTTTTGATGAATCTCCCCCTATATGTTGAAACATGTCTTGCAGACAGGAAAACATGTTATCTTTCTGGTTAAGTCATCATTCATTTCTAGATATAGAAACTACTGAGATAAATAAATATCTCTTATTTACTGTTCCATGTAGCAAATTGTGAGCAACGTGACAGTAAGAATGATTACTTAATAAACCAATGCCATTTCTTAAATATGCTTAGTGCGCAAGCTGAAATGGTTTAAAACATGCTTCATGTACCTTGTGAGTGAACGACTAAGAAAACAGAATAGCTGAGACCTGAACTAATAATTGCCAATAATTGTTCTCCTACCTACTCTTTAACACCAAATTATAATCTGTAGTTCATTATGCTCTGCTAAATTACTGTTCTGGAGCACTGCTTGGAACATGAGCTGTAACTTAACCGAATATACACTCAAGAGCTACAGCAATAAAAACACAATGGGGCACATTTAATAAAATTGGTGCAAAACAACAATCTTTATAAATGTGCCCCATTGTGTTTTTATTGCTGTAGCTCTTGAGTGTATATTCAGTTAAGTAAATATGGGGCAAGCACTATAAATTGCAGTCCACATACGAAAATCATTAATTGGAAAGCTTGTCTAGTTCACAATGCAAAGTACAATAGCTTTCTTCCAGGAAGAAAAGTGCTCAGTGTTAGGGTGCATTCCCACCTGGCGTATACGCAACGTATTTCACAATGCGCAAAATTTGCAGCAGCAGCGGAAAATGCGCTGTGGATTCCTCGCTCACTATACACACGACTTTCCGGCAGCAGCACTATGCGTGTAGTGAGTTTTGGAGGCGGGGCGGTGATTGTGACAGGCGGCTCCGCCTCCAAAACTCACTACACACATGGGGCTGCCGCCGGAAAGCCCTGTGTGTATAGCGAGCGAGGAATACGCAGTGTATTTCACACTGCTGCGGCAAATTTTGCGCAGCGTGAAATACGCTGCGTATGCACCAGGTGGGAACGCACCCTTAAATAGGAAATGTTACATAGAGAATAGGCAATTTGCAGGAGAGAATCACAATTGCATAGAGAAAACAGAGTTGACACAGCAAACTGCTGAGGCTGTAAAAGAAAAACTAAGCAAATAAAAAAAATAGTGTTAAAATAGAGGATTTATCCAGGAATCGAAAAACAGAGCTAATTTAATTCAAAAAACGCTCCCTGTCTGTCTCCAGGTTGGGTGTGGTATTTCAACTTGGCTCCATTCACTTCACCAGAACTGAGCTGCAGAACCACATCCAACCTGGAGACAGACAGGGAATGTCTTGTGAAAGAAAAAAGCTCTGTGTCATGAAAGGGGGTGAAGGGGGGAAGTAAGCACTAAAACTTTCCCTTTGAACCACTCTCCCTGCCTACTTGCCCATCCACCCTAAATGACGGATCGACAACTTGGAACCGGTCCCTTCCTTGCGCTAAAGTGCATTGCGTTGACGTCAACAAATCAAACTGAACTGTACAAAGTACAGGAACATAAGGGAATCAACAAACAGATATATAAATACAAACAAGGCAGGATATAGCATACTAACATACAGTTCAGAAACCGGAATCAAAATTAACGGCAGCTATGAAAATATGAACAAGACTAGATATGAGGATAAAACCAGGAGATGCAGGGGATGAACGGGTTAACTGAATGTCAGAATACTAAGCAGGTCAGGAAATCAAGAGCACTCTTCACACTGGACTCAGAACAAGGAACACACTAGACACCCCTCTCCAAGCATGGAAGGACATCAATACCAAAACCAAATAGGCTCCTAGCCAGCGAGCACTCTCCACTGGGTGATCAGGATACTGGCCTAGGAGCAAACAGAAATCCTAAATACAAGCAAACACTGGAACATACACAAATTCTAAAACCTGGCAAATGTACTAAAACAAAGCTGGCTAAAATCTATATAGCAAACAAGACAGATAACCACGGTTAAAACTCAGGATATGTGCTCAGTCAAACACAGCTAAGGTACATCATAAACAAGAAATGGTCAGAGTACATGTCTAATAACCAGCAGAGAGTTCCAGCAGAGATAGGGTCTAAATAACCCCACCCGGGATCCCATAGGCTGGAAACATTAACTCTTCCCAAACCAGGGAGAATTAACGCAGAAACTGTTCAGACAAAAACAATGTCTGAACAGGACCCAAAGCAGAAAATACAAATACAGAAAAACAGACATTACACTCTGTTTTTCAAATCCTGGATAACCCCTTTAAGGAATCCGAGTTATGTGCCCATTAGATTTACTTAAGAGGTATATTTTAGATTTTTTTTCAGGAGATGTATTACAATTTTAATGCAAGGAGTTAAGGTATATAGGACATAAAACATTGAAGCATAGATGCCACTTACACTTTACTTTAAACCGTATAAAGAACAAATCATGCTTTTGTTTTGTCATGTTAATTCAGCTGTAATATTTTTTTTAAGTCAACAGTGATTTAAAAAAAAATATGAGCAATTTTCAAGAAAATGTATTGCAAGCTGAACATTTACGCATACAAGATAAATATTAGGACAAAGACGCCAACGCAGCAAAAGAAAAACACCTACAAGGTAGTAATTTAGTGTTTCCCGAATTCAGTCCTTAAATCAATAAGTTATATACACAAGTTACATAGACAGCATCTGCACTGCTCTTGTAATGGACAATGCTCAAAAATTGCTTTGATTATAAAAAAAATGGGTGTATATATATATATATATATATATATATATATATATATATAGCACAAAGAAAATATAAATGCAAACTTGGGCAAATTTTAACTCCTATCACTTGTGGTTACAATAATTTAACTCAATACTGGTAGTGTCTTTTTATTTCTTTACCCCCTTTTCTTTTTGTTTATTATAATTTGGCATGCTTGACGTAACATTGTAGTTAAAGGGGCTGTCCACTTGATCCTTTTTTGTTGGAAGAATCCACAGAAAACAAGTTGATCAGTTCCTCAATGATCAGCTGTAATCTAAAGGGAAACCACAGGAGTCCCAGCAGAAAGCTGCGTTGACTATGTAATGTGTCAATGCGTTGGGTTCTTCAGTAAATAATGCCTGATCCCTATAGGCACAAACATTTTGTGTAACAATTGAATTGCAATATGTCACTGTAGGGCAATCTATGCATCTGACTTAGACTATATCTTATTATATGAAAGTATGACTGTCAACATCATATATGGTTGCCTATTTATATACATTCAGTTCATCTCTTGTTGTTTCGGCAGATCAATCTTGTATGGAATGTTGTGTAATTTCTTATATGTACATAAAAAGGTTTCTGTACACTGAACACTGAGGCAAACTTCAAAGGATGCCAAGCACAGGCAATCTCTATATTATCTGTATACACTTCTACACTGAATCTTCAAGAGCGGAATAACATAAAACGTCTTTTTCCTCTGAAAAGGAACTTTTTAATGGCTTTACCATTGTCCATTCTCCTGCTGATAAAAGTATCTTATCTAATGACAAGTGTGGAGACATTGCTGTACTGCAGAGAAATGACTCACAGCACAGTGCAGCATCTCAGATCTTCTGCAATGAACAAATAACCTCATAATCAGTTCTCTGCCATCACTGGATCTCGCCATATAGTGATAAGCATAATGTATGGAATGGTCCCCTGTTTGTTACTACATATAACATTGGTTTTAATATACGGTGCGCACAATTGACATGTCAGGTGGGTGATGTGTGGTATAACAAAGCCTTTCACCAAACTAGAATAAACATATACACCTACAGGCGCCAGATGGCGCACAACAAAATCTCCAGACCAAATAATTATATAAAAGTAAAATACTTTATTGAAAATCACAGTTTATAAAATACACAAAATATAGAACACAAAGTGGAAAAAAGATAGTAGACGGGAATACTGGGGTAAGACAAAACTGTACACCTCAATAGCTGTATGTCTGTGTAGACAAAGTGGGCTGCATGAAGTATAAATATCAATATAAATAGTACAGATAGTGATAAGAAATGTATGGCAGATGAATAGACCAACAAAAATGCCTGTAGAGTAAAAACAGGCTAAACAAGTAAAGTGCACAAAGTGCTACAGTACGAGAAAGCCAAGAATAAAGTATACTTGCAATGCAGCAAACAGAATCATGCAGTGGTACAGGACTTACCCCAGTTCCACACCAACTGGGGTAAGTCCTGTACCGCTGCATGATTTTGTTTGCTGCATTGCAAGTATACTTTATTCTTGGCTTTCTCGTACTGTAGCACTTTGTGCACTTTACTTGTTTAGCCTGTTTTTACTCTACAGGCATTTTTGTTGGTCTATTCATCTGCCATACATTTCTTATCACTATCTGTACTATTTATATTGATATTTATACTTCGTGCAGCCCACTTTGTCTACACAGACATACAGCTATTGAGGTGTACAGTTTTGTCTTACCCCAGGATTCCCGTCTACTATCTTTTTCCCACTTTGTGTACTATATTTTGTGTATTTTATAAACTGTGATTTTCAATAAAGTATTTTACTTTTATATAATTATTTGGTCTGGAGATTTTGTTGTGCGCCATCTGGCGCCTGTAGGTGTATATGTTCAATTGGTAGCTATATCTCCAACATCTGACTTTATGTCCTTTAGGAGCTGTTTCTTGTGTCAAGGTTTCTAAGTTGCAAACTAGAATAAACGTATCAGTGTGGAATCCAGTCGCATGGAAATAAGGGATTATCTTTTTGGGACACAATTTTCCATGTATTTTATATTCTGGGAAACTTTGAGATAAATAAGATTATGCAGCTTTACAAAAACAATCACAGTAAAAGGAAAATATGTATTATATATATATTATAATATATATTATACTAATTAGATATTAGTCTACCAACTTTTATGGATAGTTAAGAGCAGTTCAAATGCTCAGCAAACCGCAAATGTCAAACCTGCAGACAAGATATTCATGATAAAAGTTATAGTGTAGTCCATATTGCTGGAACACCCACCGCCACCCATTTTTTAATTTTTTTTATAAAGATTGATAATCTCTCTCATTATATAAGGCGTATTACATAAATAAAGGTCACAATATATTCTGAATCAAATAAAACATATATTTTTAAGCCATCACAATTTATTTAAAGGCGTACTCCGGTGGAAAACTGTTTTTTTTTTTTTTTAAATCAACTGGTGCTAGAAAGTTAAACAGATTTGCAAATTACTTCTATTAAAAAATAGCTGCTAAATACTACAGAGGAAATTCTTTTCTTTTTGGAACACAGAGCTCTCTGCTGACATCACGACCACAGTGCTCTCTGCTGACATCTCTGTCCATTTTAGGAACTGACCAGAGCAGCATATGTTTGCTATGGGGATTTTCTCCTACTCTGGACAGTTCTTAAAATGGACTGAGATGTCAGCAGAGAGCACTGTGCTCGTGATGTCAGCAGAGAGCTCTGTGTTCCAAAAAGAAAGAATTTCCTCTGCAGTATTTGGCAGCTAATAAGTACTGGAAGGAATAAGATTTTTTAATAGAAGTAATTTAAAAATATGTTTAACTGTCTTGCACCAGTTGATTAAAAAAAAAAAAGTTTTCCCCCGGAGTACCGCTTTAAGACTAACAATGCATGAAAAGAACCCAGCCTAAGGCTAGGTTCACACAGTGGAATTTCTGGGCAGAATTTCTGCTGGAGATCAAGTCAGCGGCACTAGGACCGCACGGACTACATTGCCGTCCCCATAGATGGCAATGCATTTCTCAGCAGATCTTCCAAAAGATCCACCCAGAAATGCATTGCAGTCTATGGGTCAACAATGCAGTCTGCTCGGTCCTAGCGCCGCTGGCTCAATCTCTGGCAGAAATTCTGCCCAGAAAGTTTGCAGTGTGAACCTAGCCTAAGGGTCTATTCACATGGCATAATTTCCGATTGCAGAATTCCACCTCGTATTAAAGCCCATAGACTTCTATGGGATACCGCACTCCCATTCACACTTCTGAATTTCTGCTTGCGGAATTCCGCTAGTGGAATTCCGCAAGCGGAAATTCAGAAGTGTGAATGGGAGTGCCGAATCCCATAGAAGTCTATGGGCTATAATTTAAGGAGGAATTCCTCAAGCAGAAATTCTGCTGTGTGAATAGACCCTCAGGCTGGATTAAGACTGCAGAATTTCTGCCGGAGACCGAGCCGGTGGTGCTAGGTCCGAGCAGACTGCATTGCTGTCCCCATAGACTGCAATGCATGCAAAAGATCTGGGTGGATCTTTTGGGAGATCTGCTCAGAAATGCATTGCCATCTATGGGGATGGCAATGTAGTCCGTGCGGTCCTAGTGCCGCTGGCTCGATCTCAGGCAGAAATTCTGCCCAGAAATTCCACAGTGTGAATCTAGCCTTAGGGTGATTGTACTCCTTGGCAGAACTGAGCATGTAGCACCTGTGCCCAGGTGCCAAAAAAGTAACAGTACTAAGGGAAACTGCTACTTTTCTGACTGTGGTCATTATAGCATTGGTGGTACAATAACAGCAGGCAGTAGGGACAGGCACATAGGAGAGCCTGACTGCACTGTTAATGAGGCATACAGTCATAAGTAAAAGAAAATACAACCTCTGATCTCTTTGGAAGAAATTATCAATGCTTCCCAGTTAAAAAGTAAAGGCATAAAAAAGTTGCACATTTTCATGGAAAGGTTCAAGGCTTTTTCTTTGTTATTTTATACCTGTTTCTGTTGTCACGTGAAAATGAATCCCCCTATGTTCTTACATACTAGGACATAAAAAATATCTGGTCATACAACCTCACATAAACAACAGGTTGGTAATAGCATGCATCAAAAACTAGACCGAAATGCAGAAGTTGAGTGTAAAAAATTAAAGGGGTACTCCGGTGGAAAACAATTTATTTTAAATCAACTGGTGCCAGAAAGTTAAACAGTTTTGTAAATTACTTCTATTAAGAAATCTTCATCCTTTCAGTACTTATCAGCTGCTGTTTACTACTAAAGTTCTTTTCTTTTTGAATTTCTTTTCTGTTTGTCCACAGTGCTCTCTGCTGACACCTCTGTCCATTTTAGGAACTGTCCAGAGCAGGATAGGTTTGCCATAGGGATTTGCTTCTACTCTGGATAGTTCCTGAGACAGACAGAGGTGTCAGCACCGTGGTCAGATAGAAAAGAAATTAAAAAAGAAAATAACTTTCTCTGTGGTAAACAGCAGCTGATAAGTACTGGAAGGATAAAGATTTTTTTTAATAGAAATAATTAACAAATCTATTTAGCTTTCTGGCACCAGTTGATTTAAAATAAATTGTTTTCCACCAGAGTACCTCTTTAACCCCTTAAAGACGCAGGAAGTCAATGTACGTCCTGGTGAGGTGGTACTTAACGCACCAGGACGTACATTTACGTCCTAAGCATAACCGCAAGCATCGGAGCTGATCGCAGCCAGGGACCCACCCGTAATTGCGGGCATCCTCGATCCCGCAGATGGCCGCCTTTAACCCCTCAGATGCCGTGATCAATACAGATCACGGCATCTGCAGCATCACGGTCATGAAAATGGATGATCGGATCGCCCGCAGCACTGCCTCGGCGATCCGATCATCCAGCACGGCAGACAGAGGTGCCCTCACCTGCCTCTGTTGTCTTCCCAGCGTCTTCTGCTCTGATCTGCCTTCCCGCAGACCAGAGCAGAAGATGACCGATAACCCTGATCAGTGCTATGTCCTATACATAGCACTGAACAGTATTAGCAATAGAATGATTGCTATAAATAGTCCCCTATGGGGACTATTAAAGTGTAAAAATAAAAGTAAAAAAATAAAGTACAAAAAAATTAGAAAAAAACCCTCCCCCAATAAAAACGTAAATTGTCCCATTTTCCCTATTTCACCCCCAAAAAGTGTTAAAAAATATTTTATATACATATTTGGTATCGCTGCGTGCGTCAATATCGGAACTATTAAAATAAAATGTAAATGATACCGTACGGTGAACGGCGTGAACATAAAAAAATTTTAAAAGTCCAAAATAGCTGCTTTTTTATAACATTTTATTCCCAAAAAAATTAATATAAAATGGATTAAAAGTTTTATATAGGCAAATATGTTATCAATAAAAAAGTACAGATAATGGTGCAAAAAAAATGTGCCCCCATACCGCCGCTTATACGGAAAAATGAAAAAGTTATAGGCCTTCAAAATAGGGGGATTTTAAACGTACTAATTTGGTTAAAAAGTTAGCGATTTTTTTTAAGCGCAACAGTAGTAGAAAAGTATGTTATCATGGGTATCATTTTAATCGTATTGACCCAAAGAATAAAGAACACATGTCATTTGTACCGTAAATTGTACGGCATGAAAACAAAACCTTCCAAAATTAGCAAAATTGCGGTTTTCTTTTTAATTTCCCCACACAAATAGTATTTCTTTGGTTGCGCCATACATTTTATGGTAAAGTGAGTGATGGCATTACAAAGGAGAACTGGTCTCGCAAAAAACAAGCCCCCATACTAGTCTGTGGATGAAAAAATAAAAGAGCTATGATTTTTTGAAGGCGAGGAGGAAGAAACGAAAACGTAAAAATAAAATTGTCTGCGTCCTTAAGGCCCAAATGGGTTAAGTACACCCTTATTTCTTCAATAGAAATGAAAAGGGTAAGTTGCATCCAGGTGCTTCTAATCGAATGCCCTTGATTGATCATCAGTAAATGTAACAACCTCTACAAAAGCAGAGGTTTTAGTCATTTGCTGATTTGAAGCATTCAGGCATGTTTTAACACAATGCAAAGAAGAAACGACATAAACAATGCTCTTAAAGAAGCAATTGGTGCTGAAAAGTGTTAAAAGGCTATTTCCAAACAATCTAAAGTTCATTAAGGTCAGCTCATGCAATCCTCAGAGAAATTGCTGAAAAATCAAGAGCTACAATACTAAAAACTTTAACAAAAAACTAGATATTTCATTTTCTGAATGTCTGACAGTTGTACTATAACTTTAACCCCTTAATGATCAAGCCCATTTTCACCTCAAGGACCAGGCCAATTCTATTTTTTGCGTTTTCGTTTTTTCCTCCTTGCCTTCTAAAATCCATAACTCTTTTATATTTCCATCTACAAACCCATATAAGGGTTTTTTTTTTGCGTGACCAATTGTACTTTGTAATGAAACCTCTCATTTTACCATAAAATGTACGGCGAACCCCCCCAAAAAAATTTTTAGGGAGGAAATTTAAATGAAAACCAAAATTTTGCACATTTTGGAGGGTTTCGTTTTTACACTGTACAATTTACGGTAAAAATTACATGTGTTCTTTATTCTGTGGGTCAATACGATTAAAATGATACCCATGGCTAGATACTTTTATATTTTTGTACCGCTTAAAAAAAAATCTAAAACTTTTTGTACAAAATCAGTTATCTAAAATTGCCCTATTTTGACCACCTATAACTTTTTCATTTTTCCGTATATAGGGCGGTATGAGGGCTCATTTTTTGCGCCGTCATCTGTACTTTTTTAAGATACCACATTTGCATATATAAAACTTTTAGATCATTTTTATTAATTTTTTAAAATAAAATGTGACCAAAAAGCTGCATTTTTGGACTTTTTTACGTTTACGCCATTCACCGTACAGGATCATTAACATTATATTTCTATAGTTTGGACATTTACGCATGCTACCAAATATGTTTTAAAAAAATATATATATTTGACGCTTTCTGGGGGAAAAATGGGAAAAACGGACAATTTTGGGGGAGGGGATTTTTCACATTTTTTTACTTTTTACATTTTTCAACTTTTTTTTCAACTTTTTATGTCCCCATAGGGGACTATCTATAGCAATTCTTTATTTGCTAATACTGTGCAGTGCTATGCATAGGACACAGCACTGCCCAGTATTATCGGTGATCTTCTGCTCTGGTCTGCTCGATCGCAGACCAGAGCAGAAGACCCCGGGAGACGGCCGGAGCAAGGTGAGGGGACCTCCGGCCGCCATGCAGCACTGCGGGCGATCCGATCATCCAATCCAAGTACCGCAATGCCGCAGATGCCGTGATCTGTATTGATCACGGCATCTGAGGGGTTAATGGCGGACATCCGCACGATCGCGGATGTCGGCCATTACGGGAGGGTCCCCGGCTGCTTCTAGCAGCCAGAACCTGCCGTGTATGACGTGAGCACGGTTCCGATGCTCGCGATCATACCCAGGACGACAATGTACGTCCTGGTGCGTGGTCGTGAAGGGGTTAAGTGACCTACATACGAAAAGACTCTGGCAAATATAATGGCCGGCATTTATCATTGCAGGTGTAAGTGAAGCATTTTTTTACACCTTTTCTTTTGTGTGCTGATTATGTGTAGGAGCACCAAATTTTTTAAATGGTCACAGAGCATTTGATAAATGTTGTGCAGGTCACATTTTCTGAAATTTCAGTCTTCACATACACCAAAAAGCTAAGCTAAGTCTGGGCTGGTGTAGTTTTAGAGACTTTTCAGTGGCTTTGCGCCTTTTCACAAAAAGGCACAGTTCATGAAACCCTTCCATATCATGTGTATTGCCAAAATCAGTGGATTGCAGCTCAAAATCACCAGAAATGTGTAAACCAAAAGGTGCAAATAAACCCTGCTTGTGCCTTTTTTGCACCGTTTGTAGACACGAAAAACAGTCTAAAGACAATGATAAATGTCGGGCCAATGTGTATATACTTTTGTCTTTCAGTCATCCACTATGGGGGTAAATAGTTGAGATAACGGTGTTATGGCCTCCACAGCCTTTACAAGATGATACTTTCTATAAGAAAGCTTTGTTAATGAAATAACAATGTTGCTTTTTGCTATTTCCAACAAGGTCTTTTTAGACACAGGCCCAGTGATGTGTTTATAAGTGCTTATTTATGAGTCATAACCATAAGTGTGAACTCAGATTCAATAAAGCTGACTTCCTTGGTAACATTTTTGAAGGCATTTTAGCACTTAAAAAACTGAACCCTATATGCAGTGATATTACCATTTATTTACAACCAGCTTGTTTGTCTAGATCTCTCCCTATTCTATAGTATGCCGATGATGAGGGATAAGCAAGCTGAACCTCCTATAGAAATGCATGGGGGAGTGGGTCGACCATCGCTTCGTGCTGTGGTGGACACAGTTCAGTGCATGTGGAGAGCCGGAGCGCCGGTTAGGAGATCGCGAGGGGTCCCAGTGGTTGGACCGCACACTATCAGACACTTATCCCCTATCCTGTGGATAGGGGATAAGTTGTTAGTACCCCTTTAAAATGGGGAAAAAATTAGTAGATTGTAAAAGCCATTGCTTCTTAAATTTGCAGACACAAAACCTGTTGCTACTCCCAAAAAGGGATAATTTTTGGACCACTTGTAAAAAGCCATAGCTTCTTCTGTTTAGTCCATGGGCATATAAACACTAGCAGACAACTGCCATCAAAAAGGGAACATTTCAAATTTTTTTATAATTTTTTTTTTGAAAAATAATACCAGATTTGCTTGCACAGTGTGTTATTAAACAAGCTGTTAACTACCACCGGGTACCATCCATTTACTCATAATCATACATGTTACCATAACTTTGATTAAAAATAGTTTTTACTTGGATACTCTCCTAGGTCACCTTATATAGGGATTTTAGGGCTCTTCGATAGTGGTATGCACACTTTTATAGGCTATTGGTAAAATACAGGTTTTGACCGATCCAGTGTGGTCAATTTTTTGCAAAAGTTTGCTCATTTCTAATGCTGATATACTGTAGTCTGGCCAACATTGTTATAGGTCACTTTCTTATGTATGTGCCCAGACTCATCATAAAGTAACTATTTTGGTGTAGTTGGAAGCTGAATCATACATAAAGACAAGCAATAATCTATTTCTTCCTTTGTGTTTCATGTTAGCTGCCTGGTTGACTGGGTCCAGTACTAGCTGTGGGATTTGCTTTAGACTTTTCTATGATCACGGGTGACCTAGCTGCAAGGCCTGTTTGCTTTGTTGCCCAAGTAGACTCTGTATAGACATATGTCCACTGTGATGCTGCCCACTGAGAAACAGAACTCTCATGAAAAGTGTCTAAAATGGTAAATACACACATTCACAATCCTGTCGGGGACTAAAGAGCATTTCATTTATGCATCAATAACACAACAAAAGCCATATCAGCATGACAGTTTGCAGCTATCGTAACTTCAGTATACAAACAATAATGCAGAATGTGTAGCTTCTTTTAAAATTTGTTCATCATGTATTTCTCTGCTAGTATTCCTGAAACAGTTTAGCATAAAGAGTCCTTTAACAGTTCTCACAAACTTGAAATATGAGGGGAAATTTGTCAGCTTTTGGTGCCCGCAAGGAGTATAGGCGGAGTAGTTCAGGGCAGCTGGGGGTGTAGTCCGTCAAGAAGTCCTTCAAAAAAAAGTTACAGTAGCTTTGTGGTTTGGCTGACCCTGTATTTCCTCCTGTGGGCCATTGAAACTTTTGTAATTGGGGGTCTGCATAATTAGGAAAGTCCTTGACTGAGGACTGAGGTTTCTTGGTAGTGGTGAACATGTGTTGGTATGTGCAAATGATTTGATTCAGACAAGTAGGTGGACCTTTTAGATTTTTTTTACAGCAGAAATACTGTAAGTAAGTCTCTGTTGCTTTAAGCACTTTTTGTGTTGCTATGGGATACAGATACAGCCCAGTAAGGTACACTCTACTGAGTAGTACCTTACTGCACTGTATCTGTATCCCATAGCAACGCCCAATGTAAGAAGCTGAATGGTGAGGCTTAACTCCTTTTGTGCATATTAACTGCTTACTGTTTCCAGGGCTGAGTGACTAAGCTTACAGTATATGCCTGGATGCTCAAAATCTCAGGTTCTCAAAAATGCACACATATTTACATGTCCACTGCATAGATACCCTGTGCAATAATGCCCTCATTGGGAAAGGTTTGAACTCACAGGTGACATGTTCTCTGATAAGTCACGCGTTTCGGGTGTTTCTCATCGTAAACATGAGTTTCTCAAGGTTAAATAGAGGAAATAGGCTGATACAAATGACATGCACCTGAGTCAGTCCATCAATAAGTATTATCACGAGAAATTTCTGGACCATGAAGCTTGCCACATGAGTTCCGGATGGACTTAATAAAAGACAGGATGGTCTTTTACATTACTAATAATGCCCATATTGCGCTGTCTTTATATAATATGATACGAGTATATTTTCTTATATATCACATAAATGCATTTTACTTGTTATTGTTTGTCTCACTGTTCTTTCTGTTATATTACAACGCATATATAAAATCAATATTTTCGTGGGACTACACGTCTCATAAAGGCCTCCCCGTCGTTAACTTCAAAGTGGCTACATTGCTTCCCTTCCTCTGCCTAGGGAGCTGCTTCATTATTTGTGTATATACTCATTATTTGTGTGTGTGTGTGTGTATATATATATATATATATATATATATATATATATATATATATACTTGTTCTTTAATCTTGCTTCTCACCATTTCCACACATAATGGGGGGAAATTATCATTGGTTTTATCCTGGTATTGTGGTGTACATTTGTCTCACAGTTTGTCTCAAATGCTGTTGTGAGACTTTTCAATTCGACTTTTGCTTTAGAAGGTTTTTCAAAAAGAACATACCCAGTCGTGATATTAGTCGGAATCATGCAGTGGTAAGGAATTTATCATGTGCGACTTTTCAGTTTGTCGCATCTTTTGTCGCAACTGCCCTTACTATGGCGCAAATCTACAACAGCCCTGACTTGGCTTACAAAACTAACTGCAAACAGCATTATTAGAAAGTCACACATTTTGTCGCACAGGATAAAAAGTCGCACAAAAAGTGGCAGAACAAAGTGTACTAAAGTAAGAAATGTGATCACCACCAGATTTATCACATACCCTGCACCATGTAATAAATGTGGTGTAGGTACAGTTTCATGTATAGTGTTTTATGAGGTAATAAAGCACCCTTGGTGATCCCATATAATAGTTAGGTAGATCCCCATTTATAGTCCAGCCAGAAAAAAAAAAAAAGCCTTGAGAAAGTGTGTTAATATGAAACAACTATGTGTCTGACCCCTGTTTGTTATCCCATATAGAGCAGGAATAAATTCTACGGCATACAGTCAGTGGGCACTGAAGTGGAACTCTCCTTCAGGGCCTAGTGAATATCTGTTCCCGTCCAAATCAAATATTATTTAAGGCATGCATCAAATTAAGTGAATAACACACTGACACGTTGTTCAGTACAGAAATTCTTCCTTCTTTTTCTCTTTATTACAGCATTTCACAGGGGTTTATATAGACTTCAGAATTAACATAAATTACCACCCATATTATTAATTATTAGTGGCGTGTGTGTGTTTAAAATATGTGTACATTGTTTTTTTTGTCATGCGCAAGTTTGACTTCTAAGCACTAAGCAATTATTAACCTTGTACTTCTCCCCAAATATCCAAATGTCATTTTGACATTACCTTATCTCTCTGCAAACAGTTCAATCTTGATAGTCACGCTGCACTGGAGGAAAGGCTTATGATTTCTATCAGGTGAGCTAGTATTGAGCAAAAGAACTAAGCAGATGTAAAATATGACATTTTATACCAATAATATATATATATTATTTGACCGCCGGCGGAGACAAATTTGCGAGCTAAGTGCCTCACTATTTCATAGTTTCACATTTGCATTTATTACACCATAGCTGTATAGCTCTCCATGTTTTAACTGCATTTTCATGTTTCACCTATATCCTTGTGCTGGCAGTGTGCTGCTGCATTCTTCTGTTGCTGTATATCTAGCCTAGTAGCGTGCACCTGTAGGCCAGGTCCATATAATAGTTTGGTATCAACTAAAGTGCTGGCTGACTAATTCTTTGTCTGTATTGCACATACGGGGGAGTGGCTACCTCCATGTTGGCCTTGCACCCCACCCACCTCTATCAGGTGTGTATATAAGGTGTCTTGGATGTTCCAGATCCTGCCATGCTTACTGAACTGTTCACACAGAGGCATATTCACAGTGTAGGGTCCGTCCCAAGGAGGCTACCTTATCGCGGTGGGACGGTCCAAGCTATTTGACCGCCGGCGGAGACAAATTTGCGAGCTAAGTGCCTCACTATTTCATAGTTTCACATTTGCATTTATTACACCATAGCTGTATAGCTCTCCATGTTTTAACTGCATTTTCATGTTTCACCTATATCCTTGTGCTGGCAGTGTGCTGCTGCATTCTTCTGTTGCTGTATATCTAGCCTAGTAGCGTGCACCTGTAGGCCAGGTCCATATAATAGTTTGGTATCAACTAAAGTGCTGGCTGACTTATTCTTTGTCTATATATATATATATATATATATATATATATATATATATGATTATATTTATTAAATCCATTACAATTTCCCCCCTTAAAATGGCTATTTTTACAATCTTTCCCTAACATGTAGTCCTATTTGATCTGTCCTATGTACTTCTACAACTCTTTTTCTTCTTGCTGTATGTTAGATAAGTCATGGCTATTCCATGACCCCCCTTGCCACAGACTTTATACATAGATTTTCAGATGCTTTCCCTTACATATATAATGATTCTGTAATCGGGAATTTCTGTAATGGGGTATATGGTCCATCATGGTATTCTTCATAGTTGAGGTTCGTCATTATAGGAGAACCATTGTCCATGGCTTTTTCACACATCTTCTTCAGGCATGACAGCACACAACAGATGATAAATGCAAGGATGATAACAATTGTTACAATTGTTATTCCTATTTGAATCAACATCTTTTGCCAAACCCCATTCCATTAAAATATTGATCCCAGGAGGCTGACACTCCAGAATTTCTTTTAAGTTCCAATGAAAGGCTTTCTAACTTTTTTATGGCTATGGTTACCTTACTGTTGGGTCCTGTGTAATCTGAAATGTATGTACAACAGGTATCCCCAAACATTTGAAATACCCATACTTTCTCGGCAAAGATCATATCTAAGGCCATCTACGTCATAGTAGATGTGGCACTAAGCTGTTCTGCCTGTCCTTTGAAGGCTTCCAATGAAAAGTTTACAAATCTTTGTTGATTGTAATAGATATAATTCATCCAATCTACATTCTTATTTATGGTGACTAGGGGTAGCAGGAAAGATTCAAATCCTGCTTTTACTTGGTCTCTTGCCTTAAATTCATCTGGGACCCTCCTTGGGACTCCAATGGCCTGTTCCTATGGTGAGTTTCTTGTTCTGCTATTGGTTCATGGTTAAAGATATGCACAGACATAATGATTTTAGTCAATGTGCATTCTCCAGTCCAGTTTCCTTCTAACCGGGTTCTAAGCTTCATATCTCCACACAACCAGTAAATATCACCTAGAGACTGGACATGGCCTTGTACTTTGGTTTTATCAATAACTCAACATGAGGAACAGTAATCATCAGTAAATTTTCCCATGAATCTGCCTTGGTTACCTGGGATGGAATAGCAAGTATAGTTCCCAGGGTAAATGGTGATACCTTCTCCCAGTTTAGGGGTTTTGGTGGTTATAGGATATTCCTTCTTCCACCATTCACAATTTGTATGATTTGTGGAGCTATACGTATATAGGCTAAGGAAGCATTCCTCTGCTTGTTCTGGCAAACATAATGGGACTGTACCTAGATCAGGCCTGGCGCTACCACAAACATATCAATTGGTTCTATTACTCTTCCCTGCTGTATACCTCATCCACTCAAGCCAAAGTTTAACATCTGAATATCTTGTTTCTATGGTCATTGTTTCTACGAAGGTGGGATTTGCTATAGCTACCATTTTCTTGTAGGACTGGACATGTTGTTCTATAGAATGGATTAGGGTGCATCAGGGTCTCTTCATTCCCCTGAGATATATATATTCTTGATTTAAAACCTTTTCTGGTGACCTTGGGTAGTCCCTCCAAACCACCAACCAAGGAAATAAGTCCCTGCATCACTGGGAACTGGATTCTGAATGTTTATTGCTAGCCAAATATCGGGCCCTGTTTTAACCAACTTCATGCGGTCTAACAAAGGTCTACCTTCCTTGTCCTTGCTATCTGTAGCTGTGGACTGTTCAGGTTTGTAACCCCATGGGGGCCCAGAATTCCAGGCCGCTGCGGACCAGGACTTGCAATCTTCTCCCCATGGGCCACCAGTGACATATTCATCCCCATGTCCTTCACGATACCACTTCCATTGATTGGCTCCCCTCGGGCAAGCTAACATTGCACATGTATTAAAAACATATGTGGCTACAGTGGTATTTACTGAATTAAACCAGAACTGTATTCGTCCCTTTTTCATAGTTATGGCTATCTCTGGGCCGCCTAGTGCCATTGATACTAGACAAAGGATATATATGATCTTCATGATTGGGTTTGACTGGTTCCTTCGTCTCCTGGCATTGGCACCTTCTTGCAGTAGGAAGTGTGGATCCACCTTGACTGAAGTGGATGTGGTCATCAGAACTTGGAATGGACCATCAAATTTGGGCTCAAGAGGATTTTTTCTCACAAACTTTTTCACTAGTACTCAATCACCAGGCAATAATAGCTTGTGAGTCCCAGCAACTGCTTCAGGATTTGGAATGGAAGAAAACACTCGGGCATGTATTTTAGTCACCTCCCTTGATAATGGGGCCACATAATTAGTTAGTGCATCAGACTGTACTTGTAACTGCTGAGGATAGTAACACCCTAATCTTGGGGCAGTGCAAAACAAAATCTCATAGGGGGATAGGGATTCCGGCCACCCTGAGAACATGTCTACCACCACAAGGGCATATTCAAATCTTCCGCCCTTTGGCATTTGTATGTGGTCAATCTGTATCCTTCGAAACGGGTATTGTGCTCTGGCCAAGTGTTTCTGGGGTGTTTTCTCCATACGGCCTGGGTTGCACTTTGCATGAATAGCACAGGACTTGCAGTAGTTGTCTGTTAGTGGTGTAATTCCTGGTGCTGTGTAGTACTTTTGAATTAAGGCATTCATGAGAGTTTTTGACAAGTGGGCAGCTCCATGTGCCCACTGCACCACTGCTGGGTACATTCTTCTTGGTAAGCAGGGCTTCCTGTTATTTTCAAAAAGACCATTCCTAATCAACACGGCTCCTTTCTGTTTCCATATGTCCTTTTCTTCAGGTCTTACTGCCTCTTGTTCTTTCAACTGGGATTTGTCTACTGGTAGGGTTTGAAGGGCCAACGTCTGGGTGTCCTCCACTCTGCTTTTCACTTCCTGTGAGTTTCTGGCTGCTTGTTTGGCCTCAGAGTCTGCTAGGTTGTTGCCCTTTGCTTCCCTAGAGTTCAGTTGACCATGGGCCTTCACTTTCAGAATTGCTACTTGAGTTGGGAGGAGTAAGGTATCCATCAGATTATTGATGGCCATGCTGTGTTTTACTGGTGTTCGTGCTGCTGTCAGTAAGCCTCTGGTTTTCCACAGTAATCCAAAATTATGGGTGGCACCAAACGCATAAGCCAAATCGGTATATATATTCGCTGTTTGGCCTTCTGCCAATTTGCATGCCATGATAAGGGCCTGAAGTTCAGCTTCCTATGCAGAGACAGTAGGAGGTAGGGCCTACACTTTTAGGACTGTATCTTCTGTCGTGAAAGCATATCCTGTATGGTAATTCCCATGTTTGTCTGCAAATCTTGAGCTATCCACAAAGATGATGAGGTCTGGATTGGGTAGTGAAGTCTCACTTACAGATGGCAAGTGTGTTTCCATCTTCATCAGCTCAAAACAATCATTGGAGTGGTTACCCTGATCCTCTTCATCACCTTCATTTCCCCCCTCAGGAAGTGGAAATGGTGGAGGGGTTAAGAACATTGCATCTTAGGAGGGTGACATGGTCAGGTATCAAGAGTGAGCACTGTAGTCTGAGATGTCTTGCTGTGGAGAAATGTTTTGGCTGAGTTTGGTTAAGAATTGCAAAGTTGTCATGAGGAGCCAGAAGAATGAGATCATGACCAAGAACTAGGTCAGAAGTTTTGTCCAGGAGTGCCTTTGCAGCTAAGACAGCTCTAAGGCAGGATGGATATCCTCTGGCCACAGCATTGAGTCTGCAAGAGTAATATCCAATAGGTCTTGTCCTGCTGCCGTGAGACTGGGCTAGGACACCAGTGGCGTGTACCAGGGCGTTCCGAGGCTGGTTCTGAGGAGTCAGCTCGACGGCTGCCCCGATATGACCTGTTCCCCGAGAGGGTCTAGAGCCGAGGTACTTTAGTGCCTTGGGGAGTGGTGACCCTGAGGTGCCGGAACTCCCTGGGAGTATTGGCTCACCGAGTGGAAGCACGGGGACCATGATCTCTTCACCTTGTGGCACTCACCTCTTGATTCCAGGCCTTCTGGCTAGGATCAGAGAAATTTTTATAGATCCGGACGGATGTCTGGGCCATATACCTGCTCACATTCACTTATTTCTTTCTTTTTTTCACTGTGTCACTTTATGCATGTTGTGTGTTCACAGGATTGTTAGGATGCGGTAGCCCTTCTAGGTGTCCCTCCTAGTGGTCTAGGGGAGATGTGTGTGGCCATCAGGTTCCTCACCTCATTGCAAAAACTCTGGGTACTCCTGCATGGGTAGGGTACCGACCGTTTACGGCTCTGCAGGCAGATACCTTGGCTAACACCAAGGGTGATGCCGGGAGCATTTGTGGTCCCTTAGTAGCTTCAGCAAAAAGGGACATCGAACCTGGAACCTTGCAGGCACCTTTTGGTCCGGAAGCGAAGGGTAAGGTTTCTTGGGGGGCCTTTCTCCTGTCAGAGAAGGGCTTGTGATAGACCACATCCTTTGAACACTTTTTTTTTTGTGTAACACGTTTGCACTTTTTCTTGAACTTTGGGTCATTCGAGAGTATGTTCCTTGGGTCTTGAAAAAAAAAAAAAAAAACAGTGGCATGTCCCTGTCATTCAGAGACAAAGAGCTTGAAGGGTTTGTCATAGTTTGGCAGGCCAAGTGCAGGTGCTGAGGAGATGGCATCCTTGAGTTTCAGGAAGCTTGAGATAGCCTCCTCAGAGAGGTCAAAGGGATCTGTCTTCAAAGCATCTTAGGGAGATTGCATCAAAAGAGAGAGGCTTCTGGGATCCATGACCAACAGTAGGAGATCAGTCCGAGGAAGGCATGTAAAGCCTTGGGTCTTGCTGGTACATGGATATCCTGTATGGCTTAAATTCTGTATTGAGTAAGGTGTCTGGTGCCTTGTAAGATGCAGTGGCCAAGGAACACAACTGAGGTGGAACACCACTGAAGTTTCTGTTTTGAGCCTTTGCAGCCTTAGTCAGCTAGGTAACAGAGGAGACTTTCAGAATGTTTTTCTGCAGATGGGAGGTCATCAGCACATAAAAGATCATCTACATAGCTAAGAAGTACCACGGATGGGTTCTATTCTTGCCAGGTGGATAGGATGAGAGTCATGGCTGGGTGAGTTTTGAGATCCTTGGAGCATGACAGTCCAAGTGTACTGCTGTCCTTTGTGGGTGAAGGCGAATACATACCAGCATCTGGGATCCAAAGGTATGCTAAAGAAAGCATTGCTGAGGTCGTGAAATAATTTGCAGTAGGGGCACCCTTGACAGCAGAGTATGGGGATTGGGGACAATAGGGGTGTCTAGTACTGTGGCTTCATTCATGGCTCTAATATCTTGAACCATCCTGTACTTCTCAGGTTCCCCTTTGGCTGGCTTTTTCCTTGACCGGGAATAGGGGCGTGTTGCAGGGGGAGGTGCATGGCATGAGAGCCCCATTGCTGACCAGTGTCTGGACTTGTTTACCGATAACCTCAGATTGGGCAATCTTATGTGGGTACTGGGGTTTTCTAGGCAGTGGGGCTCCTGGCTTGAGAGTGACCATGACAGGTGGGACCTTAAGTTTGCCAATGGCTTCTGGACCAGTTGACCAGAGACTGACTGGTATGCGGGCAAGTACATCTGATGGGATTGTGGAGGTGGTGGTTTTATGGACAGCCAACATGTTCGGGATGGAGCATAGAGCAGAGACATCCTCAATCTCTAGAGGGAAGGAGATGGATATAGTTCTATCTTTGCTAAATTTAATGGAGGCTTGGAGTCTGGAGAAAACGTTTGCTCCTAACAGGTTGAGTGGGAAAGTGTCTGAAATCTGGCAAGTAGGAAGTTGGCTATGCGGAGAGGCTTTGTGAGGGGATTTGTTCAGGGGACACCATCAACCCCTACACATGACGAATCTATATTTGAGAGAAAAGATTCAGTTGGCAGGTCTTGGGCCCTAATTACACTTCTGGCTGCACCTGTGTCTATAAGAAAGGTTGTAGGGTGCCCTTCAATGGGTAGTGTCACTTTAGCCAGAGGGCCATCCATGTTCGTTGATGATACTGCCATAGAAGGTGAGTGAGACACAGGCTTAACCAAATCCTATTGTAGCAGATCCAGATGATCTTGGGTAGGTCTTTGCCCTTGGTTTCGGGAGTATCCAGAGGGCTCTTGAGTGCCATATGGCCCATTATGTTGTTGGTATTGGTAATTGGCTAAGTATTGACCTTGTGGAGGTCCTGATCTTCTTGGCGTTCTGCAGTCATGTTTATAGTGGCCAGGCTTCTGGCAGTTGTAGCAGACTACAAGTTGGTACCGTCCTGGCGGCTTCCGGTGGGTGGGGAGATCCCCAGTCATCATAAGAGGGGCAGGTTTCTGGGTGAGAGCTTGGCTTGACTTTAAGCCTTTTGCCACTAAGAGTAGGGTATCAGGTGTCAGCAGAGGATAACATTAGTGAATGTGATTTGTTGGATGAGTCAAATCCAAGCTCACGAAAGAGTTGCTTAAGTTGGGCATAGTATTTTTCAACAGATTCACCTTTGTCTTGGCTAATATCATGGACACTAGTTGCTTGATCTGTTAATCTGTCTTGGGTCCATTTTAATAGGTGCTCAAAGAAGTAGGTGCCTGATTGGTAGGTAGTTTCCTCAGGGTAAATTCCTCTCTGGAGATGCGGTTCCATAATTGGCCAGTAAGCATCACCAGCCTTAATCTGACATAGGCTCTGTAGATCCTTAAATGAAGCAGAGTAAGACTGTTGATTTTCCCTGATCTTACAGTAAAAGGGGATTGGTTGTTTCTCTTGGTCAGGGAGTTGAGATACAAGGGTAGCTGCTTGGGATGGGTTAAAAGTAATATACATAGTAGTGGCATTAGGAGGGGCATTGCCCCGTGCATGTCCATCAAGCCGCCTTGGGGTATAAAAGATATTTCTGATAGGGGTCTTGGAAAGGCTGGCTGGATTGAAGGGTGACATGCCGAAACAACCGGGTGTAATCAGGTCTACCTGCTGTTTGGGACTGGTCACGGGTGCTTGAGCATCTGCTATGAGGGCAACCCTCGTGGAAGCGTAGACGCCCACTAGAGGTGGCTGCATTAGGGCTGGTTCTATCCCTCCGGTAGCTACATTGGTCTTGTTGTCCTCTGAGCATTTCTCCTCCTCCCCCATTAACAGAGTGAGGGTGGGATGAGTGTAGGAGGAACATGGTAGGAGCCATCAGGATTAAGCACAGGATACATGGGAGTAGGCCTTCCGGGTATAGCAAGACGGCTGCCAGGGGTGGGGCCAAAAGTAGGGAAAGTAGGAGTATCGGGTGACCCAAGATGGCTGCCAGGGGCAGAAGTAGGAGTACCCGTACTTCCGGGTATACCAAGATGGCCACCAGTTCCGGATACGGAAGGGGCAGGTGTTTTTAGGTCATAACTGGGGACGGAAACTGGGTGTGGCCTATGGGCACCACAACTATAACACGTATCTCACCAGAGGGCGTTCTGGGCACCACAATTAAAACATATCCACCCTGGTTTGCCATTATAGTGTGGTGGCTGACTTAAAACATTGATGGGGGTTGGGGGAATTTCATCAGCATTAAGACATTTATGGTACACATATACCTTCTTATCCCCCTGTTCTATTTCTTGTTCTAACCAATTTTCCTTGTGCACAAATTTTGCTGTATTAAACCATGCTTCTGCCGTCTTAAAACAGATTATTATCAACTAATAATCCTTTCTTCTCTCTGGGAATTTTCCGCGACACTTCTGGCTGCAACCTTCCTCCCATTACTGGTTGCATATAACATATTTTCATTAGTTTACCCAACTTTTTCACATTTTCTTCACCCTCTCTCTCTGCCACCAGATCACATGCTAATATTCCTCTCAGAGACTGTCCTTCTGGCTGGGATCCCATTCACAGTTATGACAGGGAGGGTCACGGAAATGGCTTATAGGCAGAGGAACTTCTTGTGTTATACTTTCCTGTATACATGCTTGTTCAAGACACTCCTTACTGCAGTGGCTTGTTTCAACTACTGATGTCCAGCACCTACCCACTAATACTCTAACAGAAATATCTGTAGCAGCAGTTATTATTGCCCTGTCCTATTCAATCTCCCTGAGACCCAGCCCTCTTCTCGAGAACATTTTTTCTGACTTTGGCTTTCTATTTGGTTTCTCTCTGTCTTATGGTTTGGTACCTTTGCAGTCATCTTGGATTTTAACCTGGCTAGTTGACTTCCCATTGCTCTTTGCTATTCAGACACACCTTTCCGCCTGGTCATGGGAAACGTTCACCTGGTTTAATAGATGCACGATTTTCTAAATGATTTTTCTCCCAAAATGTTTCTATGTCTTCAACAAAGTTTTTCTATGCCTCCCAGTGTGCATTCCTCTGGCCTTTTTCCATACCTTTGTTTCTCTTCAGAATCACTTTGTTTTGCAAGGCAGGGGGCACTGGCCCACTTTAGGAGGATGGTTTTATACTGTCTGAAGACAGAAGGAGTGGTGGACCTACCTGATCTTTGGACATACTATCTATCCGCCCTTCTCTCTAGAGTGGTAGATTGCTGCCGCCATGAGGCTTCCAAGCCCTGGTAGTCCATTGACCATTTATTCACTCCCAGTCCACTCCACTGTCTCTGGTATATGTTCTCTGAGAATCCTGATCTATGGTCACATGCCACCATTAGTCTTATGCTGTGTGCATAGTCCCTTGTCCACTCTAAAATGGTCTTATTGTGCTCCCCCATGGTCCTGATTTGGGTAACCCTGCCCTTCTCCCACAGGTTGAGGAATCAATGGCTCAGAGCCAGTGGGTCAGGGTGAGTAACTTTCAATCAAAACAGGACTGGCTGGTCACAAAAATTCTGTTTAGGTGGTATAGGGTGCCCACCTGCCTTCATGCCATTTGGCATCATATGTGCCTTAACTGCTGGTGCTGTGGTTCCTTTGATAGCTAATTTCTCCACAATTTCTGGTCATGCTCTACCAGGGCTGAACTGGCCATTGGGCACACGGAGCATTTGCCCGGTGGGCCGGGTATTCCACATGACTGGCTGGTGCAGCAGACGTTTAACTTTAAGTGCATCTTAAGGACACGCCTATGGCTAATTGCGGTGCTCGCCTAATTGTCAGAGCAAAGAGCCATTGGTTTCTCCTCCTGTCAATCTCTCTTGTGGCTGCCCATGATATGCAGGCAGCCAACAAGAGTCCTTAGAGTCCTTGCTCTGCGCTCTAGCACATGAGTGACGTCATCCCGTTGAAGCACAGATCGGAAGAGAAGACAGAAGATTGGACACGCTACGCTGGAGCCAGGTGCGTATGTTTTTTTGAAGTTTTTATCTTGGATACCATCAATACCTAAGGTCGAGGTTACTATTTTTTATCTAAAGGGGGGGGGGGTACTTTTTCTACCTAAGGTGAGGGCTACTATTTCTCCCTAAAGGGGGCTACTGTTTCTACGTAAAGGGGGCTCCTATAAGTACCTAAAAGGAGTATTGCCACCTAAAGGAGGCTACTTATACTACCTAAAGGGGGCTCCTATTGCTACCTTAAGGGGGCTCTTATTACCATTAAAAGGGGGTATCGTTATCTAAAGGTGGATACTGCTACTACCTAAAGGGGGCTCCTATAGCTACCTTAAGGGGGCTACTGCTACCTAAAGGGGGCTCCTTTTTCTACCTTAACCCCTTAAGGACCAGGCCAATTTATTTTTGCGATTTAGTTTTTAACTTCACGCCTTCTAAAATCTATAACTCTTTTATATTTCCATCCACAGACCCATATGAAGGCTTGTTTATTGCATGACCAATTATACTTTGTAATGACATCACTCATTTTACCATAAAATGTACGGTGAACCACAAAAAATATTGGGAATGGGATGTGACCGAAAAGCAGCAATTTTGGACCTAAGGGGGCTATTAATTACTACCTAAAGGGGCCTACTATTAAAACCTAAAGGGGCTACTATTACTACCTAAAGGGGGCTACTACTACCTAAAAGGGTCCTGCTTCTATTATGTAAAGGGGACTACTACTTAAATGGGGTCTGCTACTACTACTACCTAAAGCGGGTCTGCTGCTGCTACTACTACTACCACTACCAACTATAGGGGGGCTGCTGCTACTATATTCAAGGGACTACTATTTATAGGGGAATTTACCTACAGGGAGTAACCCCTACCTATAGGGGCTGCTACTGCCAACAGGGGGCAGCTATCTATAGGGGCAATCTACCTACAGGTGGCACCTACCTACTCTGGGTAGCTGCATGATGTAAAAAAACATACCGGAGCAACCTAACTACTTAATGGGAGAGAACTACCTATCAGGGTCATTTGTATGGTGATAATATTCCTCCTTGTGTATTGGTATTATTGGTACTATTGGCCTCAATATATAAGTATATATAAATAAATATATAAAATAAATATCTAAATATATATGTATGTATGTATATATATATATATATATATATATATATATATATATATATATATTATTTTCCCCGTTATGTACCCTATTATACCCAACTATGGTTGACAATTGCCCCCACCCCTTGTGGCTTTACATGGTCACAACCATTACCGAAATGGGCTGCTTAGTCAAAAATGCCCAGGCCTATTTTCAGTCCCAGTCCGGCCCTGTGCTCTACTCTCTCCTCCTACTGGGCAAGAGATTCTCAGGTAATCCACAGGGTTACTGGGCTTGCGGTGGCGCAGATGCCTGCACTCCTTCTACTGCATTACTGTGAGATAGCCAACAAAGTGTACAACAGGTCTCTTCTCTGGTTTCTGGTCATGTCTGCCAGAGCTTGCATCCCTTTAATTTTGAAACAAACAACAGCTCCTTCCATGTCTCTGGGTGTCGGACTCCAAAGTTAACAATCTTATGCAAATAGAGAACCAGACTTTTTCCATCAATGACTTTCATTATCATTTATTTCGGACCTTGACTCAATGAGTGCAATTCCAAGGTGCAGAGCTGCTAAGTGCGCTCTCTCTCTCTCTTGATTGAATGCTTTTGTGTGTCTTTGTCCCGCATTTACAGGGACAACTCCGCGACACAAAGTTTTGAGTCTTGCCTATTACCTGGCCCTCCACAATAGAAAGAAATATCCCCTGCCCTTGTCCCATTCCTCCCCCTCAACCCCTTTCCTCTCATCCCTCCCTCTAGCTTTCCCCTCTTAGCCCTTCCCTATTATTACATTTTTTGTCTAATTTACGCCATTTGGCTTCTAGTTAGAACCCCAAGGGGCACCTGGCTGGGGTTCTGCAACTCTTTCGGCAGATATAAGAATGACCTGTATCAGTCAATGTCCCCAGTTAGACAAAAAAAAAAAAAAAAAAGAGAAAAGTTTCTCTAGCTGACTAAATGAATGTCAAACAATATAACTCATCAGCAGCTACTGAAAAAGAGACCAGGGAAGTCTAGAAACGCATCTAGACAGGTTACTCAGTACACCACCATATCAGGAGCACATAGCCACTTATATCTATCAAGAAGCACAATTGAATTTCCATATAAGTGGGAGAGCGATCATCATCTGTAAACATCATTATCTACTTCCAGCGACAGACCTCCACCACCTGCCCTCTTTTATTCCACACTTGTAAAGATCAGGATATCGGGTGAACAGCGCAAGCAGCGCACATCTAATAACTGTATATACAGCATAACTTTTCTTCCGTATGCATAAGGACTAGCGCATCGGGTGAGCAGCGCACATCCATCACACTAAATATATGCATGAACTTTCTCTCCGTACTCATAAGGAACGGCGCATAGCGCCGATGCAATAACCTCTACGGAAGACAGGAATTTACTGTCCTTTTACTCCACAGCATTTCTGGAGTTGGCATACAATGCCATATGACTTTCTTTATTTACAGGCTTAGTGTACCTTAGTGTGCACACATGTTATTAAGCAACCTCAAAGACATCTTCCATTTTTTGCAGACACCAGGACTTATATCGTGTCAGAAAATTGTCTACCCAGAAGGAGCTATATGTTATAAATTTTAATTGTCATCCTGAATGTTGGCACAACAAAAGAGGTTTATATACTACATATTTTTACATATTTTACCTGAATATTTAAATATGCTAACCACCAGTAGTCTCATTTAACGGCAAAACAAATGCGGTACACATGGTATACTAACAAACTCCACAATATATACTCATTGCGGCAAATACGTACAGCTCCACAGTATACAGGCTCATAGCCAGCGGTGTACATATTTTGCACTATATCTTTTAGATTTTATTTAAAAACTTTTATTGTACACTGCTTTGTTGGTGATCTGCATGGGCCCTGCAGACACCACACATAAAGCACTTATGTATGTGCATTTTTTATAAAATAATAAATATAAATAATTTTAAACTCATTTCTTTAGCACTCATTGCCCTAACCATTGTCACTAACACATATGGACACATTTACAGGATTTAGCTTGAGAACGGTAATACCCTCCTTTTTCTTAAAGGAGATTGTATTAGGTACTCAACCTTATACCTGTACTCACTAAAAACCGCTTTCAACATCTGTTGAGCCATCCCCTTTCCCTTTTTATATTTATCAAACAATATAACTGTTCTCATTAGATTATTTCTTCTCCGTTCAATTTCCAAAATAATTTATGAAGCACATTTCTTAGATACAACAGAAAACAGCCTGCCTCCAAGCTTTTACTGGTGACCTGGAGCTCATGAGTGAATTGAACAGTTCTGGACCAGGAGCAATGTTTTACGTCATGGGCGAGAGCTGGCTGCCAACACACATTTGCTAATTAAAGTTACATGAGCTGCTATAATGGCCACAAATACAGAGCTCCTGTAATATTCATCATTTTACCAGTCATCCAAGCAGCCTGTAATTTCACCCTGACTGGACTGATTTTATCTGGCAGATTGTTCAGATACGCAGCTTATTTCCTTCTGCAAATTTACAATATCATGCTCTCAGATTAGGTCTCTATTTATTAAATTTTCTGCAGGAACTATTGAATCCAAAAATAAATCTGTCTGTCTGTCTATCTATCTATCTAGCTATCATGCAGCACTCACCAGGTTAGATGCATAAATGCTTTATTTTCAATTCCACATATCATGCACAGCAAAGGGGTAGAGGGAAGGAAAATCACTGGAGCTCTACGGAGCTCGTGGGTATCGACGGTCCTGTTTTGTGGTTAACACCCCATGCATGACCAAGCGTACGGTGTCCATTTTAGGACATTGTCGGTTGTCAGCCGCAACTCCGTCCTCTGTCAGGAAAAACAGCATCTCGCCTTCTCCCTCGGACCAATTGCCGTCAGCCGCAACTCCGTCCTCCTTCAGGCGAAACGGCGTGCCGCCTTCTCCCTCATACAAATCGCTGTCATCCTTCAGCCAAAAGTCCCTCAACCAAAACGCCGTCATGTCTCAGACGATTCTCCCTCAGACGCAACTTCCTGCCGCATAGCAGAGCCGATGCTGCACAGCACTGTATAGTAGAGCCGACATTGAATAGCATGTACAGCAGAACCCGTATAGCAGAGAGACGACACTGACTTGGCTCTGCTACACGGCAGGAAGGTTTTTCATCTGAGGGATGACAGAGTTTTGGATGAGAGACTTTAGGATGACGGAGTTTTCGATGAGAGACTTTAGGATGACAGAGTATTGAATGAGAGACTTTAGGCTGACAAAGGAGGGAGGAGGGAGTTGCGGGATGCCTGATGGAGATTGGTCCGAGGGAGAAGGGAGGAGGTGGGACGGTGTTTTGCCTGTCCTAAAATGGACACTGTACAAGCGGATTAACCACAAAATGGGACCGTCGATACCCACGAGCTCCGCGGAGATCCAGTGATTTTCCTTCCCTCTATCCCTTTGCTGTGCATGATCTGTGGAACTTAAAATAAAGCGTTTATGCATCTAACCTGGTGAGTGCTGCATTGCAGTTTTCTACTATTTTTACTTGTATCAAATCCTTTTTTTTTTTGTCTGTGTAAGAGCACCTCGAGCACAACGCTGGCAGACACCTCTTATGAATGCATCACAATCAGAACGGACATTAGCAGTGCAGTGCCAAGATTGCTATTTTCTCCTTCCTCATTCATTTAGCTAGCTATCATGTCATCATTTATAAATGTATATATCTATAGAGAAAGGAATAGGCTACATGAGACATGTTATAAGAGAAATAATAATCTTATCAGACATATAATAACTCTATATGATATAATTTTAAACCCAGTAATTTAGATTATTTAAAAGGAGTCAATTCTTTTTTGCAGCAATTTAGGAACACTAAGCAAAACAACATGTCAAAAATCACAAAAAATAACTTATGTAAATACAAAATACCTGTAAAGAAGCATGACTGTAAAGCAAAGGCAGTGAGTAACTAACTTTGACTGTTATGACTATAATGGGGGCACTGGCATATCTGAAAAAGGAGTGGTGTAAGAAAATTTGCAGTGTCCTCCTCATGCCAAGTGTATCCGTTGATGATCCCCATGTAGATCACCTCATACAAACACAAAAAGTAAATCTCATGTAAAAAGTTTTGCTATCCCCAACAGATGCCCTAAGACAAAAAAGCAAATGGGTGCTCCTGCACCCATAAAGGCCTCCTAATCCAGTCGGGGCACAACAAAAAAACACAACCTCTATGTCATTCGGGCACTCCATTCAGCTGATTATGTAGCATCTCACAGAGACCCCTAGAAAGCCAGTGGTTAGATGTGAGTCTGTTAACAGACAAGGCTGAAAGCTCTGAAATGGTTAGCCCACATTCACACTCATTGTAGAAACCATCTTAAAAGGAAGGCAGAGTTAACCTAGCCCAAAAGGTCTCTGGGAAGAGAGGAATTGAGAAAAGAGTTTAATTCAGACAGGCATACAATAAACATAGCCTTGTGGGGGGGGGTATGGTTATATGCACAAAAGGGGAGATTTATCAATACCTGTGTAGACCAGTTGCCATAGCAATCAATCAGATTGGTTATTTCATTTGAAAAAGGGCCTATGAAAAATGAAAGAAGCAATCTGATTGGCTGCTCTGTGCTACTGGTCAACTATTCCACATGTTTTAATAAATCTCACCCAAAGACCCCATAGCTCTGGACTAGGACCTAAGTAGGCTTTTGTCTGACGGAGACTCCTCTTTTGTGACTTCATGGCTTTCCCTCAAAGGCTACTCACACTCACTTCTCCAGGGTAGGCACAATCCTTAAACCACAGCCGCTTGCCCATAACACACTCAACTGTGCTCTGAGGCCATTGACCATGTGTTCTCTCAGTGAGAATCCCCGCACACAGCATTCCTCTGAGGTAGACCAGCAGTCATTTTCAGCACCTCACAGCTTCATACACTGTATCTCCCATGGCCGAGCACCACACTCTGCTTGCCATTAACTCTCAGGACACAACTTAAGCTTCCCTAGCTTACCTTTGCTTATCATTGCTCACTACTTCTTTACCCAGCAATTTTACTCAGCATTACATAGCACAGCTCAGCATTTGGGCACCAACTCTACAGACTACAAATTTTTTGATATGTTGTAAAGCATGCAAAACCAATAGGTTTTGCAATTGCTTTCATTAAAAAAAATGTCAGTATTTCATACAAAAAAAAGACAGTCAAACAACTGCCTTCATGCCTCCTGGGATACATACCAGCCTTGCTGTGTCCACTCATCATCACCTATGTCATGGACCCACTTCATGATTGATAGGTCTGCAGATCTAAAACTGCTCTGATCAGCTCCCTCACTGTCTGTGTTTACTTCACAGTCTCCTGTGTGAGGAGAAGGGGGGGGAGGGGCGGGAGTACACTGCTGCCTGTGAGCAGATGATGAAAGAAGCCAAATGATGTGTGGGCATGCTGGGAGTTGTAGTTTTGCAACAGTAGGAGGAACTCAGCCTGCAGCAGCACTGCTGTAAATCTGAGATTTACCAATCATATGCCTCCAGCTGTTGCAAAACTACAACTCAAAGGATGTGTGGGCTTGCTGGGAGCTGTAGTTTTGCAAAAGCTGTAAGCACACAGTGTGTGTGTATAGCATAAAACTAGAAAGGAAAAGGTTACAGATGCTCACTCCCCAGACCAGTACCAGTGACTGAGGAGAGTGAGGGAGGGGGAGTGGTTATCACCTGAGAGAAATATAGTCATAGACACATAAAAATTATGACAGACATTTATCAAGCGATTTAGTAAATTTTTTTACTAAAAATGTTGCACAAATGTCGCACCTGCGACTACGCGATTTTTCGTGCAACATTTTGACTGGAAAGCAAGAAAAGCAAGTTTTCCAAAACTTAACTACGTAGTAAGAATTTTAAAATGGACTACGGGTAGTCTGGTATTTATTAACTGCGACAGTCGCAACTGCGCAAAAAAGTCGCAACAAGGTTAAAAATTTACTAAATTTACTCCAGCTCAAACATGGAGCAGAAAAAGCTACTACCCGCCTGCGCCGCACATCTCCCATCTGTCTGCTACCTGTTGCAAGACTACAACTCCCAGCATGTCCGTACAGTGAGGGCATGCTGGGGGATGTAGTATTGTAGCAGGGGGACAATGTGCGGCGCGGTCGGGTGGAAGACAAGGGGGGGGTGGGGGTATGTACAGCAGTGTCCCCATCCCCATCATTATCTTAGGGTAGCGGGGATAGAATCAGAGGAGCTCGGGTGGCTGCAGAGTGATGCCAGCCCGGGCTCCTTTTAACATACCTCGGTGCCGCGGATACCGTGGCTCCGCCAGATGAAAGGGCTCCGTCAACTATTATCTCAGCAGCGCCTGGTAAGGAGCCCGGGCTGGCATAACTCAGCAGCCCCTCCGGGACTCCCACAGCCGGGCATGAGATGTGTAGGTGCCGTCCCTGTCATCCCTCAGCACTGCGGTACACGCCGAGAGATGGCAGGGATGGCTTCTGCACATCTTCCTGCCCGGCTACGGGAGTCCCGGGCGGCTGCAGTATTATGTCAGCACAGGCTCCTTACCACAGTGCCGTGGAGTTTGGTGTAGTTTCATAGTTCCCACTGGGTCCCGTGTCACGTGACCCGGCAGGAAATATGAAATTACAGTGAATCTCTGATCACTGCAGCCAGGGAGTGGAGCGCATTACCACCCGCTTCCCTGGCTGGCATGACTACAACTCCCAGCATGTCCTTACAGTAAGGGCATGCTGGGAGAGTTGTAGGGGGGGTGGGGGCGGGTGCTTGTCACCTGCCCCCTGCCGCACAACTACAGCTCCCAGCAGGCCCTTACAGTAAGGATATGCTGGGAGTTGTAGTCATGTGGTGCGGGAGATTGTCACCCCCCCCCCCCACAACTCCCAGTGTGTCCTTACTGTAAGGGCATGCTGGGAGTTGTAGTTGTCACCCGACCCCCTACAACTCCCAGCATGTCCTTACTGTAAGGACATGCTGGGAGTTGTAGTTGTGCGGCAGGGGGCAGGTGACAGGCTTGTCACCCGCCCCCCTACAACTCCCAGCATGCCCTTACAGTGGGGATATGCTGAGAGTTGTAGTCATGTGGTGCGGGAGATTGTTTCCCCCCCACACTACAACTCCCAGCATATCCTTACTGTAAGGGCCTGCTGGGAGTTGTAGTCATGGGCGGGTGACAATAAATGTAATAACCTATTTTTCTTTTTTTTATTTCTCATTTCAGATCCGTGTATCCTGTGGACTACTTCGGATTCGGTGGACTGCTTCGATGACCAGCGTTTTTTTTTAAATCTGTTTAATGTTAATAAAATGGTTAACGAGGGCTTGTGGGGGTGTTGTGTTTTTTTTATTTACTTGACAGGCTTAGTAGTGGAAGCTGTCTTATAGACGGAGTCCATTAGTAAGCTGAGGCTTAGCGTTAGCCACAAAAACAGCTAGCGCTAACCCCCAATTATTACCCCGGTACCCACCGCCACAGGGGTGCCGGGAAGAGCCAGTACCAACAGACCCGGAGCCTCAAATATGGCGTTCCTGGGCCTAGACGGTAACAGGCTGGCATTATTTAGGCTGGGGAGGGCCAGTAACAATGGTCCTCACCCACCCGGGTAAAGTCAGGCTGTTGCTGCTTGGTTGGTATTTGGCTGAAAATAAAAATAGGGGGGTATTTTTTAAATAATTAATTATTTATGCAAAAAAAAAAAAAGAAAAGAAAAGATTCCCCCTATTTTTATTTTTAGCCAAATACCAACCAAGCAGCAACAGCCTGACGTTACCAGGGTGGGCGAGGACCATTGTTACTTGCCCTCCCCAGCCTAAATAATGACAGCCTGTTACCACCTAGGCCCAGGAGCGCCATATTTGACGCTCCGGGCCTGTTGGTACCGGCTCCTCCCGACCCCCCTGTGGTGGTGGGTACCGGGGCAATAATTGGGGGTTAGCGCTAGCTGTCTTGGGGGCTAATGCTAAGCCCCGGCTTAGTAATGGACTCTGTCTATAATACAGCTTCCAATACTAAGCCTGTCAAGTAAATAAAATAAAAAACACGTTTAAAAAATGTTTTATTCCAAAAAAACACTCCCCCAAAAGTCCTCATCAACCTTTTTATTAACATTAAACCAAAAAAATGCTGATCACTGTACTCCCCTGAATCTAAAGTAATCCACAAGATACACAGATCTGAAATGAGAAGAAAAAAAATTAGTTAGTACATTTAGGGGGAAAAAAGCGGTAAGAAATGGAAAAAAAAAAAAAAATATATATATATATATATATATATATATCACATTTTTTTCAAAGCTTCAAATTTGTGTTTTGAAGTCATTTATTGGTTTTTGCTTATGTGTGCTAAAAAAAATGGTATTCAAAAGGGATTTATTGGTTTTTGCTTATGTAAGCCAAATTTATCAACCCACCATGATAGTATAATAAATGTGTCACACATAAGCAAAACCAAAAGCAAGAAAAAAATGCCTACAGAACTTGCTTACCAAAGCAACAATGATAAATGTCCCCCTATATGTACATGATCAGGATGAGATACTGAGCAACATATATTTTGGGTGATCTGACAGGTACGCTTTAACAACAACAATCACTTGGTCACTGAACCAATCAGCTCTTACCTAAGAAGAGCCAGCCCCTGCTACCTCTTAACTGCAGCATGGTGCAGGCTGGAATTCCCTAGTACCATGTTGCTTTTACACCCAGTGTATAGGGAACAGCAAATAATTCAATATATGAATTCGCTATGAAAATCACCTTTAGGCTAAGTTTCCACTTGTTTTTTTTTCTGGCAGTTTTTGGAAAACTGCCACTGCAGTTTTTGAGCCAAAGTCAGAAGTGGAGCCATAGGGGAGGAGAAGTGTAAGTCCTTCCTTCATATATCCTATTCCTTTTGAATACACTTCTGGTTTTGGCTCAAAAACTGCAGTGGCAGTTTTCCAAAAACTGCCAGAAAAAAAACAAGTGGAAACTTAGCCTAAAGGTGATTTTCATAGCGAATTCATATATTGAATTATTTGCTGTTCCCTGGAAACTTAGCCTTAGAGATGAGCGAATTTAAAATAATTTGATTGGGCTGATTCGCCGAATAAAAAATAAAAAAACTATTTGATTTGGATAAATTCTCGGTGAATTTTTATAAGTAATGCATTTTCATAATGTGGTTAACCCCTTCCCGCAATGACTTATATAAATGTCATGTTATGCTGGTAGTTCGTGCATCATGACGTTTATATAAGTCATTCAGTTATCCCGGCAATACGCGGCATCGCATGGGTTAACTGGCAGAAGTCCCGCTGTCACCAGTGGGAGACAACTTCTGCAAGCCCCCCCCCCAGGACCATCTGTGGATGTCCTGGTACACGATCACTTGGATTGGTCCTTGTAGACCAATCACAGTGTCTCAGCTGACTGCGGGGGGGGGTTAAAGTTCATTTCCCCCGCTCTGCCCTCCCCTAGAAGTCGGGCAGAGCAGGGAAGAGGATCCCGAGAGCTTCGGGGGGGGGGGGACCACGGCACATACCTGGGATCGGCACGACAGTGGGGACCGGGGATCGGCGGCAGGCACAAGTGTAGGAGGCAGCAGCGGCAGGCAAGTGGAGAAGGCGGTGTTGGCATCTGAGGTAGCAGTGAAGATCGCTGTAAAGTGATCTTCACTGTTGCTTCTAGGAGTTTCAAAACTTCAACTCCCAGCATGCCCAGACAGCCTATTGCTGGACAGTGGTGTCCAATCTGTGCTCTTCCAGATGTTGCAAAACTACAACTCTCAGCATGCCCAGACAGTCCAGGCATGCTGGGAGTTGTAGTTCTGTAACATCTGGCCCTTCAGATGCTGCCAAACTATAACTCCCAGCATGCCTGGGCAGTCTGGGCATGCTTGGAGTTGAAGTTTTGCAACATCTGGAGGGCTACAGTTTAGACACCACTACACAGTGGTCTCCAAACTGTTCTCCTCCAGTTGTTGCAAAACCAAAACTTCCTTCATGCCCTGTGGCTGTCTGGGCATGCTGGGAGTTGTAGTTTTGAAACAACTGGAGGAACACTGTTTAGGAAACATTGTCTGTTTCCTAACTCAGTGTTTCCCAACCTGTGTGCCTCCAGCTGTTGCAAAACTATAACTCCCAGCATGCAAGGTCAGCCAAAGGGCAGACCATGCATGCTGGGAGTTGTAGTTTTGCAACAGGTAGAGGCACACGGGTTGGGAAACACTGAGTTAAGTAACAAACTCAGTGTTTTGCAACCAGTGTGCCTCCAGCTGTTGCATAACTACAACACCCAGAATGCAAGGTCAGCCAAAGGGCATGCTGGGAGGTGTAGTTTTGCAACAGCTGGAGGTTTGCCCCACCCAGGGTACATTCTCACGGGCCAGGGTGTACAGCGAGTTTCTAGCAGCAAGTTTGAGATCCAGCAAATTTCCCACTGCAGCTCAAACGCCCACTGGGAAACTCACTGTGAACCCCTGCCTGTGTGAATGTACCCTAAAAAATATACTGCACTACAGTACACAAAATAAAAAGTAAAACACTACATATACACATACCCCTACACAGCCCCCCCCCCCCAATATAAATAAAAAACATCAGGTACGGCACTGTTTAAAAAACAGAACCTTAAGCTGTTGCAAAACAACAACTCCCAGTATTGCCGGACAGCCATTGACTGTCCAGGCATGCTGGGAGTTTTGCAACAGCTGGAGGCACCCTGTTTGGGAATCATTGGCGTAGAATACCCCTATGTCCACCCCTATGCAAATCCCTAATTTAGGCCTCAAATACGCATGGCGCTCTCTCACTTCGGAGCCCTGTTGTATTTCAAGGCAACAGTTTAGGGCCACATGTGGGGTATTTCCGTACTCGGGAGAAATTGCCTAACAATTTTTGTCTTCTCCTCCTTTTACCCCTTATGAAAAGGTAAAGTTGGGGCCTACTCCAGCATGTTATTGTAAAATAACATTTGTGGTGATTTGCACAGGGGTGGCTGATCGTTACAGCGGAACTGACATAAATGCAAAAAAAAAACACTTGTGACCCCTTTTTGGAAACTACACCACTTAAGGAACATAACAAGGGGTGTAGTGAGCCTTAAAACCCCACAGGTGTTTGAAGAATTTCCGTTGAAATTTTTTTTTTTTTTTTCACTAAAATGCTTGTTATCCCAAATTTTTCATTTTCACAAGGGGTAATAGGAAAAAAGCCCCCCAAAATGTATAACACCATTTCTTTTGAGTATATAATCACCCCATATGGGGATGTAAAGTGCTCTGCTGGCGCACTACAGGGCTAAAAAGAGAAGGAGCGCCATTGGGCTTTTGGAGAGAATTTGGCTTGAATTGAAGTTCATGTGTGTTTAAAAAGCCCCCATGGTGCCAGAACAGTGGGACCCCCCCACATGTGATCCCATTTTGGAACTACACCCCTCAAAGAATGTAACAAGAATGTACAGCCCACTGGTGTCTGACAGATTTTTGGAACAGTGGTGGTGGTGGTGGTGGGAGGGGTCCACTGTTCTGGTAGCATGGGGGCTTTGTAAACGCACATGGCCCCCAACTTCCATTCCAAACAAATTCTCTCTACAAAAGCTCCTTTTATTCTGAGCATTGTAGTTCGCCCACAGAGCACTTTACATTACATCCAAATGGGTATTTCCATACTCAGAAGAAATGGGGTTACAGATTTTGGGGGGCATTTTCTCCTATAACCTCCTGTAAAAATAGTAAATTTGGGGAGAAAACAGCATTTTAGTGACATTTTTTATTTACACATCTGACTGTAACGAAAAGTTGTCAAACACCTGTGGGGTGTTAAGGCTCAATGTAATGCCTTGTTATGTGCCTTGAGGGGTGTAGTTTCCAAAATAGTATACCATGTGTTTTGTTTTTTGCTGTTATGGAACTTCGACATGCCAGCCCCCCCAAACCATTTCAGCTAAATTTGCTTTCAAAAAGCCAAATGTGGCTCTTTCTCTTCTGAGCATTGTAGTGCACCAACAGAGCACTTGACATCCACATATGGGGTGTTTCCATACTCAGAAGAAATGGGGTTACAAATTTTGGGGTAATTTTCTCCTATTACCTCTTGTAAATTTGGGGGAAAAAATGCATTTTAGTGAAAAAAAAAATGTTTTCTTGGTATGTGGGTCCGGGCCCAGAGAGTAAGGCAGTGGGAATATAAGCCGCCTTAGCCTTCCTGGCCGCAATATTATGACTTGTTGCAGCGGCTGCAGAAGTGGTTACAGCCGGAGGTCCTGAGTCCCACTGCCATGCTGGACCGTCTCCTGGCTGATATGTTCTGGAGGGCTCTACCTTACACCCTCCAGAGCTGGATTGGCCAGGCGTCCCCTAGCAACGCACTGGGTATGGTTGACCTTGTAGAGAGGTTCGAGGCCACCGTAAAACTGCGTGAGGGGTGGATAAACCCAGGAGGTCCCCACCTTTGCCCAGGCACCTGGAAAGCCCTAAAAACCCTGCCCCGTTGCTATGTTGGGACTGTAACGAACCAGGACATGTTAGGGCTAATTGACCCCAGCGGCAGGAACCAATGGATATAAACTATGAACTCCTGACGTCCCTGTATGCCCAGAGACTGTGTGCCACCGGTATCCCCAGGGCAAGAAACTCGGGTCACCTCCGCAGGGAAAGGTGGGAGGTTGTGTTGTGGAGGCGTTGTTGGACTCGGGGAGTATGGTGACCCTAGTGAGGTCCAACCTGGTGCCGCACACGGACTACACAGGACGACAGGCTGGGGTATTGTGTATCCACGGTGACCTCAAAGACTAGCACTGATGACCGTGTCAACCCCAAAACAGCCGATGGACTCATGAGGTGACCGTGGCTACAAAGTTACCACACATACTGATTATTGGGAGAGATTTTCCAGGGTTTGTGTCTTTGTGGCCCCAGATAAGAGCTCCCCAGACCTGGGAGGCAGGGGTGTCCCCAATAGACTGGCCCTACTCAGGGGTGACCCCAGAACCCTGGGAACCTGAGTTGGAAGCAACCACAGTTGGGGTGACTACTCCTACACTGGAAGAGACAGAGACGTCTCCACTGCATGTAACGGTAGGAGATGTGGAGGAGCTGCCATCAGGTCCCGAGTTGGCAGACCTCAATGTCTCCAGAGAAAATTTCGGTACAGCACAGCATCAAGACCCGACACTATCTCGAGCCTGGGAGAATGTCTTAATTGTAGAAGGTGCACCACAACAACCGGGGCCGATACTATGTACCCCCGCTTTGCGGTCCATCAGGGGATGTTATACCGGGTAAATCAGGTGTTGGGTGAAAATGTGGAACAACTGGTGGTACCTAAAGCATATCGGAGACTGGTGTTACAGCCCATCAACATGTTCTAGGGGGGCATCTGGGCCAGCAGAAGACGCAGAACTGAATTTTGCTGCGTTTTTACTGGCCCAGTGTGTATAAAGAGGTCGAGAGGTATTGTGAATCTTGCCCAACATGCCAAATAACTAGCCCCTAGCTACATTACCATAGTCCCCTGGTTCCGCTCCCGATTATCGAGGTCCCATTTGAACGGATCACTATGGATCTGGTAGGCCCGTTGCCAAAATCCGCTAGGGGGCACCAACACATCCTGGTAGTCATGGACTATGCGACTAGGTATCCCGAGGCGCTGCCTCTGCGACATAGCTTGGCCAAACTCATAGCTAAGGAGCTAATGGAGATGTTTTCCCAAGAGGGCTTACCTAAAGAGATGTTGACTGACCAGGGCACCCCGTTTATGTCAAAAGTAATGAAAGAGCTCAGTAAGTTACTGCAGGGAAAACACCTATGGACCTCCGTGTATCACCCGCAAACGGACGAACGGACTGCCTGGTAGAACGGTTTAACCAAACATTAAAAAATATGTTGAAGCGGGTGGTGGCATGAGATGGAAAAAATTGGGAACTTTTATTGCCCTATCTCATGTTCGCAGTGCCAGAAGTGCCCCTTTTGAACTCCTATACAACAGACATCCACGTGGTCTGTTAGACATAGCTAAAGAGGTGTGGGAACAACAGCCCATGCTGAATAAAAGTGTAACTGAATATGTCACTCAGTTGCAGGAACGGATGGAAACAGTGTTGCCCCTGGTGAGGGAACATATGGAGGCAGCTCAGTGAGCTCAGAGCAGAGTTTATAATCGCCAGGCTCACGTTCAGAATTTTACGCCGGGAGATCGTGTTCTGGTTCTGGTACCAACGGTCGACAGTAAATTTCTGGCCAGGAGGCAGGGTCCCTACGAAGTGATCGATAGGGGAGGTGACGTACAGGGTACACCAGCCCGGGCGAAGAAAGCCAGAGCAAGTGTACCATGTAAACTTGTTGAAACCTTGGAAAGATAGGGAGACTAGTGTGGATGATAGCCCCCAGCCAGGTTTGTTAGGGGGGGAGTTTCCCGTCCCTCAGTCTGGTGCGAGGGAAGCAGTTGCCACAGTGAAAATTGCTGACAGCCTTTCCCCTGCACAGACTCAGGAGGCCAGGGAGTAGGAAAACCGACGTGTTCTCAGACCTTCCTGGGCGTACTTCTGTCATCCGCCATGACATTGTCACAGAACCCCAGGTAAAAATACGGTTGAAACCATACCGGGTATCTGAGTCGCGGCGACAAGCCATCTCGGAAGTACAGCAGATGTTAAAACTGGATGTCATCGAGGAATCAAAGAGTGAGTGGGCCAGTCCGATAGTCTTAATACACAAGCCAGATGGTATGTTGCGGTTCTGTAATGACTTCCGCAAACTTAATGAGGTGTCCAAGTTTGATGCATACCCCATGCCCCCGAGTTGATGAGCTTAGTGAAAGGTTAGGACAGGCTCTGTATTTTTCTGTTTTGGACCTCACCAAAGGGTACTGGCAGGTGCCCTTGATGGAGGCTGCCAAAGAGAAAACAGCCTTTATCACACCAGAAGGTTTGTTCCAGTACAAGGTATTACCCTTTGGTTTACATGGCACTCCCACTATGTTTCAAAGGCTCATTGATATTGTACTTCAGCCACATCGTCGGTATGCTTCAGCTTATCTGGATGATATAATCATCCACAGTACAGACTGGGAGAGTCACCTTCCAAAAGTACAGGCAGTGGTAGACTCCCTTAGGAAGGCCGGGTTAACTGCTAACCCAAAAAGTGTGCTATAGGGTTGGAAGAGACCAAATACCTGTGGTATGTCATTGTGTGGGGAGTTGTCAAACCCCAGGTAAACAAAATAGAAGCCATTTGGAATTGGCCCCGACCTGTCACTACCTAACAACTGAGGTCATTCTTAGGAATGGTGGGTTACTATATGAGGTTTATCCCCCATTTTGCGACGGTGGCTGCACCCTTAACAAACCTCCTGAAGGGACGCAAGTCCGTCATGGTGCGTTGGAACGAACAGGCAGAGCAGGCATTTTCTGCTTTGAAGTCGGCCCTATGTGGGTCTCCGATGTTGGTGAAACCCAACTTCAAAAGGGAGTTTGTGGTACAGACCGATGCCTCTGAGGTAGGTTTCGGTGCTGTTCTCTCCCAGGAAGTCAACGGGGAAGAGCATCCCGTTGTCTTTCTCAGGCGAAAACTGACCCCGGCCGAGACCAGGTATAGTATAGTGGAGAGAGAGTGCCTGGCCATTAAGTGGGCACTCGAGTCTCTCTGCTATTATCTGTTGGGCAGGAAATTTCGTCTTGTCACGGATCATTCCCCCCTTGAGTGGATGTGTCAAGCCAAGGACAAAAATGCCAGGGTCACTATGTGGTTTCTGTCATTACAGAACTTCAAGTATAGGGTTGAACACAGAGCTGATCGTTTGCTAGGCAATGCTAATGCCCTATCACGAGTCCACTGTTGTACAAGTGTTCACCCCCTCAGGCTTGAACAAAAGGGGGGGGGCTATGTGAGAAGGTGAAAGGTATCGTGGTGGATGGGCAATATGTGTCACCAAGGCTCCTGGCTTTGGTGAAGTAAGAGCCGGTATTCATTCAGTGTCTGTGCTGCGATGCAGACTGACACTATGGCCATAGTATGGCTGGAAGGCCAATCCGGGACGGCTCTTACTGGTAATGACCAAGTGCATGGTGGGGGTCATTCCCCACAATCCAGGCTGCCTTTTTGTTGGCCTTAAAGGCAACCTGTTTTACCAGCTAAGGGGGATTTGCTAGTTGCAGTTCACACTGCATGGAAGCTGGTGGGCGGCTTTCTCGCATGAAGATAGGACGATCGCATCGGGTGTCAGGAGTAATACCTGCTGTGATCTGTCCTTAACTGCAGGTACTACTGCTCCCAACATGGAGCACACTCTGCTCCATTCTGGGAGCTGTAGTACCTGCATTAATAGACAGATCGCAGCGAGTGTCATTTATGACACCCAATGTGATCGTCCTGTATAATGTATAGATGCGGGCGGCTGGCCACTCTTCTCTGGTCAGGAGTGACACTGACGATCTGTCAATTAGTACAGGTACTACTATTTCCATCATGGAACAGTGTGTTCCATGCTGGGAGTAGTAGTACTACCTAAAAATACACCCATTGCGATCGTCCTATCTATTGCAGAGATGCGAGCACAGGAGAAAGCCGCTTGCATCAATACATTATACAGGGCGATTGCAGGGATGTCGCTAATGAAGAAATTCGTTATTTAGAATCAAGTCAAAGTTCGGATTCGGTCCGAATAAAAAATTTTCATGAAATTCGGAGCGAATTCGACTTATCGAATTCGCTCATCTCTAATCACCTTTCACAACACATCAACATATTTTACAGTATCTTCAAGATACAATAAGAATTGGGGTAAAAAAACACACTATTTCCCTAATTTCACTCTCATTCCAAATACACACTGTTTTACAATTCATTGCTTTCCTTTTAGACAACCACCAGGAGAGACAAGACTTTAATTGTCTAAAAGTTAATTCTGAACAGGTTCAACTTTAGTTTTTTATTACCTGACATGATCTGACAAATCATGTAAATGTCAGTGACCTGCTTTTGCAAGATTATGGCTTATCAATTACATTAAATTGCTAATAGGCCACAATATATTAAAATTTGAAAGTATAATTTTGACCTTTCCTTTTTGCTTCATTCACCCAGCCTTTCACAACATACTGTATTTTCCCTATATTTTTTTACATGGATTAACAGAAATAAATAATTTATGCTTTGCATAGTAACATTTTATTAAGCATTTTATGTAAATCAAGTGCTGTCCATTTTTCTCCTTTAGAAAGCCACAGAATAGTGGCAAAACATGTAGTAAGTAGACATTTATTTTTTAGTGCAAGTTAAAATTGTGTAATAAGGATTCTGTTTAAGATACACACTATAAATCTGAATTCAGAGTGTATGACTAATCTGAGGATACTGAGAGCTGTATGGGCTTTCACACTGGTTTCGGTGTCAACGTGAAGTCATCAGCTGCTTAAGTTATATAATATGTGGAATATAAACATTGAGAAACACTAATAAGTGATCCCATAAAATATAGATGTATAGCTTAAAAATATACAGAGTATTTTTGAAGCTTGGGGTTTACCCTAGAGTAATCCAATTAAGGTTCAAACAACAGTATTTCAAACATTAACCAACTACTGATCCGTCAAGGCTTGCTATCCATGAAAAGTTATGTTTTTCTATACTTAACCTGTGTGGGTTACTTGTTAGGTTTAGGCACAATTATACAATGTTGTGGGTCTGGTATGTAGTTATCTCCAGGGCTGGTTTTTATCCCCAGACAGGCTGGGTGAAGGGAGGGGGGGGGGGGTGCTCTACTTACAGGGGGTAACTATCTCCAGGGGTTCTACAGTGGGCAACTATATCTAGGGGGAACACACCTACTTCGTGACCTCTCTTCCTGATGCATCTATGTAATGGGGGAAACTACAAGAAAGGATCTATCTACCTACTGGATTGACCTAGCTACTTGTCTACCCACTCTAATTGTGAACTATAGATGTCAGAAAGTCGCACAGTTTAAAATATTTGTCTGGCAAGTTCTGCAGAGACAAGCTGTGGCAGTAAAAAATCGTCATGATGCTCTGAGCTAGATGGAGAAAAAAAATAGAGTCATTGGATGTAACTGCACTTTAATCACTTATATGGTCTGTAGTGGTAATGTTAGCAGTTATGTTGGCTGTATTATTAGGACTTTATATAGGGGCATCACTGGATATAAATGCACTGTAATAACTTTTATGGTCTGTCATGGTAATGATAAAAATGTTGTCTGTCTGTCAGTATAGGAGGCGCTCTGCTGTCTGTGTCTGCCCCTGGCGCCAGGCATAGGCTGCATTCCTCCATATGGGGGTGCAGCTCCGTCCCCTAAAAGAAATCTCTCCCCCTGTCAGGCTGGTCCATCACCCCCCTCCCTGCCCTATTGCCCGACCGCTCGCTGCTTTAAAAAGTAAAAGCGCAGTTCACACGGCTCTTCTTTCAACCCTGCTCCTACCTGTGTGCACGGTTCTGCATAGGACGTAAATGTACATCCTGGTGCGTTAAGTACCACCTCACCAGGACATACATTTATGTCCTTTGTCATTAAGGGGCTAAAGAATTTGTTAGGTACCAAAAAAAAAAAAAAAAAAAAGGATGCAGTAGGAATGTAAAAAAATTGTATTTAACGAAATTTATATTTTTTAGAACAACATTTTTATTAATTTTTAAACAGGGACCAATTTATGTGGGCGGGCAGTGACCTAAAATGTAGCCGACAATATTAAAAATGTATAAAAGGGCCATTTCATTGTAAAAATTATGAAACTTTTTATCAGTAATGTATTTAAATTATGTGTTCGCCCAGTAACAATAGGTGAGACATTGTCAGTGCACCAGAAGCAGGAGGTGAGGGAGGTTTTCTGACCTACCTTGCCACACTCACCTAATAAAACACCATATTAAAACTGAGCCTCACGATAAAATAAATGTAAAGCCATTTAGGATTCCAGAAGCGCGCAGGGAGGCAGTGTCCTCTGAGGTCAACCACATGGTGTCCTCTGGTGTCATTGAGGAGTCTACTAGTGAATGGTCAAGTCCCATTGTGCTAATCCCAAAGCCCAATTGGACGTGGAGATTCTGTAATGACTTCAGAAAATTAAATGAGGTCGCAAAATTTGATGCATACCCCATGACCCGGGTAGATGAACTGATTGAGAGGCTTGGGAGAGCAAGGTACATCACAAAACTTGACCTTACAAAGGGTTATTGGCGGATACCGTTATCTGAGGAGGCTAAAGAGGAGACTGCATTTTCCACTTCAGAAGGCCTGTTTCAGTATGTTGTGATGCCATTTGGGTTACATGGGGCCCTGCTACATTTCAGAGGCTGATGGATCTAATCTTGAGACCACACCGTGATTATGCTGCTGCTTACCTGGACAATGTGGTAATTTTTTCGTCTGACTGGAAAAATCACCTCTGTAAGGTACATACTGCGTTAGACACCATCAGTGATGCAGGCTTAACCATAAACTCAGAGAAAGGTGCAGTGGGTCTAGAGGAAGCAAATTACAGTAACCCCCCGACCTACGATGGCCCCGACATACGATAATTTCAACATACGATGGCCTCTCAGAAGCCATCGCATGTTGAAGTCAGCATCAGCATACGATGCTTTTGTATGTCGGGGCCATCGCATAAATGGCTATCCGCCAGAGCAAACTGCTTCAGCTGCCGCTGGATAGCCGTTTAAGGTGCCCCGTGTGCTCCGGTGACGATCACTTACATGTCCCCGGCTCTCCGGACCGTCCTCTTCGGGATCCCCTGCATCGCCGTCGATCTCCATCGTCGTCATCACGTCGCCGCACATACCGTCCCATCATCCAATAGGAGTGGCGTGCGCAGCGACGTGATGATGGCCATAAGGAACGACGATCCTGGGCACTGGAGATAGTCTGGAGCGGCAGGGACACCACGGGGAAGCGGCGACAGCAATGGAGTGCAACATCCAGGGCAGCGGTGACGGTCCGGAGCGGCGGGGACAGGTGAGTATACCTTCCTATATTTAACATTGCACGGATCCCTCCACATACGATGGTTTCAACAAACGATGGTTCATTTGGAACGAATTATCATTGTATGTTGAGGGACCACTGTACCTTGGTCATATTATTGGTAGAGGGTTGGTTGACCCACAGATCAATAAGATTGAGGCGATACAGAACTGGCCCAGGCCATTAACAAAGAAACAGGTGAAGCTTTCCTTGGCATAACCGGATACCGTCGATTCGTGCCCAACTTTGCCTCAATTGCTTCACCATTGACAGACTTAACAAAAGGTGGTAAGTCAATAATGGTAAAGTGGACCCCAGAGGATGAAAAGGCTTTTCAGAGCCTAAAGTCTTCCCCGTGTGAACAGCCAGTGCTTCTTTCCCCAGATTTCAGCAAACAGTTTCTGGTCCAGACGGATGCATCTGATACAGGGTTGGGAGCAGTCCTGTCACAAGTGATAAATGGGGAAGAACACCCAGTAATGTACCTGAGTAGGAAACTGACCCCACCAGAGGAAAATTAGTGGAAAGAGAGTGTCCTGCCATCAAGTGAGCATTGGAGTCCCTGAAATATCTGCTCGGTAGAGAATTTGTGTTGGTGATAGACCATGCTCATCTGGCCTGGATGAAACAAAATAAAGAGAGAAATGCAAGAGTGACCAGATGGTTTCTCTCCTTACAAAATGTCAGTTTTAAAGTGGAACATAGAGAAGGGAACACGGATGCATTGTCCAGGGTGTACTGTATGGTAACTATAAATCCCCAGACCTCTGGTCTGAAGAAGGGGGGGGGGGGGGGGGGAATATGTGGTAAAGTGTACATACGGGAAAGTGTTGAATGGATTGTATATTTTACCTGGTTTTCTCAGCCAGGCACAATAAAGATAATCCAGAAGGTTGTATGCTGCTTTAGCAGGACATAGTCTGCTATGGCTCTCTTGTTAAGTTTCATGGGCTGGATTTCCTGGACTGGAGGACAGGTTGGATGTGGGAATACTCCAGTCCACACCCCTAGTCCACTATGGGTTTCCCTATTTCAAGGTGTCCTCAGGTGAGGTTGAGTGGCTGCTGATTGCTGGAAAGACAGAGGAAAAAACAGCCACAAACAGGACTGCAGCTAAAACCTACCAGGTCGGAACTTTATTCTATGGACACTTTTGTGAGTTTGCTTGGGGCCAGACGTTAGGCCCACTGTAGGATAGTGAGGTATCCTGATGTTTAGGTAGAGCCGGCTTAGGTTTTGTTTGCACTGTGCTTTGTGCTGAAAATCACTTAAATAAACATCTTCTTGGACATTTGAAACCTACTGCCTGTGTGAATACTGTCATTGCTGACCTCACCGTGTGAGCTGTTCCCTACAATATATATATATATATATATATATATATATATATATATATATATATATATATATATATATATATATTGATACATTATGCTGTTATATAGTGAATTTAGGAATCGCTATAAAAATAAGGCATGTGACAGAAAAATATTTAGATGTTTATTTTACTCTATCAGTCATTTATTCAATGGATTGTACTGTATCAATCCTCACATGCCAATCACCTATACATAAAAAAAAAAAATTAGGAACATTTGGAAAATGTTGCAGAAGGCTCATTCTCATATTCAGTTCATGTGCTGCATTACTCTCAATACCAGAAGAACCCATCTGAATGCATTAAAATATGACTGGAATGAAAATAAGAATGGCTTCCATTTCTAACAGGTGCCAAAACCTCACAATTAGGATCTATTTATACAGACAGATTAGATAAATGCTTAACCATAGGACAAACAAGCCAATGTACAATAATAAAATATTTTTTTTTCTTCCCAAGTCTTCTGTTCAGCCTGGAAATAAATAGGCCCTGTCTGCTACCGGGCACAGAGCATATAGCCGCTCCATACAACCTCTCGTACCTCAGAAGTCTGAGACCATTTGCACCAATTTAACATGTAGGCATAGAAGATGTTCTGTCACATATATACATAAACATGGCATGTTTGGTCTGATGCAGTGTTACAGAGGTATTCTCTAGAAAAAAATACATAAAATGGCGCATACATCGGTACATAAGCAAACGTGGGTATAAAGCATTCGGCGGCATAGTGTGCATCAGACCATAATTATGTCCAGCGGGGAGTTGTTTAGCTATTCATATTCATGCCCTTTTTTAAGGCAACATCGTATCTGTTTCTATAATACATTGGTGCATGTAGTTTCTTCTAATGTATTTTGCCATAAAGTACATAGTATCACAACTAGCCCACTATGTGTGCTGTGTGCAGATACTGAAAAAACAGAGACTACTGGAAGATCAAACCACTGAAGCCTGTAAAGTGTTAATACAGTTCCAGTCTATGATACAGCATTTAAAGAAGTTATCCAGTAATAGAAAAAAGCTAATTTCCTCAAAAAACAGCACCACACCTGTCCTCGGGTTTTGGTGGTATTACAACTAGGCTCCGTTTACTTGAATGGAACTGAGCTGCAGTACCATACATAACCAGGACAGGTGTGGTGCTGTTTTTGAAAGAAATCAGCTCTGTATTTGTAGACCTGGATAAGCCCTTTAACTCAGGATTGGTAAAATATATATAATTATTATGATTATTTTTTTGCAAAATTTCTTAACGTAAAAAAACTTATTTTAACGTAGAGCAATTCATTATGCAGCTGCTAAATAGTGTTGTCAGTATTCAAAGCTGACTAAATCCTAAAATTAGTACTACATTGGACAGTTTTCTTTTACACCAGAAGTTATTTACATGTGGGATATAAATATTGATACATATATAGTCAACACATTTCGTCAAGAATCTCCGGACTACACAATATGCTTAATTTATTTTTGCACACACAGTACTTCTCCCTTCTAACACCAACCCCACTTGATGCCAGTCACATTCCCACATATGCAGGGAAAAATATTAATTCAGTTCTGTGCCTCACACTTTCTGGGACATTTTTTTGTAGCCGGTGTTCCCAGCGATTTTTTTTTTTTTTTTTTTTTTTTAATGATACAACACACTGTTTCCCCAATCTGATTTCCTTATAATGAACATCTCTGGCACAGTACAGAGACAGATGTAATACTGTTTAGGTTGCACTTGCATCTTTATCCAATTTCCCATTGCTGTTTATCCGTTGAAATGAGAGAAATTAGACGTTCCAACATCCTGTTCTGTTGTAGGTAAAGTATTCTGATTTTATAGCATATTTGTGGATTATAATATGAGGCATTATACAGAGATTATTAAATAGTTGTGAGTGAATACACAGTTTGCAAATTACCCTTCTACATTTGGCAAGCCATTAAAAGAAATTCCCACACACTGTGCTGCCTATTAACACTATATCAGTGTTGATTCCAAGTATTATAAAATGTAAACAATAGCTTATAGGTGTTTTCTGGTACAAAATAACCTATCTTCATGATAATTCATACAGTGGTTGGTAGGGTCTGACTCTTGGGGCTCCAAAAAGTGCCACATGCTCTTGATCTTTTACCTGTTTAAGGGTACGTTAAGATGTATGCAGATTTGATGCGCAGGATTTGATGCCCAGGATTTTCTGCTGCAGATTCAATGTAAACTAAATGATTGAGCACAGCTTCTAATCGGCAGTTACAAATCCTGCACATCAAACCTGCGCAGGATCCTGTACGTGTGAACGTATCCTAAATCAAGTGAATGGTATTAAACTGCAATACTAGACACAGTCACTATGTATGGCACACTACAAATGTATTGCACAGTACAGTGTCCTCTTTGCTTAACAGATACAGCTCTGTATTTTCGGTAATGTCTGTTTCTGGTTTTACAGTTTACTACAGCTTCTCAAGTCTGACCCAGGAAGAAGTACAGTGCCGCCTACAAAAAAAATCTAATTAGACAAATCACCAGGTCCAAAAGGCATTCACCCCCGTGTTTTAAAGGAATTAAGGGGTTCTCCGGGGCTTAGACATTTTATCCCCTATCCAAAGGATAGGGGATAAGATGCCTGATGGCGGGAGTCCTGCTGCTGGGGACCCCCGTGATCTTGCACGCCACACCCCGTTTATAATCAGTCCCCGGATTGTATTCGCTCCGGGTCTGATTACTGGCGACCACAGGGGTGGAGGCGTGACGTCACACGCCGTCGGCCCTGTGGTCGCCGGTAATCAGACCCGGAGCAAATGTTAAAAATACAGTTGTAATTTGTCCGTGATTTTGCAGATGCATTTTTACAATGGAATATGTCTAAAAATACACTGTGTGAACCTAGCCTAACAGTACTGAAAATATATCATACTCTGATAATATATCAGAACTGTCACGATTCGGCTGGCAAGAGGTGGATCCTCTGTGCCAGAGAGGGATTGGCGTGGACCGTGCTAGTGGACCGGTTCTAAGTTACTACTGGTTTTCACCAGAGCCCGCCGCAAAGCGGGATGGTCTTGCAGCGGCGGTAGCAACCAGGTCGTATCCACTAGCAACGGCTCAACCTCTCTGACTGCTGAAGATAGGCGCGGTACAAGGGAGTAGGCAAGAGCAAGGTCGGACGTAGCAGAAGGTCGGGGCAGGCAGCAAGGATCGTAGTCAGGGGCAACGGCAGGAGGTCTGGAACACAGGCTAGGAACACACAAGGAAACGCTTTCACTGGCACGATGGCAACAAGATCCGGCGAGGGAGTGCAGGGGAAGTGAGGTATACATAGGGAGTGCACAGGTGAACACACTAATTAGAACCACTGCGCCAATCAGTGGCGAAGTGGCCCTTTAAATCGCAGAGACCCGGCGCGCGCGCGCGAGCGCCGCGCGCGCCGGACAGGACCGACGGAGAGCGAGTCAGGTACGGGAGCCGGGGTGCGCATCGCGAGCGAGCGCCACCCACATCGCGAATCGCATCCCGGCTGGAGGCGGTATCGCAGCGCACCCGGTCAGTGGATCCGACCGGGGCGCTGCCGTAGCGAGGATGTTGCGAGCGCTCCGGGGAGGAGCGGGGACCCGGAGCGCTCGGCGTAACAGTACCCCCCCCCTTGGGTCTCCCCCTCTTCTTGGAACCTGAGGACCAGACTTTTATCTAGGATATTGTCCTCAGGTTCCCAGGATCTCTCTTCAGGACCACAGCCCTCCCAATCAACCAAAAAAAAAGTTTTTCCTCTGACCTTTTTGGAGGCCAGTATCTCCTTTACGGAAAAGATGTCAGAAGAACCGGAAACAGGAGTGGGAGAAACAAGTTTGGGAGAGAAACGGTTGATGATGAGTGGTTTAAGAAGAGAGACATGAAAGGCATTAGGAATACGAAGAGAAGGAGGAAGAAGAAGTTTGTAAGAGACAGGATTAATTTGGCACAAGATTTTGAAAGGACCAAGATAGCGTGGTCCCAATTTGTAGCTGGGGACACGGAAGCGGACATATTTAGCGGAGAGCCATACCTTGTCTCCGGGAGAGAAGATGGGGGGAGCTCTTCTTTTCTTATCGCCAAACTTTTTCATGCGTGAAGAAGCCTGTAAGAGAGAATTTTGGGTCTCTTTCCATATGGTGGAAAGATCACGAGTTATTTCATCCACAGCGGGCAAGCCAGAGGGCAAGGGAGTAGGGAGGGGGGGAAGAGGGTGACGGCCGTACACCACGAAAAATGGGGATTTGGAAGAAGATTCAGAGACTCTGAAGTTGTACGAGAATTCGGCCCATGGTAGAAGATCCGCCCAGTCATCCTGGCGGGAGGAAACAAAATGCCGTAAATAGTCACCCAGGACTTGGTTAATTCTTTCTACTTGCCCATTGGATTGAGGATGATAAGCAGAAGAAAAGTTTAATTTAATCTTGAGTTGTTTACAGAGAGCCCTCCAGAATTTTGACACGAATTGGACGCCTCTATCCGAGACGATCTGCGTAGGTAAACCGTGAAGACGAAAAATGTGTACAAAAAATTGTTTTGCCAACTGAGGTGCTGAAGGAAGACCAGGAAGAGGAATAAAATGTGCCATCTTGGAAAATCGATCAACGACCACCCAAACAACAGTGTTGCCACGGGATGGGGGTAAGTCTGTAATAAAGTCCATACCAATCAGAGACCAAGGCTGTTCGGGTACAGGCAGAGGATGAAGGAGACCAGCAGGCTTCTGGCGAGGAGTCTTATCTCGGGCACAGACAGTGCAGGCCCGCACAAAATCAACAACATCCGTCTCCAGAGTCGGCCACCAATAAAAACGAGAGATGAGTTGCAAGGATTTTTTGATGCCCGCATGGCCTGCGAGGTGGGAGGAGTGACCCCATTTGAGGATTCCGAGGCGTTGGCGTGGAGAGACGAAGGTCTTCCCTGGAGGAGTTTGCCTGATGGAGGCTGGAGAAGTGGAGATCAGGCAGTCAGGAGGAATGATGTGTTGCGGAGAGAGCTCTACTTCCGAGGCATCCGAGGAACGAGAGAGAGCATCGGCCCTAATGTTCTTGTCGGCAGGGCGAAAATGAATTTCAAAATTAAACCGGGCAAAGAACAGAGACCACCTGGCCTGGCGAGGATTCAGCCGTTGGGCAGACTGGAGATAGGAGAGATTCTTGTGATCGGTGTAAATAATAACTGGAAATTTTGATCCCTCCAGCAGATGCCTCCATTCCTCAAGTGCTAATTTAATGGCCAGTAACTCTCGATCCCCGATGGAGTAGTTCCTCTCCGCCGGAGAGAAGGTCCTAGAAAAAAACCCACAAGTAACAGCATGCCCGGAAGAATTTTTTTGTAGAAGGACCGCTCCAGCTCCCACTGAGGAGGCATCAACCTCCAATAGGAAGGGTTTAGATGGGTCAGGTCTGGAGAGCACGGGGGCAGAAGAAAAGGCAGACTTGAGCCGTTTAAAAGCTTCTTCCGCTTGAGGAGGCCATGACTTAGGATTGGCATTCTTCTTGGTTAAAGCCACGATAGGAGCCACAATGGTGGAAAAATGTGGAATAAATTGTCTGTAATAATTGGCGAACCCCAAAAAACGTTGGATAGCACGGAGTCCGGAGGGGCGTGGCCAATCTAAGACGGCAGAGAGTTTATCTGGGTCCATTTGTAGTCCCTGGCCAGAGACCAAGTATCCTAGGAAAGGAAGAGATTGACATTCAAACAGACATTTCTCCATTTTGGCATAAAGTTGATTGTCTCGAAGTCTCTGAAGAACCATGCGGACATGCTGGCGGTGTTCTTCTAAGTTGGCAGAAAAAATCAGAATATCGTCCAGATACACAACAACACAGGAATATAAGAGATCACGAAAAATTTCATTAACAAAGTCTTGGAAGACGGCAGGGGCGTTGCACAGGCCAAAGGGCATGACCAGATACTCAAAGTGTCCATCTCTAGTGTTAAATGCAGTTTTCCATTCGTCCCCCTCCCTGATGCGGATGAGATTATAAGCACCTCTTAAGTCCAGTTTGGTAAAGATGTGGGCACCTTGAAGGCGATCAAAGAGTTCAGAGATAAGAGGAAGGGGGTAGCGGTTCTTTACCGTGATTTTATTAAGTCCGCGGTAGTCAATGCAAGGACGTAGGGAGCCATCTTTTTTGGACACAAAGAAAAATCCAGCTCCGGCAGGAGAGGAGGATTTGCGGATAAACCCCTTTTTTAAATTTTCCTGGATGTATTCAGACATAGCAAGAGTCTCTGGGGCGGACAGAGGATAAATTCTGCCCCGGGAGGAGTAGTGCCCGGGAGGAGGTCAATAGGACAGTCATAAGGCCTGTGAGGAGGTAAAGTCTCAGCTTGTTTCTTGCAAAATACGTCAGCATAGTCCATATAGGCCTTAGGGAGACCGGTTACAGGAGGAACCACAGGGACACGGCAGGGAGTACTGGGAACCGGTTTAAGGCAGTCCTTGAAACAAGAGGTACCCCAGCTCTTGATCTCCCCTGTGGACCAATCAAGGGTTGGGGAATGGCGTTGAAGCCATGGTAGTCCAAGGAGAATTTCGGAAGTGCAATTGGGGAGGACCAAAAACTCAATTTTTTCGTGATGAGGACCGATGCACATTAGGAGGGGCTCCGTGCGGAAACGTATGGTACAGTCCAATCTTTCATTGTCAACACAATTGATGTAGAGGGGTCTGGCGGGACTGGTCACCGGGATGTTGAACCTGTTGATGAGAGAGGCCAAAATAAAATTTCCTGCAGATCCGGAATCCAAGAAGGCCTTAGTAGAGAAGGAGGAGGTAGAGGCAGATATCCGCACAGGCACAGTAAGACGTGGAAAAGCAGAGTTGACATCAAGGACTGTCTCTCCTTTGTGCGGAGTCAGCGTACGTCTTTCCAGGCGGGGAGGACGGATAGGACAATCCTTCAGGAAGTGTTCGGTACCGGCACAGTACAGGCAGAGATTCTCCATGCGGCGTCGAGTCCTCTCTTGAGGTGTCAGGCGAGACCGGTCAACTTGCATAGCCTCCACGGCGGGAGGCACAGGAACGGATTGCAGAGGACCAGAGGAGAGAGGAGCCGGGGAGAAAAAACGCCTCGTGCGAACAAAGTCCATATCCTGGCGGAGCTCCTGACGCCTTTCGGAAAAACGCATGTCAATGCGAGTGGCTAGATGAATGAGTTCATGTAGGTTAGCAGGAATTTCTCGTGCGGCCAGAACATCTTTAATGTTGCTGGATAGGCCTTTTTTAAAGGTCGCGCAGAGGGCCTCATTATTCCAGGATAGTTCGGAAGCAAGAGTACGGAATTGTATGGCGTACTCGCCAACGGAAGAATTACCCTGGACCAGGTTCAGTAGGGCAGTCTCAGCAGAAGAGGCTCGGGCAGGTTCCTCAAAGACACTTCGAATTTCCGAGAAGAAGGAGTGTACCGAGGCAGTGACGGGGTCATTGCGGTCCCAGAGCGGTGTGGCCCATGACAGAGCTTTCCCAGACAGAAGGCTGACTACGAAAGCCACCTTAGACCTTTCAGTAGGAAACTGGTCCGACATCATCTCCAAGTGCAGGGAACATTGTGAAAGAAAGCCACGGCAAAACTTAGAGTCCCCATCAAATTTATCCGGCAGGGATAGTCGTAGGCCGGAGGCGGCCACTCGCTGCGGAGGAGGTGCAGGAGCTGGCGGAGGAGATGATTGCTGAAGCTGTGGTAGTAGCTGCTGTAGCATCACGGTCAGTTGAGACAGCTGATGGCCTTGTTGCGCTATCTGTTGTGACTGCTGGGCGACCACCGTGGTGAGGTCGGCGACAACTGGCAAAGGAACTTCAGCGGGATCCATGGCCGGATCTACTGTCACTATTCGGCTGGCAAGAGGTGGATCCTCTGTGCCAGAGAGGGATTGGCATGGACCGTGCTAGTGGACCGGTTCTAAGTTACTACTGGTTTTCACCAGAGCCCAGGGAGTGCAGGGGAAGTGAGGTATACATAGGGAGTGCACAGGTGAACACACTAATTAGAACCACTGCGCCAATCAGTGGCGAAGTGGCCCTTTAAATCGCAGAGACCCGGCGCGCGCGCGCCCTAGGGAGCGGGGCCGCGCGCGCCGGGACAGGACCGACGGAGAGCGAGTCAGGTACGGGAGCCGGGGTGCGCATCGCGAGCGGGCGCCACCCGCATCGCGAATCGCATCCCGGCTGGAGGCGGTATCGCAGCGCACCCGGTCAGTGGATCCGACTGGGGCGCTGCCGTAGCGAGGATGTTGCGAGCGCTCCGGGGAGGAGCGGGGACCCGGAGCGCTCGGCGTAACAAGAACTTTTCGATCCATTAAGCTTTGTATTAAGTCACCCAAAACACACAATATTTATATTGCTCTCTATTAGAGTGCACTTCAAGAACCAAATGTTCTGAGATTGAAAACCCAAAATGGAACAATCCATCATGGAAAACCCTTGCACTTGCAAAAGCATGGTAAAAACCACTGTTAAACCTGGGTCTTATAAATTCATATATGTCTATCTATCTATATCTATACATGAAACTCAAAAACTAAGAATATAGTGCAAAGTTAATTTATTTTAGTAATGTAACTTAAAAGGTGAAACTAATATATGAGTGACTCATTATATGCAAAGCAAGATAGTTCAAGCTGTGATTTGTCATAATTGTGATGATTATGGTTACAGCTCATGAAAACCCCAAAGCCCCCCCCCCCCCAATTACTATGATTTGGGGAGCCATGTCCTCACAAATACTAATGTGCCACAAACAGGAAGGGAATATCACCAACCATTCCCATTTTATTAAGGGTGTATCCATATAAATGGCCCACCCTATATATATATATATATTTATATATATATATATATATATATATAAAAATATATATATAAATATATATATATATATATAGATTTTTTTTTTTATAAACATCCCTAATAATTGCCTACTCCAGTACAAAAAAATGACCAAATGACACAATATGCAGATAACTCTATGTTGTATTGTTGCTTAACAGTTTTCAATTTGTCTTTGAATGGCTGCACAAATAAATAGCTTTTTATATTTTCCATATCTCAGATGTTTCTGCACAATATGTCCCTTTTTAAGGAATTAATCCACTAAAAAAATCCCCTCCTTTTTTCCATATTCTATACAGAAATTCTCTCTGCTTGTTTGTTGATCATTTTCTAATGGAGAAGTAGGAAGATAGCCAAGAAATTAGAAGATTACCCAATTTGGTGCAGGCAAAAGGAATGCAACCTGATAAGAAATGGTGTGGAGGGTTGCCAAGAATAAAATCAAATGCTGGGGAAAGTGAGGACATCATTTTGTAGTTAGTGAATTGTATATATAACACCATCGAAGTTGCATTGACCCACAATCACTGATTGAATTCAAGGGCAGTCGATTCCTACTGTACGCTACAAGCTAATGTGTATTTTGATCCTGAAAGTATCTGTACATTGCAATAAGCTTTTAAGGGTTTGATCACTATCTAAATGTGTCATATGTCTTAGGCATGGTTCACACAATGTTAAATGAAAACAAAATGAAAATAGATATAAAAGATGGCAGTTTTGTTTTTAAAATCTAATAATGTGTTATGTTGGAATAACAGCCATTTTTTAAAAACTATGGGGGAGAATTGTCATTGCTTTTAGACCTTTTTTTTGTCTATGTTTTGGCGCAGTTCAGGCGCAAGCAGCATATTTGGTGACTTTTATGTGTCTTTTCATATAGTAATTTTCACTCTTTTTGCCTACCCGTAGAACTTTTTCTTTTTGACCATGTGTAATGTCCCAATACAGGTACATGGTTCTATACTACCTGTAGGCCCTGTGAGGTTGAGTCCACTGAAATCAATATTTCAGTGAATTTTTACAAATAAGCATATATAGTTATCTAATATATGTGGCTTTATTTAGGGATGACCAGCATATTATGTCCTCATTTGACATATTTATATGTAATGTACAGGTTGTAGTATCTTCAGACGTAGGTCTGAAGTGTGCAAGGGACACCGCAGCAGCCTAAAGTAAGATTTTAGTGTGTAATCTTCTGTCTATAAATCACCTATTTAGGAAGTATAAGACTAGTAAACAGTCATATGCTTGTAAGTTTAGGTCTAGTGCAGTGATGGCGAATCTTTTTGAGCCCCAGTGCCCGAACCGTAATGCACACCAACTTTTTTCCCCTCAAAGTGCCAGCACAGCAATTAAATCAGAATACACATTAGGGTTGGCAGTATAGTTCCCCCACATTAGGGTTGGCAGTATAGTTCCCCCACATTAGGTGCAGTATAGTTCCCCCACATTAGGTGCAGTATAGTTCTCCACATTAGGTGCAGTATAGTTCCCCACATTAGGTGCAGTATAGTTCTCCACATTAGGTTGGCAGTATAGTTCCCCCACATTAGGTTGGCAGTATAGTTCCCCCACATTAGGTGCAGTATAGTTCCCCGCACATTACGGTTGGCAGTATAGTTCCCCCACATTGGGTGTAGTATAGTTTCCCCACATTAGGTTGGCAGTATAGTTCCCAACATTAGGTTGGCAGTATAGTTCCCCCACATTAGGTTGGCAGTATAGTTCCCCCACATTAGGTGTAGTATAGTTCCCCGCACATTAGGGTTGGCAGTATAGTTCCCCCACATTGGGTGTAGTATAGTTCCCCCACATTAGGTTGGCAGTATAGTTCCCCCACATTGGGTGCAGTATAGTTCCCCCACATTGGGTGCAGTATAGTTCCCCCACATTGGGTGCAGTATAGTTCCCCCACATTAGGTTGGCAGTATAGTTCCCCTACATTAGGTTGGCAGTATAGTTCCTCCACATTAGGGTTGGCAGTATAGTTCCCCCACATTAGGGTTGGCAGTATAGTTCCCCCCACAGGGTTGGCAGTATAATTCCCCCCACAAGGTTGGCAGTAGAATTCCCCCCACAAGGTTGGCAGTATAATTCCCCCCACAAGGTTGGCAGTATAATTCTCCCCCACAAGGTTGGCAGTATAATTCCCCCCACAAGGTTGGCAGTATAATTCCCCCCACAAGGTTGGCAGTATAATTCCCCCCCACATTAGGCAGGCAGTGTTCCCCCACATTAGGCAGGCAGTGTTCCCCCACATTTGACAGGCAGTGTTCCCCCATAGACATACAGCCTCCAGCCATATACAGTGTATGGCTGGAGGCTGTATGTCTGTGTCGGAACACCGAAGATGACGTCCCGCTGGTCACTTACCATGCGCACGTCATCCTCGGTCCTCCCCAAAGCTCCGCTCTGCTTAACGGGCGCACGCACGGGACGTCAGTGACGTCCCTGCGTGCTCTACCTCCCGGCGCTCCCTGCGTTTTTAAAGCTAACGCGGGGCCGCAGAGAGGTAACCGGGACATCCTTGTGTCCCGAAATGACCTTTCGGGACACAGGGATGTCCGGAATGTGACGGGGGCCTGTGGCCGCATGCCCACAGAGGGGGCTCGGCGTGCCACCTGTGCCATAGGTTCGCCATCACTGGTCTAGTGGCATACAACAACATAGTACCCAAGAGAAAGAACAAAACCACTATGTAGACCATAAAGTAGAATAAAATCACTTTGTTTTATTCGTTTCACATGTAACACATAAAATTTCACATACAGCAATGGGCACAGAAAGAAAGACGTGGGTACTGGGGAGGTGGTCATTACTCTATGGGCACACCGATAAAAGGCCCTGTTTAGCATGCGTGCACTGAAAGTAGCAATTAAAAATGTACATAATGGTAAGGAAAAGTGCATAGTGGCTGGGATCATGGGTGAGCCTATACAAATATACGGCTTGAGTATCACTCATGTACCCTCATTATATAGCACATCTCCCTGAGGCCATACAACCACTGTTGTACTGAATGAGTAAAGTGAATATTGCACACAAAAAGATGTAACAGCAAATGCAAAAAAAGTTCTTCCAGAAATTAGAGGAAGGAAAGAATGCAGAGTAAATAACAACCAGAAGTGGCATTCCCCCAGCCCCAGTCCCAATTACCCACCACACCTCCGACAGGTTTCGCCTTACAGGCTTAGGGCAACTGGTGGGGTCAGAATATATATGGGAGTGAGCCAATGGAGACAAGGACACGCACCTGTATCAGGTCTCTGTAAGAGGTGCAAGGAATCACCGTGCCATGCACAATGGTGCCCTTTTTTGCACTTGCATTTACATTTTTTTTTTCATGTGTGCACTATTCATTTTACTTTCAGTACAACAGTGGTTGTATGGCCTAAGGGATATGTGCAATATAGTCAGGGCACGAGTGATAATCAGGCTGTATATTTGTATAGGCTCACCCATGATCACAGCCACTATTATACGATGCACTATGCATTTTTTCTTACCATTATGTACTTTTTGAATTGCTACTTTCAGTGCACGCATGCTAAACAGGGCTTTTTATCTGTGTGCCGTAGAGTAATACCCCCCTCCCCAGTACACACATCTGTCTTTCTGTGCCCATTGCTGTATGTGAAATTTTATGTGTTACTAATAAAATGAAGTAATTTTATTCAACTTTATGGTCTACATAGTGGTTTTTATTCTTTCTCGTGGGTACAATCTTCTGTCTATGCCAAGTTGCTACAATTTCAGGTATACGTTCCTGCAGTTTTAGTTATTGTTAGGGTCCCCCAAAAAACGATGGATATTCACTACTCCAGTACAGGGCAGTAGGAACCCCACAAATCTGGGGGGGATAGCATTGTAACTGGGTGTGGCTATGAAAAAGGCAGATCCATACAAGGCAAGGGACTAAAGGGGGCAGGACCGCTCAATTTTACATGACAATACAGGCTCCTCATCACAAAGATTGGCATTTGTCAGGACTGTGGGAAGTAGGCTGTGTGTGTGAGGTCAGGACGAGGGGTCAGTGTTGGCAACATTAAAGGGGTATTGCAGGATTTTTTTTATTTGACTATGCCACAGGGGCTGAAAAGTTAGTGTAGTTCATAACATAGTGTCTGTATTTGTCTCTAACGGCTGGTCTCGTATTATGTGATCTTTACTCCTGATGTTCATTTTTAACAACATACAAAATGACTCCTGTTTCGGGTATTTCCCAGGATGCAGTGTGGCCGAGACCTGACATCACTAGTTAGGTGATGACAGGGATCCTGTTCTGATTCAATGGGTGAAGTGATTGTAACACTCACATTTCAGTACACTGGAACACAGATGATAGTGGATTCGCTGGACCTGTGTGGTAGATGACTCAGACCGTACCAGAGAGTGGAGTCTAAGGTGTTGCTGGTTTCCACCAGAGCCTGACACAAAGCGGGATGGACTTGCTGGGGCAGGCGGCACCCAGGTCGCTAACTCTGGCATGGCTTGACCCCACAGGTGGCTGAGGATATTCAAGGCACAGGTAGGATTAGGCAACTTGTGGTCTGGATAGCAGGAGGTCAGGGCAGGTGGCACAGTAGCATAGTCAGGAATGTAGAAAATGGTCAGTAGGCAGACGGCAAAGGAGCAAGGTCAGGCCACGGAGCAAATGTATGATACACGGCAAGGCAAGACACAGGAATGCTTTCTCTAAGGCTCTAGGGCAACAAAGATCTGGCAGGGAAGTGTGAGAGGTGGAGGAATTTATCAATGAGCCACAAATGTTACTTCACTAATGGGCGAACTGGCCCTTTAAATCTTAAAGCTCCAGTGCACGCGCCCTAGGGGATGGGGACTTGCACACCAGAGCAGAGAGGCAGAGACTGGGGCAGGAGAAGCACCAAGTGAGTGACGGTCTGGGATTCGCATGCAGGCACGTTCCGCGATGCGATTGCCAGCCCCGCCGGCAGCAGGAAACGGGACCATGTGCTCGCGGCCAGCGTGGGCGGCTGGAGCGCATAATGTAACAGTACCCCCCCCCCCCCCCCTTTGGTCTCCCCCCTCCTTTTACGATACAGAAAACTCCTGAGAAGGTCACGGTCCAGGATATTCTCCTCAGGCTCCCAAGATCTCTCCTCAGGACCATAACCCGGTAAGCGTAAACGGGGAGAGGAAGAGGAGAACGGAGATGGAGTCTGTAGACAACAAAAAAGGGAGATGACCTCGTGGACTCGGAATCCTTATGATTATATGAGAATTCAGCCCAGGGGGAAGGTCGACCCAATCATCTTGGCGAGCTGAAACAAAATGCAGAAGATAAGTCTCAATAATTTGATTAAACCTCTCCACCTGACCGTGTGACTGAGGGTGGTAGGCCGAGGAGAAGTCCAGATTGATTTCCAGACGGTTACAAAGGACTCGCCAGAACTTAGAGACAAACTGCACACTATGATCTGAAACGATATGCTGAGGAAGACCATGTAAATGAAAGACATGCAACAAGAAGTATTTCGCACGCTGAGGGGCAAATGGAAGACCTGGTAGAGGAATCAAATGAGCAATCTTGGAAAACCGATCTACAATGACCCAAATGACAGTATTATTATGAGATGGTGGCAAATCGATGATGAAATCCATGGCGATATGGGACCAGGGAGTATCCAGAATGGGTAAAGGCTGTAAGAGTCCTGCAGGTCTCTGAGGAGTGGTTTTGTCATGGGCAGGTGTTTCACCGGGACGAACAAAATCAGAAATATCACGTTCAAGTTGGGGCCACCAGTAGTTCCGGGAGATTAGAAGTAGTCTTTTGTATACCAGGATTACCTGCTGTCAAGGAAGAATGACCCCATTTCAGTACCTTGCATCTCAATCTGGCGGGCACAAAGGATTTTTCCAGAGGAACTTGCTGATTTTCAGCAGGAGCGGCAGGAATCAAACGGTCTGGAGGAATAATATGCCTAGGCGTGGAGTCCAAACCAATGACATCAGAGGACCCGGAGAGAGCATTAGCCCTGATGTTCTTGTCTGCTGAAGGCGAGTGATTGAAGAAGTTGAACCTAGAAAACAACAGTGACCACCTTGCCTGGGGGGGCTCGAACACTGAAGAGACTGAAGGTACAGAAGATTCTTATGGTCGGAGTAGATGCTGACCGGATGAGAAGAACCTTCCAATAAATGTTGCCATTCCTCCAACGCTAGCTTGATAGTGAGGAGTTCACAATCTCCAATGGAGTAATTCCTCCCAGCAGGAGACAAGGTCTTGGAGAAGAACCCACAAGTAACAGTCTTACCCTTGGCATTTTTCTGAGTAAGAACGGCACCCGCTCCAATAGATGAAGCATCAACCTCCAAAGCAAAGGGCCTCTCTGGATCAGGTCAGCACGGGAGCAGAGGCAAACGCAGACTTTAAATGGGAGAAGGCCTCTATAGCCTCTTGAGGCCAAGATTTAGGATAAGATGCCTTCTTAGTGAGAGCCACAATTGGAGCAACCAAGGATGAAAAATGTGGGATAAATTGACGATAATAGTTTGCGAATCCCAGAAAGCGTTGAATAGCACATAGACTTGAAGGACGAGGCCAATCCAATACTGCAGAAAATGTATCTGGATCCATCTGCACGCCCTGATGAGAGACGTAGCCAAGAAACGGAAGACTAGATTTCTCAAACAGGCATTTCTCCAGTTTGGCATAGAGATGATTCTTCCGTAGTCGCTAAAGAACCAGACGAACATGAGTATGATGCTTGTCTAAGTTGGAAGAGAAGATCAGGATGTCATCTAGGTATATGACAACACCGATGTAGAGAAGATCACGGAAGATATCATTGACAAACTTTTGAAAAACGGCTGGAGCATTGCAGAGACTAAAAGGCATTACGAGATACTTAAAATGTCTGTCACGAGTATTGAAGGCCGTTTTCCATTCATCTCCCTTGCAGATACGAATGAGGTTATACGCTCCACATAACTCCAAGTTGGAGAAGACCTTGGTCAAAAAGTTCTGAGATAAGAGGTAGAGGGTAATGGTTCTTGACCGTGATTTTGTTAAGTCCCCTGTAGTCAATGCATGGACGGAGTGAGCCTTCCTTCTATCCAACAAAGAAGAAAGCCTCTCCAGCAGGAGAAGAGGACTTACGGATAAATCCCTTTTGGAGATTCTCCTGAATATACTCAGCCATGGCTTTGGTCTCAGGAACCGATAGAGGGTATATCCTTCCACGAGGAGGAGTGGTACCAGGCAGAAGATCAATAGGACAGTCGTAAGGACGATGTGGAGGCAGAGACTCAACCTGTTTCTTGTAGAAAAAAACATCAGAGAAATCTTGGTAAGGTGGTGGCAGGCCAGGTAAAGGAAGAGGACGAGAAACAATTTTAGACTAACTGATTGGAGGCAAAGATTTTGACAGGATTGTCCCCAATGAATAATCTCTCTAGTTCTCCAATCCAGTTGCGGAGAATGGCGTTGCAGCCAAGGAAGGCCAAGAAGAATCTCTGAAGTACAGTGTGGCAGAACATAGAATTCGATCTTTTCTTTACACAATACTCCCACTTGCATGATGAAAGATTCTGTATGGAAGTGAACCATACAGTCCAGATTTTGTCTATTAACAGAGGAGATGAACAAGGGCTTGGCAAGCCGAGTAAGAGGAAGATGATACTTGTGGACCAAAGAAGCATCAATATAGTCACCTGCTGATCCAGAATCCAAAAATGCTGTAGCACTGAAGGAAGACTTGGCTGAAGCAAAGACTTAATATAATATAGACACTGATTTGAATAGGGACCTTCCATACGATAAAATATACCATTTATTACGTTCCACAAAAATATCCACTTACACTACTAAATATACAGGCCGCCACTGGTCATCTATGGTTTAGCACACTTGTATCATATTGCACTTACTTATATAATTGTATAAGTAGTCTCTCAGGTGAAACTCCATCTCTAAAGTGCTAAAACAGTGTATAAAAACACACAAGATATATACACTAAAAATTCCAATGGGAGGTATGGTCCAGGTTTATCTTTTATTCTTTTATCAAAGTTGAGTTTTTTTGTTGTTGCATGACAAATTCTTTTACGTATCAATATGCTCTCATTTATGCCACTGTTCACATGTAACTCTGTTTACTCACTGTAGCTTACTACATTCATTCTAGGGATCATAACTAGGATTCACATATAGCAGTTAATTCTCCATGACACTGTTCACGCATACAGTGGGGAGAAAAAAGTATTTAGTCAGCGACCAATTGTACAAGTTCTCGCACTTAAAAAGATGATAGGCCTGTAATTTTCATCATAGGTATAGTTCAACAATGAGAGACCTAATGAGAAGGAAAAAAATCCATAAAATCACATGGTCTGATTTTTAAATAATTTATTTGCAAATTATGGTGGAAAATAAGTATTTGTTCACCTACAAACAATCAAGATTTCTGGCTCTCACAGACCTGTAACTTCTTCTTTAAAGGGGTTCTCTGGTGCTTACACATCTTATCCCCTATCCAAAGGATAGGGGATAAGATGCATGATCACAGGCGTCCCCAGCTGTGGGACTTCCGTGATCAGGCATCTTATCCCCTATCCTTTGGATAGGGGATAAGATGTGTTAGCACAAGAGAACCCCTTTAAGAGTCTTCTCTGTCCTCCACTTGTTACTTGTATTAATGGCACCTGTTTGATACTTGTTATCATTATAAAAGACACCTGACCACAACCTCAAGCAGTCACACTCCAAACTCCACTATGGCCAAGACCAAAGAGCTGTCGAAGGACACCAGAAACAAAATTGTTGACCTGCACCAGGCTGAGAAGAATTAATCTGCAATAGGCAAGCAGCTTGGTGTGAAGAAATCAACTGTGGGAGCAATTATTAGAGAAAATAGAAGACATACAAGACCACTGATAATCTCCCTCGATCTGGGGCTCCACGCAAAATCTCACCCCGTGATGTCAAAATGATCACAAGAATGGTTAAATCCCAGAAACACACAGGGGGACCTAGGGAATGATCTGCAGAGAGCTGGGACCAAAGTAACAAAGGCTACCATCAGTAACACTAAGCCGCCAGGGACTCAAATCATGCAGTGCCAGACGTGTCCCTGTGCTTAAGCCAGTACATGTCTGGGCCCATCTGAAGTTTGCTAGAGAGCATTTGGATGATCCAGAAGAGTATTTGGAGAATGCCATATGGTCATATGAAAAATAATGTAGAACCTTTTGGTAAAAACTCAACTCGTCGTGTTTGGAGGAGAAAGAATGCTGATTTGCGTCCAAAGAACACTATACCTACTGGGAAGCATGGGGGTGGAAACATCATGGGGGCAGTTTTTCTACTAAGGGACCCGGATGACTGATCCGTGTAAAGGAAAGAATTAATGGGGCCATGTATCGTAAGATTTTGAGTGAAAACCTCCTTCCATCAGCAAGGGCATTAAAGATGAAACGTGGCTGGCAATGATCCAAAACACACTGCCAGGGCAGCGAAGCAGTGGCTTTGTATGAAGCATTTCAAGGTCCTGGAGTGGCCTAGCCAGTCTCCAAATCTCAATCCCATAGAAAACCTTTGGAGGGAGTTGAAAGTCCCCGTGGTCCAGCGACAGCCCCAAAACATCACTGCTCTAGAGGTGATCTGCATGGAGGAATGGGCCAAAATGCCAGCAACAGTGTGTGAAAACCTTGTGAAGACTTAGGGTGGGTTCAAACCACGTTTTGTACTTACGGTTCCCGTATACGGCTGGGAGGGGGGGGGGACTTAATCGCGGCGCCATGAAGGGGAACCGTATTTAATGCATGTCTATGAGCTGACCGGAGTGAACCGCACAGGATCTGTAAACCAAATAAGTTAATATATACAGGACCATATAGAGGAAGATTCCGGCTGTACACAGGATCTGTATACCATGTAAGTGATTATCGTTCCCTCCAGGAACTTTCTTGATTACCGTTACCTCCAGGTGATGTATTTTCTGATCAGCAGCGTCCTCTTTCTTTTTCTTCTCTGTCCAGAGAAGACTGCCATGACAACTTCTTCCAACCAAAACTCATTTCTTAAGCATCTGCAGGATAAATATGTTAGACTCTTTCCATTTTTCCAGTGCCTTCCCCTCATTTACACAATCTCCCCATCTATAGGTCCCCAAAACTGTAATAATTCCCTTCTTGGTGCCCTGCATAGTAAAAGGGCAGGTAGGTACCCAGGCGAGTAGTTAGGTAGGTAGCTAACTAGGTAATTAGGTAGACAGGTATTTAGGAAGGTAGTATGGTAGCCTCCAACCCTCCTCCCCTTTGTGCCAGGTTAAAATAAAGGTAAAAAAACGAAACTAGATAATCACCTCCTATCCAACACACCGATTATAACAGCAGGGCTGCTTCCATCCAAGTAAAGATGGTTGTGAGGAGGTACAGGCATGATCTTGCAAAGGCAGTGTTCCCCAATGCAGTGGGCCTCCAGATATTTAAAAACTACAACTCCCAGCATGCACAGCCAGCCAAAACCTGTCTGGGCATGCTGTTGTTATTTTGCAACCGACATATTGGGTGAGGACCAGTGCTTTAGAAGCTACAGACACACAGCAATAACTGGAAGCTGCTCTCTCTCCTACCCATCTTGAAATATAATGTTTGATCCCGCACGGATCAAATGCCAGAAATACAGATTTTTTTGGTCACATCAAATAGCAGAAAAAAAACGAATTAAAAGTGATCCAAAAGAAGTCCCATCTAAACAAAAATGGCACCGATAAAAACTACTGATTACAGTGCAAAAATTATCCTCATACAGCCCTGCATATGGAAAAAAAAAGTATAGTGGTCAGAAGAGGACAATTTTAGGCATACTCATTTTGATTTAAAAAAATTTACAAAAATGAAAAACTATACATTTCCAATATTGTCCATTTTTTTTTTAAATCAAAATGAGTATGCCTAAAATTGTCCTCTTCTGACCCCCATATATATTGTACAGTCATGGCTGTAAATGTTGGCAGCCCTGAAATTCTTCTAGAAAATGAAGTATTTGTAAGAGAAAAGGATTGCAGTAACATGTGTTTTGCTATACACATGTTTATTCCCTTTGTGTGTATTGAAACTAAACTAAAAAAGGGAGGAAAAAAAGCAGCACGTGCTGACCACCGCACGAAGCCGGCTGACACGCTCCTCAATACAACTCTATGGCAGAGCCGGAGATTGCCAATTTTTTAAGTTTGGTGTGAAGTTTGGTCCATTTGCTTTTTTCCTTCTTTTATTTGCTTTTATCAGTACTATTTTTGTTTAGAAGGGACTTTTGGGTCACTTTTAACCCCACCAGAATGAACGGTGTACAGGTACGGGTTGTGGGTTCTAAAATGCGGGGATAACGGTGACGGTAACTCAGTGGATCTGATCAGGACATCCGCAACGATATTGCGGGTCCTGATCAGGTGAGTTGACGGCGGGAGGGCCCTTACCTCCCTCTTCGCCATCCGATTGGTCTTCTGCTGCTGCTCTTAACCTGCATAGCCACCTTGAGCAGCAGAGCACCGATAACACTGGTTAATGCTATGCTATGGCACAGAATTAATCAGTATATGGAATCAGAAGATTGCATGTTATAGGCCCCTGTGGGGGCTAGAAAAAAAAAGTGTAAAAAATAAGTTTATAAAAGTGAATTAACCCCTTCCCTAATAAAAGTTTGAATCACCCCCTTTTCCCATTTTTTTTTAAATAAAGTAATAAGAAAAAATCTATCATTTGTGATACCATCACGTGTGTAAATGTCTGAACTATTAAAATATAAGGTCAGCTAAACAACATAGTTGATGGTGTACACGTAAAAAAAATACCAAATTCCAAAATTGTGCATTTTTGGTCACATAAAAAAATGACTAAAAAGCGATCAAAAAATCCCATCAAAACAAAAATGGTACCGATTAAAAATAAAAAACTTATAGGGGTCAGAAGATGACAATTTTAAACATACTAATTTTGGTGCATGTAGTTATAATTTTTTTAAAGTAGTAAAATAAAATAAAACCTTTCTACGTTCGGTATCCTTGTGACCGTATGGACCAAGATAAGGTGTAATTTTTAACAAAAATTGAACTGTGTAGAAATTGAAGCCCCCAGTTTTGCAACATCTGTAGGAGCACTGGTTGGGGAACATAGCCTTAGAAGTCTCAGGTCTTAAGTCTCAGGTGGCAAGGGCGTACCTGTACCTCTATCTTTACTCCTACTGTAACTTCTAAGGCAATGTTCCCCAACCAGTAGGCCTTCAGATGTTGCAAAACTACAACTCCCAGCATGCCCAAACAGCCAAAGGCTGCCTAGGCATGCTGAGAGTTGTAGTTTTGAAAGCAGGTGGAAACAGACAAACAGACATCTTATTCCCTATCCTTTGTACAGGGAATCATATGTCCAGGGGCGGAGTACCCGTTTAAGTTCCTCACAGCCTCAGCCTACAGAGTTACACCTATTTAAAGCTCAGTAATAAACTGTCTCCAGCATTTAGGCTGATTTGGGCTATTCTGAAAACCTGGACTGAACAAGAAGGAAAGCACAGGCCCCACAACTAATCTGCCTGACATTCCATAACATTCCAAGCTTAACCTCTTAAGGACGGCGGGCATATCCATATGCCCCCGTTTTAAAGTCCTTAAGGACTGAGGGAGTATGGATATGCCCGTGGGAATTCCTGTCCCGCCGCTAGCCGGTCGGGGACCGGACCGGGATGCCTGCTGAAATCATTCAGCAGGCATCCCGGTACATCGCTGAGGGGGGTCCCCCCCATGTCGGCGATCGCAGGTAATCGCATGTCAAGTCAGACATGCGATTTTCTGCTATTCCGAGCTGATCGGGTCTCTGGTGACCCGATCGCCCAGAAAATAGGGATGATCAGAGCTGTCAGCTGTCAGTGAGGGATAGGAGCGAGGTCGCAGTGGTGCGATCTCCTCCTATCCCCTGCCATTAGTCAGAAATTAATTTTGACCAATGGCAGCGCACGACAGCGGGTTCTCATGGAAACCCCCCGCTCTGCCCACCCCTGGATGTCGGGCAGAACGGGGGAGAAGATGGCGGCTAGTACCTGAGGACAAGATGCCGTGGGGACCGCCAATCATCGGTGGAGAAATCGGAGATCAGCGGCGCAGGTAGGGAGGCGACGGTGGGGAGGAAAAAGAAAAGTGGCAGTAAAGCAATATTTACTGCTGCCCTTCTAGTGGTTGCCAAACTGCAACTCCCAGCCTTTGGCTGTCTGGGCATGCTGGGAGTTGTAGTTTTGCAAAATCTGGAGGGTCACAGTTTGGAGACCACTATTACAGTGGTGCCCAAACGATAGCCCTCCAGTTGTTGCCAAAATACAATTCTCAGCATGCCAAGACTGCCTATGCATGCTGGAAGTTTTAGTTCTGTAACATCTGTTACTTCAGATTTTGCAATTTTCATGAAAATTTTGAAAATTGCTGCTCTACTTTGAAGCCCTCTAATTTTTTCAATAAGTAAAAATATGTCCATTTTATGATTCCAACATAAAGTACACATATTGTATTTGTGAATCAATATAAAATGTATTTGGAAATGTAAATTTTGGGATTTTTCCCCAAGAAAGGATGCAAGTAACGACGAAAATTTACCAGTAAAATAAAGTAGAATATGTCACGAAAAAACAATCTCAGAATCAGAATAATCGGTAAAAGCATCTCAGAGTTCTTAATACATAAAGTGACAATGGTCAGAATTGCGAAAAAGGGCTCAGTCCTTAAAGGGGTAGTCCAGTGGTGAAAAACGTATCCCCTATCCTAAGGATAGGGGATAAGTTTGAGATCGCGGGGAGTCCGACCGCTGGGGCCCCCTGTGATCTCTCTGTACGGGGGCCAGGCTCTCTGGCCAGATAGCGGGTGTCGACCCCCGCACGAAGTGGCGGCTGACACGCCCCCTCAATACATCTCAATGGCAGAGCCGGAGATTACCGAAGGCAGCGCTTAGGCTCTGCCATAGAGTTGTATTGAGGGGGCGTGTCGGCCGCTGCTTCGTGCGGAGGTCGACACGCCCCCTTCCCGCGGGCTTTCGGGGCTCCGTACAGGAGATCGCAGGGGGCCCCAGCGGTCGGACCCCCCGCGATCTCAAACTTATCCCCTATCCTTAGGATAGGGGATAAGTTGTTCACCACTGGACTACTCCTTTAAGGTGGAAAAGGGCTCAGTCCTTATGGGGTTAAAAACTGTTTTTGGTGCTATTTTGTGTTAGGAGTGCTAACTATGCTGGATTTCCTATTTCTCATGCAGTTTTCCCTAGATGAGACATGCACTTCCTGAAACCTGGTAGCTATGTATGTCCGGTACCTTGGAGAAATATAAGATTTCCCGACCATCATTCTTGTCACTCTGTCACTGTGTTTTCTGTACAAAAAAAAAAAATCTTCAAAGTGCTTCTTCAGCTCTGCACATGCCTACAACTCCCATCATGCAATCAGCATCTGGGAGTTGGCTTTAGGCAAATTGTTGCCTAACCCTGAATGATGACATTTTGATGGGAGTGGGAATGGGTCAACTTGCCAGCACTGCAACGTGGACAGTCATATCAAAAAGAAAGTATAGAACATCTGAGGAGGAATGGGGGGTGAGTACACTGTGGTCAGGAAAGGGCATTCATAATGATAGATGTATATTAGTAAATGAAACAACTTTCCATCATATATTCAAAAAATCGTTGGTCCCGGAATACCCCTTTAAAAATGGAAAAGGTCTTCAGAAGACATGAACTAAATAGATCACTGTAATTAACTCCGAAATACTAAAAAAACAAACAAAAAACAAACAAACATTTTACAGAGTACATTTACTCTTCCATAGTCCTAACAATATTGTATTGGTGCCCCCTTAATGATATATTGGTGTGATGTATTCCTCATTGGTTAGAGTTGCTATTTTCTTTGCAGGATCTGTTTGCTCTGGTGGAGATTTATCAAAACTTGTGTAGAGGAAAAGTGGTGCAAGCATTCAGATTGCTTCTTTCATTTTTCTCAGGCCTCTTTGAAAATAAAGCAATCTGATAGGTTGCTATTGGCAACTGCACCCCTTTTTCCCTACACAGGTTTTGATTAATCTCCCCCATTGTGTCCTAGAGAAAGTTCTGTGCATGTATTTTACATCTGAAGCCTCATGTTAGAAGGCTTTTATTAACACACAACCATTGTTCACAAGGCATACACTACATCATTGTTTGCAAATGACAAACTGGTATATGAGGAAACAACCTGTAGGAGAGGATCCAATCTCTTTTACTTGATCTTTGTACTGTTGCAAAACATACACTTAGTCTGGGCAATTTTTGAGGGGAGACTTACACACAGGAACGCAATTATTGGTCTTTGTTGATGGTTTACTTACACTGTTTTTCTTGGTACAATTGTTTTCACTAATAAATGGACAGTTAAAAATAAGAAAACAAGGCTTCATGTCAGCTTAAATGGGCACTCTCATTAAAACAAATTTTTGCTATTGCAATCCTTATGGTAAATAAAAAATCTTTCTAATGTACTTAAAAAAAAAAAAAGAAGTTTCCTATGTTTTATTTGTGTTTGAATAAAAAAAGCTGCAACTAGGTGTCTCCCTACTTGCCCAGAGCATATTTTCCCCATCCTTTGCACAGACTTTGGACTCCTGCTGGCCTGGCAGAAGTCCAAAATCAGGAAATGCTGAGGGGTGTGTGTGCAGCCTTAGCAAATCATAGCTCACCTCACACTGAACTGCTCTGGGCTGTGTGTAGCAGAGTGAGGGAGGAAGTTCTACCCTGTATGGCTTCAGATGATGTCACGCCTGCTCGGGAAGACCCTTTCCTAGTCTGTGAATCTGACTGAGCAGAAAATACAGAGCAATATCAAGGTGTAAAACTAACAAATAACAAAAATAAAGGCAGGGGTGGTTTATCATGATGGGGCAGTAAACTGGGAGAATTAAAAAATGTAACAAGATCATGAGAGGTTCTCTTTAATTATCCGCAAAACTAAAAATACATATCTGCCACACTCTCCTTAAATAAAACTTTCAGCCTGTTCACCCACACTAAATGCAATACACTGGGTTATAGTGTGGGTGAACAGGATTCCATAAAGGGGGTCACTTACTTAAATTGCTCCAGTAGGTCCTGGCTTCCAAAGTTCCCTTGCTTCATTCAGGGAACTGTGCCCCCTGGCTGGCCGCTTCTGCCTCCCTCTGTCACCTCCTCATACTGCCCCTACTATTTTGAATATTCATATTCTTCAACTGTACATCATAGTGATGTGGAGTCACCAATCACGTGAGCTCAGCGATCTCTTGGCAGAGTGCATGTGTTGGAAGATTATCCCTGATGAAATCTTCCGGAGCATGCGCTCTGTCGAGAGAGTGCTGCGCTCACGTGACTGGTGACTCCACATCACTAGGACGTGAAGTTGAAGAATATGATTATTCAAATAGCGAGGTGGGATAAGGAGGAAACAGAGGAAGGCAGAGGCGGCCAGCCGGGGGGAGGGGGGGGGGGCTGCCATCCAGTTCTCTGAATGAAGCAAGGGAGCTACGGAAGTCTGTATCTCAGGACCTACTGGAGCAATTTAAGTAAGTGACCCCCTCTATGGAATCCTGTTCACCCACACTATAACCCAGTGTGTTGGGTTTAGTGTGGGAGAACATGCTGACAGTTTTCCTTTAAGCACAAATAAAACATAGAAAACTTCATTTTTTTTTTAAACAAAGTATATTAGAAATATTTTTTATTTACCATAAGGAGTGCAACAGCAAAAATTTATTTTAATGAGAGTTACCCTTCAAGGCCAAAATGGGCTGAGTCCTTAAGGGGTAAAGGCTGTTTTTTACACTGAATTTTTGGCATGTATTTTGGTACACAATGCTGTGATTAAAAAGCAGTCGGGATTGGTAAATACGTTGAGGAATCCCAAGATGTTCCTTGGAATTACTAACACATATCTCACACCATGTTTTTCCGCTACTGGAAAAGTACATAATGTGAACATGTCCTTTAGCTACTAATACATCTTTGGCACAACTGTCAAAGACTTGGGAGATTTCCGAAGAATCCATGGAACATGGGAAAGAGTTTATATCAATCTTTTAGCCTGAGATTTTGGCTCTCATTCCTCATTACTATTTTGTGATGATTTGGGAAAATCTAATACGTGCCCTGTAGACATTTTCAA